>NC_053393.1:132017208-132617208 GCF_905171765.1 Bufo bufo
TGTACAGTGATCAGTGGTTTGTCAACACGGGAAACCGGGGACGAGGAGACTCCACCCAAGATCTGCCCCCGACAGGATCTCAGGGTACGAGCGTTTCCCGGACGGTTCGGACATGCCAACCGAAAATGCCCACCGAGACCACAGTACATGCATCGGCCCTCGCGTCTCCGGAGTGCCCTCTCCCCCTCGGACAGGCGAGCAAACCCCAGCTGCATGGGTTCACCCCCAGACAAGTCATCCCCAGGAGGCGTGGGAGGAGAGGGAGGCACGGGTGGGACAGCAAACGTAGGCACCAATCTGTTAGAAGACCTCCGCAGGTTCTCCTTAAAGGAAGGTCTCTCCCTGAGTCTGGTGTCAATCAAAATCAGGAAAGAAATAAGAGACTCGAGCTCAACTGGTAGGTCCTTAGCTGCAACCTCATCCTTCAAGGCATCCGAGAGACCATGAGAGAAAGCAGCGACCAGAGCCTCATTATTCCAGCCCACCTCTGCTGCCAGGGTACGAAACTCAATGGCGTATTCAGCTACGGATCGTGAACCCTGTCTGATGGACATAAGGAGCTTCGCAGCAGAGGCAGCACGAGCCGGCACATCGAATACCTTCCGAAGAGAAGCAACAAAACCGGAAAACTCGGCAACCACCGGATTGTTGTTCTCCCATAAAGGGCTGGCCCAGGCCAAGGCCTTGTCCGAGAGCAGCGAGATCAAGAAGCCCACCTTTGATCTCTCAGTAGGAAAGGCATGTGGCAGCAACTCGAAATAAATGCCCACCTGGTTAAGGAAACCTCGGCACTGAGTTGGCTCTCCCCCAAAGCGCTGTGGAAGAGGGGCAGAACCGGTCATACCCCGAAACACCGCAGGCGCAACAACAGGTGTCGGGGTAGACTCTGGCGCAACAACCGGAGCGGCAGTAGGAGCGAGCCCAGGAGCGACAACCGACCCATTGGCAACGGGAGCGAAATGAGCCGTGCGTTCAAGCAGGGTTTGCAACGCCACAGCGAACCGACCCAACAGGTGATCCTGCTGATCAAGTCTGGCAACCAGCGTGGGTAGTGAGGATGGCCCTGTACCGTCAGAATTCATGGCTTGGTCCTAATGTCACGGAACCATGAACCAGACGTACAACAAGAGATAAGTGAAAATAAGAAGGCTTTATTGAAAATAAAGCTGTAAAGCAAAAGTCCAAACGGATGGTGAAACCGAGCAGAGTCTTTGCGAAGCCAGAGGTCAGGAACCAGAAGGGTAGTCAGACGAAGCCAGGATCAGGAACCAGCAGGGTAGTCAGACGAAGCCAGGATCAGGAACCAGCAGGGTAGTCAGACGAAGCCAGGATCAGGAACCAGCAGGGTAGTCAGACGAAGCCAGGATCAGGAACCAGAAGCAGCAGCAGTCTTAGAAGCATGTGAACACAAGAGGACCAAGCAAGGAACTGAAGCCACAGACCTCCTATATATATGAGCTAGGCATCCAGCTCCTCCCAGGGGAAGGAGGAGCCGCAGGGTGGAAGGCTACAAGAAACCCAGGACCCAAGATGGCCGCCAGCACATGTCAAACGAAGGAGAGCAGCAAGCAGGTAAGACCATGACAAAAAGACACCCCAAAACACATTCCCCAACGTCTCCTGAATACGGCGATACCAGATGTGTGACACTTTTTTGCAGCCTAGGTGGGCAAAGGGGCCCACATTCCAAAGAGCACCTTTCGGATTTCACTGGTCATTTACCTACTTACCACACATTAGGGCCCCTGGAAAATGCCAGGGCAGTATAACTACCCCACAAGTGACCCCATTTTGGAAAGAAGACACCCCAAGGTATTCCGTGAGGGGCATGGCGAGTTCCTAGAATTTTTTATTTTTTGTCACAAGTTAGTGGAAAATGATGATTTTTTTTTTTTTTTTTTTTTCATACAAAGTCTCATATTCCACTAACTTGTGACAAAAAATAAAAACTTCCATGAACTCACTATGCCCATCAGCGAATACCCTGGGGTCTCTTCTTTCCAAAATGGGGTCACTTGTGGGGTAGTTATACTGCCCTGGCATTCTAGGGGCCCAAATGTGTGGTAAGGAGTTTGAAATCAAATTCTGTAAAAAATGACGAGTGAAATCCGAAAGGTGCTCTTTGGAATATGGGCCCCTTTGCCCACCTAGGCTGCAAAAAAGTGTCACACATCTGGTATCTCCGTACTCAGGAGAAGGTGGGGAATGTGTTTTGGGGTGTCATTTTACATATACCCATGCTGGGTGAGAGAAATATCTTGGCAAAAGACAACTTTTCCCATTTTTTTATACAAAGTTGGCATTTGACCAAGATATTTATCTCACCCAGCATGGGTATATGTAAAAAGACACCCCAAAACACATTCCCCAACGTCTCCTGAATACGGCGATACCAGATGTGTGACACTTTTTTGCAGCCTAGGTGGGCAAAGGGGCCCACATTCCAAAGAGCACCTTTCGGATTTCACTGGTCATTTACCTACTTACCACACATTAGGGCCCCTGGAAAATGCCAGGGCAGTATAACTACCCCACAAGTGACCCCATTTTGGAAAGAAGACACCCCAAGGTATTCCGTGAGGGGCATGGCGAGTTCCTAGAATTTTTTATTTTTTGTCACAAGTTAGTGGAAAATGATGATTTTTTTTTTTTTTTTTTTTTCATACAAAGTCTCATATTCCACTAACTTGTGACAAAAAATAAAAACTTCCATGAACTCACTATGCCCATCAGCGAATACCCTGGGGTCTCTTCTTTCCAAAATGGGGTCACTTGTGGGGTAGTTATACTGCCCTGGCATTCTAGGGGCCCAAATGTGTGGTAAGGAGTTTGAAATCAAATTCTCTAAAAAATGACGAGTGAAATCCGAAAGGTGCTCTTTGGAATATGGGCCCCTTTGCCCACCTAGGCTGCAAAAAAGTGTCACACATCTGGTATCTCCGTACTCAGGAGAAGGTGGGGAATGTGTTTTGGGGTGTCATTTTACATATACCCATGCTGGGTGAGAGAAATATCTTGGCAAAAGACAACTTTTCCCATTTTTTTATACAAAGTTGGCATTTGACCAAGATATTTATCTCACCCAGCATGGGTATATGTAAAAAGACACCCCAAAACACATTCCCCAACTTCTACTGAATACGGAGATACCAGATGTGTGACACTTTTTTGCAGCCTAGGTGGGCAAAGGGGCCCACATTCCAAAGAGCACCTTTCGGATTTCACTCGTCATTTTTTACAGAATTTGATTTCAAACTCCTTACCACACATTTGGGCCCCTAGAATGCCAGGGCAGTATAACTACCCCACAAGTGACCCCATTTTGGAAAGAAGAGACCCCAGGGTATTCGCTGATGGGCATAGTGAGTTCATGGAAGTTTTTATTTTTTGTCACAAGTTAGTGGAATATGAGACTTTGTAAGAAAAAAAAAAAAAAAAAAAAAATCATCATTTTCCGCTAACTTGTGACAAAAAATAAAAAGTTCTATGAACTCACTATGCCCATCAGCGAATACCTTAGGGTGTGTATTTTCCGAAATGGGGTCATTTGTGGGGTGTTTGTACTGTCTGGCCATTGTAGAACCTCAGGAAACATGACAGGTGCTCAGAAAGTCAGAGCTGCTTCAAAAAGAGGAAATTCACATTTTTGTACCATAGTTTGTAAACGCTATAACTTTTACCCAAACCATTTTTTTTTTACCCAAACATTTTTTTTTAATCAAAGACATGTAGAACAATAAATTTAGAGCAAAATTTATATATGGATGTCGTTTTTTTTGCAAAATTTTACAACTGAAAGTGAAAAATGTCATTTTTTTGCAAAAAAATCGTTAAATTTCGATTAATAACAAAAAAAGTAAAAATGTCAGCAGCAATGAAATACCACCAAATGAAAGCTCTATTAGTGAGAAGAAAAGGAGGTAAAATTCATTTGGGTGGTAAGTTGCATGACCGAGCAATAAACGGTGAAAGTAGTGTAGGTCAGAAGTGTAAAAAGTGGCCTGGTCTTTCAGGGTGTTTAAGCACTGGGGGCTGAGGTGGTTAAGAAATGTTTTGCGTCTGCTGCCATTCTGATGCAACCTGATGTGTCTCAACCGTTCATCGTGGAGGTTGATGCATCAGAAGTGGGGGTCAGAGCAGTTCTGTCGCAGGGTCCATCCCCTAGCAAATGGCGTCCGTGTGCTTTTTTCTCCAACTCTCGGCCGCTAAAAGAAATTATGATGTAGGAGATAGAGAGTTGCTGGCCATTAAATTGGCCTTTGAAGAATGGTGTCATTGGTTGGAGGGGGCTACTCATCCTATTACGGTATATACTGACCACAAGAATTTGACTTAGCTGCAGCCTGAATCCTAGACAGGCTAGATGGTCACTGTTTTTTTACTAGGTTCAATTTTGTGGTCACCTTTCGCCCTGGGGTTAAAAACGTCAAGGCAGATGCGTTGTCACGTAGTTTTCCTGGGGGGAGTGATTCGGAGGATCCCGCTCCGATTTTGGCTGATGGTTTCCGCTCTGTACCCCGAGTTGGAGATGGAGGTGTTGGGGGCCCAGGAGGAGGTTCCTGGTCCTTGTCCTCCAGACAAATTGTTTGTTCCTGCTGAACTGCGATACAAGGTGTTCAAGGAACATCATGATACGGTCCTTGCGGGACATCCTAGAAGCAAATCCACCATAGATCTTATTTCCCGGAGATTCTGGTGGCCAGGGTTGCGCAAGGGTGTGGAGGGTTATGTGACAGCTTGTGAGACCTGTGCACTCGACCTTCAGGATCCCTTCTTCCTTTATCATCCCGTCTCGTCCTTGGACGCATTTGTCCATGGACTTTATTACCGATTTACCGAGTTCCTCTGGGAAAACTGTGATTTTGGTGGCAGTGGACTGCTTCAGTAAGATGGCCCACTTTGTACCGTTACCTAGCTTGCCCAATGCCAAAACTCTCGCTCAGGTTTTTATCAATAACATTGTGAAACTACATGGCATTCCCTCTGATGTGGTGTCTGATAGGGGGACGCAATTTGTTTCCAGGTTTTGGAGGACGTCCTGCTCTCGTCTGGGAATTCAACTGTCTTTTTCTTCGGCTTTTGATCCCCTGTCGAATGGTCAGACAGAGCGCACTAACCAAAACCTGGAGACCTATTTGAGGAGTTTCGTTGCCGAGAACCAGGATGACTGGTCCTCGTTCTTGTCTCTAGCCGAATTTGCCTTGAATAACCGTAGACAGGAGTCCACTGATAAGTCCCCATTTTTTGGCGCATATGGTTTTCACCCACTGTTTGGTACTTTTTCTGGGACTGGATCTTCTGGGATGCCAGAAGAGGAGAGATTCTCTTCCGCCTTGTCATCTATCTGGCGGAAGATCCAAATTAATTTGGAAAAAACCGCAATTAGACTTACCGGTAATTCCGTTTCCTTGAATCCACCATGACGGCCCACATTGAGATTGACCCTTGACCTCTGTAGGGGCAGGAACACATAGAGAGTTTAAATTCCCCCCACCCCTCCACCTCCTCAGTGCTTTACAAATTATCCGAAAGGTGGAAAAGAGAGTAAAAGATATTGATTCATACCCTTAAACTCGTATTTTATATATATATATATATATAATTTTTTTTTGGGATGGGAATAGTACGGGGCCGTCATGGTGGATTCAAGGAAACGGAATTACCGGTAAGTCTAATTGCGGTTTTTTCATTTCATCCACCATGACGGCCCACATTGAGATGTATCAAATGACTACATGGGTGGGGATATGGCCTGTATAATCTTCCGACCTAAAAGAGCCTCATTCGAGTCTGGAAGATTAAGGCGATAGTGTCTTACAAAGGTGTTTGTGCTAGCCCAGGTTGCGCCCCTACAAAACTGGTCTAGTGAGACGCCTCTTTTTTCAGCCCAAGAGGAGGCAGTGGCCCTAGTGGAATGGGCTTTAATATTGCCGGGACTGGGCTTGTCCTGTATCCTGTAGCAACACTCGATGGTGGACCTGATCCATCTAGCTATGGAGGATTTAGCTAGCTTCTTCCCTTTATTTTTTCCAGAGAACTGAACTAGGAGATTATTATCTATCCTAAGAGCCCTGGTAGCCTCTAGGTATTGAATTACTGTATCCTTAACGTCTAAGAGGTACATGTTATCACTAGACCCTGCAACTTCGGACCTAGTGATAGAAGGTAGAAAGATCTCCTGTTCCTGGTGGAAGGAGGAGACTACTTTAGGGAGGAACCCAGGGTCGAGCGTTAGGCGGATGTGATCATTACAGATTTGGAGATATGGTTCCCTGCAGGAGAGGGCCTGAAGTTCTCCAATACGTCTGGCTGAAGTAATTGCTATCAGGAAAGCAGTCTTCAGAGAAAGGTGTTTTAAGGAGATCTCTGATAACGGTACAAATGGAGGCTTTGTTAGGCCTTCTAGGACGATGTTCAAGTCCCAAGTTGGAGCTCTAGATTTAAGGGTGGGTCTTAACCTTGAAGCTGCTCTAATAAACCTCCTGACCCATCTGTGATTGGCTAAGCTGCAGTCGTAGAAGGTACTGAGGGCTGATATTTGAACTTTCAGAGTACTAGGTCTCAGACCTAATTCCAGACCGCTCTGGAGGAAGTCCAGAATCTTGTTGGTGGGAGGAGAAGAGGTGTCCGGGTGATCAATTCCTAACCAAGAACAGTATCTTTTCCATATCTTTAAATAGATGGAAGATGTCACTTTTTTTCTACTGGCCTTGAGCGTGAGAATCACCTTATCTGACAGGCCTCTGTTCTTTAAGGTTTCGCTCTCAGGATCCAGGCTGCCAGTCTGAAGATTCCTGGGTCTGGATGCAGAAGTGGGCCCTGGACTAGGATGTCTCTCTGAAAAGGAATTTCCCAGGGATCCTCCAGCGATAGCTGTCTTAGAGTAGAGAACCAGCTCCTCTTTGGCCATAGGGGGGCTATTAGGATGAGAGTAGTTGGTTCTCCTAGAAGCTTCTGGATGACTCGCGGTAATAGTGGTATCGGGGGAAATGCATAAGCCAGTCTCCAATTACACTGAATTGATAGGGCGTCTATTGCCCACGGGCCGTCCTCCTGGTTTAGGGAGCAAAAGCATTTTACCTGCGTATTTTTTCTTGAAGCGAATAAGTCTACTTCCGGATGACCCCATCTTTTTGAGATCCTCTGGAAGATCTTTTGGTTCAGGGACCATTCCCCTGGATCTATTTTTTCCCTGCTCAGGTAGTCTGCTACTGTGTTTTCGCAGCCCTTTAAATGGATGGCGGAGAGCGACAGGGTGTTCTCTTCTGCCCAGGAGAAGATTTTCATTGCTACAGCGCCCAACAGGCGTGACCTTGTCCCTCCTTGGTGTCGTAGGTATGCCACAGTTGTGGTATTGTCGGATAGAATCTTTAGATGATGACCCCTCAGTAGGTCTTCTCCTTTTGTTAATGCTTCGAGGACAGCGTACAGCTCTCTGTAATTGGAGGATCTTTTTCTTATGTCTTCTGGCCAAGTACCCTGTAGAAGATGGTCTCCTATTTTTGCTCCCCAGCCTTCCAGACTTGCGTCTGTTATTACCTGAACGGCCGTGTAGTTCCGCCACTGTAGACCTCCAAGCAGTCTTCTTCTTTCTTTCCACCAGCTTAGATCCGATTTTACGGACTGAGGAATCCATACATTTTTGTCTAGGTTTGTCTGTCTTCCATCCCATACACTTAGGATCCAACTCTGGATTACCCTTGTGTGGCTTTGGCACCAGGCAACCGAGGGGATGCAGGCAGTTAGACTTCCGAGAAGACTCATGGACCGTCTGATGGAGCACCTGTGAGAACTCTGAAACATTCGGATCTTCTCTACTAGCGCCACTGTTTTGTCCTGGGGAAGAAAGGTCTTTAACAGGGCTGAGTCCAGTTCTACGCCTAGAAATCTTATTCTTCTGGATGGGATCAGAGTGGATTTTTTTATATTTATGATCCAACCCAGATCTTTTATCAACTCTGAGAATCTCCGAGTTGCAGACAGATTTTCGGCTTCTGTATTGCCAAGGATAAGGAAGTCGTCTAGGTATGGGATAATTGTTATACCTTCCTGACGAAGATAGGCCACCATTTCCACTACCACCTTTGTGAAGACCCTGGGGGCCGAGGAGATGCCGAAAGGGAGGGCGGCATATTGAAAATGGTGGATCAAGCCGTCCGGCCCTTTTAGGGAGAATCTTAAGTACTTTTGAGAAAGATGATGAATAGGAATATGGTAGTATGCGTCTTTGAGGTCGATTGACGACATAAACGCTACTTTCTGGATTAGGGGAATAGTGGATGTGATGGTTTCCATCCTGAATTTCCTGTATAAGATGGATCTGTTTAGAGGTTTTAGATTTATGATGGTTCGCAGGGATTGGTCTGGTTTCTTTACTAGGAAGAGGTTGGAGTAGAAACCTCTCCTTTGTTCTAGTTGCGGGACCCTCTGAATTACCCCTAGATCTAAGAGGTCTCGGACGCCCTGCCATATTTTTGGAAGCTCTGTTTTGTTCTGGGATGAGATGCAGAATCTTCTTGGGGGGATTGATGTGAATTCTATCTTGTAGCCTTGAGAGACTACGTTTAGAACCCAGGGATTTGAGGTGATCTGCTCCCAGGATGGTAAGAACCCCTTCAGTCTCCCCCCTACTCTGGCGTCATTGCTGTTTATTCTGGCGGTTTTGGGGATTGAGAATGAAGCCTCTCCCTCTTCCCCCTTTGGGATAGCTCCACCTGCCAGTTTTTCCTTTCCCCATGTAGGATCTCTGCTGGGGCTGGAACTGACGAAAGGGCTTCTTTCTAGACTCCTTGTCCTCCGGAAATCCCTTCTTCTTATCCGCCGCTCCCTCTAAAATCTTATCTAGAGTGGGACCAAAGACAAACTCCCCAGAAAATGGGATAGAACAGAGTTTGGCTTTGGAAGCCTTGTCCCCTGACCATGCTTTCATCCATAATGCTCGCCTGGCTGCGTTAGAGAGAGCAGCGTCTTTGGCTGAGAAACGGATGGATTCCGCAGAGGCATCCGCTAAGAATGCTGTGGCGGAACGAAGGAGTGGAATAGACTCCCTGATTTCTTCTCTTGGGGTCTTATTTTTTAGGTGTTCGTCCAATTCCCCCAGCCATATATACATAGCCCTGGCTACTGAAGTTGCTGCAATGTTTGCTTTTACCCCAAACATTGCTGACTCCCAGGATCTTTTTAGGAGCCCGTCTGCCTTTCTGTCCATTGGATCACCCAGTTGGGAGGAATCCTCAAAGGGAAGAGCGGTTTTCTTTACAACCTTAGCCACCTGTATGTCGACTTTGGGGGTCTGATTATATATTTTGCTTTCTGCTGGATCAAAGCAGAGTCGGTTCCTGAACTCCTTGGGGACACCTAATCTCTTCTCAGGATCTGACCACTCCTCCATAATCATTTCCCGTATATTCTCGTTTATAGGGAAGACGATGGAAGTCTTGGATCTAAGGCCGCCAAACATTTCATCCTGGATGGTCCGGGGTCTAGGGGTATCCTCAATTCCCATTGTGGACCTGACTGCTCTGAGTAAATGCTCGATCTCGTCTGTGGAGAAAAAATATTTTTTGTCCTCCTCCAAAATTTCCCCCTCTGACAAGGGGTCCTCAGCAGGAATCTGTCTGGATGTGACGGAAGCTTCCTCTACATCCTCGCCCTCAGATGAGGAGACGACCGACAGTTTGCGTTTCTTGGGAGGGTTGGGGACACTAGCGGGGACAGACACAGTGGCCAAAGAAGATCTGATTTCGTCCGTAATAAAAGTTTTCATTTCGGACAGAATATCTGGTTGCTCTTCCTTCCATATTTCGGCAGTACAAGGCTTGCACAGCCTTTTTTTGTAATTTTCAGGTAACCTTCTTGAGCATGCACAGCACTTTGAGAGCTTTGCTTTAGTTTTAGTTTCTTTGCTGCCTGTACTGATGGCCGAAGGATCAGAGCCTTCCTGGCGAGGAGTAGGTGCTTCAGACATCGCGGTGCAGCAGGCAAAGGCTGACAACCGCGCTTTTTTAAAATTCTTGTCCCGGCGTCTGACGTCATCAAGCAGCGCCCCGACTGACAGCGTGAGCCTGCGCCGCACCAGCTTGTAGAAAAAAGGTACGTGCGCCGCCCGGCCCGCCTCTAATGCGCATCATGCGCCGCACCACTCCTCCTGCCGGTCACCTGAGAGGAAGGACGCCAAGCGCCGCGCGCGAGGCGCCTTGTGAAGCCGGCACCCCCGACTATTACCCAGAGGAGGGAAGGAAGTCTGAGGTAGGGAAGGACCGCAGGCCTCAGCATAAGCTAAGACGAGGGTCCTTGTTGCTCCAAGCTGGCCAGCCTTAGCCCCTGCCGTGGGAGGCCAGCAGGAGATTCCTGTAAGAGAATAAAGCTACTACCCTCCTGGAAGGAGGGCTCTCTCTACATGTTGGCCCCTGTAGGGGCAGGAAAGCACTGAGGAGGTGGAGGGGTGGGGGGAATTTAAACTCTCTATGTGTTCCTGCCCCTACAGAGGTCAAGGGTCAATCTCAATGTGGGCCGTCATGGTGGATGAAATGGAAAGATCGGTGAAAGATATAAACGGATGGCTGACAGGAGACGTATGACTGGTCCGGACCTGTGTGTGGGTGATTCGGTGTGGTTGTCTACTAAAAACATTAAGCTGAAGGTACCATCTTGGAAATTGGGTCCAAGATTTATTGGCCCTTACAAAATCTCTGCGATTGTCAACCCGTTGGCGTTTCGTCTGGATTTTCCGCAGAGGTGGCGTTACGTCTGGATTTTCCGCAGACCTGGAAGATCCATAATGTGTTTTACAGGTAAAAGAAATATGTGGAACCTGTGGAACCATCTCTATTGCCACCTCCCCCGATCCTGGTGGATGGCAATTTGGAGTTTGAGATCTCTAAGATTCTCGACTCACGTGTTCTTTGGGGTTCCCTCCAGTACCTGGTGCACTGGAAGGGATACGGTCCCGATGTAAGAACGTTGGTTCCGGCTACTGATGTCAGTGCTAGCCGCCTGGTGAGGGCCTTTCACAGGGTACTCCCGGATAAAGTTGGTCCGGGGTGTCCGGAGGTCACCCGTAGAAGGGGGGGTACTGTCACGCCTTGCCCTGTGAATGTGCAAAGGTCTGTCAGACTGGCTGCACATGTCTGACTTCTCTGTTTTGATTTGGGTTTGAGCTGGATCCACCTTCCCTCAGGTGTACTGGGTTTCATTGATAGTGAGGCTATTTATCCCTCCTTCCCCCAGTGGCCTGTGCAGGTTATAGTTCTTTCCTTGGAGCTCTTGCTGTGTGGTGGATTGTCTGCTCCAGCTCTGCTCAAGATAAGTCCTCTCCGTTATTCCCCTTTGTGTGTTTTATCTAGGCCTCTAGGGAGACGCTTGCTTCCTCCTGGTTTGAAGAAACAGGTTGCCTCTTCCCTTTTCCCTGCTGCTTAGGGTTTGCCCAGGGTGTTTAGGAATGAGGACATGTGCATATCCACCATAAGGGTATGCACATGGGCACAGCAGTCTAGGGAAAGCTTTTAGGGATCACTAAGAGGTGACCCTTTTCTCCCGAGCTTTTTGGCCTAGTCCTTTGTTCTGTTTGTTTTCCTGTGTTTGGTTATTTCCCTGCTTACCTATCTATCGTGACACTTTATTACCTTACAATGAAGCTCCAGTAACAGGCAGAGTGGGCGGCGGCGCAACGTCACTCACGTTATGTCGCCGCCCGCTCTGCCTGTTACTGGAGCTTCATTGTAAGGTAATAAAGATGCGTTGTTGCCAGTTAAGGACCCGCAGGCATAGCGCCTGACTGCCCGCATAGCTACGAATCTATAACGGGATTCGTCGACAGCGAATCCTGTTATCGAATATTATCGATAACTTCGATTAATCGTTGCAGCCCTAGAAGCAGGTGTATCGCAGGCCTCAATCAATATTTGGTGGAAGCAGGTATATCAATCCCCTTAATCACTATTTTGTGGAAGCAGGTGTAACGGGGTGCCGAAGGCGCACTCGGTCTCCCATCAGCCACAGACCTGCTGCTTAGCTTCGGATCTGTGTTCGGCTTCGTTCCCAGGGTTTGCTAGCTGGGAGGCTCCCTGCTCCTAGGTCTGCCTTGAGCGCCGAGCTGATCACTCGGTGCTCGACTTGTCTGTCATGTGACGCTGGCCATGTCACATGACCCTCACTCCCCACTATAAATACAGGCAATCTGCTGGCTACAGGTTGCCTGTGATTTTGGTCTCTTAGGCTGTGTATTATTATTGGTATTTAGCTTACCTTTGGATTTGACCCTTGATCTGCTTCTTGACACCTCTTCTGCCTGCTCCCTGAACCTTGACGCTACCTCTCGGATTTTGACCTCGGCTTGCTTTTGGATTTTGTCTTTGCCTCTTTCCTCGTACTGATGTGACCTCCTAGACTGACCCCGGCTAGTTGACCCACCTCGCCCTTCCGTTTTTGGTGGTACCTTGCTTGTTCCACCTCTCTGTCCGCTCGAGTGCTACCTCTCATTGGCTGTCCGCTTCCCTGCTGTCTCTATCTCTCTGCTTGCACTTACTCAGGTCAGGGACTGTCGTCCAGATGCGCCCCGTCACCTAGGGTGGGTGGTGCAAGTAGGCAGGGACAGGGGACTCAGGGGGTGCACCTCCACTCTATCTTTATATCCGTGACGCTACCCTGTGACAGCAGGTGTCTCGCAGGCCTCAATCAATATTTGGTGGAAGCAGGTATATAGCACCCCTTAATCTGTATTTTGTAGAAGCAGGTATATCAAACCCCTTAATCAGTATTTTGTGGAGGCAGGTGTATCGCAGGCCTCAATCAATTTTTGGAAGCAGGTATATACAGTGGCGGAAATAATTATTTGACCCCTCACTGATTTTGTAAGTTTGTCCAATGACAAAGAAATGAAAAGTCTCAGAACAGTATCATTTCAATGGTAGGTTTATTGTAACAGTGGCAGATAGCACATCAAAAGGAAAATCGAAAAAATAACTTTAAATAAAAGATAGCAACTGATTTGCATTTCATTGAGTGAAATAAGTATTTGAACCCTCTAACAAAAAAAGACTTAATACTTGGTGGAAAAACCCTTGTTTGCAAGCACAGAGGTCAAACGTTTCTTGTAATTGATGACCAAGTTTGCGCACATTTTAGGTGGAATGTTGGTCCACTCCTCTTTGCAGATCATCTCTAAATCCCTAAGGTTTCGAGGCTGTCTCTGTGCAACTCTGAGCTTGAGCTCCCTCCATAGGTTTTCGATTGGATTAAGGTCCGGAGACTGACTAGGCCACTCCATGACCTTAATGTGCTTCTTCTTGAGCCACTCCTTTGTTGCCCTTGCTGTATGTTTTGGGTCATTGTCGTGCTGGAACACCCATCCACGACCCATTTTTAGTTTCCTGGCAGAGGGAAGGAGGTTGTCGCTCAGGATTTCACGATACATGGCTCCGTCCATTTTCCCGTTTATGCGAATAAGTTGTCCTGTGCCCTTAGCAGAAAAACACCCCCAAAGCAAAATGTTTCCACCCCCATGCTTGACGGTGGGGACGGTGTTTTGGGGGTCATAGGCAGCATTTTTCTTCCTCCAAACACAGCGAGTTGAGTTAATGCCAAAGAGCTCTATTTTGGTCTCATCAGACCACAGCACCTTCTCCCAGTCACTCTCTGAATCATTCAGGTGTTCATTGGCAAACTTCAGACGGGCCTGCACATGTGCCTTCCTGAGCAGGGGGACCTTGCGAGCCCTGCAGGATTTTAATCCATTGCGGTGTAATGTGTTTCCAATGGTTTTCTTGGTGACTGTGGTCCCTGCTAATTTGAGGTCATTAACTAACTCCTCCCGTGTAGTTCTAGGATGCTTTTTCACCTTTCTCAGAACCATTGACACCCCACGAGGTGAGATCTTGCGTGGAGCCCCAGAGCGAGGTCGATTGATGGTCATTTTGTGCTCCTTCCATTTTCGAACAATCGCACCAACAGTTGTCACCTTCTCTCCCAGCTTCTTGCTAATGGTTTTGTAGCCCATTCCAGCCTTGTGCAGGTCTACAATTTTGTCTCTGACATTCTTGGACAGCTCTTTGGTCTTTCCCATGTTGGAGAGTTTGGAGTCTGCTTGATTGATTGATTCTGTGGACAGGTGTCTTTTATACAGGTGACTAGTTAAGACAGGTGTCCTTAATGAGGGTGACTAATTGAGTAGAAGTGTCTAACCACTCTGTGGGAGCCAGAACTCTTAATGGTTGGTAGGGGTTCAAATACTTATTTCACTCAATGAAATGCAAATCAGTTGCTATCTTTTATTTAAAGTTATTTTTTCGATTTTCCTTTTGATGTGCTATCTGCCACTGTTACAATAAACCTACCATTGAAATGATACTGTTCTGAGACTTTTCATTTCTTTGTCATTGGACAAACTTACAAAATCAGTGAGGGGTCAAATAATTATTTCCGCCACTGTAGAACCCGTTAATCAATATTTGGTGGAAGCAGGTATATCGCAACCCTCAATCAGTATTTTGTGGAAGCAGGTATATCGCAACCCTCAATCAGTATTTTGTGGAAGCAGGTATATCGCACCTCTCAATCTATATTTTGTGGAAGCAGGTATATCGCACCCTCAAGCAGTATTTTGTGGAAGCAGGTATATAAAAACCCCTTAATTAGTATTTTGTGGAAGCAGGTATATTGCACCCCTCAATCTGTATTCTGTGGAAGCAGGTATATTGCAGGTCTCAACCAATATTTGTTGGAAGCAGGTATATTGCACCCCTCAATCAGTATTTTGCAGAAGCAGGTATATAAAAACCCCTTAATCAGTATTTTATGGAAGCAGGTATATCACACCCCTCAATCTGTATTTTTTGGAAGCAGGTATATAGAACCCCATAATCAATTTTTGGTGGAGGCAGGTATATCGCAGCCCTCAATCAGTATTTTGTGGAAGCAGGTATATCGCTGATTTTTAGTATCGCCCCTATGTTTATCCTGAATGTGTCTTGCAAGGGATGTATCAGAGTCTGTATTAATACAGCTTAAATGTTTTGAGATATGTCTTCTGAATTGTTGTATGTTCCTATATAGAGCTTAGGAGATCCACATTCAATAGCATAGATCACGCCTGTGGATTTACAATTAAGGCTACTTTCACGCTTGCGGCAGATTGATCCGCCAAGCAGTTCCGTCGCCGGCAATCTGCATGCAAATGGATGCAGATCCGTCTTAAAAATGCATTGCAAGAACGGATCCGTCTCTCCGGATGTCATCCGGAGAAACGGATCCGTTATATTTTTTTTTCACATTTTTACCGGTCTGCGCATGCGCAGAAGGACGGATCTGGCATTGTAGTATTTTTAATGCCGGATCCGGCACTAATACATTTTAATGTGAATTAATGCCGGATCCGGCATCTGATCCGGAATTTTGGATGGATATAATACTGCAGCATGCTGCGGTATTTCCTCCGTCCAAAACGCCGTTCAGTGACTGAACCGATGACATCCTGATGCATCCTGAATAGATTTCTCTCCATTCAGAATGCATGGGGATAAAACTGATCAGTTTTTTTCCGGTATTGAGCCCCTATGACGGAATTCAGTGCCAGAAAAGAAAAACACTAGTGTGAAAGTACCCTAATATACTCCTTAATCTGATACTTTTTTATTATCCACTGGATTGGTAAACGTTCTTGGGGACCATCTTGTTGCAAAATGTACAGTCTCCAAAAGAGTATGAACCCCTCGTGGATAACCACACGGTTTTCTGCTCTTTTCGATTCTTCTGATGGTGACTATGTACTAGACTTTGACAGAAGGAGACATTGATAGAAAGTTACAACAAGAAGAAACAAAATGGATATATCGCCTGAAAAGCCTATCTCCGTTGGGACTTAACAAAGGATTCACGTATGTGTCATTCCTCTGACTCTAGTGGCTCAAATAAGAGGTATACAAATAAAAATACTACTATAGATTTAAGAGAAAGAATAAGTATAACTGATGGTAGGAGTATGACCATAACCTGTTGAGGACACATGATGTACCGGTACGTCATGATGCCCTGGTACTTAAGGAGACATGACGTACCAGACGTCATGTGTATTTACGATCACCGCCGCGGAACAGAGTGCCTGCTGAAATCATTCGGCAGGAACTCTGTGACAATGCCGAGGGGGGGTCCTGTGACCCCCCCGTATCGGCGATCGCAGCAAACCGCAGGTCAATTCAGACCTGCGGTTTGCTGCATTTCCGGGTTATTTGGGTCTCTGGTGACCTGATAACCCGGAATAGGATGGCGATCGGTTGTGTGATAATACACCACCAATCACCATCCTTAGATCCTGTGTAGTGATGGTGACATAATCTCACAGGATCGCTTCCTATTGGCTGCACGGGTGGGGGTTAACTCCCCCCAGCTATTCTCTTCTCCTCCATTCTGCGTCCGGGAGTGAGAAGAGAGAGCAGCCTGCGTCGGATCTCCTGACCCAGCACCCCCATCTGTGCCCAGCACCTTCCTTCTGACCCTCCACAAAAAGGTACTTTAGGGACAGGTTAGGTTAGGCAGGGATATTCAGGGGGGGAGTTTGACTGTTGCATCACCCTGATCGGGTGTCTGGGGTCCACAGCACAGCTTCCCCCCCCCCCACATAAATTTTTTAGGGCGCAAACGTTTTTTTCTTTTTTCTTCGCGTACGCTGACTGTGGCCGGCACTCCTAGCGTCCGGCCACTGTTAGTGCATCGCCGACCCCACTGCTGATCAACTTTGGACGGCTGATCAGCGAATTTGAATCTTTTTTTTTTTTTGCCTTTTTTTTGGTTTTCATTTTATTTAGTTTATTTTTATCAGTTAGGTTTAGGGCAAAGTCCGCGAACACCTGTGCCCCCACACACATGCACACTAAACAATGTTTTCCAGGCACGCACACACACACTCCCCTATGGCCCGCCGGATGTTCTCGGCCGAGGAGGTATACGCCCAGCTTGCCTCCCACTCAGAGAGCCCGTGAGGACGAGGATGACCCCACTTTCCTCTTGTCATCCGCGTCCTCCTCATCTAGCGATGATGATGAGCCCCCAAGGCGGCGGAGACGCTGCCAGGTGGAGCAAGAGGACCACCATGCCAGGGACCCTGTGGCCCACACTAGTACAAGCAGCTCTGGGGCTTATACTAGTTTTCCAGCCCACCAGATAAGTCAACCTGAGCCCCCTAACTGTGAACTTGCATGGTGTACCCCAGAGGATTTTGAGCCTGTGATTCCTGATTTTGTTGGCCAACCAGGAATCCAGATTCCCACAGTGGGCTTCACTGAATATGACTATTTTAGTCTTTTTTTCAGTGACCACTTTGTGAATCTAATGGTGGAGCAAACGAACTTGTTCGCCCAACAGTTCATTGTTCAACACCCGGGCTCCTTTTTGGCTAGGACTGGTGGCTGGACTCCGGTCAGTGCAGCCGAGATGAGGACGTTTTGGGGCCTCGTGCTGCACATGGGCCTAGTAAAAAAAAAAACAGTGTCAGGCTGTACTGGAGTAGGGACGTCCTCTACCAGACCCCACTTTACAGTACGGCCATGACACGCTCCCGTTTTGAGGCCATTCGGAAATGCCTGCATTATGCAGATAATGCAGCATGTCCCCCCTTACTCTTAGCTCTGGTAACAGCAGGCAGTGCGGGCGGCGCTCACTCACTGACATCACGCGCCTGCTCCTCCCACTAGGCGGCGCAGGCGTGTGAGGTCAGTGAGTGAGCGCCGCCCGCACTGCCTGCTGTTACCAGAGCTAAGAGTAAGGTATCCAAGTAAAGAGATCAGCGATGATTAAAGTTAAAGTTACTGATTACAGTTTATAAATGTACTCCTGTGAGCATCGGTAGGGGGATCTGTGGATGCCACTATTTAGGGGAGGGGGATCTGTGGATGGCACTGTTTAGGGGAGGGGGATCTGTGGATGTCACTGTTTAGGGGAGGGGGATCTGTGGATGGCACTGTTTAGGGGAGGGGGATCTGTGGATGGCACTGTTTAGGGGCAGGGGATCTGTGGATGGCACTGTTTAGGGGCGGGGGATCTGTGGATGGCACTGTTTAGGGGAGGGGGATCTGTGGATGGCACTGTTTAGGGG
Source organism: Bufo bufo (assembly GCF_905171765.1). Lineage (NCBI taxonomy): Eukaryota > Metazoa > Chordata > Amphibia > Anura > Bufonidae > Bufo > Bufo bufo. Next base: position 132,035,294 of record NC_053393.1, read on the forward strand.
CGGGGGATCTGTGGATGGCACTGTTTAGGGGAGGGGGATCTGTGGATGGCACTGTTTAGGGGAGGGGGATCTGTGGATGGCACTGTTTAGGGGAGGGGGATCTGTGGATGGCACTGTTTAGGGGAGGGGGATCTGTGGATGGCACTGTTTAGGGGAGGGGGATCTGTGGATGGCACTGTTTAGGGGAGGGAGATCTGTGGATGGCACTGTTTAGGGGAGGGGGATCTGTGGATGGCACTGTTTAGGGGAGGGGGATCTGTGGATGGCACTGTTTAGGGGGGGGGGCTGTGGATGGCACATAGGAAGGGGTGGGGTTTAGAGAGGAAGGGGTTTGGCCTTGACAGGAAGGGGTGGGTCAAATTTATATTAGGGGGGGCCCGAGTTTAGTCTCGCCTAGGGCAGCACAAAACCAAGATACACCACTGCTCACAGTAATGGTGCCTGGCAAGAATAGCAAAAAAAGAGATGTGAAGACCTGAATATGAGCTGTATGTGGGCCCGCAGTGCTTCTCTTACCCTGTCAGCCTGCTCTACTGACTGGCTGGGAGTGAGAGAAGCGGTCTCAGTATGGAGCCACTGAAAAGGGGAGCACCGCAGTGTCTGTAAAGGCCCTGTGTTGTATGGAGGACAGTGTGCCAGGAAACCAGACTGCCCATCTGGCCTCACTAGCCCTAAAGAAGGATGAGCAGATATCCAAAGACTGTCTAGAATCACACAAAGCCGTGTGTGCTAGTAAAGTATTCGCTGCTTATGGACTTTGCTGCTTGTGGAAGGATTACCAGTTACCGGCACCTTTCACACACTTGTATAATGGTTTGGCCAATCATTTGACGACCTGCATCCCTCAGTCCAGGGATTAAGATTAGAAGGTTTACAGTCTTTGGTGCCTACTACACTTTCCTGCTCTGTGTGTGTGGATGATCTGTAGCCTGGGATGCCTTCCACATTTTTGAGAGTTTTGCATTCCTGTGATAATAGAAAGTTTGTAAAGTGTTTAGAAGGAACTCAGGGACTACTATTCCTGTTATCATTGTTGCCGTTTGCCTATATAAAGCTATTGGGAAGAGACGGCACTGTGACTTGCTTTGGAACTTTGGGGCACATTTATTAAGGCCGGCGTTTCTCTTCTTAACTTTGGCAGATCCTCCGCCACTTCTAAATGTAAGGCTACATTCACACTAGCATTTTTGCTGGATCCGACAGGGTTTAGCAAAAATGCTTCTATTACTCATAATACAACCATCGGCATTCGTTATGAACAGATCCGGTTGTATTATCTTTAACATACCAAGACGGATCCATCATGAACTCCATTGAAAGTCAATGGGGGACGGATCCGTTTTTTATTGTGTCAGAGTTAAACGTATCCGTCCCTATTGACTTGCATTGTGGGTCATGACGGTTTGCTTTCCGGTATGGGAACGCAACGGAATGCTTATTGGGCAGACTAGATGGGCCAAATGGTTCTTATCTGCCGACACATTCTATGTTTCTATGCTTTTTGGGGCATTCCGTTCAGTTACGTTTTGTCCCCATTGACAATGAATGGGGACAAAATGTAAGCATTTTTTTCCCAGTATTGAGACCCTGTGACGGATCTCAATACCGGAAAATAGAAAAGCGCAGTGTGAAAGTATCCTAAGACAACTTCCTTATGTCGTAATAACTAATATAGGTGTATTTCAGCTTCATAAATAACCCCCTTTGTCTTCATATTGTTAGTTGTACTACAACTCCCATTCTGCACTTTAGTAAACAGAGACTTGTTTACTTTCTACAATCAGCCTGGTTGCTGACCCCACCAACATACACTGGTCACTGCACCTCCTGTCTTGCTCCCTGAATAAATACTGAAAGGGGTTGTCCAAGTTAAATTTATTGACCTATCCTCAGGATAGGTCATCAATATCAGATCGGCTGGGGTCCGACACCCGGCACCCCCGTCGATCAGCTGTTTGAAGAGAAGGCGCGCGCCAGTGCTGCCTCCTCTTCATTGTTTACCTTCTCGCTGTTGCATCTGCAGCAATGAGCAGGTGTAATTACACCTAACCGTCCCATTCATTTCAATGGTACGGATCGTTTCCATACACTTGTATAGGAGCGATCCGTACCATTGAAATGAATGGGACGGTTAGGTGTAATTACCCCCCCCCCCCCAAAAAAAAAAACACTGCTTGTTGCTGACTATCCAACCAAGTAGTTACCAGCCCACACACCCCAAAGGCCGGTGTAATGTCATACTTCCCTACTTCATGAGATTTCCCTACCCTCGTCACTTCCGGTCGCACCGGACATGACGTGAGGAGGTGTGCAGCACCGCGCAGGCGCACAACGTCAGGTTAGGGAAGTTTCACAGCAGAGTGCGCATGCGCCAGGAGTCTCGCAGGCGGTTAGGGTAGGGAAAAACTATGGGCCAGTGAGCAGGCGCAGTGATCGGATGGATGTTCTCAGCTGAACACCGGCCGACACTGCACATGCACCGGGAGCCTCACCAGCAGTTAGGGAAGGGAAAAATTACGTACGGGCCAGTGCTTTATCCCTACCCTAACCGCTGGTGAGGCTCCCAGCGCATGCGCAGTGTCGGCCGGTGTCCTGCTGAGAACATCCATCCGATCACCGCACCTGTGCACTGGCCCATAATTTTTCCCTACCCTAACCGCCGGCGAGGCTCCCAGCGCATGCGCACTCTGCTGTGAAATTTCCCTAACCCATCGTTGTGCGCAGTGCGCCCCCCCAATATAATAACATAAACATTGGTGGCACAGTGCGCCCCCCCAACACCCCAGTATAATAAACATTGGTGGCACAGTGCGCCCCCCCAACACCCCAGTATAATAAACATTGGTGGCGCAGTGCGCCCCCCCAACACCCCAGTATAATAAACATTGGTGGCGCAGTGCGCCCCCCCTCAATACAATAAACATTGGTGGCGCAGTGCGCCCCCCCTCAATATAATAAACATTGGTGGCGCAGTGCGCCCCCCCTCAATATAATAAACATTGGTGGCGCAGTGCGCCCCCCCTCAATATAATAAACATTGGTGGCGCAGTGCGCCCCCCCTCAATATAATAAACATTGGTGGCGCAGTGCGCCTCCCCTCAATATAGTAAACATTGGTGGCGCAGTGCGCCTCCCCTCAATATAATAAACATTGGTGGCGCAGTGCGCCCCCCCCTCAATATAATAAACATTGGTGGCGCAGTAGGCAGTGCCAATGAGGGTTAAAAAATAAAAAAATAATTAACTCACCTCCTCCAATTGATCGTCTCCTGTTCTTTCTTCATGACCTGTCAAAGGACCTGTGGTGACATCACTGTGCTCATCACATGATCCATCACCATGGTAATGGGTCATGTGATGAGCTCAGTGATGTCACCACAGGTCCTGAAGAAAGACCGGCAGCTACGCGATCAACTGGAGGAGGTGAGTTAATTTTTTTAAATTATTTTTTAACCCTCATTGGCACTTCCCACTGAGCCACCAATGTTTCTTATACTGGGGGGGGGGGCGCACTGAGCCACCAATTATGTTTCTTATACTGGGGTGTTGGGGGGTGGGGGGGCGCACTGTGCCACCAACGTTTTTTATACAAATACAGGAGGCGGGTGCCGGAATCAAATAGCCGGCACCCGACCTCTGTGACAGGGAGCTGCGATCAGCGGCAGTTAACCCCTCAGGTACCGCACCTGAAGGGTTAACTCAACTGCCGCTGATCGCAGCTCCCTGTCACAGAGGTCGGGTGCCGGCTATTTGATTCCGGCACCCGCCTCCTGTATTTGTATTCAGGTCAGTTTTCTTCATTGGTGGCGCAGTGGCCACAGCCCTTCCCCTCCTCCTCCTGTCTCTCTTCTTATTGGCAGCGGCGGGGGCAGCAGGCAGGTCAGACAGGGGAGGGGGAGATGGAGGGGGCGCCCCGAGGGAGAACACAAGTACAGCCTCGCCTGCCGCAGATTACATTGCGAGCTGTCGGCCGCCCAGCGCCCTTGTTACTAGGGCCCCTTTGCGGCCGCACACCCCAAAGGCCGGCCCTGAGCCCAGGCACTAGGAGGTGGGGACCTAAAGTGAGATCAAGCCTCAGCTGCATTTGAGAGATCCAGTGGCCAGTAAGATAGCCAAGCTAATGCGACTACATTTAGTGTAATGTGGGGCCACCATCTGTATGTTCAAATGGAACTGAGTTTGATAATGCATCATCCCAGTGCCACACAGCACTGTTGGGAGATGTTATGAGGCTTATGTGGCACCAGAAACCAATCCCAGTCTGGGAGGTTGTTTCGAGATCAGCGGGGACCCGACTCCTGGCACCCCACCTGTCAACTATTTGAGAAAGGCCTGGTGCTCACTGGAGCTCTGGTGAGCGCCACAGCCTACTCACAGCGCCGTACATTGTATAGTGGCTGTCCTTGGTATTGTAGCTCAGCCCCATTCTCTTGAATGGGACTAAGCTTCCATAGGCCATGTACTGGTGTACGGTGACATTTATGCCGGTCTGCGCCCCCCTGCACTGTTGTAGTATACGGCTGATTTATGATGAGGAGTAAGCCTGCCTGTAAAACGACCTCAGCCTCTGGTATAGTTGTCTTTTATCGCTATTTCCAGGTAAAAAAAAGTAGTAAATATACCGGGGCCAGAATACGTCGGTCCTACTTGGCGTAAAAACACCTGTCCAACAAAATATTGTCACATGGGCATTAAAATAATCACAAATAGAAAGTCAACTATTTTAACGCCAGACGAGCTTTAATAAATCACTTTCTATGTTTATCTTTGGAAATTGACCTGTCGCGCCAATTTTGAAATAAGCAGCACCTCAATTGTTTCTGAAGATTTCCCCCTTTGCAATGCATTTGGGTGCAAAATACTAACAAAATCCAAGCCCAGCAAAACAGAATTACGGTATATTAATTACAAAACAGAGTTCTACTTTCACATTAGTGTTACTATTTTCCAGTATTGAGATCAGTCATAGGGTCTAAATATCGGAAAAAAACGCTTCCGTTTTGTCCCCAGTGTTTTGGTGTCCGCCTGGCGGTGCAGAGCCATACGGATCCATCCTGACTTACAATGTAAGTCAATGGGAACGGATCTGTTTACATTGACACAATATTGGTGCAATTGTAAACGGATCCGTCCCCCATTGACTTTCAATGTAAAGTCAGGACGGATCCGTTTGACTTACACTTAGACTTTTTTTGACTAAGTGTATGCAGACGGATCCGTAATGAACGGATATCATCGTTTGCATTTATAGGTGCGGATCAGTCTGTGCAGATACCAGACGTATCCGCACCTAACGCAGGTGTGAAAGTAGCCTAAGTCAAAAACGGATCCGTTTGCATTATCATGAACAAACAAAAAATATATAAATATTTTTTTTTTTCATGGTAATGCAAACTGATACGTTCTGAACAGATACAAGCGTTTGCATTATAGGTGCGGATCCGTCTGTGCAGATACCAGACGGATCCGCACCTAAACGCAGGTGTGAAAGTAGCCTTATCTTTAACATAGCCAAAACGGATCCGTCTTGAACACCATTGAAAGTCAATGGAGGACGGATCGGTTTTCTATTGTGCCATTGAAAACGGATCCGTCCCCATCATTTATTGTGTGTCAGAACGGATCTGTTTGCCTCCGCATCGTCAGGTGCACACTGATGCATTCTGAGCGGATCCTTATCCACTCAGAATGCATTAGGGCAAAACTATGAAAGTACCCTAATAGAAGTCTATGGGAATCAAAACGGATCCGTCTGGGTCCCGTTATGCAAGAAAACAAAGTCCTGTCGACAGGACTTTGTTTTCCGTCTTGCATAACGGGACCCAGACGGATCCGTTTTGATTCCCATAGACTTCTATTAGGACGGAACGCAAACGGAATTAGGCTACTTTCACACCTGCGTTAGGTGCGGGTCCGTCTGGTATCTGCACAGATGGATCCGCACCTATAATGCAAATGATTGTATCCATTCAGAACGGATCCATTTGCATTAGGCTACTTTCACACTTGCGTTCGGGGTTCCGCTTGTGAGCTCCGTTTGAAGACTCTCACAAGCGGCCCCGAACGGATCCGTCCAGCCCTAATGCATTCTGAGTGGATGCGGATCCGCTCAGAATGCATCACTCTGGCTCCGCTTGGCCTCCGCTCCGCTCAGCAGGCGGACACCTGAACGCAGCTTGCAGCGTTCGGGTGTCCGCCTGGCCGTGCGGAGCCAAACGGATCCGTCCAGACTTACAATGGAAGTCAATGGGGACGGATCCGTTTGAAGTTGACACAATATGGTGCAATTTTCAAATGGATCCGTCCCCCATTGACTTTCAATGTAAAGTCTGGACGGATCCGTCTGACTAACTTTCACACTGAAATATAATGCAGACGGATCCATTCTGAACGGATACCATCGTTTGCATTATAGGAGCGGATCCGTCTGTGCAGACACCAGACGGATCCGCTCCGAACGCAAGTGTGAAAGTAGCCCATGAACCAAAAATAAAGTAAAAATTATTTATTTATTTTTTTGTTCATGATAATGCAAACAGATCCGTTTTGACTTACATTGAAAGTCAATGGGAGGCGGATCCATTTTCAATTGCACCATATTGTGTCAGTGAAAACGGATCCGTCCCCATTGACTTTCAATGTAAGTCAAAACGGATCTGTTTGCATTATCATGAACAAAAAAATAAATAAATAATTTTTACTTTATTTTTGGTTCATGGGCTACTTTCACACTTGCGTTCGGCTCCTATAATGCAAACGCTTGCATCCGTTCAGAACGGATCCGTCTGCATAACAGTTTTTTTCAGATCTGATTTTTCACTTCGTGAAAACTTAGATCCGACAGTATATTCTAACACAGAGGCGTTCCCATGGTGATGGGGACGCTTCAAGTTAGAATATACTACACTGCTCAAAAAAATAAAGGGAACACAAAAATAACACATCCTAGATCTGAGTTATTTAAATATTCTTCTGAAATACTTTGTTCTTTACATAGTTGAATGTGCTGACAACAAAATCACACAAAAATAAAAAAATGGAAATCAAATTTTTTAACCCATAGACTGGTCTGGATTTGGAGTCACACTCAAAATGAAAGTGGAAAAACACACTACAGGCTGATCCAACTTTGATGTAATGTCCTTAAAACAAGTCAAAATGAGGCTCAGTAGTGTGTGTGGCCTCCACATGCCTGTATGACCTCCCTACAACGCCTGTGCATGCTCCTGATGAGGTGGCGGACGGTCTCCTGAGGGATCTCCTCCCAGACCTGGACTAAAGCATCTGCCAACTCCTGGACAGTCTGTGGTGCAACGTGACGTTGGTGGATAGAGCGAGACATGATGTCCCAGATGTGCTCAATTGGATTCAGGTCTGGGGAACGGACGGGCCAGTCCATAGCATCAATGCCTTTGTATTGCAGGAACTGCTGACACACTCCAGCCACATGAGGTCTAGCATTGTCTTGCATTAGGAGGAACCCAGGGCCAACCGCACCAGCATATGGTCTCACAAGGGGTCTGAGGATCTCATCTCGGTACCTAGTGGCAGTCAGGCTACCTCTGGCGAGCACATGGAGGGCTGTGCGGCCCTCCAAAGAAATGCCACCCCACACCATTACTGACCCAATGCCAAACCGGTCATGCTGGAGGATGTTGCAGGCAGCAGAATGTTCTCCACGGCGTCTACAGACTCTGTCACGTCTGTCACATGTGCTCAGTGTGAACCTGCTTTCATCTGTGAAGAGCACAGGGCGCCAGTGGCAAATTTGCCAATCTTGGTGTTCTCTGGCAAATGCCAAACGTCCTGCACGGTGTTGGGCTGTAAGCACAACCCCCACCTGTGGACGTCTGGCCCTCATATCACCCTCATGGAGTCTGTTTCTGACCGTTTGAGCAGACACATGCACATTTGTGGCCTGCTGGAGGTCATTTTGCAGGGCTCTGGCAGTGCTCCTCCTGTTCCTCCTTGCACAAAGGCGGAGGTAGCGGTCCTGCTGCTGGGTTGTTGCCCTCCTACGGCCTCCTCCACGTCTCCTGATGTACTGGCCTGTCTCCTGGTAGCGCCTCCATGCTCTGGACACTACACTGACAGACACAGCAAACCTTCTTGCCACAGCTCGCATTGATGTGCCATCCTGGATAAGCTGCACTACCTGAGCCACTTGTGTGGGTTGTAGACTCCGTCTCATGCTACCACTAGAGTGAAAGCACCGCCAGCATTCAAAAGTGACCAAAACATCAGCCAGGAAGCATAGGAACTGAGAAGTGGTCTGTGGTCACCACCTGCAGAACCACTCCTTTATTGGGGGTGTCTTGCTAATTGCCTATAATTTCCACCTGTTGTCTATCCCATTTGCACAACAGCATGTGAAATTGATTGTCACTCAGTGTTGCTTCCTAAGTGGACAGTTTGATTTCACAGAAGTGTGATTGACTTGGAGTTACATTGTGTTGTTTAAAGGGAACCTGTCACCAGGATTTTGCGCATAGAGCTGGGGACATGGGCTGCTAGATGGCCACTAGCACATCTGCAGTACCCAGGTCCCATAGCTCTCTGCGCTTTTATTGTGTTAAAAAACCGTTTTGAGTGATATGCAAATTACCTGATATGAGTCCTGTAGCTGGAGATGAGTCAAGCGTCAAGGAGCCCAGCACCGCCCCGCGTCCTCCGAATCTCCTCCTTGCCGGCTGACGTTACAGAGCTGGAGCGCCGAAATCTCGCGATGCGCGAGCTAGCGCATGCGTAGTTCGTTCCCTGTGCTGATGTCAGCACAGGGAATAAACATGATGCCGACACTGCGCATGCGCTAGCTCGCGCATCGCGAGATTTCAGCGCTCCAGCTCTGTGACGTCAGCCGGCAAGGAGGAGATTCGGAGGACGCGGGGCGGTGCTGGGCTCCTTGACGCTTGACTCATCTCCAGCTACAGGACTCATATCAGGTAATTTGCATATCACTCAAAACGGTTTTTTAACACAATAAAAGCGCAGAGAGCTATGGGACCTGGGTACTGCAGATGTGCTAGTGGCCATCTAGCAGCCCATGTCCCCAGCTCTATGCGCAAAATCATGGTGACAGGTTCGCTTTAAGTGTTCCCTTTATTTTTTTTAACAGTGTAGAAAGTCAATGGGGGACGGATCCGTTTGCAATTGCACCATATTGTGTCAACTTCAAACGGATCCGTCCCCATTGACTTGCATTGTAAGTCTGGACGGATCCGTTTGGCTCCGCACGGCCAGGCGGACACCAAAACGCTGCAAGCTGCGTTCAGGTGTCCGCCTGCTGAGCGGAATGGAGGCCAAACGGAGCCAAACTGATGTATTCTGAGCGGATCCGCATCCACTCAGAATGCATTGGGGCTGTACTGATCCGTTCGGGGCCGCTTGTGAGAGCCTTCAAACGGAACTTACAAGCGGAACCCCGAACGCAAGTGTGAAAGTAGCCTTACATTCTTTTAAAGGCATCCGTTTTGCATTCCGTCATAATACAAGTCTATGGGCAGAAGAACGGATCTGTCCTTTCATGGATTCCGTTAGGGCTCTTTCACACCTGCGTTATTGTCTTCCGGCATAGAGTTCCGTCGTCGGGACTCTATGCCGGAAGAATACTGATCAGGATTATCCTAATGCATTCTGAATGGAGTGAAATCCGTTCAGGATGCATCAGGATGTCTTCAGTTCCGGTACGGAACGTTTTTTGGCCGGAGAAAATACCGCAGCATGCTGCGCTTTTTGCTCCGGCCAAAAATCCTGAAGACTTGCCGCAAGGCCGGATCCGGGATCAATGCCCATTGAAAGGCATTGATCCGGATCCGGCTTTAAGCTAAACGTCGTTTCGGCGCATTGCCGGAGCCGACATTTAGCTTTTTCAGAGTGGTTACCATGGCTGCCGGGACGCTAAAGTCCTGACAGCCATGGTAAATGTAGCGGGGAGCAGCATACTTACCGTCCGTGCGGCTCCCCGGGCGCTCTGACGTCACTCTGGAGCGCCCCGGGAGCCGCACGGACGGTAAGTATACCGCTCCCCACTACTACTATGGCAACCAGGACTTTAATAGCGTCCTGGGTGCCATAGTAACACTGAACGCATTTGGAAGACGGTTCCGTCTTCAAATGCTTTCAGTACACTTGCGTTGTTACGGATCCGGCAGGCACCTCCGGCAACGGAAGTGCATGCCGGATCCCAACAACGCAAGTGTGAAAGAGGCCTAATAACCATGTTCTAACGGAAAGCCATAACGGAAATCCCTAACGCTAGTGTGAACCCACAAGGAAAAACGCAGCATAAACGTAGATGTTGTTGCAAAAACCGCGTGCAGTATTTGGTGCACCCTCAGGCAAGTCTTCAAGAAATTTGTAAGAACCCTGCAAGTACTTGGACGCTCGTCAGTTGTGTAAGTACCGCCCGGAGAGCAGGGAGCACAGAGCGGCACATCACAAGACCACACCGGCCACGCACACCAGTCACACACGCTGGCCTCTTCTTGTCTGCTGACGTCACTGATGAGCCCGCCTCCTCACTTCCCCTAAAAAAAAAATCCCCGAAACGTCGAATGTGGCCCACTTTATCCCCGCCTACAGAGACTTTCTGTCCAATGGAAGGCAGTCGTGAGTTGAGGTAACGCCCCCTCTTCCCCGCCCACTCCTTATAGTTCGGGGTTATGTTCGTCCGCTTATTGGCTGGTGAAGAAGGGGCGTGTCTATCCTGGAAATTCTGACGATAGCGACACGCCCCCATCCGCGCGGCTTAGCTCCGGGTTATTGCAGGATACGGGCGGCGCAGCCGTGTACAGCCCAGGATCCCGGCACCGCAGGACGGCTCCGTGCAGACCCGGTGTATGTGCGGCAATAACATGTCCGCACCTCTGCCTGCCATAGTGCCCGCCGCCCGCAAGGCCACGGCCGCGGTGAGTGAAGTGTGAGCCCCTCCTCTGTAGGTCACTGTCCTGCCTGACTTCTCTCTCCACCCCGCCGCACCTGCCCCGTGTGACTGCAGGGGACCCTGCGTGTACTTCAGAGCTGCAATCACACTGCAGCTGTCTGTCTGATACTGTCTTTTATGTCATACTGTGTGTTGTGTATATATTATTGTATTTTCTGTAACGTCTCTTTATGTGATGTGTATACAGTTTGCTATTACCACGTCTTAGGGCTTATTCACACAACTGTTTCTCTAATGCCAGTCGTCCACTTTAAAAATTGATGTCACACTGACCTATAAACGTCAGTGGCGCTGTTCACGTTTTTCCGTTGATCCGTGTCCTCTGCATGTCCTGTTCTGGTCAGGTTTAGTGGACCATTAGTGGAGTGAGAATAAGGCTCCATTCACACGTCCGTGGTGTGTTGCGGACCCGCAATTTGCGGATCCGCAACACACCCGCCCGGCACCCCTATAGAAATGCCTATTCTTGTCCGCAAGCTGCGGACAAGAATAGGACATGTTCTATCTTTTGCGCAGCTGCGTACCTGAAGATCGGGGCCGCGCTCCGCAAATGCGGATGCTGACAGCACACTGTGTGCTGTCCGCATCCATTCCGTCCCCATAGAAAATGAATGGGTCCGCACCCGTTCCGCAAAATTGCGGAACGAATGCGGACCCATTTGCGGACGTGTGAATGGAGCCTAAACCGGGATGCGCACTGAAGCGTCCGTGTGCCGTCCTGCGGATGGATGCTCAGACAGTCTTGTGAATGAGGCCAGTGTGAAAATTGACCCTTTCATTGCTGGCACGTGAGGCAGTTGTACAGAATATGTGTAGACAGACGCTCTGCACCTTATGCGAAGGTCTCATCCACATGACTGCATGTTCGGTGCGGACCCGTTCATTTCAATGGGGCTGCAAAAGATGCGGACAGCGTGCCCGTATGTCCGTTCTGTCAGCCCGCTAAAAAGATAGAACATGTCCTGTTCTTGTATGGATACAGACGAGAGATAAAATAATTGCAGAATGCACACTGCCAGGATCCGTGTTTTGGGGACCGCCAAACCGATACGGTCGTGTGCATGCGGCCTAAATATCAGAATTCCGACTGCCTCTTTTGGAGACTACAACTCCCAGCGTCCCCTCCCCTCTGGTACTTCTTCCTGAGAGCCTCAGTCTGGAGACTACAACTCCCAGCGTCCCCTCTGGTACTTCTTCCTGAGAGCCTCAGTCTGGAGACTACAACTCCCAGCGTCCCCTCTGAGCCTCAGGCAGCAGACCACTGCTGTAGAGTACTCTGTGACTATTCTCGTGAATATATAACCTGTACCCGTGTCATCGCCTCCCCCCAGGAATGTCGTCATGTGTACATACGTGACGGTTCCGGTGTTTTCTGGTGCTCGCCGTCTTGCAGGGGAATGGATAGGACGCTGCACAGTCTGTTTTATGGAGTTTAGACTTGTCTGTCTTGTTATGCTATCTTGGGGCTGTAGCATATGGCGGTATTATACTGATCCGTAGTGAGGCATTCATTGGCTATTTTGGGCCCAAACTGCGCCTCTGTTTCCTTTTTTTTCTGAATGAGACGTCCCGAATGAATCTCCTCACCTAGCAGCATATGGTGCAGTACGGACCTGCAGCTATGTAAGGGTACGTTCTCGCCGACCTCGGTCCCGCTCCTGGCTTAGTTCTATTAAATAGTGTTAAACCGCGAGCGGACACCCACCACATCGTCAAGCAGTGTCCGCCCGGGCACGATGCTAAAAAGGGACACGTCCCTTCTTGGCGCAATCATGGCCCGCAAACCGCAGCGCTGCCTGACACCGTGTAGAATTTTGTTTTTCGGTGTCTGCGGCAAAATTCCCCTAGCAAATTCCGCCAGGACCGTAGGGACTGTGTGTCCTTGAGTCCATGCAGTTATTGACTTTTTAGGCCAAAGCCAGGAAGGAGAAGTAGAATCCTCACTGCTTGTGTGATTCCTGCCTTAGGCCAGATTCCTACCTCTGATGGAGGTTCTGCCTCCTTCTCACATTCCAACAAAACACCACTGCACGCTGCAGCATTTTTTTCTGGAAGAACCCGCGGGCCCCATTATAAGCCATGGGGTCCACTGGACTCTTTTGGTGGCCCCCATATGCCCGATCCAGTGCCCCTTCCCCCCCCCCCCCCATTATACCAGAACAGAAATTGAAAAATGTGCTGCATATGTGAACCTAGCCTAAAGCCTACTACTCCCACCCGCACCAGTCTGGCCCAGTATGACGCCGCGCTCACCAGTGAGGTTATATTGCGGTATTTTCCCCCCCCTATTTACGGTATATCCGCTACATGCTTGGATATTCACACCAATGTTGATATGCTTTCTTCTCCTACGTGTAAGTAGCATGTTTTATACGGCAGCCCGGATTTTATGTTTTTACGGTTTTATTACTTGGCAGAAGATTGGAGACCAGGACTGTATCTGCTGTGCCGAGGACAATCTGTTCTACTTTCCAGGGCCATCAATAATTGAGTTGTAACCCGAGTCATGCGCCTTGCGTCCTGCCACTCGTCCTCCTCTACCACACTGCAGTCACCCTATTAGGAGGCAGTGCCGCGCGGAGGTCGGTGACTGGTTCCCACATCCAGCTTCAAGCTTCGTGGGATCATTCTTTTTTTTTTTATATGTCCTTTGAGGCAAAGGACATAGTGTACAGATCAGACGTCAGGCAAGCCCGCTGCTATTGGTGGGATCGGCCGCCCCTATAATGGGTAAGGGTGTGCCCCCTGTGTAATGGGGCCTTCACACAATGCAGATTTTATTGCAGAAATTTCCGCAACTCAAAAATCTGTTCATCTGAATGGAGCTTGCAGAAATCGATGTGCTTGCCCCCCATTCAAATGAATGGAACCGATTTTCAGTTGCAGAACTTTCTGCAGCGCGTGAAGACCCCCCCCCCCCCCCCCCTAATACAGGAGGCACACCCCTTACCCACTATAGGGCCAGCCGATCCCACCAATAAAATGGATAATTGTCTGATCTGGAAAAGAAGGATTGGGCATGTTGGATTTGAGCAGTCTATTCCCCTCTCCCTGTTGGGAGCACATGCGTGTGCAGAGTATGCATGTGCATGGTGGGGTCATGAGGAACGTGTATAGCTCGTGGTTCATTGCAGCGGACGGCGGGCATGCACTTGTGAATGATGTGTTTCACTATAGAGGGGGCAACCTTGTGCTGAGTCTGGATCGGACCCGTCACGTGATCCAGAACGCACCATACCCCGTTCCTTGGTGACTAGTTTTTTTGTGTTGGTCTCATTTCATGTTCTGTGCTGCGCAGAATTGAGTGATTTGCAGCTTCAGAGCTGCCTGCTCCGCCGTCTCTCAGGCCTTGTTGCACACGTGACTGCAGCTGCCATCAAACCTTGGACTTGATAGTAAACCTGTCTAATGTGCTGGCGTCAGGTTACCATGTTAACTCGTCGTGTGTGCCCATCGGGTCAGTGGTGCTGCAGAATTGTCTTTTTATGTGTATTAACCCCGTACTCTTGTGTTTTTTTGCAGGTAATATTCCTGCACGGGCTTGGAGATACCGGGTATGTATAATGTATCCGTCTACACACAAGTAGGGACTCCTCCGAGAGTCAGTGAGGAATGTGGTTCAGCAATGTGCCTTAGGGCAAGACCAGTTTATTAGACTTGCTGCTGGTGAAGTGTCGGGCAGCCTTAAAGGGAACCTGTCACCAGTTTTATGGTGTCCTAACTAAGAGCAACATAAATAAGTGACTGATTCTCTTAGCAAAATGCTGGGTCACTTTCTTTAATTGTCCCAGTCAATCTGCCAACATCTTGTATTGAAAAGCTCCAGCTGATAATGATGAGTCATGAATATTCATGAGCTCCTGACTCTCCCCGCCTACCTGCTGCTGAGTGACAGTTTTTTTCCATATGAATCAGCAGCAGGTGGGCAGGGGAGTGGATATAGCTCTGAATTAAATATACGCTGGACTCACTAACATCACGCTGGACTCAAATCAGGTCATTAGCATGCAGCATCTTTGTGTGTATATTATGAGGTAACCATCTGTCACACCAGTAAGTGAATACATCTAAGGCACTTTTTTAGTAGTTAATGATTGTATATAATTAGTTAGATTATAATCAAATATCCACATGACAGGTTCCTTTTAATTGCCGTCATAGTTTTGACTTTATTTACTCTAAGTACCGCCATACAGTGAATTACATGTGAAATAGGAGAGACGAATGTTTTCTCTACCAAACAGTTCAGCATAGTGTAGAAGAGTTTGCAGAATTGGCCCCTGCAATTTACTTTTGTATTAGTAGCCAGTTTAGCTTTGATGACCAGCTCTTTCCTTTACTGATGAGTGGGCAATTATCGGGAAGGAACAATCCCTTCCCAATAATTGCCTGTTCGGTCGCTGCATGTAAATGAGCCTTTTATTCTTTAGAACAATCTCGGAGCATAGAGTGATACCAAACGCTTATGTAATATGCCGGGAGGCTGGAATGCTCCTGTATCTGCTTCGAGGTGCTGAGCATCCAGTCTTGTATGGACCATGTATTCATGTTTTCTTTCCTGCCATCCAGGCATGGCTGGGCCGAAGCTATGGCAAGCATCAGAAGTCCCCATGTGAAGTATATCTGTCCTCATGCGTAAGTGTAATCTGTGTGAATTTGATAGATTATTACAAAACAAAGATATTTTTATTCAATTTTTTTTATTGTTTAAGTTGTTTTTTATTTTTATAATCTAGACTCCTCTCATACTTGTTCCAAAACCATAAGTTGTTTTTTTTGTAGCTGTAATCTTGTGTGGTCAGACCTGCCGTCGATATTGCTGCCAGTTCAAATGTAACTGTTGTATGTGTAGATAGAGATGACACTATATCTGGCCATTCGATGACTTGTATCCTGCATTCATTACAAGGTTACTCCTTTGTAGGCTCTACCTCTAATTGCCAGTTTTCCCTGGGCTGATGGGTGGAGAGAAGAGAAGATCCTGCTCCCCTGTCTCTCCTCAGCACAACCTTATAAGCAGCAGCGTGGAGGAGATTGTACAGCAGTGCTGAGCAGTATAGTCGTGCATCCAGCACTGGGGTGTAGTAGTAAAACATTTACTGGAAACAGCAGCATCTCTGTCTCTCTCACTGGAGCTCCTCTCTTCTCCCCTCCCTCTCCATAGTCAGGGCAGCAGCTGTAACATGATCCCTCAGTGAGCTGATAATTAGCGTTGAGACTACGTATAAGTAGGGAGGAGAAGAGGCATCTCATAAGTGAAGTTTGAAGATTTTTCTTTTTTTTTCTTTAATAAGATATATTACAGATTTTGTACTATTCTTTTATGGAGAAAAAATGGAGCCTACGTTTTCTCTTTATACTAGTTTTTCTTTTTGTACCGGAGAATGTTATTGTAGCCTGTCGGCTCCGGTTTATCTGCCATGATGTCACAATTACATCGGTGCTTGTGCTATAATACCATTGTTCAGGTTGCTGAATACTGGACCTGTCATCTCTCCTGATGAGAATCTATTCTTATGAATAAAGTCTAGAATTTATAAATTAATTGCCAGCCGTTTCAGTGAAGGTCCAGATGGGTGTGACCAGTTGGGGGGGAGGTGTCCTGCACAGTCTGACACTGGCAGTACCAATTGGATAGTGTCATACTGGGCAGGGACACTCCCCCAACTGGTGAAAACCAGATAGACCTTTATTGCAAATTGCTGGCAATCTATTCTTAAAGGGGTTCTCCAGGCTTTTAATATTGATGACCTATCCTCAGGATAGGTCATCAATATCAGATCGGTGAGGGTCCGACACCCCAATTACACCTGCTTACCGCTGCAGAGGCAACGGCGAGAAGGTAAAAAGTGAAGAGGAGGCAGCGCTGGCACAGCACGCGCCTCCTCTTCAAACAGCTGATCGGCGGGGTGCCGGGTGTCGGACCCCCACCGATCTGATATTGATGACCTATCCTGAGGACAGGTCATCAATATTAAAGCCTGGAGAACCCCTTTAACTTCTAGAAGGAATAATAAAGGAACGGCACAACACAGACATAAGGATAGATGCTCCAAAACTGTTATTACATGGGGATGTACGTAATTACTAAAACAGACCTGTCAGGAGAAGTGACAGGCCCCTTTAAAGCATTAGAGAGTTAATTGCCGATAACCTGGAAACTTACGGTAATTGTTTTGTAGTCTGTGTAACTACCAATTTCTAATTTCAGGCCCATCATGCCAGTTTCACTGAATATGAACATGGCAATGCCATCCTGGTAAGTAATGACATGCGGTGTATAATTCCGTATTCTTTCCGGTCTAGGATTACATTTATAGGCCGTGTATATGTGCGAAGGACATAAGCAGCAGTTTTAATCATCTACTTTTTACTAGCAGATCTGATCTAAAGATTGAGCAGAAAATAGGAGGGGAAATCAAATACTTGTTCTGCGTCAGGCACGGCATGGGTGGACTGGGAACTTAAAGTGGCCCTGGAAAAAGCCTAAAGGTGGCCCCATGTTTTAGGCGGGTCCTGATGCTCCTACATTAATTAATACTGAGCATCAGATTGTTATGTATCCAGCTGGAGGGCTTAGCTGGGCATCGGCCCACCGGGATATTTCTCTGTAGGGTCTATGGCCAGTCCGCCCATGGGCGACGGTCTGTGTTCTTCTGTTGGGTCATCAGACCCTGAGACTAAGGCCCCATGCACACAACCGTTTTGGGGTCTGCAAATCGCGGATCCACAAAACACTGACTCCGGATGTGTGCGTTCTGCGTTTTCTTTTTCTGCACGTCCCTCCCTATGTTAATAACGCCTATTCTTGACAAGAATAGGTCCTGCTCTATCTTTTTTTTCTTGGTGAGCTGTCCACATTTTCACGACCCTGTTAAAAAGAATGGGTCATTTTTCGCAGATTGAATGGGAACCAAAAATATGGTGGTGTGCATGGGGCCTAAACCCTACTAATTCGGATTACTGTGAAGATTCATGTTTCTAGCCCTTTGTCTTGACAGTCACATATTTTGATGGGTTGTTCCTTGGATGTTCTAGATGAACGTGTGTGCCTCTTCTATGAAGCAGACAGCTCAGCAATAAACTGATATTGCTGGGGATGCGTTAGGTGGTCTTCATTTTTACCTTTGAGCATCTGTATAATACAGGATTGTGCCAATTCCGCCTTTATTTGCCACGGCTTTCTGCTCTCTTATAAGGCCTCTTGAACATGAACGTTGTGTGCCCGTGGCCGTATTGCGGCCTGCAAAACATGGGCACCGGCCCGTGTGCATTCCGCATCACGGATGCGGACCCGTTCACTTGAATGGGTCCGCAATCACGGAGATGCGGAACGGAAGCACGGATCGGAACCCCACGGAAGCACTAGGGAGTGCTTCCGTGGTGTTTTTGCAAGGCACACTCCTCTGTGATGTCCATATAATGTGCTCCAGTCCTGTGTTTCTGAGAAGAGAAGGCTGCGCTGTTGACTTTTCTCGAATGTCACGTAGACTGTATGAATGCTGCGTACAGCGCGATGAGTGGAGCTTTGTTTTCCAGCTCTCCTATACAAATGTAGGCCAAATCTTGGTGATCCTTTCTTTTGGCTAGCTTAGCAGGTGTTTCCATATGCCACCCTATTAGTTTGACTATGACTCTGTAGTCTCTCGTAGAGGATGCGTCTGCCTGACAATGCTGTATATGCTTATCATAGCTTTTCTGGTGTACAAGACCCTTTAGCTTATTATCGTAAAGGAAGAGAGTCTGTTTCTCACCTACGTGTGTGTATTTGGCTCATGTTCTTTTCCTCTTGAGGAGTTTCTTGGTCATCCTATGCTTGCTAAACTGGTTCGGGTGTCATTGACGTTTGGATAATGGTTTGCATATTTTGAGAAAAGGGACAATAACTGGGCTTCTGTGCACAGACTGAGATTACATCTGACCCTCCTCCTACACCGAGGAAAGGTTCTCAATAGAAGCTTGACCCGGCCATGTGGAAAGACCATTAAAGACACACCAGCAGTAGAACATTTTCTTTGCGCACAAAGAAGTTTTCCATCTACGAAACTATTAAATTCCATTGATCCGTATGCCTTCCGTTTCTGTATTTCCGTTTTTCCGTTCAAAGATAGAACATGTCCGATTATTGTCCGCATAAAAGACAAGGATAGTACTGTTCTATCAGGGGCCACCTGTTCCGTTCCACAAAAAACGAAATGCACACGGACGTCATCCGTATTTTTTGCGGACCGCAAAATACTGAAAAAGCCATATGGTCGTGTGCAAGAGGCCTTATTTGTTAATCATTGGCCACGAAGAAACTTTTGCAAAAGAATCTCCTACGGCCTGCGGCACCACAAGGTCTCTGTGACCCAAACAAATGGTCTCATGACTGGAGACATTTCCTTGGTCTGTCTAGGTCAGTGTTGGCGAACCTATGGCATGGGTGCCAGAGGTGGCACTCAGAGCCCTCTCTGTGGGCACCCGCGCCCTGGAAAAAGTCTATGGTGTACCAATATGCCTTAGACTTTTCCTGCCATTCATCAGCACAGGGCGCACTATGAACAGCACAGGCAGCACATTGAATGCAGGCTATTATAGCTAAATGATAGAGTACATGGAAGATATAATATACTGGACTGTAGTATTCAGGTCAAATTCACGTGCGATAAATAAGTGGGTTTTGGGTTGCAGTTTGGGCACTCTGTCTCTAAAAGGTTCGCCATCAGTGGTCTAGGGTCTAGGCTCTCTACAGAAGAAGCTCATGGCGGTGTCAGAATCTGGATATTCTACCATTAGCGTGTTTTTGGCAATATATCACATGAACGTTGTTTTAGCATCTTGCATTAGTGCCTACGTTTTTTATCCCCCCCCCCCAAAAAAAATTTCATCATGGGGTATTTATTCGTCTTTGCGTTTTTTCTTCCCTATCTTCCCGAGTCATAACTTTTTTTATTTTTCCGTTCACATATCCATATGAGGGCCTATTTTTCGTGGGACAAGTTGCACTTTCTAATGCCTCTATTTAATATGACATACAATATATTGGGAATCGGTGGGGTGAAAAATGAGGTGGAATTTGAAAAAAATTAGATTTCTCCACCATTTTATGGGTTTTGTTCCTACGGCGTTTCCTTTGCGGCAAAACTGACCTGTGCTCTTCATTCTCTTGGTCAGTACGATTACAACGATACCACATATGTATAGGTTTTTTATGTCTAAATAGTGTAAAAATAAATTAAAACTTGGAAAAAAAAATTTAGTTTTTATATCCCCATATTTTGACCCTCGTAACTTTTTTTTAATAGTTATATCTACTGAGCTGTGTGGGGGATAATTTTTTGCGGGACGATATGTAATTTTTATAGATACCATTTTGGATTGTGTGTGTGACTTTTTGATCACATCTCATTACATTTTTTGGGTAAGAGAAGCGATGAAAAAATGGGGAATCTGCCATTTTGACCCTTTTTTTCAGTTACGTCATTTGCCGTATTGGAAAAATATTTTTATATTTTAATAGTACAGGTTTTTGGATGCGGTGATGCCTATGATATTTTATATTGTTATTTATGTATTTTTTTTAATCTACGGAAAGGGGGGTGATTTAAACTTGTTTTTTTTTTTTTTTTTCATTCTGTTTATTGTATATCCATATTGGTACTAGAATTGCTCATTTCTTATGTTGGCTTGTGACCTGCTGGTCTCAATAAGAATTGCAGTTCCAATACTCTGGGTCGCTTCAGAGAGACCCAGTATATTGAAATCAATAGCCAGCATCCTCATTGGCCGCAGAGCCACACCTGATCACTGCATCTAAAGGCTTTAATGACTGCTATCAGCATTATAGCCGGTTGTTGTCATTAGCCGCGGGTCTCTGCTGTTTGAAACAGCGGAGACCCGCCAGCCATGGTACCCACTGCATATGTGACTCATCGCTCCAGCGCCGTACAAGTATGGTGCTGGTAGCCAAGGGGTTAATGTAGTATTAAGTGGGTCTTTTTGCTTACATTTCTGAAATGTCATAGACTTGGGCCTCATGCACCTGCCCAAGTGATTTATCCATTTGACCGGATCTCCGGCTGTGTCCTCTAGCCACTGAAAGCATTCAGCCTAAATCCAGGAGATTGGTCGCCTGTATCTGTGCCTGCGCCGAGTGCTTCACTGCAGAGGACAAAGTAAATCTCATAACTTCTGACATCTTGGAGGCCATAATTGCGTTGGTCACCTTTGCATGCAGCGCTCAGCAGCTCGCCTCTATGCATGCTCTGGTCTCTTGTAGTCAAGTCACATTATATAGAAAAATGTTACTGTTAAGTCTCTGTTGCATATCCATAAAATCATCTATATGAAAATGCTATATAAATCATTAAAATTTTGTGATGGCAGTGGAGAAACTGGCAATCCTCCTAGTTATGGAGTTTATAAATGGGTTCGGTCGCCCTCTACTTACATGCCACTGTGACATGTCAGAATATGGATCATTGAGGAGTTCCTTCAGAGCTGGTCCTGGAGCTTCTAATATCTGGTTATTTACATTTAATTTCCTTGAATTTAAAGTTACTCTTCAGTTTTGGTAATGCTCAGATATAAGAAAATGTTCCCCATTGTCGCCTCTTTCTTGGAGTAATTCTCATTGAAGGTTTTCCTGTGATGTTCTTCAGCGGTTGCCTTTGCTACATAATAAATTGAATGTGAGCACTGTAAATGGATTAGATAGAACGGAAATGTCTGCTGTCACAAAAAGATAAACCCATTAAGCCGCTGTGCCGAAAATGTATGTCATGGACTGGCTTGCATTAACCCTTTGTCATGTACAGTTATGTTATGGTGATCACAGTAGCCGTGGCTGCATGATCATCGCAGGAGTCTGACAGTGGGCTGAAATGAAGAGAATAAAAACCTCCATGCTCCCCTTCTAAATGTCCCGCCATCCCAGTTGCCGGTGTTTTGATCCCCTCTGGGCCCGCAGTAGTCGCGCTCCATTCATTGTTCATACGACCACTGTAGCCAAACACTGATTTCAGTGGTCACGTGCCAAAGGTGTTCCCCTAAATAAAGCTATTACAAATTACAACTCCAACTCGTCCTCATACGACTATCGGCAGAAAAGTATAAAATATATAGCTGTCTGAATGTGGGAACACAAAATCGAAGGCTGTGGACACCTTTGATATGAAAAAGCTGGTTTTACATATGTTAGTGGCTACCTTCAGTAAAAAGGTTACGCAAAAGTTTGGCTGCTATTTTCACCCCTTCATTCATTTTCAGACCCCTTGAAAGTCAGTTTACAACCTGCTCCTAATTTCAGACTTTTCTCCTGTGGACATGTCCTTCTCTTGATTTATCATTCTGAAATACGCCTAAATTAGATGTATTTAAGGCGCAGATTGTGGCGACTTCTCACACACATGTCTAAAATTGTGGACGGGCCGGCAGGTCTAAATAGTAACACAGCTCAGAAGCGCTCTTGCATTTAGAACTGGTGCTGGATGCACCGAAGGTATGAAGAGGCCTGCGTCTCTTCATATCTTCGGTGAAACCACCGCCGGCTTAGGGCTTTATTAAGACCAGCGTCTAGTGCCCTTATGTGTCCAGGATGCTGCTGTCAAACTGCAACCAGTGTGAGCTGTCTCCTGCCTTGCTTGGATTCTTTACCCCCTCTCCACATACATCTACCATATACAATCTCCACCCATCACCCCCGGCTGCTATTTAAAAAAAAAAAAAAAACGAAGGGGGAGAGCAGAAAGAGTGCTCTGAAGCAGGACCAGTGCTCTGTCAGATTGAGCAGGACCACCAGCTAAGTGAAGGACTTACACACACTCTGCAGCGTCACAGTGGTAGGAATTATTCAATGAAAACGATTGCTATAAAATATTGCTTAGTTTTGCATTTAGGAAGCAAATGACGAATTAAATGACAGTGAGATGACAATTTGTTACCTCTTTTATATCACATTTGTTTTTCATGTTTTTCATTAATATCTTGTATGTTTCCATTTGGGTTTATCAGATTGTAGCCCCCTATTTCTTCCTATTACAGGTTGTAGTAATGTCCCTGCTGCAACTCTGCCAAGGGACTTTGACTATATCTGCTTCCCTCTAATTAATTTTTAAATGACAATGTAATTAAAAATGCAGTGTCCACAGGGCAAAGCTGGCTTAGTGTTGTCTGGATACAAGATGACATAAAATGTAATGGTTCCTCAAGGCTTTACGAGTAGCACAGCTCGGCAGGATAATATTAATTTTGCATTTACTTGAGATGTCTGCAATTGTATTAGGAATAATAATAATGGGCAAACAGTGTCTTCTGTCCAAATACACTGAATACCTGGGGCCTTTTTCTTCATGACCTGTGTTTAATATGTTCTTGTTTTAGGTTTGACATCATAGGTTTGTCTCCCGATGCACAGGAAGATGATGCTGGCATCAAGCAGGCAGCAGAGAATAGTAAGCCGGTTTACCTTTATTGTACTTTCCTGACATAATTTTGCCTGTTTCAATTATTCTGGTTACAGGTTGCCAGCACAAAATATGACTATTTGAAGATTTTAATTGTTATAGTAGAAGTAACGTTTTACGACACTTTAGAAGAAAGTCCCAGTTGTTGTCTACAATATTCTGGTTACAACCGGCGCTGCTCTACGGAGTCTTCTTTCCCCTCCTTCGCTCACTTCAACTATGGCCGCTTCCCCCCCCCCCCCGCCCCTGTTGACTCCAAATGTAAACTATGAGTGCAAAAACAACAATTAAAATTAATGATTATTTTGTTTTTGATTATTAATCCCCCAGCCCTAAAGCCTCAGATGCACAATGCTGAAACTTGCAGTCAAGAAATGTTACTTGTGGCTTAAAAAATGTTCTAGCACCCAATTCGCTGTTCATGGGGGATACCGTGGGCCAACAGATGTACACTGCATAGACTAACTAATCTTTACAGGATAGGGGATAATTATCAGATCAGGGAAGGTCCTACCACTGGGACCCCCACTGAACATGAGAACGGGGGGCCCTGTACCCACCGGAGCCCTGCCCTGAAATGGTCGGAAAATCGCGCTTCTGCTCCGTTCATTTCTATGGGAGTTCCAGAGATATCGGAGTACAGCGCTCACCTATCTACAGAATTCCCATAGGAATTAATGTAGCAGCTGCATGCATGCCCGACCAGCCGCTCTGTTCATTTCAGGGAGCTGCAGGGGGTACAGATCAGGGGGGTCCCAGTGGTAGGACCCCCCACGATCTGATAGATTCGGTGGATAGGCAGCTGAAGGCAATGTGGGCACACATGTTCATATGTGTCCGCATTACTGAGAGAAATGATGTTTTCCATTTCATCCTCTACGACTGCATACCATGAGAGATGACCCTCCTCCAACCAGGTAGGGACAGGAAGCGTAAAATTAGGCCCTCCTCCAGTCCACCTCAGTGTCTTCCTGTCCCTCCAGGTGGGGAGAAGCCATTGCTCATGGCATTTGGTATGGGACCACTCAGGAGGCAGTACTGGGTGGAGAGAAGAATGAAGGCATGGTGGCTAGTAGGAAAGAGGTTACTTCAAAAATGTATTCTAAAGTTTGGAAACGGTTCTATTCCTGGTGTCTAGAATCTAAGTTAACCCCATGTTTTTCTATTCAGGCAGTTTTAGGGTGTCTACAGTCTGGGTTTAGTAAATGGCTTCGCCCTAATACCTTGAGAGTGCATATTGCCGCCCTAAGCTCAGTCTTTGATTTAAAAAAAGCTGACTATCCTTGGATAATCAGGTTTCTCAGAGGGGCAGACAGACTACGTCCCACTCTCAGATCTACAGTACCTCAATCTAGTCTTGTCAGGTCTCACAGCCTTGTTCAAACCTCTTTCCAAGATTTCTCTGAGATTTCTTACACTTAAAACCATTTTTCTAGTAGCCATTACTTCTGCCCGCAGAGTTGGCGAAATTCAGGCAATAAAAATGGTAGAACCTTTCCAGATAAAATTGTATTTCGTCTAGATACCTTCTTTCTTCCAAAAGTAATATCCAAGTTCCATAGACAGGAGGAAATCTTTATACCCTCCTTCTGTGAGAACCCAAAATCCTCAGACGAGAGTAGATTTCACTCTCTTGACGTTAGACGTGCGTTTTTTCAGTATCTGGAGTCTACTGGCCCGTTCAGGAAGTCTGATTTCTTATTCTTTCACGTTCAGGGAGTCAATAAAAGAAAGAAAGCTTCTAAGAGTTCTATTTCCAGATGGGTAAAAACTGCCATTGTGGAAGAGTATAGAGCCTCGAAAAAAGAACCTCCGGGTCTTGTTAGGGCTCATTCTACTAGATCGGTTGCGGCCTCTTAGGCGGAGAAGGCAGACGCTTCCATCGAACAGATTAGTAGGGCGGCCACTTGGGCTTCGCCACACACCTTTATCAGACATTATAGGGTAGATGTTGGTTCAGGGCAGGATTTAGCCTTCGGCAGAAAAGTCCTGCAGGCTGTTGTCCCACCCTAATCTTACTTCATCTGATAAGTCTCATGGTATGCTGCCATGGAGGATGCAATGGAAAAATTGGATTACACTTACTGGTAATTTCCTTTTAGTGAAACCTCTACGACGGCAGGGGATTTGCCCCCCCCCCCCTAATATTAATAATAAAAAATGGGGTATATGGAGTAAATATACCTGTCTAAGGCTAGTTTCACACTAGCGGCAAGGGACTCCAGCAGGCTGTTCCGGCAGGTTAACAGCCTGTCTGATCCGTCCTGCCGCTAGTACACGCGTGCCGCCGGACTATCGCTGCGGCCCCATTGACTATAATGGGGGCGGGGTGGAGTTCCGACGGCAGCGCATGCCGGGAGGCGGCCGGAATAAAAGTACGACATGTCGTACTTTTGTTTCGGCATGTGTTGCTGCCGGAACTCCACCCCGCCCCCATTATAGTCAATGGGGCCGGAGCGGTAGTCCGGCGGCACGCGTGTACTAGCGGCAGGACGGATCAGACAGGCTGTTCACCCGCAGAAACAGCCTGCCGGAGTCCCTTGACACTAGTGTGAAACTAGCCTTAAAGGGGTTTTCCCATCTTGCGAATTCATCCTCCCCTGCAGCCAGCTCTGCTGTTCACTTCCTGGATTCATGCTTCTAAGGCTGGGCGGGCTTAGGCAGTGTGAGTGAAGCCCTGCCACGCCTCTTTATGACATCACACTCCTTGCATGCTCGTTAATGTGTCTCCTATGGCCACCACTTCTCTCCCGAATCCATGGGCCTCGCTTGCGCAGAAGACATTTTATTTTTTCACCCAGCCGGCCACTCATTGCAGTCCTGAGAGCTCGCGCTGCCGTGCATTTGCAAAGCTTATTTCTTCAGTGCTGTGTCTCATACAGAGCCACGCTGCATACAGGGCATGCACGGCTCTGTATGAGACGTGGCACTGAAGAAATTAAGCCTTGCGCGGCAGCGTGCGCATTCAGGACTGCCGGCTGGGTGAAAATAAAGTGTCTAATGCGCAAGCGCGGCCTATGAATTTGGGAGGCGAGCGGCGGCTGTTGTCATATGGTTTCCCATAGATACGATGAGGTAGGAGGAAAATAATGTTATCAAGAAGGGTGGGAATTTGCCAATACAATATAATTACAAAAATGATCACTGGCACATCATTAACAGATTAAACAGTGATCATGGTGATGGGAATACCCCTTTAAAAAAAATATATATTATATATATATATAAAATATATATATATTTTTTAATTTAATTTATTTTTTTATTATTATTTAGACTATGAACTACAGTATAATAGGTAGTTATAAATAAGTGTTTGTGGAATGAATGATATTAAGGCTCTCTAGGCTTCGGTCCAGAAAGACATTGAAGGTGAATTTTAGGAGGGCCTAATTTTATGCTTCCTGTGCCTACCTGGTTGGAGGAGGGCCATCTCTCATGGTATGCTGTTGTGGAGGATTAATGAAAAGGAAATTACCAGTAAGTGTAATCCAGTTTTTAATATATGCAAATGAGCTTGTAGGAGCAATGGGCTCAGCTCTCTCTACAATGGTAACGCCCCCGTTGCTCCTAGAGGCTCATTTGCATATATTAAAACTTCATTTTTCTCAGCAGTGCGGGCGCATATCAACATGGGACTAATACAGATGGCTTCAGCTGCCAAGCGCACATTCAACCGGTCAGCCAGTGTCATAGGGACAAATCTGCTGACAGGTGCCCTTTAAGGGTGCTAATAAGATGTAGGAAAGGTGTTTCCAAGTGTCTTTTTTTTTTTTTTTCACAACTGACTCCGTGAGGGGCTTAGTTGTGTCCTTAGTACAAGTGACGCCTGAGTGGATGTAATTGGCATAAAACGGACACATTTCTTATGCTGGGAAAATAGAAGGAGGCATAAGAAACGCTGCAGCTCTTCCTTTTAAGCTTGCTTCCTCCATACAGGGTAATATTAACCCTATCCTCCAGTATGCGTTAATGGAGAACCTTAGGGAATTTTTGCACGAAAAATGTGAAATTGCGGTTATGTTGCTTTGGATATATCCGTACAGCACACATAAAAAATGGCCAATCATCTGTAATTCCCTATCACACTGAACCAGAAGGGAGGCGAGGACGGCCAGTCTCCACAGGTCTGTTTGAGCCCTAGCATACACCATTCCTGATCTGTCTGTATTATGGAGGTCATAATGAGATTCTCTCCATCTACAGCCCCCCTCCCTCATCAGATTAGAACGGCGCAGCCGAAAGATCAACTCGAGCTTAACCATTCAGTGACTAGTTCTGGGATTTCCACTTGGCATAAGGTACACAGACTTGGGGTCCATTCACATGTCAGTATTGTACTTTTCCAGATTTCCGTTTTTTTTGTGGATCAGTGTTTCCGCAAAAACCTTCTGTTTTTGCCAATTGTACGCAAAAAAACGGAAGGAGGTGTATATGTTGCTAGGGTACTAAAAAAAAAAAACAGTTCTATTTCCTGGAAACGGATTCGCAATTGTGGATGACATATTGATACATTCATCCGCATTTTTGCGGACGCATTGACTACAATGGGACCACGGACTGCATTTTGCAGACAATAGCAGGACAAGATCTATTTTTTTTTGCGGATCCGCATATTGGAACAGAACAGCGGATGCGGACAGCACACTGAGTGCTGTCCGCATTTTTTGCGGGGCTGTTGAAATGAATGGATCCGCATTCGGTTCCGCAAATTTGCGGAGCGTATGCGGATTACAAAATACTGACATGTAAATGGACCCTTAGACTAGGGCTACACGGAAACAATGGTCGGGCGTCAGCAGAGTAGAGGTGAGCCCATAGAATCCTCAATAGTCGTAGGTGGCACCGAGTATCCAGAGCTCCAGCCCCATGGCGAGCATGCTACACATGGAGGCTAGCCACTGATGCAATTACCAGGACAATAGACGGAATCATTTCTAGAGGACCTCTTGCCTCTCCTGACATGGCTGATTTTAGTAACTACTTGCATTCCCCATAGACTAGCAATTAGTGTTGAGCGAAGTGAGCTTTAGTCAAAACGTCATTTGAATACTGTATAGAGATCCGTCTCCGTACAGCATCCAAATGTATGGGCTCCGGCGAGGGGAAATTCGTTATCTCCGAAATCTCATGAGACTTCGGTGAATAACATCCGACTTCAACTCTATTGCTTGAAAACCATTTTAAAACTCGGTACCAAAGCCAACTTTGGATTTAAGTTTTAAAATGGTTCCCAAGTTGAAAAATCGAAGTCCGAAGTCTCACAAGAATTTCACCTGACCGGAGCCCATACATGTGAATGCTGTATGGAGACGGATCTCAGTACACCATTCAAACAAAGTTTTGACCAAAACGACTTTGGGTCTATGATCCGAAGCTCGCTTCGCACAACACTACTAGCAATTCTGGAGCATCTATTCTTAAGACTCTATGGTGTGCCATTCCTTTTATTATTCCTGCTGGAGGTTAGGAATGAATTACTTACTAGCAGTTTGCAGGGAATGTCCAGATGGGTGTTACCAGTTAGGGGGGTTGACACTGGCAACACTGGTTGGATAGTGTCCTACTAACTGGTAGCGCCCATCTTGACCTTTATTGCAAATTGCTAGCAATTCGTTCATCATTTCTAGCAGGAATAATAAAGGAATGGCACATCACAGAGAAATGAGGATACATGCTCTGGAATGGTTATTGCATGAAGAATGCAAGTAGTTACTAAAACGGACCTGCTGGGAGAGGTCCTGTAATGGAGTAGTCTCTTTGACTGGATCTCAACCCATCCTCTGAATGATGGCTCAACTTGATCTGGTGCAGGATGATTACAAGGGCTCTTCCTGCATACTAACATGTCGTCGGGATGTTAGTTGTCCTTTCCTCTTGGTTTGTCTCTTTTCTAGGTATGTCTCATTGGTGGAGCTGACTCCACCGCTCTGGAGTGACTGGGAGGCCTTCTCCTCATGCACTGCTCCACTTCTCTCCACACCCCTGGTGGTGCCTCCTTCTTCACTCCCTAGAACCAGCTTTCCCCCTTCTGTGCCCTCTATGACCTGTTACATACAGAGTACCGACGATATAATGCTTCTATTCAACTTCTCGCTGAAATGTCTTAAACAATATATTCCTTGTCTATTTTGTCTCAAGTTTTTCATCGTTTTCAGCATTTTGCAGACGCAAGCAATGCAGATTCTGATCCTACATAGGACCACATTCTGCCGCCTGCGCTTTAGAGGACTGCTGCAGATTTTTTTTTTTAGCAATTCTGTATAGACCATTCGCCCTACATATTTATCCTGCATTTAATTTTCTGCCTCCAGGTTTGTCTATGGAAATCACTTGTGTAGTTTGCAGCTTTAATGGGGTTGTCTCACCTCATCAAATGGCATTCATCATGTATCGGATCACTAACTAATGTATTGTGATTTGTCCATATTGCCTCCTTTGCTGGCTTCATTCATTTTTCCATCACATTATACTACGCTTGTTTCCAGAGGTTATGACCACTGCTGCAGCGCAGATACGAGGTGGCTGGGACGGGAGCTGCTGCGCATGCACGGCAAACGCGCTCCCAAAGGTCCAGGCCATTAGAGAGGCTGGAGCTTTGTCCCCACGACCACTGCTGCTGGATTGCAGGGTGGTTGTAACCCCTGGATAGGAGCAGTGTATAATGTGATTGAAAAATGAATCCAGCCGGCAAAGGAAGCAATATGGACAATCGCAATACATTAGTTAGTGCCTTGTATTAAACAAGTTGGCCACTTTCTCATTACTGTTGTCCAATGTGCGAGATTATGACACTTGGGGTACTTTCACACTAGCGTTTTTGTTTTCCGGTATTGAGTTCCGTCCTGATCCTAAAGTTTTATCCTAATGCATTCTGAATGGAGAGCATTCCGTTCAGGATGCATCAGTTCAGTCCCTTTTACGTTTTTTGGCCAGAGAAAATACCGCAGCATGCTGCAGTTTTCTCTCCGGTCAAAAATACTAAACACTTGCCGGAATGCTGGCATTAATTTACATTGAAGTGTATTAGTGCCGGATCCGGCATTAAGTGTTCCGGCAAAACGGATCCGGCTTTTCGGTCTGCGCACCAGATCCGTTATTCCAAATGACACTGGAGAGACTGATCCGGTATTGCAATGCATTCGTCAGATGGATCCTGATCCGTCTGACAAATGCCATCAGTTTGCGTCCGGATTGCCGTATCCGGCAGGCAGTTACGGCGACGGAACTGCCTGCCGGAATCCTCTGCCGCAAGTGTGAAAGTACCCTTGCTAATATAGCCTTTTTTGCTATTCTGCCCAGTTTTGTATAATTCATAAGGTATACTCCTTTGTTTGCTAAGTGGGGGCTGTCCACACAGAGGGGCTGTCCACACAGAGGTCCTGTCCATAAGATGATCGCTGATTGGAGGGTCATGTGACCAGGTGATGTCACTTCCTTTCAAACACACTGCACCTGCACTAAACTCCCAACAGAAAAAGTGCAGATGGCAGCTGTGGTGTAACTGAATGCAGGGCTGGCCTTAGGTGTTCAGGCGCCCTGTGCAAGTCCCCTGCCCCCTTAATCATACCCAGTGTCACCCTTACCCAGTCTCCTGCCCCCCTTAATCATACCCTGTCACCTTGAGCCAGTCCCCTGCCCCTTAATCATACCCAGTGTCACCCTTACCCAGTCCCCTGCCCCCCTTACACATACCCAGTGTCATCCTTACCCAGTCTCCTGCCCCCTTAATCATACCCAGTGTCACCCTTACCCAGTCTCCTGCCCCCCTTAATCATACCCTGTCACCTTGAGCCAGTCCCCTGCCCCTTAATCATACCCAGTGTCACCCTTACCCAGTCCCCTGCCCCCCTTACACATACCCAGTGTCATCCTTACCCAGTCTCCTGCCCCCTTAATCATACCCAGTGTCACCCTTACCCAGTCTCCTGCCCCCCTTAATCATACCCTGTCACCTTGAGCCAGTCTCCTGCCCTTCTTAATCATACCCAGTGTCACCCTTACCCAGTCCCCTGCCCCTTAATCATACCCAGTGTCACCTTTACCCAGTCCCCTGCCCCTTAATCATACCCAGTGTCACCTTTACCCAGTCCCCTGCCCCTTAATCATACCCAGTGTCTGTCACCCTTATCCAGTCCCCTGCCCCCATTTAATGAAAGATATTTGGTAAAAAAATAAAATCCAAGAAGAACAGGTACTCACTATTTGAAGTCTTCTGCTCCCTCCCTGTCTGCAGAGTACCGGCCGCCGTCCTTCAGCGGCTCTCTGTGAAGGCGTAGCACTTGGACGCTGCGCCTGCGCCCCTAAGCTCCGCCTCACACAATCTCGGGCCGGCCTGCTGTAAGAGACCGACTGCGAGCTGTGTCGGCCGCCGGGCGCCCCTGTTGCCATGGCGCCCTGTGCGGCCGCACAGCTCGAACACCCCAAAGGCCGGCCCTGAATGAAGCAGACATCACATGGAGGCAATTTGCCTGGTCACATGACCCTCCATCAGCGGCCATCTTATGTGGGGACAGCAGAAAAAACTTTGTAAACAAGGGGCATACCTTATAAAATATAGAAATTGGTGCAGAATTTCAACAAAGACTATATTAGTAAGTGTCATATAATCATCTTCCAAACACACTGGACAACAGTAACCGGAAAGTGGCCAACCCCTTTAACTTCCTATGTCCGGCAGTGTATTCTGTGTGCAGATATTGGTGCACGATCACACTGACCTAGTATTGTCTTATAGAATAAATCCATCCTATATTATTGATGTTGAATTTTTATCTATATCCGTCCATCACCAATTCTCTTTTTCCCAACAGTTAAAGCACTGATAGACCAAGAAGTAAAAAACGGGATCCCCTCAAACAGAATCCTCTTGGGAGGATTCTCTCAGGCAAGTGTGCAGTAGTTGTCCATGATGCTGGCAGGTCTACGACATCGGTGTTCCTATTGTATAGTATTAAACAAAACCTAACAAAATGGGTGTGCATACCCAACAAATTAGCACATGAGTACAACAACGTAGCAAAATGTAATTTATTAGATATCACTTAAAAAAATACATATAGCAAGGGGAGTAAACATGAACCAGTGTGGTAGCAAGAATATGAGGAGAGCACATGGGAAGGGGATAGTAATATGTGGTAATACTGAATGGAGGCTGGAACGTGCCTGGTCCACTGCACACCCCCGGTGTGAGGAAAATGTGCACACAGCCTGCAAGTGTAACAGCAGTACTGCACAGGGTTTACAGAATGGAAATACAATCAGTCAACAAGTTACAAAGTTAATCAAACAAGATAGTGATCCCCTTCCCAGTGTCACCTCACCTGCCCAACGCGTTTCGCCAAACAGGCTTAGTCAGGGAGTGACGAGTAAAGGTGACTATGGCGATTTAGGGTCCATTCACATTTTCACATGAATAAGTCTGCATCCCTTCCATAATTTTGCATTTCAATGGGTCTGCAAAAGATGCGGACAGCACAGAGTGTGCTGTCCGCATCCGTAGTTCCGTTCCACTGCCCCGCCAAAAAGATAGAGCATGCCCACAGAGAGATTAGGCATTTCTATCATAGTGCCGGCTATGTGCAGTCCCCAAAATGCGGAGCGCACATGGCCGATGTCCTTGTTTTGCGGACGTGTGAATGGACCCCAATCCTATAGGGGAAATAGTCTCCTGCCTTTGTTCTGCAAGTGCTATCTGCAGTCTACAGCACCATTTATGGCAGACTACATTCTGGGTGCGGGCAGCTTGCTGTATGCTGATGCACATCGCCCGCAAGAACCACCCTCTCAGAATCCATGGCGTTTGATTCACCCAAAACCGCAAATGTTTTAGAATTCTGCTGCTTTTACTTACAGAGATATTAGCGTTTTGCTGTTATTGTCAGGGGACCATATTGGTTGTCATCTGTGAGTTAACTTCTCCGAAACTGATGATCTACTGTTTTGTCAGCATGACGATGTACAGGGAAGCGAAATCTAAGGCGAAAACCAATATGGCTGTAAATCCTGTTCATCTCCTGCACAACAAAGCCTGCAGATATTTGTTAGGCCATGTCCATGTCCGTTATGACAGTCGCGACGAGATGCTCAGTGGTTCATCCGGGAGGAACCCAAGGTTGGTCCGTCTTTTGCCCTCTGTGTATTCTATGGACACTGCTTATTTACCAGAGCATCTCCTTCCAGTGGTCTGTGAAACTCATGGACCAAACGTGGAGGACATTGGTGTTGTATTCGTGTTTTGTTTTGTTTTTTGCGGACCCATACACATTTTATTTAACATTTTTTAAATACAGACCAATATAAAAAAAAAAAAAAAAACGGGGAATCAAAAACATTATTTTATCGCTGAACCCCCACCCCAATCCAGACTGAGAGAGGAGAAAAAAAAAAAATAAATACTTACCCATACACTTTAATGAACGTGAGGGATCCAAAATCACTGACAAAATAGGGCATGCTTCTGTGGCGTCACCATGGACAGTCAGTGGGGCGGCGTGTGGAGACTACGGACTGCACGTGTGAAAGAGGCCTCGGTAAAACAATTGCGATGCTGCTTTAATTTCTGTTTATTAATACGTGGCCATTTTTACTTTTGGGTTTAAATGCTCGTTAAATATCTTTTATATTTCGGGTATAATTTTTACTAAAAAAAACTTTCATACAATAAAACCCATTCTTGTGCAATGAATAGGATATAAACATAGCACATAGTATGTCCAGTGGTATATGTAAAAATGGTAAATTACCTCAATGTTTCATGAACAGTACAATTCTCCCCCCAACAACAATCCTGCAGGGATACGACTCAACCTGGTCGCTGTTCAGAGAATATAATGCATAGCTAGAAAACCTCCACCGAGATTGGCATTAGGGTCAAGGTGTGAGGCGTTGTCATGTACACCCATGCGTATAGGTAGATATCATATTAACTATCTCAATTACGGGACTAGTTATCTTTTATATTTCTAGTAGAGCTATGGCTCTGTGTCTGCATCCTCCTCTTCATTCCTGATTGTTGCCAGCTCGTTCAGCTGCA
Source organism: Bufo bufo (assembly GCF_905171765.1). Classification (NCBI taxonomy): domain Eukaryota; kingdom Metazoa; phylum Chordata; class Amphibia; order Anura; family Bufonidae; genus Bufo; species Bufo bufo. The sequence continues at coordinate 132,069,717 of NC_053393.1, forward strand.
TTCACATACAGCAATCATCCCGTCTGCTGTATAAAAGACTAATCGCCCTACAGACATGTGCGTGATTGGCGACACATTTACACATTGTAATTATTGGGAATTAGCATTCCTTCCCAGTAAGTGTCCCGAATATCAGACGTGATTTCTTTTTTTTTGTTTTTTTTTTTTAATAGAAGGAAATGTATCTTAAAGTATTTACGTCGCTGCTCGTAACAGCCACGGGCGGTGGATGGATATTATCGCATGTTCAGACTTATGTAATATCTATAGAGATGAACGGTCTCCTCGTAAGGCACGATCGTATATTCCTCCCTGTGTGTAATAACCCACGTCTTCTCCATAGGGAGGAGCCCTGTCACTGTACACTGCGCTAACATCAAACCAGAAGCTAGCGGGGATTATTGCTCTAAGTTGTTGGCTGCCGCTCCGAACCTCCTTTCCTCAGGTAATATAACAATGGTCCTATACTGAATGTGTGCAACATTTCATTTATTTGCCTTTTAAACTGGAATTTAACCTCCTCTGGGATATGCCGCACTGTCAGAGAGGTGCAAGGCCCACCTATGTCTCCAGAATGAGACCCTCAAAGTGAGCATTCATTTCTAAGATGAGAAAACCTCTTTAACCACCCAACTGTTTTGCCCGAGCTCAGCTCCGGCTCTGGGAAAAGCACTTACCGGTACCGCAAAACACAGATACTGGCCAAGTACGTTCCACATTTTGCCGAACGCATAGGGCCGGCGCTATATATAGAAAATGCCTATTCTTGTCTGCTATTGCGGACAAGAATAGGACATGCTCTATATTTTTTTTGCGGGGCTGCGGAGCGGAACTACTAATGCGGTCAGCACACTGTGTACTGTCCACATCTTTTGCGACCCCGTTGAAATGAACGTGTCCACACAAAATTGCGGAACGGATGCTGACCCATTCATACGGTCATGTGAATGAGCCCTAACTGTTTTGCCAGAGTCCAGCTCTGGAAAAAGGGGAAAGGGGGGCTGATTTAGCTACTGATATCTCCTTATTGGTAGCAGCTAGAGACGTGGGCCTGGTCTTGTTTGAAATCTGGCATTTTAAACTGGCAGAATTAGCAGCAACTTCTGCAGAAGATATCGCTGTAAGAAATCAGGTCGGGAATAAATGCGGTAAAACTGTCGGTAAGTGTAGGAACAATTATTCACAAGTGGAATAGTAACGCAAAAATGCCCCAGAATTGTAGTTTTATGGGGAAGACAAGGATTTACATAGCATACATATCCTCTTTTAACTATATCTGAAATTTCTAGGAGAAGAGCGCGCTCAGGACAGGGGCATATGATGAATTGTATAATTTCTGCTTTAATTAGACCTTTTGTCAGCAAAAGAGTTAGACAGAAAATCCACCTATAACTCACCTCTTATGTCTAAAAAGACATCATGAACCACATCAGTCCATGAGCTTGGACAGCTGTCATTTTCAAATCTTACCAGCCATCCAAGTCCCCTGGGGGCCACTCAGATGTCCGTGGCTTGGAATCTGATGCAACGTTCTTAAAGGAAAATTCGAATCAATAGGGTATTCCTTGTTTTTTCAGTAGTTTCTAATGTCTGAGGCTCCATCTAAATCGTTGCTGTCCCCTAAGGACTGTTTCAGAAAAGCGCGCACTGTGCCGGAATCGCGCTCCGACACTGGACACTGCTCGCCTTGCAGGAGCGCACGGCATTGTGCGGATTTATGATGCTATGTGCCTTTGCATGACCTTATTGCTGCAGAATCCTAATGTCAGCTTTATGTCCGTATGATCCTGTAGCAGGTCATGCAGAGGCACATAGCATTATAAATCATGATAATGCCATGCGCTCCTGCAAGAGGAGCAGTGTCCAGAATTGAGGATCACGCTCGCACCCGGTGCGTTATTCCCGTACTGCACACGCTCCTCTGAAACAGCCCTAAGGCTCCTTTTAAACAGGCTAATGATCTGAGCAGTTATCGGGAAGGATTATTCTTGGAATTGCTCATTCCCAATAACTGCCCTGCGTAAAGATGCCACAGATCACAGGTGCTTGTTCACCAGGTGAAAGCATTGTTGATGCAGACACCATAATCAGTTTCTGGGCAGTAGATTGTCCCTTGTAAACGGGGATCTGCTGCCCAGAAACAATGATTCTCTATTGGGGCAAGCAATTGCTCTTCTCCATGCAGGGGAGACGATTGCTGCATGTAAATGCAACTCTCACCTCCTCTGACGAGCAGGCAGTTTCAGGAACGAACTGTTCATTCCCGATAATTGCCTTCTGAGTCTTCTCGAGTGAAAGGGTTTGTAGCCGTAGAAATTGGTGCTCTGCGCTCTCAGACTGTCTCCATTGTGATTTTTTTTTTTTTGTTATTTGCCTTACATTGCACTTTAACTGGATTTCTCATCAGTTTGACTTTCTGCAGAAACTAATGCTGGTTTACTTCTGTGCCAGGCTGCTGCTAATAGTGCCAACAAAGAAGTTTCTGTTCTCCAGTGCCATGGGGAAAGTGACCCGCTAGTTCCTCTTATGTTTGGTTCCATGACTTCAGAGAAGCTGAAAACTGTAATAAATCCAGCAAATATCAAATTCAAAACCTACCCAGGGTTGGCACACAGCTCTTGCAACCAGGTGAATAAACTTCTCATAGTAATGACTTGGCTTTGTTAAAGGATGATATGGATAAAAACTGTACAGATTATTAAGAGTTTTTCTGGGGTTTTAATATTGATGACCTGTCTTCAGGATAAGTAATCAATATCAGATCGGCACCTCCGTCAATCAGCTGTTTGAAGAGGCTGCGGTGCTCCAGTGAGCTCTGCAGCCTCCTCGCAATTTACTAAGCACAGCGCCATCCACTGTATAGTGGCTGTGCTTGGTATTGCAGCTCAGTCTTATTCACTTCTATAGGGCTGAACTGGGCCTAGGCCACCTGACCAGTGTCACTAGCCTAGGAAGAGGACGCCGCGTTCACTGGAGCGCCGCAGTCTCTTCAAACAGCAGATCAGCGGAGTTGTTGGGTGTTGGACCCCCCTGCTGATCCGGTATTGATGACCATCCTGAGGAAAGGCTGTCAATATCAAAATCTTAGACAGTCTTCTTAAGATATGTTTTATTTATTTATTTTTATTCTTTTGATTCTTAAAACACTCTGGTAGGAAGAAAATGTCTCCTGCAGGAATATCTCCACACCCTCGCGCCACAAGAATGTGGTATTTAAAGGGCATATGTCAGCAGATTTGTACCTGACTGACCTGTTACATGTGCGCTTGGCAGCTGAAGGCATCTGGTCCTGTGTTCATACGAGCCCGCGTTGGTTTGAAAAATGATGTTTTGATATATGCAAATGAGCCTCTAGGAGCAACGCGGGCGTTGCTGTTACACCTAGAGGCTCAGCTCCCTCTTCAGCTGCCGCACCCTCTCTACTTTGATTGACAGGGCCAGGCGTGATAAGGTTTTCTCTGTTTGGCCTTGTCAATGAAAGACGGAGTCTTCGATGCAAATGTGAATAGAGCTTGAAGGGGTTGTCCGATTACAAAGACTGCTGCAGCCCCCAACGATCACAAAAACAGGGGCCGTCAATCCCTTCACCTCTATGGGGCTACTGGAGATAGTCAGGCGCTTGTACTCCGCTTCTTCGGCAGCTCATACAGTTTAATCGAGTGGTTGGTGTTCATGTGTGACTGCAGTTTGATTCAAACGGGATAAAGGGATAAAAGTTTGCATTGGGGAATAGTTAAATGAATTGAGAAAAAGATGGTCTATATCCAACCCCTATGAAAATTGAATATAGATATATAATATTCCTACCGTATAAAGTGATGACATAACTGGGATACCCCATAATTTTTTTGATCATTTGGGACTCCGAACCACCATTCACTTTATAACGGCAAAGGGGACACAGCACTACGCCAATGCTGCGGTCCATGGAGGGTGCCAGAGGTCGGCCCTCCACTGACCATAAAGTGATGGCCTATCCTGACACAACTGGAACAAACCTTTTTAAAGGGGTTGTGTCCCCTCAGCAAATGGCATTTATCATGTAGGCAAAGTTAATCCAAGCCACTTACTAATGTCCAAAATCGCAGACTTCACCTTAGGGCTCTTGCACAAATCAGTGGAAATTTTTGCAGTCCGCAAATCACTGATACTGGCCAAGAGCCAGACGCCATATATTTTTTTCGCCTGCAGAAACGTCCTATCCTTGTCCACAAAACTGACAAGAATAGGACATGAGCTGTCCGCATCTTTTGCGGCCCCAATGAAGTGAAGGGGTCCGCATCCGATCAGCAAAAAATCTGGATTGGACGTGGGGAAAGAAACGTGTGCGTGAGTCCTTATGAAAAGATTCTTTTTAAGGGTATTCCCCTGCAATGGCGATCACTACGTTCAGTTTATGGATGGGACCATCGGTGGAGGATCATGGAAAACTTCTATCATGTGGAAAGCTCACTAGCCTATTTGTGTCATGTGCGTTACCAAAAAAATCTGGAATCCCTACCGAATAATCAGATATTCAAAACCATCAGCCTATAAATATACACGCACATACGTGTGCTGGATTTGTTCCATACATTTCTGAGACTGAAATTCCGTTTGCTGCAAATGAATGGGGTTGGTGGCAGACACATGGATCTAGATGAATAAGACAGTCACATACAGTTTATAATGTAGCTCCAGCAGGTACTGATGCCTGGGATGGGATCGTCACTGTTTTCTAAAATTATGTTCTTTGCATTATTATTCTATTTGTAGTAGTATTGTATTGGTAATTGTTATTTTTATTAGTTTGTACTTTTTTAGTTTTTTTTATTACTTTATTTATTTTTATTGTGCCTACAAATTAGTCTCATGCCAGATCTTTAGGCATGAAGGAATTTATCTTTACTGCGCGATTACCCCCCAACCATTGTAACACATTGTGCTAATACGTATTTTGCTTGTTTAAAAAAAATTCTAAAAATGTAATTCTTTTTGTCCATCAGGAAATGACAGACATCAAGCATTTTATCGAGAAGCAGCTACCTCCCTCTTAACTGAGAAAGATGCCTTCTGGGATAAAGCACCAGCAGCAGTCACTATGCTCCTTTTTAATTTGAAAAGTAAAAAAAAATTAGAATTTTTTTCCCAAGCTGCACAGTCCCAAGGGGGTCAGGGAAATCAACTGAATTATTAAGGGGCTGGTTGGTTGGCTTTTGGTTAAAGAAAAACAAACACAAAACCGGATATTTAAGTGCATAGAATATTCCATGTAGTAGACAGATTGCTATATTATTTATAGCAGTGTAAGGGCTATACACTGTACCTAGTGTAACCAGTGTTCTGTTCACCACCTGCATCCAGGATGCCACTAATCGATATTTCCATTTCATTCTGTTGATTTTAATACTACAGAGTTTTTTTTATTTTATTTAGTTTTTTTTTTTTTTGGGTTTTAACCTTTGTTGTAACTTTCTAGAATAAAGTCCTATGTAGCTGATCACTTGTGACACACACCACATTTCATCTGTTTGACGTTCACCGGCCAGGTATGAGGTCCAGTGCTGTAGAAGACCCGGACGTTGTACATTTCGGGAAGTTTTAGGTGCAGAGTGTTCCCCTTACCAAGTACCAAAATGGTTGAAGGTTCACTATTGCTTCGTCATATTCACCATTGCAGTCATCTGTACAGGTTTTTTTACAGTGTGTTTGGGTAGGGTAAGTTAAGGTTTTGTTTTTTATTAGAAAATTAGAAAAATGGTACTTTTCCCCCCAAGCCTGACCTGTTCCCTGCTGTTGCCATTAACTTCTGTTGTACAGACACCTCAGAAAGACGGATCCTGCCTCATTTTTGTGTCCTGGTGTAACGATAAATTTGGCCAACAAAAAAAAGTTACCTTTCCATAGGGTGCAAAAAACGTGTTGTGAACCTGTCTGCTAAAGAACGCAAGACACATAAAGGGGTTGTCCAGCCCCTAAAAATTGGTTACCAAACGCTTACAGTGGTGTGAAATAACAAACTAATACCTCGCCGTTCCCCTGCTGCCACTTCCCGGTCCTCCACCAGCTTCTCTGTCCTGGCCTTCTCTGTCGGCTGTGGTGACCTCAGTAGTGACTGGCTCCAGTGGTCATATGTCTGTGTCGAAATGTCATTGCTGGGGGCCAGGTTGGAGAGACTGGCAAGGTGCGGTATGCAATCGATAGTGAGTAATAGTATTACTCATTTTACACCATTGAGTATTTTCTAAAGCAATTTTTAGGGGCTAGATAGGGGCCCCTTGTAAAGGAAATCTTCACTTTTTGTGTAAGCTGTTTATGACATTATACTATTAGATGAGCATCTGGCAGCAGGATCAACCTTATTAAACTAGACCTAATGTATGGTAGGGTTTAACCTGCTAAGCAAAATGATACTTAATTTATGTTCCTCTGTTGTATTGTACCTATGAAATAAAAAATAACTTCTTATTAATACGCAAATTAGGTCGTCGCTGAACTGAAGGTTGGGCCTGAGCCCCCGGAACACCACAGCTCCTGCATGCGCTTTGGCCAGTCCCATTGATTGACAGGGCCAGGACTAGCCCCTGGGCTGTAGTCTACACTGTTAGTGCATGAGCAGTTCATCTGCCTCAGCTTCCCTAACAGCGCAGATGACTACTGCGCATTCACCACCAACGTCTGCTCCACGCAAATGAAGCCGGATGCGTACCTTTCATAGAGGAAGATGACATCATTGTTACATGTGCAGTCTACTACACTGCTGGGGGGAGGCGGAGGCAGATGCACTGTGCATGCGCTGATTGTTAGACTGTGCCCCGGAACAGGACAGTCAGGGAACATATGTGAGGTATTGTTTCTCTCAGCGGGATTAACCCCACCAGGCAAAATGCCTTGTCCTGCTGATAGTTTCTCTTTAAAATGATTAAATGTATTTAAATGTCAGAGCAAGATAAGTAAAGCATTTTTATCATCAATTTTTATTTCTAGAATGTAAATGTTTGCTGCATCCTCAAAACCAGAGAGCTCTGCATTGTGGGAGCTTGGGTGATTGTTACAATGTTAAAGCCAAGCTGTAAAAGGGTTTGGCTGGTTTAGGAAACCCATTTTTAAAGGGAACTTGTCACATATACATAGACCTGTTCTACAGGCAGCATGTTATAGAGCAGGAGGAGCTGAGCAGATTGATATATAGTTTTGTGGGAAAAGATTCAACAAAACTTGTAATATATGCATTTAAATCTCTGCTCTTTCTGAGTTCAGTTGTACATGGGGGGCCGTCTTATCAGTGATTGATAGCCATGTCTGACAGCATTCCCTATGTAACGCTTCATTTAGACTTCCCTGTTGTCGAGCAGATTAGTTTGTTTCCCGATAATCTGCCCGCGTAAACATGCCGCAAATCACCCAATGAACGAGCAAAACTCTTTGGTGCACACACCTCAATCATTTCCTGCAGCAGATCGCGGTTTACACAGCACAATCTGCTGCCCAGAAACCATTAAATAGTATGAGGATGAGTGATGGCAGTAGCCGTTATTTGTCCTCATACAGTGGAGGTGATTGATGCATGTAAATGTAGCTCTTCACCTCAACTGACAAGCAGCCAATTGTCAGGAAGGAATGCTTCCTTGATAATTATCTTCCAGTCGGTGCAATGTAAATGCGCCTTAGGCAACTTTCAAATCTGCGCTTTTCCTTTCCGCTATTGAGATCCATCATAGGATCTTAATAGCAGGGGAAAATTCTTCTGTTTTGTCCCGATTCATTGTCAATGGGGACAAAACTGAATGCCCCAAAATACATTCCGTTCCGTTTGGTTGCATCCCCATCGCGGACAGAATAACGCTGCAAGCAGCATTTTTCTGTCCGTGTTGTGGTGCGGAGCCTAGATGGATCCATCATGACTCCCAATGTAAGTCAATGGGGACGGATACGTTTTCTCAGACACAATAGAAAACGGATCCATCCCCATTGACTTTTTATGGTGTTCATGACGGATCCGTCATAACTATGATACAACCGGATCCGTTCATAACAGATGCAGACGGTTGTATTTTCAGAAACGGAAAGGTTTTTTGCTGATCCATGATGGATCCAGCAAAAACGCTGGTGAGAAAGTAGCCTTAAAGCATACCCGAGTTTCCAAAAAGTTTGCATAATGGCTGTGCTTCTTTGTGTAATCCTAACTGTGAATGAACAGTTGTGTTTGGGCTTCCGTAAAGTATCTTTTCAGCCATAGTATTCCCTGTTTCAGCTACATAGCTAGATGCATTTCTCTCAGAAGCAGTGGGTCTCCCTTCTACCAGTCCTGTATGCAGTGACCTGACTCCCACTGTTTGTTTTCTTCTAGGATGATCAGAAAGCTGATAAATGGGGATAAATCAAACTTGCAGAAAGGCAGGATGCTCCTGTGAAGTCAGAAGCTGTGTAGAAGCAGTTGTTTTTATCAGAATCTCTGCTAGCTCTGACACCCCATTTTTTTCCCTCTCTGCTGTCTTCTGAGTCTCTGTTACAAGGGGCGGACCTTGCCTGACAACGGGCAGTAGACTGCAACTTAGGTGGAAGTGAGACCCCTAGTGGCCATGACTTTTTGCACTTTTTTTTAGGGGATTGTAGGCATATTTTTCAAATGAAGTGATTTAGAAATTTGCTAGTTACATCATTCTCTATTAAATTGTGTAAAAGTACAGCGACTCTGTCTGTATACAGCCTCTGATAAGATGGCACTTGTGTACAACTAAATCAGAAAGAGAAGAGATTTAAATGAATTAAGTACAAGATATGCTAAATCTTTTCCCATAAAATTATGAGGGAAATCAGTTATTACCCCATGCCTGTTTTTGGCTTGTGCCTTGTCATAAATTACATGGCTCCTCCGGCGGTGCAGGCCCCATCTAGACGACACAGGAGACGCTGGTCTTGATTTATCAGGGTCTGTATTTCAATCTGCCCTATAACACGCTGCATGCAGACTGCACTGCATTTTGTGGTGACAGGTCATCAAGTGAGTAAGGGTACTTTCACACTAGCGGTTTTCTTTTCCGGCATAGAGTTCCGTCACAGGGGCTCAATACCGGAAAAGAACTGATCAGTTTTATCCTAATGCATTCTGAATGGAGAGCAATCCATTCAGGGTGTCTTCAGGTCAGTCTTTTTGACTGATAAGGACAGAGATAAAACCGCAGCATGCTATGGTTTTATCTGGTTTTTATCTCCGGCCAAAAAAACTGAAGACTTGCCTGAATGCCAGCATTTTTTCCCATAGAAATGTATTAGTGCTGAATCCGGCATTCAAAATACCGGAATGCCGGAGCGCAGACCGAAGAAAAAAAAATAAACGCCGGATCTGTTTTTCCGGATGACACAGGAAAGAAGGATTCGGCGTTTCAATGCATTTGTAAGACTGATCAGGATCCTGATCAGTCTTACAAATGCCATCAGTTGGCATACGTTTGCAGAGATTTTTGCCATGATTAAAAAATTTGGATAAACCCTTAATCAGTGCTCTGCCTTATAATGACTTGTCTACTCTTGTGATCATAAATTGACCAGAACAAATTTTCAGCCTACAGAAGTAAAAAATAAGGGATCCCTTTGCGTAACAGCAAGCAGAGATCTTAATCAGAGGAGAGTTGAAGGAGCTGAAAGGGTAAAGACACTTGTATACATGGTACCGGTACGCTGTAAAGCTAACAAGCTCCTCTCACTGTAAAATGTTCTAAGATCATAAGGTCTGTTAAAGGGACCACTTTGCGGACCTATAAAGGGAAGCCTACTTACCTGCTTCCCAGTGCTGGCTCCCCGCTCCTTCTCCTCCCAGCCTACGATGCTCCGCCGGGCTCCCTTGGTGAAAATGTCCGATTTGACATCTGCAGCCAATCACTGGCTGCTGCGGACTCCGGCTGCCCTTATTTCATGGTAAATGGTCACATGATGCAAGGAGATCTGCTTTCCGGTGCGGCCAGTGATTTGGCTGTGGTGATGTCAACCAACAACTCCCTCCCTTCTTGCACAACTCCTTTTAAGGTCAACAAACATAGGTCTTGTTTTGAGCGATTTAAATATAGTTGTCAGTCTGGACATTTGACTTTTACTAAATTAAAGGGGGAGCTGAACCTGGTCATATCCCCATCTTCACCCCTCCAGTCCCCTGATATGCGCATCGGAGTATTTCATGCTCCAATGCTCTTCTTTGTCCTGCACTGAATCGCACAGGGCAAAGGCTATTTGAGGAGATCTGGTGACATACCAGGCTCTCCATAGGGACTGCCAGGCGGAGGCTTCCGCCCAACAGTGAGCCTGGTGATGTCACAGACCCTAATGGGCAGGCTTTAGCGCTGCCCTAGCCTGTAAAACTACTAGGGCAGCACTAAAGCCTGCTCATCAGAACCGGTGACGTCACTGGAAACACTGCTAGGTGGAAGCCTCCACCCAGCAGTCTGCCAAAGTAAACAAAAAGGTAGGGCAAGGGAGAGCATCATATCAATGGGGCCGGAGGGGTGAAGATAGGGATATGTCCCGGTTCAGCTCTAAACCTGAACAACCCCTTTAAACTTCACCATGTGAATCAGTCGTGTAGCAAATGTTTCAAGGAGTAACATGCCATGTCAACTTTGTAGATGTAAATTCTTTTTTTTTTTTTATTCTATCCCCTGCCAACACCCCCATCCCTGAATGTAAACCATAAAGTCAATATGCATTGAGGTGGTGCAGATGGTATGCAAGGGGTTCTAGATGTTTCTTAATCATATAGAATAGGTACATCTGCCCCCCCATTGTCTTATAGGTGCACCTATCGAGAATGGAGTCCCGCAAGGTGGTGGCCCCCCACTCCCATTCATTTCTATGGACCCGACAGAAATAGCCGAGCCAGTCATAGAAGATAAATGGAGGGCAGCTGTGCATGCTCAGAGCGCCCCCCTTTACTTGCAGGGCTCCGTTCTCGATATAGGTGCCGGTCCTAGCGATATGCCCCCATTGTCCATGATGAGACAACCCCTTTAAGCCATATGTTTTTATCTCTAATATTACATATTCCAGGTATAATCTCCAGACTTCTTACCTATTTTGTGGTTTTAGTCTATAAATGTCTGGTGTCTATATTCTCAATCAGATTGCAGTTATTTATGGTAGGAAGTCATTACTTTCTATGAGCAGTTTTCTGTCTGTTGGGAGACTGGGTAATAGCTTCATAGTGAATACGGCTGATGCAAAACTGAGAAAGCAGATGAAGAGTAGATGCGTTTATTATGGTCATGTTAGGAATATGTTTTAAATTGCAATCCATTTTTTTTCTAAAACCAATGTGAACTGGCTTTACTCTAAGGTTTTTTTATGATCAACTTAATTGTGAAAATAAAGAACTGGTAAAATAAATTTGTCTTTATTTCTGACCTTTTTATATAGTTAATGTCCTTTTTCTCAGAATCCTCTCATCTGTTCCTTGAGGCTGACCTGTTTTCCGCACCACAATAAGGCTACCTGCACATGGGTACGTGCTGTTTTGCAGAAATTTCCCACAAATTTCCATGTGGATTTCTGTGTATATCTGCACCAAAAACCATAAGTAACACATTGCCGCAGATCTCGCCCTTGCATTGAAAAGGGTGAAATCCGCACCAAGAATTGACGTGCTGCAGATATTAAAATCCGCTTAGCAGGTCAATATCTGCACAGAACGAAGAAGCAAAGTATACATGAGATTTGTCTAATCTCATACAGTTTACTGGTACTGTATTATGTTGCAGTTTTTATGTAATCTGCAGCATGTGCAGGTAGTCTAAAGGGACCCTTCTATCAACAAAATATTAAACAACCGTATGTGAATATTCAATAGGGGAGATTTATCAAAACTGGTTTAGTTGTCCCTAAAACAATGACATGACAACCACGTGGTATGGGAAAACCTTTGGTGGTTTTCCTTAGTAAGCAAAAAAAAGGGGGGCCTTAAAGGGGTTATCCAGGTAAGGGTCTTGTCACGGGTAATGAGGGGGATAACACACAGAAGGAATAGACTGGAGTCTAGGCCTCAAAGCTAAGGGTGACCTCCAGACACCCAGGGCCGACTTTATCAGGATGCGCCCTGTGAAAGGACTTCACAAGGCGACTGGCATTAACGTCAGTCGCAGGAACCCACATTCTTTCCTCTGGACCGTAACCATTCCAGTGCACGAGATACTGAAGAGATCGACTGAGAATTCGTGAGTTCACTATCCTGGCAATCTGAAATTCAAGATTACGGTCCACCAAGACAGGAGGTAAGGAGATCGGTTCAGCAGGTTCAACATATCTTTTCAGTAATGATTTGTGAAAAACATTATGAATTTTTAAAGCCTGTGGAAGTTCAAGACAAAAAGCAACCGGATTAATAATGTCAGATCTTATATGGCCCAATAAACCTTGGCCCCAACTTCCAAGAAGGTACGTTCAACTTAATGTTTCTTGTGGACAGCCACACAGAATCGCCCACTCTCGGGTCCGGACCACTCCTCCGTCTCGTCAGCCATACGTTTATACTTTTTGCCCATTTTTTTTTTTTATTGTTTTGAATTTTCCGCCAAATAGATGACAACGAAGAGGAAAATCTTTCCTCTTCCGGTATACCAGAAGTCTCAATACCATAAAAAGTGTCAAACTGCGGATGGAACCCATATGCTCCAAAAAACGGCGACTTATCAGTGGACTCCTGCCTACGGTTATTTATGGCAAACTCAGCCAACAACAAAAATGAAGACCACTCCTCCCGATTCTGAGACAAAACATCTCAAATAAGGCTACTTTCACACCTGCGTTCAGGTGTCCGCTCGTGAGCTCCGTTTGAAGGGGCTCACGAGCGGTCCTGAACGCAGCCGTCCGGCCCCAATGCATTCTCAGTGGAGGCGGATCCACTGAGAATGTATCAGTCTGCCAGCGTTCAGCCTCCGCTCAGTGAGCGGACACCTGAACGCTGCTTGCAGCGTTCGGGTGTCCGCCTGGCCGTGCGGAGGCGAGCGGATCCGTCCAGACTTATAATAGAAGTCAATGGGGACGGATCCGCTTGAAGATGACACCATATGGCTCAATCTTCAAGCGGATCCGTTCCCCATTGACTTTCAATGTAAAGTCTGAACGGATCCGCTCAGGCTACTTTCAGACTTAGAAAATTTTCTAAGTAATAATGCAGACGGATCCGTTCTAAACGGATGCAAACGTCTGCATTATCGGAGCGGATCCGTCTGATGAAACATCAGACGGATCCGCTCCGAACGCTAGTGTGAAAGTAGCCTAAGTCTCCAGATTCTGGTTAGTGCGCTCAGTCTGTCCGTTCGACTGAAGATTAAAAGCCGAAGAGAAGGACAATTGGACCCCCAGGCGAGTACAGAATGCCTTCCAGAATCTGGAAGCAAACTGAGTCCCCCTATCAGACACCACATCAGAGGGAATACCGTGTAGTTTCACGATGTTATTGACAAACACTTGTGCGAGAGTTTCAGCATTAGGTAGACCTGAACATGCTATAAAGTGCGACATCTTGCTGAAGCGATCAACAACCACCAGAATCACAGTTTTCCCTGAAGAATTAGGCAAATTTGTGATCAAGTCTATGGACAAATGAGTCCATGGTCGGGACGGGATAGACAAGGGAAGTAGAGATCCTGAAGGTCGAGTATGAGTCACCTTGGCACGCGCACAAGCTGACAAAATAGCCCTAAATACATTTACGCAATCCTGGCCACCAGAATCTTCGGGAAATTAGATCAACCGTGGATTGCTCCCAGGGTGTCCTGTAAGAATAGTACTGTGATGTTCTTGAAACACCTTGTGCTGTAGTTCTGAAAGAACAAACAACTTCCCTGGAGGACAAGAATCAGGTGCATCTCCCTGGGCCTCCAACACCCCTGCCTCAAGTTCAGAATAAAGGGTGGATACAACCACCCCATCAGCTAATAATCGGGCCAGGATCCTCCGAATCACCCCCGGGCTTCGCGACAAAGCATCTGCTTTGATGTTCTTAACCTCAGGGTGACAGGTGACAACGAAATTAAATCTAGTAAAAAAACAACGACCATCTGGCCTGCTTTGGGTTCAGACGATTAGCCGACTCCAGATAAGCCCGATTTTTGTGATCAGTAATTACTGTAATGGAATGAATCGCTCCTTCCAACCAATGACGCCATTCCTCAAAAGCCAACTTAATGGCGAACAACTCTCTATTACCTACATCATAATTTCTTTCAGCAGTAGAGTTTTTTTTTAGCGAAAAAGCACACTGGCGCCATTTGCTAGGAGAATCGCCCTGCGACAAGACTGCTCCAACCCCTACCTCAGATGCGTCAACTTCCACAATGAATGGCTGTGATACATCAGGTTTCACGAGTATAGGAGCAGAAGCAAAACACTCCTTTACCGCTGTAAAGACATCTAATGCCTCATCAGACCAGACTGAGAAATCCGCACCTTTCTTAGTCATATCTGTTAATGGTTTAACAAGTCGAGTAATTCAAGATAAAGTTACAGTAGTAGTTGGTGAACCCCAAAAATCACATGAGCGCTTTCACATTTTCGGGTCAATCCCAGTCTAACACAGCACAGACTTTTTCCGGATCCATATACGAAAACCTGAAGATGAGAGTAGGTTACCCAGGAATTGCACTTCCGGAAACGCAAATACACACTTGTTCATCTTAGCATACCATTTTTTCTCCCTTAGGATCTGTAAGACCTGTCTCACGTGATCCTGATAGTTCTCCATGTCGGGGGACTAAATTAAAATATCATCCAGATACACCACCACAAACCTGCCCACCAGATGATGAAAGATGTCATTGATGAACTGTTGAAAAACAGCAGGAGCATTGGTCAACCCAAAAGGCATGGCCAAATTCAATTCTCAAAATGACCTTCAGGGGTATTAAAGGCAGTCTTCCATTCGTACCCCTCCTTGATCCTTACCAGATTATATGCCCCCCTCAAATCCAACTTAGAAAACACCTTGGCACCGACAATCTGATTGAACAAATCTGAGATCAAAGGAAGGGGATAGGGATCACGGACAGTAATGCGATTAAGCTCACTGAAGTCCAAACATGGCCTAAGGGTTCCATCCTTTTTTTTTTTTTTTTTTTACAAAGAAGAACCGTGCAGCCACTGGTGATTTAGATGGTCTAATATGAACTTTAGCCAAGCTCTCGGTGATATTCTTGCATGGCTACTCTTTCGTGTTCAGAAAGATTATACAACCGAGACTTGGGCAATCTAGCTTCGGGAATAAGGTTGACAGGGCAATCATACTCCTGATGTGGAGGTAACTCCTGGTCTCCACTTTCAGAGAAAATCCTAAATAAAAGAAGGTCCAATTTTAGTGGTTACAACAGAAAGTAAAATGCTAAGACAGTAGTCTATGCAAAAATCGCTCCAATCCAGAATCTGAAATTGCCAATCGATGGTAGGGTTATGTTTGGATAACCACAATAAACCTAGCACCAGAGCAGCAGGCAGACCCTCCAGCACAAAACATGAAATGGATTCTTGAATCTCCCACCTTTAGGCGAATGTCCTGCATTATTTGTGACAAATACTTTTGTGACAGTGGAGCGGAATCAATCGCAAAGACCGAAATATTTTTGTCTATTGCACTTGTTGTCAAACCATGCATATGGACGAATTGGCCATCCACTAGGTTAACCCCTGCCCCACTGTCAAATAATACTTCAATTCCCACAGTTTTAGAGTCTAGCACCACCTTGGCAGGCAGGAGAAATCAGGTACTACCGGTAAATGACAAAAGTACATTCTCAGATTCCCCACCCACACCACCAAGTGTGAGAAGAGGACTAAACACATATTTTTTTCTTCCTTTTTTCACCTTGACGTTTAACATAAGGACATACGTTAACAAAATGTCCCCCTTTACCACAGAAAAAGCAGAGTCTTTTCTTAACCCTAACGTTTTTAATCACCAGATACAGGAGTGACTTCCCCCAACTGCATTGGCTCATCATCAGACATGAGCTCAAGTGCCTCCCTACCCAAAGTGTCGGAAGAGGCCGCTTTCCCATCTCTCCCTAAGGCATCCATTAATACTTACAGCCAGAGACATGGCTGCCTCCAATGACTCTGGATATTCGTGAAATGCCAATGCGTCCTTCAGGTTCTCGGATAACCCTTGACAGAATTGACTACGGAGGGCTGGGTCATTCCACTCAGTATCAGTTGCCCATCTCCTAAATTCAGAGCAATAGGACTCTCCCTGCCTTAAACCACGCAACTTAGTCTTGGCTAGGGAGACCCGTTTTGGGTCATCGTAGATAAGTCCCAGAGCTCTTAAAAAAATTCAAAGAAAAAGCCCAAGACTGAGTGTCACCTTTCAGTAACGAAATAATAATCCCTACTCTTTGACTCTCATCCCCAGAAGAGTTAGGACGTAATCTAAAATATAGTTTGCATGACTCCTTGAACCAAACAAAGTTGTCACTTCCCCGGGAAAACCTACCAGGGAGATTGACCTTATTTTCCGGGCAGGCCTGGTTCCTGCTGCTAGAACCCGGCGCCTGTGGTCTCTAAAACTGCGAGACAGCCACCTTCAAAGACAGTCCCTGCATGCGATCGACCAGTACAGAAACAGTATCCATCAATGCACTGACACAAACAAAATGATGGTTTTTTGGCGGTTGATAATGTCACGGGTAATGGGGAGGGGATAACACCAGATAACACACAGAAGAAATAGACCGGAGTCTAGGCCTCAAAGCTAAGGGAGAGGGATGATGACCTCCTAGGAATCCCTAGACCTCTCCCTGACTCCTGCCAGTATGAGTAGACCCTGAAGGTGGAAAAACTCATACACCTGAACCTTAGCCCTGGAGACCCTGGAAGGCCCTAGGAGTGGTGGCAGGGAATGAGACTACTGGTTCCTTCCCAGATGAAGGAACCAGCGTCTCCCTGAGGCCTAGACAACAACAAACGCAAGCAAACAACAAAATGCAAAACAAAATGCACTTAGCTTAAACAAGAATGGAGGAGCAGGATCTCCAAAGGAACAACACACCAGCTCAACCAACTCCAGCAGGAACTATCAACCGCATGGTAAGCAGTGTGAGTCAGAACTAAATAGGGCCTAAGTAATGACCACAAGCTGCATCTGACAAGAGGTGTGGTCATTACCAAACAACAACACTGCAAGGAAGAAAAAAGAGACTGTCAGATACTCTCACATGCCGCCAGTCTCTCAGATCTTCTCACCTCTGTCATGGGAGGGACCGTGACAGGCCCTTGCACATGACCGTATGCCCTCTGAGATATACGGTCCATGAGTTGGCCATATATCCCGGAGCGGCATTGATCGTGCGAATGGGAGCACACAGCATCATAGATTACAATGATGCTGTGGACGTCGGGCCGCCCGCGGGAATATTTTCCCGCATCCATATGATCATATAAGTGCGGGACAATAGTCCCGCGGGCGGCCCAACGCGCACAGCATCATTGTAATCCATGATGCTGTGTGCTCCCATGCGCACAATCAATGCCACTCTGGGACATATGGCCCGCTAACGGACCGTATGTCTCGGAGGGCATACGGTTGTGTACAAGGGCTCTAAAGATAAGGATGAAATATCCTGATCATAGGTCATCAGTATCACATCCTCGGGAGTCCGAGTAACTCATTGGGGGTCACTTATAAATATTTTTCCGCCAACTTTTGGCGTAAAAATAGTTGCAAGACCATTTTTTGTGCTATCCTCGCCACTTGGGAGTGGTAAGAGACTTCTGGAGGGTGGGACTTCAGTATCTACACATTTACTTTCTTTTATGCCTGGAAACAGGAGTAAAAGAGAAGTAAAAAATACTCTAGTCTCAGGCTGGAATAGTTTTTACTCCAGATGTACAGTCATGGCCAAAAGTTTTGAGAATTACATAAATATTGGAAATTGGAAAAGTTGCTGCTTAAGTTTTTATAATAGCAATTTGCATATACTCCAGAATGTTATGAAGAGTGATCAGATGAATTGCATAGTCCTTCTTTGCCATGAAAATTAACTTAATCCCCCAAAAAAATTTCCACTGCATTTCATTGCTGTCATTAAAGGACCTGCTGAGATCATTTCAGTATTCGTCTTGTTAACTCAGGTGAGAATGTTGACGAGCACAAGGCTGGAGATGATTATGTCAGGCTGATTGGGTTAAAATGGCAGACTTGACATGTTAAAAGGAGGGTGATGCTTGAAATCATTGTTCTTCCATGGTTAACCATGGTAACCTGCAAAGAAACGCGTGCAGCCATCATTGCGTTGCATAAAAATGGCTTCACAAGCAAGGATATTGTGGCTACTAAGATTGCACCTCAATCAACAATTTATAGGATCATCAAGAACTTCAAGGAAAGAGGTTCTATTCTTGTTAAGAAGGCTTCAGGGCGTCCAAGAAAGTCCAGCATACGCCAGGATCTCCTAAAGAGGATTCAGCTGCGGGATCGGAGTGCCACCAGTGCAGAGCTTGCTCAGGAACGGCAGCAGGCAGGTGTGAGCCCATCTGCACGCACAGTGAGGTGAAGACTTTTGGAAGATGGCCTGGTGTCAAGATGGGCAGCAAAGAAGCCACTTCTCTCCAAAAAAAACATCAGGGACAGATTGATCTTCTGCAGAAAGTATGGTGAATGGACTGCTGAGGACTGGGGCAAAGTCATATTCTCCAATGAAGCCTCTTTCCGATTGTTTGGGGCATCTGGAAAAATGCTTGTCCGGAGAAGAAAAGGTGAGCGCTACCATCAGTCCTGTGTCATGCCAACAGTAAAGCATCCTGAGACCATTCATGTGTGGGGTTGCTTCTCATCCAAGGGAGTGGGCTCACTCACAATTTTGCCCAAAAACACAGCCATGAATAAAGAATGGTACCAAAACACCCTCCAACAGCAACTTCTTCCAACAATCCAACAACAGTTTGGTGAAGAACAATGCATTTTCCAGCACGATGGAGCACCGTGCCATAAGGCAAAAGTGATAACTAAGTGGCTCGGGGACCAAAACGTTGACATTTTGGGTCCATGGCCTGGAAACTCCCCAGATCTTAATCCCATTGAGAACTTGTGGTCAATCCTCAAGAGGCGGGTGGACAAACAAAAACCCACTAATTCTGACAAACTCCAAGAAGTGATTATGAAAGAATGGGTTGCTATCAGTCAGGAATTGGCCCAGAAGTTGATTGAGAGCATGCCCAGTCGAATTGCAGAGGTCCTGAAAAAGAAGGGCCAACACTGCAAATACTGACTCTGCATAAATGTCATGTAATTGTCGATAAAGGCCTTTGAAACGTATGAAGTGCATGTAATTATATTTCACTACATCACAGAAACAACTGAAAGAAAGATCTAAAAGCAGTTTAGCAGCAAACTTTGTGAAAACTAATATTTGTGTCATTCTCAAAACTTTTGGCCACGACTGTAGACTGAGCCCACATTCTGATATGATAAAATGTGAGCTTTTAGACAATATATTTTGATCAAAACATATCTGTGCCCACCTACCCGCGCCAAGGTGGTCTCAGGTCAGGCGGGTCCTACTACCTACCTATGCCATTGGGTATCTATGTTCGGGAGCGCAGACTCTGCACATATGGTGTGCTGCTCCTAGTCACCTCCATGTGCATCCAGCAACCAATGAGAGGAGGAGCAAGCACACCCATATGTACCACCTAATCAAGGCGCTCTATTGGATAGGAAGGGCAAAGGAATGCTACTCCCAAGATAAAATAGGAGCGCTTTCACACTTGAAAGTGTGTACCTGCCCAGACTTGCTCTATCCAATCACTGCTGCCATTTTCAGACTGTGCAGGTACACCCCCCAACTGGTAACACCCCTCTGTACCCTTACTGCAGACTGCTAGCATTTCATTCATAACTTCTAGTAGAAATAATAAAGGAATGACACAACATAGAGACATAAGAATAGATGCTCCAGAATTGTTATTACATGGGGAATGCATAAAGCTATTAAAACAGACATGTCAGGAGAGGTAAAAGGTCCTCTTTAACCCCTCAGATGCTGTGTTAATTTGTGACCAAGGCATCTGAGGCAGGTTTCCCCAGGAACACTGCTGTAAATTCATTGGGGACAAGTCATCTAACAATCACTTCTTTAAGTCCCCCAAGAGGACTTAAAATATGTGATATATGTAAAAAAAATATATAAAAAAGACTAACAAGTGATCATAAGGGCTTACACAAGCCAAAATGGTATCACTGAAAATTACAGGTTGCAAAAAACAAGCCCTCACACAGCTCCAAAGACATAAATGGCAAAGTAAAGAAAAGAAAAAAGTTTTTTTTCTTTTCAGTATTAAAACACAAAAAAACTATATAAATGTGGTAACACTGTAAATTCGGGACATTTGGCAGCTATGAACTTGTCCTGCAAAAAAACAAGTCCTCATAGGGTTATGTGAACGGAAAAATAAAAAAGTAATGGCTCCTGGAAGACAGGGAGTAAAAAATGTATTTTCCCTATACGGCTCTACAGGGGGGACATACTGTTCTCACAAAAAGTTAAGCATGCATAAAAATGCTGTGTAGTGAAACGCGCTGTGTGGGCAAAATCCCTAAAAAAAAAAAAAAAAATACTACGAACCGCTATCAAAAGTGATGAGCAAGTCAGGTTTTTTTCCCCCAAAAAAAGAAAGTTTTATCTCAGAAGCTGCTTATTTATAATAATTTTGCCCCCCAAAAAATAATTTTCGAAAAAGTTTTATAAATTCTTGTTGCATCATCCACCCAGGAGACCTGCAGCTCCAGATACTCTACTGAAGAATAGAGCCGGCACAGTGCACTTCCACCTCCAGCCACTAGGTGACGCGCTGTCATCTCAGACTCCTAGAGGAACAGACAGGAACGGCAGAGCTGAGGGGAGTCTCCATGGTGCTGTAACAGGAAGAGGCAGAGCCCACGTGTTATGACAACATAGCGGCGGCCTCGCTTTTCGGCAGTGTCGGGAGCAGTTTCCGGACGGGGTGTGTGAACGGGACAGTCTTAGCGGGAAATTCTCTCGGATTCGGAGCGCTGTTCTCGGGGCTGCTGTGTGAGCGGAGCAGGGCAGAGCCAAGATGAGCGCGCTCGGCGGGGAGGAGATCATCCGGATCGCTAAGAAGATGGAGCGGATGGTGCAGAAGAAGAACACGGTCAGTGGTGCCCGCTGTGCCCGGCGGATGAGGGGGCGCTGCCCGCTGAGGACAGGCTGCAGGAGCTGTGCTCGGGGCCCTCAGGTCCTTCTTCTCGGGTGGTATCAGAAGTGCCCCCTGATGCAGCAGAATGCAGGCTGCTGTCTATGGAGGGCTGGATCTGAGGCCCCAGGGTGACCAGCCTCACATGTTACTACTCGGATTATTCCCTTTTTGATCAGGTTCTGACGTTAGGGCTCTGTTCACACTGGCGCGTTCATCGGTCTGTCAGGATCTCCAGTATCTGTTATGGCAGCACTATTCTAGCCGCCTCCGTCTGGGTTTGTCCGAGAACTGGTCCAGTATAGTCGTGAGGCTGGTAGAGGACCTGGAAACAATGGGATGGGGTCTGCGCCACTGCGCTGGGATGGGGTCTGCGCCACTGCGCTGGGATGGGGTCTGCGCCACTGCGCTGGGATGGGGTCTGCGCCACTGCGCTGGGATGGGGTCTGCGCCACTGCGCTGGGATGGGGTCTGCGCCACTGCGCTGGGATGGGGTCTGCGCCACTGCGCTGGGATGGGGTCTGCGCCACTGCGCTGGGATGGGGTCTGCGCCACTGCGCTGGGATGGGGTCTGCGCCACTGCGCTGGGATGGGGTCTGCGCCACTGCGTGTGAACTGGGCCTGACTTTTCATTGTGGTGTCTCTGTTATTCCTCTTAGGAGTTAGTATATATGGTGACAACTGGGCGTTACCTTGTCAAAGGGGCGTGTCTGTACGTCTGTCAGTGTGTTAGGTAACTGGTATAATAATAGGCACGCTTCATCTGAAATCATCCAGAGACCTGAATATCCTTAAAGTAGACCTGTCCCCCTCTCCTGACATGTCTGTTCTAATATATTCATGCCTTCCCCATGTAATAACAATTCAGGAGCATCTATTCTTATGACTCTATGTTGTGCCATTCCTTTATTATTCCTGCCAGAAGTTATGAATGAATTGCTAGCAGTCTGCAGTTAGGCCTCTTTCACACGGGAGTTGCGGGAAAATGTGCGGGTGCGTTGCGGGAACACTCGCGATTTTTCCGCGCGAGTGCAAAACATTGTAATGCGTTTTGCACGCGCGTGAGAAAAATCATGCATGTTTGGTACCCGAACTTCTTCACAGAAGTTCGTGCTTGGGATCAATGTTCTGTAGATTGTATTATTTTCCCTTATAACATAGTTAGAAGGGAAAATAATAGCATTCTGAATACAGAATGCATGGTAAAACAGCGCTGGAGGGGTTAAAAAAAAAATAAAAAAAAATTTAACTCTCCTTAGTCCACTTGATCGCGGAGCCCGGCATCTCCTTCTGTCTCCTTTGTTGAACAGGACCTGTGGTGAGCATTAAGTACAGTTACAGGACCTTTGATCACTCCGGTCATCACATGATCCATCACCATGGTAAAAGATCATGTGATGACCGGAGTGACGTCACCACAGGTCCTGTAACTGTACTTAATGCTCACCACAGGTCCTGTTCAACAAAGGAGACAGAAGGAGATGCCGGCTCCGTGATCAAGTGGACTAAGGTGAGTTAAATTATAATTTTTTTTAACCCCTCCAGCGCTGTTTTACTAAGCATTCTGTATTCAGAATGCTATTATTTTCCCTTATAACCATGTTATAAGGGAAAATAATAATGATCAGGTCCCCATCCCGATCGTCTCCTAGCAACCGTGCGTGAAAATCGCACCGCATCCGCACTTGCTTGCGGATGCTTGCGATTTTCACGCAACCCCATTCACTTCTATGGGGCCTGCGTTGCGTGAAAAACCCACAAAATAGAGCATGCTGCGATTTTCACGCAACGCACAAGTGATGCGTGAAAATCACCGCTCATCTGCACAACCCCATAGAAATGAATGGGTCGGTATTCAGTGCGGGTGCAATGCGTTCACCTCACGCATCGCATCCGCGCGGAATACTCGCCCGTGTGAAAGGGGCCTTAGGGTACAGAGGGGTGTTACCAGTTGGGGTGTGCACCTGCACAGACTGACTCTATCCAATCAGTGCTGGCATTTTCAGACTGTGCAGGTACACTCCCATAATCCGTCTTTATGAAGATATCGCTGCTCCTTGCTCGGAGTTCGATAGCTCCTCACACCGCTTATATTAAGTCCACAGTTCACCTGCAAATTACGGACATTCGATTAATATGTTTGTTATTAGCAAAGTTCATGTACTCACTGGTTGGTGGATAGTGGTGTATCAGCCGTGGCGTCCCACGTGGTATTACTGCTGGTTACCACTTACCTCCACCTCTGAGGTACATGTGAGTGATCCCACTGTCCGGCTGAGTGCTGGCATCCCACGTGGTAGGAGGGATCATGACCGTCTAATATACCTCCAGCCACATAATCACTTGTTCTTTTCTGTTCCAATAGCGTTTGTCGCTCTATGTAGCTGAGCTAACGCAGCTAAACCGCAGACAAATGCTGCACTACCCAAATGCACTATATAGAAAGTATATTATTGCTATATACACTGCCTGTCCAAAAAAAGGGTCTCCACCAAAACCAATAATTTCTATTGGTGTGATATACTTGTTCACACACAGCAAAAACAAAGCAATGTTCACCTGGAATCCTAGGGGTTCACACCTGGCTGAATGCTCAGCCACAGAATAGTTCACGGGCAGGCTTCCAGGCGGCCTGCACACCTGTTAGGACTCCACAGCTTCACTGTCAGATGGAGGAAAAGCCACACCACCTGATAGTGCTGACTGCTTTTATAAGACTGCCAAGATCCGGCCTAGAACGTGGGGAGTAGCCACCCACCCTGCACTTTGGCTACTCCCAGTAAGAGCCGGCCCGGATCAGCTTTATAGCCATACTAAACAGCTGAAGTTTTCAGACCGCAATCTGCAATACTGACACTTGAGAAAAACCGGCTCTTACCTCACCGAGGCCAGGAACCTCGGTGACACATACCGACCATCAATGCTTGAGAAAGGCTCATGTATGAGCCGAAACGTCGCTCTTTGCCACTTCATGGGGGAATAAAACACATTTTCTCAGTGAAAATCTTTCTGGAGTGCAGTTTGATTTTTATTCTATACAAGTGGGTAAGTACCTATTGCCGTACTTGGACATTGCACCCGCCTATTTTCCTTTTGGATGGTGCTGCCGGTGTGTTTTTTTTTAATTATTAATATATATATATATACACACACACACACACGTCATTCATAACTATGAAGTGTGTGCATATACTTGTATGACCTAATATAATGATACTTGTGTAAGACCTTGTGCGGTGGCCAATGGGTGTCCAGTTTTACTCCAAAGTGGTAATCGTGTGGCCATTGTAGTGACTTGCCCATGTGCAGCCATCCTTTCCATCTGGACTTCCTGTTAGTCCTGGTGGCCAGCTGGCAGGGTTGCCTGGCCATGAACAGGCTGTGACCAAGGAAGGCACACAGCAATAGATTACAGTTTGTTTCTATAGAACAGGTTTTCTTCTACCCATTTGCTGCTCCTGTCCTCAAACTACATGTCTTATTTTCTAGATCTTTTTACCAAATCCTGGGGGTAGCAACTGGGTACAAGAACAAGCTTAGGCCTGCATTTACTAATTCTGGAGTTTTCTTCACACCTGTCTAAATAGCCCCATAGACCGCAGAGCAGTAGTGGTGTTTTTGTGCAGTCTTGATGGGGTTCGCCACCAATGAGCTATTGCTCCAAGTGGAAAATCAAAATTGAGCCGTGATCTTTGTTTCATTTAACCATGTATTTAGGTTTCTTTTACTTTCTATACTTTCAGATTAATTTGATTGTATAATTATAATATTTTTGTTCTCTTTTTTTAAAGGCTGGAGCTTTAGATTTACTTAAGGAACTTAAAAACCTTCCAATGACTTTGGAGCTTCTTCAGGTAAGTTTAGGAAAATATCCAAAATACTCACATCTGAACTTCACATCCGTACACTGTGTCAATGTAAAACGTAACACCCGCTCACCAAGCAGCGTGAGTTCCGGTGATAGCCGAGTACAGCGCTCAGATATCTCCGGATTTCCAAGAGAAATGAACCACACGCATGCTCGACCTAGTGCTCTGTTTATTTCAGGGGGCTGCAAGGGGGACGGGGCTCCTGTTCTCGTGATCGGTGGGGGTCCCAAACTTTTTTTTTTTTTTTTTACTAAATTTTACCACTGTCATGAAGTACAATGTGTGACGAGAAAACTGTCTCAGAATGGCCTGGATAAGTTTTAATAGTTTGGTCATCTTTGGACGTCTAGATACCAAATGTTGTGTTTTTTTGTGTTTAATGTAAAATTGTGAAGGGGTAATTAAAATTTTTATACTTTAGTGGGTTTTTTTTAAACAATTTTTTTTTTTTTTCCCCCCCGTCAATTCCCCTTTTCCCTTTATTTCTAAAACCCAGCAGTTTTCGCACTGGCCGCTAAGCCAAGTAGGCAGATCACTTTACTGCACAGGTCACAGAGAATGTCTAGAAAACTCTCCCATCAGATTCAGTGAGGTCAGCTCCTGTCCATCGTTTCTATGGCCCATATGGCTGCTGTAAATCAAATCTCTAAATGCTGATAAGAACAGCTCAGGCAAGATGGCTGCCCCCCATAATCATGTTCAGGAAACCGAATAGAAAAAATCTACAATCAGAAAATAAATCCAGATTAGGAGAAATGTCACTATTTGGTTTTCACTGGCAGAAAAATATTATAGGTAACACATTCCCTTTAAATGACTGGGATCAGAATTATCTCTGATCCTGTCACTGCAGGTGGGTGTAAGCACCATACATTCCCCGCACACTTATGACATATACGTGCGTCATATTGCGTGAGCAGCTTAATGAATAATCGCAGTGAGAAGCTCAGTTGTTTGTTTGCCGCTGATCATTTTCCATATTCCGCTTTTAGTGGCTTGGTGCTTATAGGCTGTATTTTAAAATAAGTGCTTAATAAGACTAGGGATCGACCGATTATCGGAGTTACTGATATTCAAGATTTTCAAAGTTATCGGCATCTAACTATGCCGATAATGAGTCCAGCGCGCTATCACAGAACATCAGCGCGCCATGTTCCCTCAGTAGCACAGGGGAGAAGGAGTCACACTTCCCCCCCCCCCTCCTGTGCTGCTGCCAATGAGGAGAGATGGTGGGAGGAAGAGGGGCGGGCGCACTGCGCCACCAATGAGAGGACCTTTCCTGGGTCCAAACATAATAAACTAAGTAGCAGAACATGTAGGGGTTAATGCAGGGATGTCCGCTGCTCCGTTGCACCGCTGTGGCCCCCGTTACCTTCTTCTGCGCTGTATGCTAATCACTAGCATCGGAACACCAAGGAGGAGACATCAGCTTCTCTCCCTGGGCGTTCCTTCTCCCTGGCTGTGATGCTCTGCGCTGCGATTGGACAGCGCTACAGCCAGGGAGAAGGAACGCCCAGGGAGAGAAGCTGATGTCTCCTCCTTGGTGTTCCGATGCTAGTGATTAGCATACAGCGCAGAAGAAGGTAACAGAGGCCACAGCGGCGCACCAGACAGAAATAATAGTAAGTGCTGGAACATCCCTGCATTAACCCCTACATGTTCTGCTACTTAGTTTATTATGTTTGAACCCGTGAAAGGTCCTCTTTAACATTTAATACAAATACAGGAGGCTGGGTGCAGAATCACATAGCTGTCGCCCAGCCTCTATGAAACGAAGCTGCGATCAGCGGCAGTTAACCCCTCAGGTGCGGCACCTAACTGCTGCCGCTGATCGCTGCTCCCTGTCAGAGGCAGGGTGCGGGCTGTGCACCCAGCCTCCTGTATTAAAAGTTAATTATCATTGGTGGCGCAGTGCGCCCTCCCCTCCACCCCTAGTATTAAATCATTGGTGTTAGTGGCCACAGGGTCCCCCTCCTCATTGGTGGCAGTTCCGATCGGAGCTCCAGCAGTGTAATCCTCGGGCTCTGATCTGTTACCATGGCAGCCAGGATGCTACTGAAGCCCTGGCTGCCATGGTCAGCTCCCTGCTGCTGTGTGCACTATGCCCAGGGCAGCAGGGAGAGTGGGAAGTCCTATTCACCCTAATAGAGCTCTATCAGGGTGAATAGGTCAAGGGATGAAAAGATCCCAAGTTCTAGCCCCTAAGGGGGAAAATAGTTATTAAATAAAAAGTAAAAAAAAAAAAAAACACACCAAAATATATAAACAATAAATAAATATGTCACACATTGCCACGTCCGAAAAGTCCAAACTATCAAAATATTTTAAAAAAATCTCCAATGTGGTGAACGCCGTAACAGAAATTTTATTTTATTTTTTTCAAAAATGAAAATGCACAGAATATCGGTATAAGTTATCGCTATCTGCCTGAAATTTCACAGGTTATCGGTATTGGCTCTAAAAAGTCAATCTCGTCGATCCCTAGCTTAGACATTCTCTGTAAGCACTGTAAATTCCCAGATCACGGCAGCACAAATGCAGGCTCATCCAAAAGGGGCAAAGAAAAGCAAACCCCTTCTTGCTTTAGGCTTTTCCCCTGTGCTGCACCTTGTAGGCTCTGCTTTTCTTGAACTGTCCATTATCCAGAACTCCCAGGAAGTAATAAGACGTGCACTTCTCAGCAAAACTTGAAACCTGGGTCCGACATCCTTCGCATCATCTGCTAGAATACTACAGGAGATTTTTTTGCAAAGTGTTTTTTTTTATTTCTATTGAAAAAATAAATACATTTTCTTGGGTCAAAAAGAGCAGTACAATAGGATGCATATATTAGCACCCCTTGTTATTAGGTGGTTTTGCTATCTTGTATTTAAGTAGTTCACCCCAACATACAACAGTTACTGGTATGGGAATTCTAAACTGGGATGTAGCTGGGGCTGAAACGATTACTCGCTTGAATCGAGTAATTCGACACAAAAAAAATCCTCAATGCATTGAGGATTCGTTTGTCATGTGACCACGTAGCAGGAGTGAAGCGCTTGCTATTACTTACCGCTCCGTGGTCACCCGCCGGCCTGCACCGCACTGCACTTTCAGCCCAGATACATCGTCAGGACATAGTGCACGCATACGTGCACTATGACCCGACGCTGTGTGACGTCAGGACGGCAGTGCAGCGCGCGGAGAAAAGAACGGAGGAGCTGTGGAGCGGCTCCCCTACAGGAAAGGTAAGTACTGGCACTTAGGGGGGAAAGCTGATGGCACTGGGGGGGGAGCTGATGGCACTGGGGGATAGTGGAGCTGATGGCACTGGGGGAATGAAGGGTGTTGGGGTCTGAGTTTTTATAAAGGAAAACGGTCTATAAATTTTTTCTTATTAGTCGATTAATCGTAAAAATAAGGTAGAATACTCAATTGCTAAAATAATCATTTACTGCAGCCCTAGATGTAGCTACATAAACCTCCCCGATTTTCTGAGACTGTTCTACTAGTGGTTTTCACCCTAAGGCCTCATTTACACTTGGGTATTTTGGTCAGTGTTTTACATCAGTATTTGTAAGCCAAATTTTGCACCTTTCTCCAGCTTTATTCTCTGGGCTGCTTGTTTGATCTTACTGCTGGTGTGACTGTGACAGCTGCTGAGGACGGTCATTGGCTGCAGCGGTCATGTGCCATACGCGTGCACAGTGGTGTATAATTGTATGGATTGTCCCTGTTGCAGCCAGTCACTGGCCTCAGCATTAGACCACTGAAGAAAGTGATTGCCTGCAGTGGTGGCGTGCTGTATACCGGCATGTCACCGCAGCAGTTTATATTGCATACTGTGTAGTGTTGCATCTCCATATTCTGACGCCATAACTTATATATATATATATATATAATTTGTCTGTTGTTGTGTGTGCTCATTTTCAGTGGGAGGGATCTGTATAATTTTTTATTTTTATTTTTTTATAATGTCTTGGAGTATGACTTTTGAATCACTTTTCATTGCATTTTTTTTTTTGGTGGGGGGGGGTGATGAAGTCACAAAAAATAGGCGAATTGGCCATTTTGAATTTTTTTTTTTTTCTGTGATAGGCTACTTTCACACTTTCAGCTTTCCCTTTCCACTATTGAGATCCGTAATAGGACCTCAATAGCGGGGAAAACGTTTCAGTTTTGTCCCCATTTATTGTCAATGGGGACAAAACTGAACTGAACCAAACGGAATGCACCATTTAGTTGCCTCCCCATCACAGACAGAATAACACTGCAAGCAACGTTTTTCTGTCCGCGATGTGGTGTGGAGCAAGACGGTTCCTCCTGACACACAATGTGTATTTGTGGACACAGAGATGCCGATCTTTATTTTTTTTTAATATGGGGAAAGATTTTTATATCTGCACTGATGAGCAAAAGGGTAGCAATGTTTTGAACGTTTGACTTTCCAGCTCCATATCTCGCCATCCACTACAGCCTTGAACATGAGAATACCATCTTCTTATAGACCATCATCTTGTGTTGTGGATATGAGACTAAAGATCTGACGCCATTACAAGATGGCGCTGGCATCCAGGACCACTCCCCACTTATCTATAGTTTACATTCCTTAGATTATTATTATTATTTTTTTACGCACCTGGCACCCCCGCCGATCAATTGTTTGAAAATAAGGCAGCGTTTATACGAGAGCTGCTTTCTCTGCTCATCTGCTTGTTGCAGCAATTGCAGTGGTTAACAGGTGTAATTACAAGTCTGGTGTCCCTATTGACTTCTATGGGACGGCTCCTTCCTATACACTTGAACAGACAGCTCTCCCATAGAAGTGAATGAGGCAATTGCTGCAGCTGCTGCAGGTAAACAGAGCAGCTCTCGTATGAGTGCTGCATTCTATTCAAACAGCTGATTGGCGGGGGTGCCTGGTGGCAGCCCCCCCCCCCAACAATCAGATATTGATGACTTATCCTGAGGATAGGTCATCAATAGTAAAAAGCGGACAACCCTTTTTAGTCTCCTTTTGAGGACTTTAATATACAATTGTGTGATTGCTTCTCCCATAGACTGCAGTGATTTAATAGAGCAGCCTATGGGAGAGATTCCCTGTTTTCCTATGGAGCCCTGCTGCAGGCAGAGCTCCATAGGAACTTCCCTGTGGCACGCCTGGGAATCTTCAGAAGGAACAAGACTGCCATAGCAACCAAATGGCTTCTTTGATCTTGGCACAGGGAAGCTGTTCATGCTCTGGGAGCGAAGAGCTCCCAGGATTTCACCACTCGCAGTTGTCCATGGCATCTGACGGTTTAACTGTCAGTGATCGCCATTATCGCCGATCACGGACATTGCCTCCAAGTGTAAAACAGCAGGCACCCGGCAGCTACTGCACCCACTTAGCTTTGGAGCGGGTGCCATGTTTAGAAGTGTTCAAAAAGTTGTATTCACACTGTAGAGGTAGCATTGAAAACGTCAACTCATCGCACAAAAAACAAGCCCTCACACAGCATTGTCAATGGAATAAAAAAAAAGAAGTAATGACTTATTTTTTTTACATTTTTATCGGGCCTTAAATCCCGATCTGAGTTCTGCTTTAAAGTTGTGGTTAGTATGTAGTCATTTATATTATGTACGTTTCAGTCAGTGTATGCTGTACCGTGAGAAGCACGATGTAAAGCGCTGATGTTCATGCATTTTTACTTTTTAGCGCGGACTTCAAACACTAGTGAAGCAAAGACACCCACATGATTTTGATAGTGAGGATCCAGTAGAAATAGATCGAGAAGCCTTGCTTTACATGTACATGTAATTTCCTTTTTAACCTGCAGATGGCGTAGTGTATGTAGATTAGCTGTGTGATGAGACCCTGGTGCCAGTGCCTTTAATCGCTACATGGTTGCCCAAACTGTGATAATGGGACCCTTTTATAGAGGCTCAGAATTCAGATTCTGCCTCTACAATGTGGGTATAGCTTTGAGAAGACGCCAAAGAAAATATCCTTCAACGTACATATGTTTTCACCGCTTTCTAGGCAGAATTGCTCCAGTGTCTTTATTCTATGCAGGCCATCGTTTGTCTTAAATGTAATGTGTATAGCCAAGTTTGGATTATCTTAGAGACCCGGCTGCAGATTCCATCAGATTTGTTGCTGCACACCTTGGCAAAACCCGACGAACCCCTATTTATAAATGACAGTAATAGGGCCAGTTCAGCTGTCGGGCGACACGCCAGGTTACGACAAACCTAATGAGTTATTCGGGAAGTCTAAATGGGGCAGAACTGGAACGTGGCACACTGTTGTCACCATGTGGCCTCGCTCTCTGATGGCGCTTGTACTTATGTCTTATTGTAAGTCTGATGTTTGTTCTCGGCTCTTTCACCCCTTGCGTGTGATCCTGGTAATTACAAAGCTTTTTCCTGTGCTTTTCTATAGTCTACCCGAATTGGGATGTCTGTGAACGCCATCCGCAAACAAAGCTCCGACGATGATGTCACCTCTCTGGCCAAATCGCTCATCAAATCCTGGAAAAAACTGCTCGGTAACACAAACCTGCTTTTCTTCACTTATGTAAAATCAGGACATTGCTGCACTATCACAATAAGGCCGCATTTTTTGTGGATCTGATGCGGGCCTATTCATTTCAGTGTGGCCGCAAAAGGTGCGGACAGCAGAGCATGCGCGGTCAGCATCCGTACGTCCATTCTGCTGCCCTACAAAAAGAATAGAACGTGTCCTATTCTTTTCTGTTAGTGCGAGACCTGTGGAAAGGGAAAATGCGGATAGCACACAGCCGGTATCCATGTTTCGCAGATCCACGATTTGCCGACCACAAAAATGGATACAGTTGTGTCCGTGAGACCTTGGTTTCACATGCCGTTAGTCTGTCCTGCTAATAGCATGCTGTTGTTGTGAACTGTGGCTCACATTTATTGTTGTATTTGTGCCACAGGTCGCACAATTTTTTTTTTCCAGAAGAGTAGAAATACTCCTCCGACCATTTTTGAGGAGCATTTTTACCCGAGGAGGAGTACGAAATCTGCAGTAATTCAAATACATAAGATATCTGCCTACACTTGCTCACATCTGTGTTTGGAGCCTCTGTTGCAGATCCTGTCTACAGACCAGACAAAAAAAGCCTTGTACGCAGCACTTTTTTGGTCTGGTAAAAAGACAGTCTCGTGAATGGAAACTGAACGCACTCCATCATAGTTATTTTTTTATTTTTTTTTGCTGGACTTTGCAGGATGGAAAAACATGGTACTCTACACTTTCCCATCCTGCAGAATCCTCCAAAAAAAAGAACCTTTTAAAAAAAATTTTTTTTGAACTATGGAACTCCATGGTGATGTATGTCACAGTATGGCATCTGTTGTGTATGTTATTTGTATGACAAAAACCCAGCCTTACGTGCCCGATCCAGCACTTCTGTTATTTTCGTCGTTCTGCTCCATTAGATGAGAACAACAGAAATGAATAGTGGGGATTTATGCAGGAGACCATTACTGGTCTAAATAACATCAAGCTATTATAGCAAAGTTAAAGTCCAGTCCAATATGGCGGATCTTCCCTGTACTTTACCACTTGGCTATAATAGCCTGTCTGCATTCACTACATACTGCACCACATACATGCGTGTGATGTATGTAGTGCAGCGTGTGATGGGTGTGATGTATGTAGTGCAGCGTGTGATGTATGTAGTGCAGCGTGTGATGTATGTAGTGCAGCGTGTGATGTATGTAGTGCAGCGTGTGATGTATGTAGTGCAGCGTGTGATGTATACATGGGTGTGATGTATGTAGTGCAGCGTGTGATGTATGTGTGTGATGTATGTAGTGCAGCGTGTGATGTATGTAGTGCAGCGTGTGATGTATGTAGTGCAGCGTGTGATGTATGTAGTGCAGCGTGTGATGTATGTGTGTGATGTATGTAGTGCAGCGTGTGATGTATGTGTGTGATGTATGTGTGTGATGTATGTAGTGCAGCGTGTGATGTATGTGTGTGATGTATGTAGTGCAGCGTGTGATGTATACATGGGTGTGATGTATGTAGTGCAGCGTGTGATGATCACACACTGCACTACATACATCACACACATAGTTACGTTACACGCTGCTGTCACCTTGTTCTGCGTCCATCTTCATGTCCGTGCCCAGTCTTTAGCTCCACCGCCGCCAGGGTCCTTGTGCAGCACACCCGACACTCCATAGTCAAATATCCCCCGGGAGCCGACCCCTCCTCCTTTCAGCGCCCGCCGGCCCCTCCTCCTTTCAGCGCCCGCCGGCCCCTCCTCCTTTCAGCGCCCGCCGGCCCCTCCTCCTTTCAGCGCCCGCCGGCTTCCCCTGATGCAGGACCTGTATCTCTCCCCCACCGCCCAAACTAACCAATAGCA
Organism: Bufo bufo; assembly: GCF_905171765.1. Taxonomy (NCBI): domain Eukaryota; kingdom Metazoa; phylum Chordata; class Amphibia; order Anura; family Bufonidae; genus Bufo; species Bufo bufo. Next base: position 132,103,114 of record NC_053393.1, read on the forward strand.
AAGCTCCTTACTGTTCGAAGCTTTGCTATTGGTTACTGCGGGCACAGGCAACATCGCTGCGCTGCCTATTCCGTTCACAGCGCGCCATACGCTGATGAAAAAGCAGGGAAAAGTCTATGGCGTATTGGTACTCCTTACACTTTTTCCAGGGAGTAAAATGGCCTGAACAGGCGTCTGACGCTTGTACAGGCGTTCTTGCGACCTCTGTTTGTGCCCTTTATGGTTAACTTCACTCCAGAATACTGTCTGATCTTCTGTGTGACATATAACTATTTCCACCCTACACAGCACAAATGATGATTTACGATGGCACAGATTTAGCAAAGACAGCCCATGCACTTATCAGTTTCTCTCAACACGAGTCAGTAAATTAGCCGAGTTTTGAAACTGCTTTGGCGGTGATCATCCGCCCGGCCTGGGTCTCCCTCCCTGCTCCCCCTGGCAGGCTGCTGATTTTCCTAGAGGAAGCCGTGACCAGCCACGGCCATGTGGTTAGAGACACCTGCACTTTCCCTGTATGAAAATTAGACGCGTGACCCCAGAGCACAGCATAAAATCAAGTTAGCACATTCTCGGTGTAAAGCCACGTTAGATTGGGAGAATCCAGCGATTTGAGCGAGCCGGGGTCATTAGTGTTAGATTAGCCAAATAAAATGCCAACCTTGTGATGTTTTCTTGTTAGACTTTGACAAGAGCATACAGAGAATGGTGTGATCGAGGTAAACCTTCCAGCGTCAAGGGATCCTGTAAATGTACACAACTCCTCAATGAAAGAGGCAGAGGAGGATGTCGAGAATTGTTCTGAGGAATACAATGAAATGCAATGCTGTTCCCTTAGCATGGAATGGCTACAACAGCAGACATCCAGTTTGAGTGGCATTGGTGTCTAAGGGCTCATGCCCACGAAAGTAAGGGCTCCATGCCATACCAAACGGCTGGTGAGCAATATATGGGCACTAGCGGTGTGCACTCCGTGATTTCAATGGGTCCGCACGATACGGCTATAGATAGGACATGTCCTTTCTTTCACGGAACAGATGTATGGATCAGAAGCGCTTCCGTAGGCTTTCAGGTCCGCGCCTCCACACCCCAAAAGAAAAGACATGTCCTATCTTTTGCCTCATCTTACAGACCCATTCAAGTCAATGAGCCCGCATCCACAGCGCGGAGTGCACACGGCTGGTGCCCGTGCATTGCAGACCGATGTTTCTGTTCCGCAGCATGGGCACGAAGCCCTTATATTCATGGGCATGAGCCCTAAGGGAGACAAAAAGACAAGACTCCATTGAGCAAAAGTTCGGTCACCGAGCAGTGGAAAAACATTGCATGATCAGGCGAATCCAGACTTAACCTGAACCATGGGAGAGTCAGTTTATGGCATAAGCAGCATGGACTGACGAACCTGTCATGTTGGCGGAGTAATGGTGTGGGAAACCCTGGGTCCTCTGATACCTGTGGATGGACCTTGGACAGTTGGGCTTACCAAGTTCATCCCTTCATGGCGGCAGGACTATCCACCCTACTACAAGGGTTGTATAGTCAGGAATTGGTTCCAGGAGCATCAGCGAGTGTTCCTTGCTTTTCTTCCTTTGGAAGAATGGAAGCAGCAGCCATCAAATGGTTTTCATGTGTGGGGACCGGAGCTCTACAGCAGCCGAGGAGTTAAGGAGCTGTTGTACAAAATGCTTCTATGTTCTGCTCAATGGGGGATCAACATCCGTGTTCCCCCCAGGAGGGCATAAAGTGTGGGGTGAGACAACTCTTTAGACACTGACTGAAATGAGGCCACAATTGTTGAACGTGGCCCAGTGGCTGCGTGGTATGAATGGCAGGGCATGTGTTGGATTCCAGTTGTGTGTGTGCCCCTGTGTATTCTGGTTTGTGGTGAAATATTTTCCTCTTTATAATCCTCTATTTATGCCAGACCGGGTAAAATAGAACATGTTTTTTTACTGTTATTCTTATGTTTGTTTTGTCTTTTTTTCTCTATAATTTAGATGGGCCGTCAGCTGAAAAAGAAACAGAGGAAAAGAAGAAAGAGCAGCCCCCGCCTGCACAGAACAGTCCTGAAGCAAAGGAAGAGAGGTATTCTGCCACGACTGATGCACAGTTATATCCAGGATTGATAATAGAGGATCATTTCAGGCAAAACACTTAAGGAATTGGGAATCGTGATCTCCAACCCCTTTCGGATCTCACTTTATTTCCTTTCCTGGTTAACTACAGCAATTATGATCCGAGCGTGCGAAGACACACGCATGGCGCGGAACCAAAAACTATCAGCATTTTAGGAAAGGGGGGATGGAGTCGAGAAGGTTTAGGCAGTGACTGGTAGTGTTGGTCAGTTTCCTATATTGACCTGTCCTCAGGATAGTTCCTCAATATCGGGCAGGGGTCCGACTCCCAGAACCTCTGCTCATCAGCTGTTTTAAAGAAAACGCAGTACCCCTGCGAGCGCTGCCATCTCATCACTGTTTATCTGCTCGTTGTCGGCATCACTTTGGCGAGCAGTGTAATTGCGTCTGCTCCGTCCATTCACTTCAGTGGAGGGAGTAGCTACAATCTGTCTGCTCCTTTCCATTGTAGTGAATGGGGATGGCGTTGCTGCAGTCACACTGCTCGCCGCTGCGATGTAAGCAGTGAAGAGAGGACAAACAGCTGATCGGCGGGGGTGTCGGCAGTTGGACCACCGGTGATCTAATATGGATGACCTATCCTGAGGCCTGAGGATAGGTCATCAATATAGGAAAGTAGCCAACTTTCCTAGGGGGGAGGGGATGGGGGATTGCATTTATCAGTTAATTTATTCCAGTTTCCAGCATGAATATACTGAAAAATACAGCCCCCAGATGCTTTTTGCAGGATATGCAACTGTCATATGGAGTCAATCTCCATCACTGTTAGAAAAATGTCAGAAAACAATGCCAGGTTCAACCACACCGCACTGACAGTGTGTGGTGGGACCTATTCTAAATTCTGCTATGTACATCATTGCATAGATCCCAATAATGGGTGGCATAGTCATTGTCTGCACTGAGCTAGCAGAACGCTGCAGGTAACGCTTTCTCTTCTCCCTAGCAGCAGCTCCAGCAGTACTTGCAGTGGACGGAAAGAAGATTGTACGGCCCCGTCTGATACATTAATTACATCTTTTCCTCGAGCTCCCAGCACCTCGGATTCTGTCCGAATCAAGTGTAGAGAGCTACTTGCTACAGCTCTGAAAACAGGAGGTAAGTACTGGTTTATCCATTGCCTCCTGACAGTGCTCTTGTATTGCACAGTCTGCAGCTTTAAAGAGGAGCGGTCACCTCCCCTGACATGTCCGTTTTAGTATTTGTAATTGTATTCAACATGAAATGACAATTCTGGAGCATCTATTCTTATGACTTTATGCTGTGCTGTTCTTCTATTATTCCTGATAGAAATGTATGGCTTATGGTCCAGATGGGTGTTACCAGTTGGTGTGTCCCTGCACAGTCTTACATTGTCCAATTAGTGCTGCGGGTGACACTGTGCAAGGACACCCCCCGAACTGGTAATGCCCATTTGTACCTTCATCCATAGAATTCTATCAGAAATATAAAAAAGATGCTTCAGAATTGTTACACGGGAAATTCTCATGTAGCTACTAAAGCAGACATGTCAGGATTGTTGCTGCATGGCGGTGTACCTGGCCAATGGCAGCTTGTTGTCCTGTTGTGCAAGAGGCGCTGAAGCTGGTTAATGATGGCAGCGGTATCACGGCACAGCTGCTGTGTAAAATCAGCCACTGCAGACATATTGCCCACTTACACTTGTGCCCTCTCTGAGTCAGAACCGAGAGCCCGCTCTGCTGGACTCAAGCCGTCGACTTAGATTATGTTCTGGCATTGATCTGTATAGCAGCCATGTAATACTACATTGCACCAGCCATTTGCCGGGGGCTGCTGTCTAAGGCTAGGTTCACATCTCCATTACAGTATTTCGGTAGTCTCTTAGGGCAGAGGAGGAAACTACTGGATTAACTTTATCCGGCATAGCCAGACCTAGCCAGATTCTTAAACTAAAAACACCTGCATTCTTGCTGGACACCCGACTGATCTCATTATAGAGAATAGGGATCTGGCAGACTTTGTACAATGACCCCTGCACAGGTCACACAACATGCCTAGAAAGCTCTACCAGAGAAGTCAATGAGGTCCCCTCCAGACCATTGTGTCTATGGGGCGGCCGTAAAGCAATTTTCTTAATGTCTATTCAAACTATAAAACATGCCCCCAATGCCTGGGCCCCTCATAAAGATTATACTTACCCCGCTCCCCGGCACTCACCTCACTCTTGATCCCTGCACCGCCGTGCGGGAGCAGGGTAAGTATAAACTTTGAGGGCCCGGGTATTGGGGGACATGTTTTATAGTTTGGATAGCCCCTTTAAGAACAGCTCATTTAAGATGGCTGCCCCCATTATCATGTTCAGATAAATAAAATTAAAAAAATCTACAATCCGAAAGTAAAACAGGTTAGGATAAAAGATGTTACTATCTGATTTTAACTGGCAGATAAAAATGTTGGTGACACATATAAGCTGTATGGTTGTGGGGGGGGGGGGTAGGGTTGGGCGGTATACCGGTTTTTCGATATACCGCAATATTAAAAAAACGGTGATATGGCGATATCGCCGTTTCCTAATACCGCGGTATATTTCGTGACGTCACAGCTTTAAAAACTGAGTCCGCGGCGCCGCTGCCCTCCCCCATCATTATCTATATCTACCAGCGGCTCCTCCTGCTTGCTCTGAATGTGCTGTCTCTGCCCACCGACTGACGTCTAAGGTCGGAATCAGGTGACGCCCCCAGGCTGAGACTAGAGGAGCGCAGTACATACAGACTACAGCAGCGAGTGGTAAATGGTTTGTAATGTCTCTCCAGTCCACTCTGCCTATTACTCCAGTTATATGTCTTGGCCCACAGCCCACTCAGTCCTTCATGCCTGCCAGTGGCTGCATGCTCCGCAGTGAGCCATCATGAGTCCCTCGACTCCCTCCAGTACCTCCCGGCTCCCCCATGACATGATGAGCATGACCAACAAGAAAGAATTATGGTGGTGGCAGCCTGGCAGGCAGGTGACAAGTCACAGTCACACAAGTGGCCATAAGACATGGGGGGGCAGCTGCTGCCCCCCCCAGCCCCATACTCTAAGTAAGTAATGTCTCCTTTTGTGGCTGCTGCAGGCGCAGCTGCCCCCATACTGTATGTAATGTCTCCTTGCGGCTGTGCTCCTTGTGGCCCCCATACAGTATAACGTCTCCTTGTGGCCCCCCATACAGTATAACGTCTCCTTGTGGCCCCCCATACAGTATAACGTCTCCTTGTGGCCCCCCATACAGTATAACGTCTCCTTGTGGCCCCCCATACAGTATAACGTCTCCTTGTGGCCCCCCCATACAGTATAACGTCTCCTTGTGGCTGCCCCCATACAGTGTAACGTCTCCTTGTGGCTGCCCCCATACAGTATAACGTCTCCTTGTGGCTGCCCCCATACAGTATAACGTCTCCTTGTGGCTGCCCCCATACAGTATAACGTCTCCTTGTGGCTGCCCCCATACAGTATAACGTCTCCTTGTGGCTGCCCCCATACAGTATAACGTCTCCTTGTGGCTGCCCCCATACAGTATAACGTCTCCTTGTGGCTGCCCCATACAGTATAACGTCTCCTTGTGGCTGCCCCCATACAGTATAACGTCTCCTTGTGGCTGCCCCATACAGTATAACGTCTCCTTGTGGCTGCCCCCATACAGTATAACGTCTCCTTGTGGCTGCCCCCATACAGTATAACGTCTCCTTGTGGCTGCCCCCATACAGTATAACGTCTCCTTGTGGCTGCCCCATACAGTATAACGTCTCCTTGTGGCTGCCCCCATACAGTATAACGTCTCCTTGTGGCTGCCCCATACAGTATAACGTCTCCTTGTGGCTGCCCCATACAGTATAACGTCTCCTTGTGGCTGCCCCCATACAGTATAACGTCTCCTTGTGGCTGCCCCCATACAGTATAACGTCTCCTTGTGGCTGCCCCCATACAGTATAACGTCTCCTTGTGGCTGCCCCCATACAGTATAACGTCTCCTTGTGGCTGCCCCCATACAGTATAACGTCTCCTTGTGTTTTTTTTCTTTAAAACTGGTATTTATCGCGATATATATCGTTATCGCGATAAATTTTTTTATATCGTTATCGTCTGAATATTTTTGATATCGTCCAACCCTAGGGGGGCTGTGGGGGGTTATTACGCAGATTACGTGAGTTTTAAAAGAAAAAAGCTTTGCCTTTTGTCATGAATGTACAGTTTTGTACATGAATTTTTGACTTTCTCGCCACCTTTTAAAATGTGGAAAGGCAAGTGGCTTCCTGCAGCCCCACCAGATTTACCAGAACCTGGTGTAGATGTGCTTTCCTGGCCTACAGACGATGCGACAGCTTTAGGCCTGTGCCTCCCTCATCCATACCTGTCAAACTCCTGGGGGCCACTCCGTACACTTCAGTATTTGACATGTGCTGTGTACTTTCACACATTCTTTATCAAAATTTAATTTTTTTGTATAGAATTTTTCTAGTGTACATTGTTCAAATGTATTTGGTGCGTTTCTCTTGCAGATGACTACATAACTATTGGAGCAGATGATGAAGAACTTGGAGCTCAGATTGAGGAAGATATCCTTTTATTTTAGTTTTCCATGAGATGTTTGTCACTATAATTGGTATTGTTGTCCATTCATTTAATCTTGTCGTTTGGTATCATTGTTTCCCTCTGAAACCAGACTGGTACGGGGTTGTAACGCCAGATTTCATTCATAAACAGTCCAAGTCTGAAACCCATGTCACCCCTCCCCTTCCTTCCTGACCATGCCCACTTTCCTTTTTTTAGTACATGTCTTTAAAACCCATAGGTTGTTGTGTGTTTTTTTTTTTGTTTGTTTTTTTACCCCGTTTTGGTTATGTAAAATAATTCTTGTGCCTTTTTCGGTGATACATGGGGATTTAATTTTATAAAGTGCTGTGTATAGATCGATGGGTAAGGCACTCGCAGTGAAACTCGTCTCTGTGGGGTGCTCTGCTGCGAGCTCTGCATGGACGCGCGCAACTGCTGGGACTCGGACCGATCAGTAGAACGGGATCTTCGGTTCCTATTCTTCCTCACTGCACAGCCGCAGGGAGAAGTTTGAAGGCCCTGCTGTTGTGTTCAGTGTCTGTGGCGCTAGCGGACACACCCGAGCGCTGTATACACACTCCATGGTGGGGTGGTCCCTGGGGGGCATCCATGTACTTGGTTATCACTTAACTCCTCTGCACCGGCTTACCAAGAATTTAAAAACACAGATGCAAAATATAAGAACAGGGTGCGAAGTAGAATTGCCAACTTGAAGGATGCGAAAAATCCCAACTTGAGGCGAAACGTGCTTTGTGGGAACATCGCTCCAGAGGTGTTTGCTCGGATGACAGCAGAGGTGAGTAGCTGGTTCACACGGAAGGGAAGTTGACAATATGCTCGTTATGGATAATCACTTACTGGCTCGTGTCACTTGAGTTTCCCCGGAGTCTTGTACCTTCTGTTCCTTTAGAGATTGATGTAGATGAAAAAGTCACGTAAAGAAGAATTATTAGTTAAGCTATTCTATGCGTTACCGGTTATTTTCCTGCTCTCTTTTCCTAGATTTTAATAATTGAAATTATTAGAGTTTCTACATATCTCTTGTTTCCTATATAATACTTACTTTTAAGATATGGTATTTATGTAGATCTGGAGGACATAAGCAGATAATAGAAAAACTGGAATAAGGTGTCCACCACCCTCACCTGGAGAGATTGACACATTGAGTTTTGCATTGTAGAAGATTATTCTTGCGTCCAACTTTAAACATTTAGGGGCAGATTTATTAAGACCGGGGGTTTAGACGCTGGTCTTGGTAAAGCCCTGCACTGGCGGTAGATCCTCTGCCGTTATGTAAAGACAGCTTCTAAAAGTACGACAGCTTCCGAGCTGTCTTACATTTAGTCCATTTTCTACCCCTAAAACAGGCGTAGAAAATGGTAAATGAGACTGGTCGCGGTGATACCCATGATGTTTATATTTATTGTTATTTAGGTATTTTTTAAATGATAAGGAAAAGGGATTGATTTAAACTTGTATATTTCTAATATATATTTTTGTGATTTTGAAGCTCATATATGAGCCTATAAATGATGTTTTTAAATTTTTCATGATATACTATCAGGAATTTTTAAAATGGGTTTTGAATTGGAAATTGCTCATTTCTTATCCTGGCCTGCCATCTGGTGGCCAATATAAGAATTGCAGCATTAACACTATCAGCCTCGTCAGCGAGGCTCATAGTGTTCAGCGTAACTACCGATCCTTCCATTGGCCGCACAGGGCATTGGTAGGAAGCGCGAGCTTCCGTATTTTTGCATATTTAGATGCCGTGATCTCACTTGATCACATCATCTAAAGCCTTTAATTACAGCGATCGGTATTATTGCCGGTCACGGTAATTAGCAGCAGGTCTCTGCTGTTTGAAACAGCAGAGACTTGCCAGCCATGACACTTGCTGCACGTGCAAGCAGGCACCATGTTCGCACAGAGTTAAAAAAAAGGAAGAAAAAAAAAACCTGATACTTCCCCCACTGCCTCTGTTCTGATGCTTCCTTGGTCCCCGCTGGTCTCTGCTTCTTGGTCTCAATCCAGTGGCTAATCCGGGTATTTCCCGTCACTGGTTCCGTGGCTAATGATGGACTGAGCAGTTATTTCCTGTATGTGTCAACAGGGTCCAGGAAGTGTCTGAACAGGAGTGGCTAGGGATTGGTAAGGTAAGTATTTTATGAGAAAATAATAAAATACCTGAGTGCCATTCCTGCAATCTCCAATGCAGGTCACAGGCCTCTTCCAGGTATAGTCCTTGTGCCGTTGGTACACTGCCTCATATAGTGAACAGCAGGGCAGGAGGCCATCAGATCATTATGTACCCGGCCCTGTAGGGTTTAAGGCCAGTCCACCATGCTAGAATCTATCTAAACTTGGTGCTGCTAGGTCTTCTACACCTTCAGACTTGCCCAAAATGAGGGTGGGCTTAATGAAACGGGAAAAAGTTTTACTGGAAAGAGGGCAATAAGGTGCAGTCTAAAAGGAAGTCAACCAATAGTTGTATAGAGTCAGAGAAAAGTGTCTATCTGTGATACATTTGGTGCATGTCCAGACAGCCTGGCGAAACTTACTCCATCTACAGGATTATTCAATCTGGGCCAAAGAAAAATAGCAGTGACCTGAGCATGCTGTTTGCATTTCAAAATACAAATCCATAGTTTAAAAAAAAAAATGTCCTGAAATCAGCACTATAACATGGATGTTGGGACTCCTAATAGAACTGAAGTCTTGATAGTTTTGTAAATGGATGGCTGAAGAAGTCTGGAAGTGTAATGTAGAGGTTTTTTCCTACATCCTGCTCGGTTATTCACACAATTAGTAACTTGTTTTTTTCTTCTTTAACCTCTCCAGGAAATGGCAAGCGATGAACTTAAAGAAATGAGAAAGAACCTGACAAAGGAGGCCATCAGAGAACATCAGATGGCCAAGACTGGCGGCACAGAGACTGACCTGTTCTCCTGTGGCAAATGCAAAAAGAAGAATTGTACTTACACGCAGGTAAGTTTAGTGCATGCTGCTTTCTTAGTCCACACAGTGCAGATTTATTTGCAGAAAGTCCGCACAAAAAATGCACATAAATCTGCACTATTTATTGCATTTTTATGCGGATTTGATGCAGATTTCACCCTTTCATTGAAAAGCGTGAAATCTAGACCAAAAAGCAACAAATGACATGCTGCAAATTGCAAAATCTGCACGGCAGGTCAATTTCCGCACCTAAGAGAAAAAGCGAAGTGGACATGGGATTCGTGTCATCTTATACACTTTGCTGGTTGTATTACACTGCGGCTTTTCCCACACATCATCCCCACCGTGGGCAGGTAGCCTTAGTCATGCTCTTCTATATCGTATGTTTGTGCGAATGCCACTCGGGCAGCGATCGTTTTTGTCTAGCCCCTATAATAATCCACCTTTTCTGAACCCTCTAAACATTTGTGCCTGGCCATGGTTTACTTAGTCCATCATATACAGGTTACGCTACCATAAGCCTTAACATAACAGGGTAATAAAATGCACGCCTCTGGTATGAAAATGATAAATCTGTGTAGTCGTGAATCCACTCAACATATGTAAAGTTGTGGTAACAGTAATATCGGTCATTGTTGCTTTGATTTTAGCACAGCGGTTTCTGCAGTACTCTCCTGCCTCTTATTTCTGCCCCATGTTAGGCTCTGTGCAGCCTGTTTCAGCCTTCCTTTGATATACATGCTGGTAAAAGCTGCTGACGTATATGTCCGATGTATCCATAGAGCTTCATTGACCTAACAGAGGCCAAAACAATGTCCTTGTGGCTGATGGGTTTTTCTTACAGGTGTATTTATTAGGCACCATAGACCTAAATGCACTCCGCACAGAGCCTTACGCTATTTGACTGCACATCGGGCTTCCCGTTTTAACTGGTGTATACATGTGAATAATGTAATGCCTGTTGTGGTAATATGGATAATGAATATAATATTCTGTACACAGTACAGAAGTGTGATGCGTAGTCCGACCAAATTGACACACTGTTTTTGCGTGAATTAGGTACAGACCCGCAGCGCTGATGAACCTATGACAACATTCGTGTTCTGTAATGAATGTGGAAATCGGTGGAAGGTAAGACCTGCACTAGTTGTCCTTTGCTGTTTATGGGTGGTAAGGGGCATTACGTAGATGTCTGTATCCTGTTCTCATCATGGGCTGGAGCAGGATTTCTTGTGCATATCTCCTAGATTTGTATGTAGAACTTTCCAAGTAGAGATCAGATGATCTGATCTCATAAATGAGCTATTTCACCCCTAAATCTAAGTCAAGGGGGGTTCAGCAGACGACACCGACTGGGAGCCTCTGCTGGTTTATTAGAAGTGGGCACAGAATTGTAGGCTGCAGTACAGGGTGCAATGCTCCTGAGGGTGGGAGTTATGACTGAGCCCATGAAAGACCATTAGAGAAGGCGTCTGCAGAAGGGAATACTACTTAAGAATGCATAATACATGTAAAATGGAATGATGGTTCTGCTTTAAAGCCAAATAAGCCAACTCCTGTGTGTTCCTCATGAACACCTTCCTGCTCTGCGCCATAATAGTACATTGTAGAGGGAAGGTAGTTAACCTGTGTTGACAGACTATTACAGCACAGTGATGGCACAGGCCCAGGAGCTGTTCTGTTCTATCACTTGGAGTCGCCAGCTGGCACTCTGCTCTAATGGCCGGGATCATACATAAAGCAGATCCTAGTCGTTCAACCCCTTAGATGCTGCAGTCAGTGCTAACTATGACATCTAAGTTGTTAGCTAGGAGGCTCCCTGCCTAACCTTATCGTTCCCAATGGGGTGAGAACAGGCGGCATGTCCCCCATTATTTGTATTGAAGTTTTCATTGTGCAAAAGTATTGCCGTAATCGAAGTGACCTGCGGAATAAAGTTATGTCGCTTACAGTGCACAGTGAGTGGCATAAAAACAACCCCCCCAAAAGACTCTTTTTCACACAATCACCACAAAATAATGTATGCAACTTACAAAACATTAGTACCCCAAAGTGTTATTAACCACTTCAGCCCCCAGTGCTTAAACACCCTGAAAGACCAGGCCACTTTTTACACTTCTGACCTACACTACTTTCACCATTTATTGCTCGGTCATGCAACTTACCACCCAAATGAATTTTACCTCCTTTTCTTCTCACTAATAGAGCTTTCATTTGGTGGTATTTCTTTGCTGCTGACATTTTTACTTTTTTTGTTATTAATCGAAATTTAACGATTTTTTTGCAAAAAAATGACATTTTTCACTTTCAGTTGTCAAATTTTGCAAAAAAAACTACATCCATATATAAATTTTGCTCTAAATTTATTGTTCTACATGTCTTTGATAAAAAAAAAATGTTTGGGTAAAAAAAAAATGGTTTGGGTAAAAGTTATAGCGTTTACAAACTATGGTACAAAAATGTGAATTTCCGCTTTTTGAAGCAGCTCTGACTTTCTGAGCACCTGTCATGTTTCCTGAGGTTCTACAATGCCCAGACAGTACAAACACCCCACAAATGACCCCATTTCGGAAAGTACACACCCTAAGGTATTCGCTGATGGGCATAGTGAGTTCATAGAACTTTTTATTTTTTGTCACAAGTTAGTGGAATATGAGACTTTGTAAGAAAAAAAAAAAAAAAAGTCTCATATTCCACTAACTTGTGACAAAAAATAAAAAGTTCTATGAACTCACTATGCCCATCAGCGAATACCTTGGGGTCTCTTCTTTCCAAAATGGGGTCACTTGTGGGGTAGTTATACTGCCCTGGCATTCTAGGGGCCCAAATGTGTGGTAAGGAGTTTGAAATCAAATTCTGTAAAAAATGACCTGTGAAATCCGAAAGGTGCTCTTTGGAATGTGGGCCCCTTTGCCCACCTAGGCTGCAAAAAAGTGTCACACATCTGGTATCTCCGTACTCAGGAGAAGGTGGGGAATGTGTTTTGGGGTGTCTTTTTACATATACCCATGCTGGGTGAGATAAATATCTTGGTCAAATGCCAACTTTGTATAAAAAAATGGGAAAAGTTGTCTTTTGCCAAGATATTTCTCTCACCCAGCATGGGTATATGTAAAATGACACCCCAAAACACATTCCCCACCTTCTCCTGAGTGCGGAGATACCAGATGTGTGACACTTTTTTGCAGCCTAGGTGGGCAAAGGGGCCCATATTCCAAAGAGCATCTTTCGGATTTCACAGGTCATTTTTTACAGAATTTGATTTCAAACTCCTTACCACACATTTGGGCCCCTAGAATGCCAGGGCAGTATAACTACCCCACAAGTGACCCCATTTTGGAAAGAAGAGACCCCAAGGTATTCGCTGATGGGCATAGTGAGTTCATGGAAGTTTTTATTTTTTTTCACAAGTTAGTGGAATATGAGACTTTGTATGAAAAAAAAAAAAAAAAATCATCATTTTCCACTAACTTGTGACAAAAAATAAAAAATTCTAGGAACTTGCCATGCCCCTCACGGAATACCTTGGGGTGTCTTCTTTCCAAAATGGGGTCACTTGTGGGGTAGTTATACTGCCCTGGCATTTTCCAGGGGCCCTAATGTGTGGTAAGTAGGTAAATGACCTGTGAAATCCGAAAGGTGCTCTTTGGAATGTGGGCCCCTTTGCCCACCTAGGCTGCAAAAAAGTGTCACACATGTGGTATCTCCGTACTCAGGAGAAGGTGGGGAATGTGTTTTGTGGTGTCATTTTACATATACCCATGCTGGGTGAGAGAAATATCTTGGCAAAAGACAACTTTTCCCATTTTTTTATACCAAGTTGGCATTTGACCAAGATATTTATCTCACCCAGCATGGGTATATGTAAAATGACACCCCAAAACACATTCCTCAACTTCTCCTGAGTACGGAGATACCAGATGTGTGACACTTTTTTGCAGCCTAGGTTGGCAAAGGGGCCCAAATTCCTTTTAGGAGGGCATTTTTAGACATTTGGATACCAGACTTCTTCTCACGCTTTGGGGCCCCTAAAATGCCAGGGCAGTATAAATACCCCACATGTGACCCCATTTTGGAAAGAAGACACCCCAAGGTATTCAATGAGGGGCATGGCGAGTTCATTGAAAAAAAAAATTTTTGGCACAAGTTAGCGGAAATTGATTTTTTTGATTTTGTTCTCACAAAGTCTCCCGTTCCGCTAACTTGGGACAAAAATTTCAATCTTTCATGGACTCAATATGCCCCTCAGCGAATACCTTGGGGTGTCTTCTTTCCAAAATGGTGTTATTTGTGGGGTGTTTGTACTGCCCTGGCATTTGAGGGTCTCCGCAATCATTACATGTATGCCCAGCATTAGGAGTTTCTGCTATTCTCCTTATATTGAGCATACAGGTAATGAGATTTTTTTTTCCCGTTCAGCCTCTGGGCTGAAAGAAAAAAATGAACGGCACAGATTTCTTCATTCGCATCGATCAATGTGGATGAAAAAATCTCTGCCAAAAAAAGAAAAAGGAGGGGAAAGGCGTCTGCCAGGACATAGGAGCTCCGCCCAACATCCATACCCACTTCAGCTCGTATGCCCTGGCAAACCAGATTTCTCCATTCACATCAATCGATGTGGATGAATAAATCATTGCCGGGATTTTTTTTTTTATATATACAAAGTGTTTGCCAAAGTATATGAACACCGCCACCTCCTCAGCTCATATGCCTCGGCAAACGTATCTTTTACTGCAGAGGAGAAATCTCGTCTTGCAGCGCCGCATACACCGACTTGCGTGTAATCTGACAGCAGCGCAATGCTTCTGTCCGAATGCACATCAGTGCTGCAGCTGGTCGATCGGTTGGTCCACCTGAAAGGTAAAAAAAAACAAAACAAAAAAGAAAAAACCAGGCCGCAAAGCAATAACTTTATTAACTGTTGAACAGAACATAGAACCTTTTTTTAAACTTTTTTAACTGAACGTTTAACTTTTTTACTTACCGGTATTTTTTTTTTTGTTTAGTTTTTTTTACCTTTATAGAACAAACCTCTCCTTCCCCATGGGACAATGTGCAAAGCGCAAATCGCCCAAAGATGTGGCGAAGTACGTTATGCACTTTATCCCAGGTGAAAGGAGAGGTTTGCAGCAGCTGTGAGTGAATGGGCCCTAATAGCCCTGTGTGCCTGTCCTGGTGAGATGTGATCCCTATGCTAGGTGTACCTGTGTGTGGTACTTCCGGAAACACTCTCCATAGCATAGGGCAGGGTGGTCAGCACAGTCAGGACAGAAATAGCGGGTGTCACGCCTTATTCCACTCCTGCTACAGACACGACATCTTTTTCGGGGTGACGGTTGGGTTGAGGTACCAGGAACGACACTGGGGAAATGTCGCTCGTGTAGACGGCTAACTACACTGGTGGATGGGGCCACGGAACCTCCTGGGTAAAGGAGGTTCTCGATGATCTCTTCCTGGAATTTGAGGAAGGATCCTGTTCTCCCAGCCTTACTGTAGAGAACAAAACTATTGTACAGCGCCCAATTGAATCAAATATACAGACACCTTCTTATACCAGCGTCTGGTTCTGCGGGAAACTAAATACGGAGACAACATCTGGTCATTGAAGTCCACCCCTCCCATGAGCGCATTATAGTCGTGGACACAGAGGGGCCTTTCAATGACACGGGTTGCTCGCTCAATTTGGATTGTCGTGTCTGCGTGAATGGAGGAGAGCATGTAAACGTCACGCTTGTCTCTCCATTTCACCGCGAGCAGTTCTTCGTTACACAAGGCAGCCCTCTGCCCCCTTGCAAGACGGGTGGTTACAAGCCGTTGGGGGAAGCCCACGCGACTAGTTCGCGCGGTGCCACAGGCGCAAATCCGTTCTAGAAACAAATGCCTAAAGAGGGCCACACTTGTGTAGAAATTGTCCACATAAAGATGGTACCCCTTGCCGAATAAGGGTGACACCAAGTCCCAGACTGTCTTCCCACTGCTACCCAGGTAGTCAGGGCAACCGACCGGCTCCAGGGTCTGATCTTTTCCCTCATAGATCCGAAATTTGTGGGTATAGCCTGTGGCCCTTTCACAGAGCTTATACAATTTGACCCCATACCGGGCACGCTTGCTTGGGATGTATTGTTTGAAGCCAAGGCGCCCGGTAAAATGTATTAGGGACTCGTCTACGCAGATGTTTTGCTCAGGGGTATACAAATCTGCAAATTTCAGGTTGAAATGGTCTATGAGGGGCCGAATTTTGTGGAGCCGGTCAAAAGCAGGGTGGCCTCTGGGACGGGAGGTGGTGTTGTCGCTAAAATGCAGAAAACGGAGGATGGTCTCAAATCGTGTCCTGGACATAGCAGCAGAGAACATGGGCATGTGATGAATTGGGTGCGTTGACCAATATGACCGCAATTCATGCTTTTTTGTCAGGCCCATGTTGAGGAGAAGGCCCAAAAAAATTTTAAGTTCGGAAACTTGGACTGGTTTCCACCGGAAAGGCTGGGCATAATAGCTTCCCGGGTTTGCGGTTATAAATTGTGTGGCATACTGGTTGGTCTCTGCCACGACTAGGTCCAAGAGCTCCACAGTCAAGAACAGCTCAAAAAATCCCAGGGCCGAACCGATTTGAGCCGTCTCAACCCGAACTCCAGACTGGGCGGTGAAAGGGGGAACTACTGGTGCGGCTGAAGTTGGTGACTGCCAATCAGGATTTGCCAGCACCTCAGGGACTCTAGGGGCTCTACGGGCCTGTCTGTGCGGTGGCTGCGACGGGGTAACTAGTGCACGTGCCACCGTACCAGCTTCAACTGCCCTTCTGGTGCTCGCTACTTCACCATGTTGTACGGCAGTGCTGGTACTAGGTCCAGGAAGGGCTGCGCTGCTGGTGTATGCCTCACCACGTGATCCGGCAGCGACAGCCCCACTCTGCTGCTCTTGAAGCGGATCCTGCGTAACCTGTGGTCTAGCGACATGGGGCCGGGTACGCCTGGTGCTGCCAGGGACCTCCACCTCCTCGTCCGAACTTTGGGTCAGAGAGCCACTGCTTTCCACAGGTTCATATTCTGACCCGCTAGATTCGTCAGATGAGGGTTCCCACTCCTCATCCGACTGGGTCAGAATCCTGTAGGCCTCTTCAGAAGAATACCCCCTGTTTGACATTTTGGACTACTAAATTTAGGGGTATTCCCTGAGACTACCCAAGAAAAAAAGCAAGCCTGTCTTACAAAGGGGAGGCTAGCGAAGTACCGGAGGCCGCTGCGGTTGATAAAAAATATCAAAACTGATTTTTTTATCGCCGCAGTGCGTGTAAAATGAATGTGCAGTGATCAAAAAATATATATTTTTTGTCACTGCGGTGGGGCGGGCGTGGGTGAACGCACGTGTGGGCGACCGATCAGGCCTGATCGGGCAAACACTGCGTTTTGGGTGGAGGGCGAGCTAAGGTGACACTAATACTATTATAGATCTGACCGTGATCAGTTTTGATCACTTACAGATACTATAAAAGTACAAATGCTGATTAGCGATACGCTAAACAGCGAATAAAAGTGACTGCGGTGGGGTGGGCGCTAACTGACGCTAACTACCTAACCAAGGGGCCTAAACTATCCCTAAAACCTAACAGCCAATACCAGTGAAAAAAAAAAAGTGACAGTTTACACTGATCACTTTTTTTCCTTTCACTAGTGATTGACAGGGGCGATCAAAGGGGTGATCAAAGGGTTAATTGGGGTGCAGGTGGGTGATCTGGGGCTAAGGTGTAGTGTTTGGTGTACTCACAGTTCAGTCTGCTCCTCTGCTGGATCCAACCGACGAAAAGGACCAGCACAGGAGCAGACAAGCCATATACCAGATCATATTTACTAATATGATCTGTTATATGACTTGTGATTGGATTTTTTGAAAATCGCCAGCCTGCCAGCCAATGATCGTTGCTGGCAGGCTGGTGACGAAATACTTCTTTTAATTTTGCCGGCCCGCGATGCGCATGCGCGGGCCGGCTTTGAGCGAAATCTCGCGTCTCGCGAGATGACGCGTATATGCGTGACTCTGCGCAGCGCTGCCACCTCCGGAACGCAATCCTGCGTTAGGCGGTCCGGAGGTGGTTAAGAAACACAATGCATCCCTAAAAAAAAAAAAAAAAAAAAAAAAAAAAAAAGCCCTCATAAGGCTATATCAACGAGAAAATCATTCCCGTCTGCCATTGGCTGCACCCTTCCCCCCCCCTGAAACCAGATGTTTTAATCCGCGCACGGGGAGAAGCAGTAAGTATATTGTGTGTGAGGGGTACAGCATATGGGGGACATGTTTTAGTCTCGGATAACCCCTTTAAGTCCAAAATAATGAACTCCACCAGATTGTCACCTTTTTATGTTTATAATGTTTATTGTGTATAGGTATTTTAAGTGAATATGTATGTGTGTGTGTATGTGTATATATATATATATATATATATATATATATATATATATATATATATATATATATATATATATATATAATCTCTCAAATGATCTTGTTTTCTTTCTTCTAGTTTTGCTAAGAGAAATTCTGTTCTGACACCAAAACAAAGAAGAGGCTGTTTTGTAATTGGGAAGATGAGAACTCTTCCAGATTTTTTTTTTTAATTGAAGCTGGATTCAACTTGTGGGATCTTTTGGAATTTTAAGACCGTAACGAAGCCGCAGTTTTATGGTGCACGTTTGGAGAAAAGAAATCTTTTTTATAACAGAGTTCACATTTCTAAATCCGTTTGAATCTAGATCACGTCCCGATTGTATTGTGCGCTTGATAGTCTTGCACTCTCGCAGTCGCCTGAGCTGTTCTGAACATGTACATAGTTTGCAATGGTTGGTGGAAAGAAATCAAATATTTCTCCAAAAAATTTAATGTTAGAAACTCTCTAATCATGTGATAAGAAATGTTAAGAGGCGCCAAATTAAATTATTTTGTTAACTCATGGTTAGATTTACCTTCATTCCCGTTTAAAATTGTTGTGCTTACTTTTTGTTTTATATAGCTTTTCATTAAAACCGAGAATGTTTGTAATTGCTGGATTGATATTTATTTGCTGTGATTTTTTTTTTTTTTTTTTTGTGGGGAAGGGAAATATTTGAGTGAATTTGCAAGAGATATTTAAGTAATAAAATGCAGTTTTTCCTTCTCTAGTTAGTGTTGAGCTTGGCAAAGAAAATACTCCAGCTGCTTTCCCACCCAAGTCGTTCTCCTCAAAATCCCAAAAACATTTGTGTCCTAAATGCACCGAGAAGGTAGTTACAAAAGAGTCCTCTTCCTTTCTTAAAACTATGAGAGCCATGATAAAGGGAGAAGTTAATGCAGCGGTGGACTTAAGTCATGCCACAGTCCCCTGGGCCATCCACCTCTCATAGGTCTCTCGTTTCTGATTCCGCCTTTGATCTAGATGATGATGGCTCTGGAAAACCCTTATTTCTTCCGGAACAAACAGAGGGGCTTCTAAAAACAATAAGAGCCACCATGAATATTGAAGAGGTCAAAGAGAACCATTCCATCCAGGATAAGATGTTTCAGGGTTTAGGTGAGAGAAAGAAAAGATCCTTTCCCATACATAACCATATTAAAGCCCTCATATCCAGAGAATGGAGAGACCCAGAAAAAACATCGTCCGTAACTAATTCCTTCAAAAGAAAATACCATTTCTCAGAGTCTGACTCTAATTTGTGGGATAAAACACCGAAAGAAGATGCCCTAGTGGCATGTATTTCTAAAAGAACTTCCCTCCCATTTGAAGACACGGGTCTCCTAAGAGATCCTACGGATAAAAATTTATTGAAAAAAATCATAGGAAACAAATACTGCCATGTTGCGTCCCAGCATAGCATCTACTTGTACAGCTAGTACAACACATAAAAAAAAAAAGCATCAAACTTCTTAGCAGATGCATCAGCGGACTTAGTCAGATTCTCTGCTAGATCTGCCGCCCTGTCTAATGCAACCAGAAGAGCTATCTGGCTTCGTTCATGGTCTGGGGATGCAAGTTCTAAAAACCGCCTGTGCTCAATACCATGTGAGGGAGACAGATTATTCGGCTCGACCCTGGATGATGTTCTTGATAAAGCCTCTGATAAGAAAAAAGGTTTTCCACTGGAAAACCGTTACTTTCATAAGAGACGGCCCTTTTTAAAACCAAAAAAGTTGGATCAGAAGAAGAAAGAAGGATCAAGGAAGTGGCAGCCATCCAGGGGCAGAGGAACAGGATTACTTTTTAACCCTGAGAATTACTCCAGCTCCAAGCAATGACGCCTTACACCAGGTGGGGGGGCAGACTAAAATTTTTTGCTCCCATCTGGGAAAGTATCAGAGTCTCCCCATGGGTGGTAAATACTCTAAAACTAGAGTTTCTATCTTATCCCCCAGACCGATTATTGGTAAACAAAAAATTGCCTCTGAAGATAAAGCAAACCTGTCTGGAATCAGAGTTAGGCTGGGTTCACACGAGCGTGTCCGGATGCGTCCCGGGGTATTGCGGCAAACCCGCGCGAGTAGGAATGCAATTGCAGTCAGTTTTGACTGCGATTGCGTTCAGATGTTCAGTTTTTATCACGCGGGTGCAATGTGTTTTGCACGCGTGTGATAAAAAACCGACTGTGGTACCCAGACCCGAGCTTCTTCACAGAAGTTCAGGTTTGGGTTCGGTGTTGTGTAGATGTTATTATTTAGATGTAGATGTTATTATTTTCCCTTATAACATGGTTATAAGGGAAAATAATAGCATTCTGAATACAGAATGCTTAGTAGGTGATCAATTGAGGGTTAAAAAAAAGAAAAAAAAATTAAACCGTGGTGATGGACCATGTGATTGGAGCATGTGATCTGACGTCACCACAGGTCCTTTAGCCCATAGCTCATCTTTAAAGAAGTAAAGAAGAGACCGGGAACTACGCGAACAAGAGGAGAAGGTGAGTTAATTTTTTTTATTTATTTTTAACCCTTAATTGATCACCTACTAAGCATTCTGTATTCAGAATGCTATTATTTTCCCTTATAACCATGTTATAAGGGAAAATAATATAGTGAATAGACTCACCTAGCAACCATGCGTGAAAATCGCACCGCATCCGCACTTGCTTGCGGATGCTTGCGATTTTCACACAACCCCATTCACTTCTATGGGGCCTGCGTTGCGTGAAAAACGCCGAATATAGAACATGCTGCGATTTTCACGCAACGGACAAGTGATGCGTGAAAATCACTGCTCGTGTGCACAGCCCCATTGAAATGAATGGGTCAGGATTCAGTGCGGGTGCAATACGTTCACCTACCGCATTGCACCCGTGCGGAATACTCGCCCCTGTGAACGCAGCCTTACTATCCCTGGTACACAAAAATGTAATCCAGCCGTTTCCAAAGGATCAACAGGGAAAAGGGTATAAGTCCTTAAACAAGTCCATCATCTACAAAAGATTCAAGATGGAATCAATAAAATCAACAATAAACGTTCTCCCACAGGACTTCTTTATGGCGACCATAGATCTTCAGGATGCATACTATCACGTCCCAATATACTACCACCACCAAAAATTTCTGAGAATCACTATCTTCATAAAAGATCAACTATGTCATTCCCAATTCACAGCCCTCCCATTCAGGCCCCGAGAGTATTCTCAAAAATTATGTCGGAGGTAACAAAATATCTACACTTAAAGGGGATCCAAATCATCCCATATTTGGACGACTTCCTGATTGCCTCACCATCACAGGAAATCCTACAGTCCCACCTTTCCCAAATCCAAAGATGTTTAGCCACCTTGGGGTGGGTAATAAATATCAAAATGTCACTTAGTTCCAGACCAGAAAAAAATCTTTTTGGGAGTACTCCTAGACTCCGGTCATCTGATGTCTTTTCTTCCCCTAGAAAAACAGAAATGTCTTCAGAAAGTTTCTCAATTCTGCAGCCAGAAGACCACCTCCATAAGGAACATTATGACCATCCTAGGTCTCCTGATGGCCACAATCCCGTAAGTCAGATGAGCCCATCTCCCGGTTGATTGTTCCACCTTGGGATCTTAACCTGGTTCTTTCGGTCCGGATGGAACCTCCGTTTGAACCTGTTGGAAAACTTTCTCTTAAACTTCTCACCTTGAAGACAGTTTTTCTAGTCGTTATTATGACTGCCAGAAGAGTGGGGGAGATACAAGCCTTTTCCCTGCAAACCTCCATATCTGGTAGTTCTAGAAGTTCGCATAGTACTCAGACACTGCCCTTCTTTTCTTCCAAAGGTCATTTCCAGGTTTCACTGCGAACAAGAGGTCTGATTACCTTCCTTCTGCTCATCTCGATCCTCAGAAAGGGAAAAAAAAAGTACCATAATCTGGACGTCAGAAGAAGTGTTTCATCCTACCTTGATGATACCAGTACCATAATCATCGTGGGCGGAATCTGCATCCGTCTCATTGGATCAAATTTGCAAGGCAGACACATGGGCCAACCCTATGACTTTCTTTAATCATTAGAAGTTAGATATCCATAACAAACAAGAATTGTCCTTTGGCCGTAGAGTTCTTTCAGTTGCTGTCCACCCCCTTCCCCCTAGAATGACTACTCTGTCAATCCTCCTGTGAGTGCCGTTGTGGAGGCGCCTGGTAAAAGAGATAATTACTCTTACCGGTAATTGGTTTTCCAATAGCCTCCACAACGGCACTGGGATTTCCGACCCTTTTATTTTTTTGTTGTTATATAATGTAATTGTTTCTGCTTTGTGACAATTTTTTTTAAAGTCTCAGAAAACCCCTTTAAAACCCTGTCACATGCATACTACAGAGCAGCTGTCTAGACTATGTTGTTTGGAATCTGTTCCACTTTTATGCATTATCTGGTCTTGCAGCTCAACCATGTTCAAGTTATGCCTTTGGCTTCAATTTTATGTTCTGTTAACTTTTTTAGGCAATAGGTATATCTGAGGTATATGTTGTCAGTACTCCATGATATATGCCACTGTATAGGTATACAATGATGTGCTTTTGACTATTAAACTGCACCCTACTGAATATGAATTCATAGTAGATTACTATTACAGCAGTGGCTGTGGAACCACTTTGTCAATCAACAAATTTGGCTTTGGGCTACTCTTAAGGTAGTTATCCTGGCAGTCCCCTGGTTTTCACTTTTTACCTCTCCCTGTACAGGGATTTGGACTCTGCTGCAGGGTAAACACCAGGCTACTACTTCCTGGGGAAGTCCCTGTGTGATAGATAGCTGACGCACAGGGGTTATAAAGACCGTTGCAGAGCACCAAAGGATCAGGCACAATCATAGTTTGGGATAGGCCGAAATCAGCACAGGCAGAGTACGAGCAATCCAACAAACAGTCTGAGGGCAGGTGGAGAAGGGTTAATGTGGCAGACGGGCACATGTCAGTCAGCAAAGTGTCAATATCCAGAAAGCGGGCAGAGAGTCAGTACACGGGCAGACAGACAAATACAGCACACCTTTGCAGGAACTAGCGGGCTTGGAACCTTTTGCTCAGGCACCCTCCCATAGAGTGCCTAAAAGTGAGTAGCCATTAGCTAGTGTGAATTAGGATGCACCCACGTTGGCCCTAGAGGCAGAGGGTAAAGGCCTTGCCGGCAAGAGGCAGGCTGCGACCTGCTAGTGAGAAGACACAGGCGAATCTGGTGGCCTTGGTCTGCCGCAAGGGAGGAGAGGAAGGCTGATGGGTCTGGGCTGCTGGAGAACGAGCAGAAAGGTCAGTGAAGTAGCACCCGTGCCTGCCCTGAAAAGCAGGCACATCACTTCCTATACAGTGGAAAAAAATAAAATAAAAAAAAAGTGCTGATGCTTACTGGCCCAGCATATGGCAAAAGGGACACTTTTGGCATACACTGGGTGCATGAGAACATATGGACACATTTAGCATGTACACTGGATATTTTTTCCAATGCACACCCCAAATATAGTCAACAAAAAGTTGATCTTAAAAAATGTGAACTGACTCCCCACCCCAAAAATCTATTGGGTCAGTCGGGACTTAAAAAAAAATATATATATATATATATATATATATATAAAAGAAAAAGAAAGAAAGCAGCACACAAAAAATGAACGGGTGCAAAAAAATCCTCCCAGGAGACCTGCGACCAAGATCCCAAATGTAGATAATGTAGCAAAAGAAGGCAGCACTCCAGTTTGCAGTAAAAAAGTGGACGGTTTATTCACTCATCAGCAACGTTTCAGCTCTCACATTGGAGCCTTTTTCCAGCTGAGTAACATGTGCAAAATTACATACATATATAGTGCAAGTAATTACCAGAATACAAATTAACCCATCATATAATAAAGTGCAAATGCATAAACATAATCATCACATTACAAATATAATCAGTGTATTGTCATAATTTGATATAGCAGCAATACAGACATAACCGTAAGAAAATTCATAATATAGTGGATGTGATATAAAATCACCAAACTGTCATAATGACCAATCAAATGTGAAGGTGAACAGGTGTGTTTAAACATGATATAACAATCAAAAAAGATTAAAAACCTTTGAATGAGTCACTTGCGGCTGACAGGGCATGGTAGGAACTGTTGGCGTCCGGAAAGGAGCATGGCGCATGCGCCGCTCCAACCACTATCGCGAGATTCACTGAGGTAATGTGTGGTAAAACAACCACATCAAAGATGGCCACTTTGGAACAATGTTTAAGGGCGCATGCGCGTACCAATGCTACCGCCCATACGAGTTTGACAGACACAGATACAGTGTCCGAGCGCCGCAGTGTACAGCAGAAACAGCTGATCTATTCATCGGGGGCCGACGGGTCAACGTGGGTCACCAGTGAGATATCTGTACATGTGGGATGATGCGGTTGTCACACCGTTAGCATCCCACTGTCCAGACTGCCAGCATATCCGCTCTATGTCCCTTATAGCCATACAGTAGACGATGTCCACTTGAAATCGGCCTGAAGGACACAGATAGAACTGCATCGGGGCTCATAGTATATATAAATGTATATAGAATAGGTCAACTGTACCCGTCTGTATAGGTGTCACCCCAGTCCCAAAGGGGGCTTGAGTCACACCATGGCACAGACCGGTACTGACCATAAATATTAATAGAACTTATTACAAGATTATGAAAAAAGGGGATCGCCAACATGTTCCTCCAGGCTTCGCCATACGTGAACATTCGAACTTTTATGCTTCAGAATAATTTCCTATAAAAAAAGAAAAAATATTTAATGTATAGCACATGTTGTTTTCCATATAAGTCATCAAATTGGGAGAGAACACACATAAATTCAATGACTAGACAACCCTAAACTCCACATTTAAACCTTGTGGCCTCAAAGTGCCAAGTGTGTAGATCCAATAAAGTTCACGCTTTTTCAATAACTTTATCCGATCCCCACCTCGCCTTGACAGAGATATTTGCTCCAAAATTCTAAACCGTAGGTCATCTTGTGTATGTTTAGCTTCAGTGAAGTGTTTGGACACTGGGAGATCCATTTTTTGTTTTCTAATTGAATACCTGTGTTGGTTGAGACGGGTTTTGACGTCCCAAGTGGTCTCACCAATATAAAGCAGACCACACGGGCACACCAACAAATAGATGACATAAGACGAATCACATGTTAAATATTGTTTGATATATATTTTTTTTATACAAAATAAAAACCCACCCATGTGGGAACCCAGCTTAACTGAACTTTCTAAGAAGGACTAGACGGTCTATTTGGCCCCTGTAGGGTGGGGCATATTAATCAGGTGCGTCTGAATCTGCTACCACAATGTTGCTGTGACTTCAGACTACTGCTTCCCTGCAGTGGCAATAGTGAGCAAACTGTAGTTGGAAATGGTCCCTACACTGTGCAATGCTTGTGGGATGTCGGGTCTGCACAGAACTATAGCAGGTAAGTCGCATGGAACTTGCATTGTGGTCTGTGGCATCAAAGTCACATCATGACCCCATTGACAGTTATTATTAGATGTAATGTCAGTTTTCATGTAGCCATAGCCATATAACAAGCTGCGGATTTGAAAACCCTCAACATACCTTGGATAATGGCTGGAATTTTTACACTGAGTGATTGGGCTTTGTTGCGCCCCATTCTCTTATATTGTACAGTACCTTGTTGCAGATTCCCCACATACACTTGAAAAACTTTTTTCTCGGGCATGGCATTGGGGCACACAGCACCTTGGCTATATGTCCAACTACCACTAGGAGGCGACACTAGACAAAAAGTGTTGGCTTCTCCCCGTTGGGCTATACCCTCTCCAC
Source organism: Bufo bufo (assembly GCF_905171765.1). NCBI lineage: Eukaryota > Metazoa > Chordata > Amphibia > Anura > Bufonidae > Bufo > Bufo bufo. The sequence goes on from NC_053393.1 coordinate 132,129,010, forward strand.
GGGCACTAGACAGATCAGTCTTGTTCTAGTGTCCGTAGGAGGCAGACCTGACCTGCCCTTTTTGTGCAGGTCATCCTGCTACTTTTTTATTTTATTTTTACTTTCTCTTCTCTGCAGGTTCTGGCCTGCTGCAGGGGTGGCTCCATTGTGTTCCACTTTAGTTGCCCCCCTGCGGGCGCATACTCGGGTACCTGGCAGCCATCCAGTCCCCAAATCTGCTTCTGCAGTGGAATTCCGGCAGTCCCACAGTTCCCGTGTTGAGTCCTCCGAGGGGGTGGTTATTGCTGCGCCTGAAGACGTCTGAGGGGGAGTATGTTCCCTTAGATTAGGTTCCCCCCCCCCCCCCCCCCCTCCTCCCTTCCCGGATACCTAACCTGCTCCCTTTATATGGAGGGGCCTGGGTCGACATCTCTTAGCTGTATCCTGGCCCCAGAAGCCCCCTGGCCTTCTGTTTTTTCTCCCTCTGGGGTCGCTTCTCCAGTTCTCTCCCCCACCTGGCCCCCGTTCGTCGCGGCAGCTCGGGAGCACTTCCGTGATCGCCCCGGCCGCGCTCCACTAATTGAGGCCCCGGCTTTTCGGGCCTACTAGGCCGCAACTCCCCACCCACTTCTGAGCTTCCCGGGCTTGCTCTGTCACCTCCCCTCCGTGGGGGGAGCCTGGGAGGGGCCTCTCCTGCCTGCCCAATCCAGCTCCAGGTTCCCTGCTCTGTCTCAGAGGGGCGGTTCTTCCTCTTGCTGCCGACTCCTTCTCTCACCGGGTCGCCATCTTGCTGCTTTCCTGCATGGGGCGCGCTGTGATACAGCTCCTGGGGTCTGGTAGGCAGCCTCTGGCTGAATTGCTTCTGCAGGCTCCTTCCCCCCCCCCCCCCTCCCCTCTCAATTGCCTCATCCTTTTGCAGCCCTGGTAGAGTTCCTACACCTACTCCAGATGCTGTAGCCATTACTCCTGACTGGCTCTATGGTGTTCCATGTGGCACTATTTCCCCCTATCGGGCGAGATATACAGGCCGCCTTCAATTGCCGTAGCAATTGCACCTGTCTGTTTCCAGACACCTTGCTCCCTTCATAGGTAGAGTTCCTACACCATCTCCTGCTACTGTATCCAATATCCCTGGCGGGCTCTATTGTGTTCCGTGCGGCACTATTTCTCCCTTCCGGGGCGAGATATAGAGGCCACTCTTAATTGCTGTAGCAATTGCCTCTGTTTGGTTCTAGTGGGCACCAAGCTGCCACCTTGCTCCCTTCATAGGTTGAGTACCTTCACTATCTCCTATCTGGCCTTATGGTGTACCTTGCGGCACTATTTCTCCCTTACCGGACGAGATATTGAGGCCACCTTGTATTGCCGTGGCCACTGCACCTACCTCATCATAGTGTGCACCAAACAGCCATCTTACTCCCTTCTTAGGTAGATTCCTGCACCATCTCTGATGCTGCAGCCGTTACACCTGTCTGGCTCTATGGTGTACTATGCGGCCCTGTTTCCCTCAGGTGAAATAGAGGGCCTCCTTCAGTTGCCATTGCACTTACTTAATTGTGGTGTGCACCTGTCGTTCTTTGTGGTACCGTGCGGCCCTATTTTCCCCCTCCCAAGCGGAATATAGGTAGCATTGCTAACGCGGTAGCCGCTGCACTTCTCTGGTCCTAGGGTGCACCATGCGGCCACATCGCTCTAATCTTAAATCTAGTACCTCTACCATCTCCAGATGCTGTACCCATTGCACCTGTCTGATCGTATCTCTACACTACACAGCCGTATTCCTACTTTAACAGGTTGAGGACCTGTACCCTCCAAATGCGGTAGCATTCCCGGATGCTGTGGCTTTGTTTCCACTCTCCCTAGTGTGCAACATGCAGCCACTTTACCTCGGTTTTAGGCGTGTATTTTTAGTACCCACGTGCTGGACCCTATGGTGCAATCTGTGGCCCATACAGTTTCTGTATTACTGGGTGCTTCCTTCCCCGGGCTCTAATCTGTGCTGCGGATGTTGGTTACTTCCCTTTTTGGTTCTTCCATACATCTGCCACTCCGTTACTGTCGTGCTCTATGGTCTCCTTGTACTTTCTCAAGGCACTGTGTACAACAGGCCATCCTGGTTCAGCATGTACATGGTAACCATATCTGGCAAGGGTGGGCCAGCCCAACCCCCACCTTGTCAGTCTAGTGCTACTTCTGGTGTACCCAGTATATGGCTGATCTGTTCTGATCTGGTGGGTGGTCCACATGCAACCACGCTCCCTACACCATGGCCAGGTGGTTGTTGGCTTTTGTGCTAGGGTTGCTATTGCCATCCCTATAAAATACTACTGTCTGCTGCACTCCGCGTTCCCCATGTTATAAAAGAGTACCCGCGTTGTTTTCTATTACAGGGCGGACCATTCCTGGTGGAGTACAGTGATCTCTACTGGATCTTCTCCTTGTTGGGGTACATAGCTTGGTGAGCACCGGCCGCTGCAGCAGTTTTCGGCCATCACTGGATGTCCTCCGCCACACAGAATCCTTCTGGGGTCAGCGACATTATCCTCGCTGGCCGTCCTCCCTGATGAGTCAGGGACAGAACCACTGAGCGCCACACACCTGCCTAGTAGGTGAATTTTCTGCTGATTGCTCTGGCATCGGACAGGGTTCCGTAGTTCCTTCTGAGTCCGGGTGTTTCATTATATTCTCTGCTCAGTTGTGCTATCTGACAGAGGGCAGTCCCCTTGGACCTTGCTATTGTCTGCGCCTGTCGGGTACTTTCTCCCCCTGGGAGTCTTCTGTATGTCGGTCTCGGCTGGTTTCTTCATTTCGTGTAGTCACACCCCGTTTCTTTCATAGCGACCTCGCCATTCCTTATGCATATGGGTGTCTGTCGTTTTAGTGGTACAACCCAAGCTTCTGTACTTGTCCTCCCCAGGACAATGTATGCAGATTGCTAGTCACTGTTCTTAGAATGGCTAGTTGTCCATGGCCAATTCCTTCCCCTATGGTGGTTCTTTTCATTTTTTCTTGGATATTCTGGTTTTTGTTGTCCTCTGGTGGTTCAGTTCCTGGTTCCTTGTGAGCCCATACCGGGTACTCCTTCCTGGATTCCTTGTCCCCGTTCTTCAGACCACACAGATTCTGTATGATAATCGTTGTTTGGGAGGGGCCTGAGTTGATTGTTCCCCTTGTGGGTTCCAATAGCCTTGTGGACCTCTTGGGATTCGTGTCTATCTTCCTATCCTCCCATGTCAAGTACCTGGTGTTGAGTGGTTTAGTGGTACGGTCTGCATTTCCACCTTTATGGTCTCCTTTGGGAGGGACCTCCTCCTGTTTGTAGAACCTTCCTCCTTAGACTTTTGGGAGTACTCCCCTTCTCCTCCCATGTCTCTCAGTCCAGTGTGTCCCGCGCTTCTCAGCGATATTTTGTTTTCAGAGGCTCGTTCCTCGTCTCCTGGTTTTGGGATGCAGGTCTTATCTTATCTTTTTTTTCCTGGCCTTTACTTACAACCCCCTCCCTTTCCAAGGGTTGGCGGTTTCCCTTAGAGCCTTTGGGGTTTTCACCTTTCAATAGGGTGCTTAAATTCATCACCTGCTTCGCGGTGAGGGGAGACCTGCTCCCTTCATATGTGAGCCTTGCTATGGCTTCCCTCACTCCAGTGTGTCCCTGCTGAGATTTCCTGGGCCTGCATCTGGTCCCCTTTTTTCCCTGATACTTCTTTTGACCAGAGTTTCTCCAGTCTTGCGCTTCTCAGCGATATTTTGTTTTCAGAGGCTCGTTCCTCGTCTCCTGGTTTTGGGATGCAGGTCTTATCTTTTCTCTTTTCCTGTTTTTTACTTACCACCCCCTCCCCTTCCCCGGGTTTGCGGTTTCCCTTAGCGCCTTTTGGGATTTTCTCCTTTCAATAGGGCGCTTAAATTCTTCACCTGCTTTGCGGTGAGGGGAGACCCGCTCCCTTTACATGTGAGCCTTGCCATGGCTTCGCCTCACTTGTTTGGCCTCAGGGTGTTTGTGCTTTCGCCTAAGACAATTAGAATGTTAGATAGCTCCAATACGAGGTGCTGTCCTACTTTCACTCCAGCTTTGGCTGAGCTGGGTGTTCCCCTTTGCCGCCTTCTTGCATTTGGGACTTTCTCCCAGGCATTTGTCCTGGGGTGCTGGCAGTCTTCACTGTGGCTTCTCCCTTTTTATGAGGCTTCTTGCCTATTCCGTGCTTTTCTCCTGTTGGGTCACATGGTTCTTCTGCACCTGTATGCCCAACCGGTGGCATGGCTGTTCTTTTCCCACCCTCGGGGACTGCTTTGGGACGTCCCATGGTGCTGTATCCCCCAATGCCATGCACGAGAAAATTAGATTTTTTGTACTCACCGTAAAATCCTTTTCTCGTAGTAGGCATTGGGGGACACAGATCCCACCCTATGTTTTTTACTTCCGCTTCTCCGGGCTGGTCTCTTGGATCTTTCCAGGTACGGGAGTTGTTGGTTCCTTGCCTTTCTTCTCTCTCCTACTGCTTTTGGTACAAACTGATCTGGCTAGTGCCTGTGGAGAGGGTATAGCCCAACGGGGAGGAGCCAACACTTTTTATGTCTAGTGTCGCCTCCTAGTGGTAGTTGGACATATACCCATGGTGCTGTGTCCCCCAATGCCTACTACGAGAAAAAGGATTTTGCGGTGAGTACAAAAAAATCAAATTTTTTCCCCACCTAGATTACTTTCTCTGGCTAAGCTGTCCGTGAAAGATGTCTCATTCTCCAAATGTGGTGCACTTCTGCTCCGCAGCTAAAATTTAATTCAACAAGCATTACTTTCTCTATCTAGCTGTTTGTAAAACGTGTGTTGTCATTCTGGAAATGTGGCACACTTCTGTGCCATAACCCAAATGTTGTTCTTCTCTATGGAATTTATACTTCTGGCCAGCTGTCTGTAAAAGTTGTCTTGTTCTGGAAATGTGGTGCTTCTGCACCTTCAGCCAAATTTAAGGCTACTTTCACATCATTTCCTTTCCAGTAGGTTTGCAGCTATCAATTATTCTACAGCCAAAAGTTTTGAGAATGACACAAATATTAGTTTTCACAAGGTTTGCTGCTAAACTGCTTTTAGATCTTTGTTTCAGTTGTTTCTGTGATGTAGTGAAATATAATTACACGCACTTCATACGTTTCAAAGGCTTTTATCGACAATTACATGACATTTATGCAGAGTCAGTATTTGCAGTGTTGGCCCTTCTTTTTCAGGACCTCTGCAATTCGACTGGGCATGCTCTCAATCAACTTTTGGGCCAATTCCTGACTGATAGCAACCCATTCTTTCATAATCACTTCTTGGAGTTTGGCAGAATTAGTGGGTTTTTGTTTGTCCACCTGCCTCTTGAGGATTGACCACAAGTTCTCAATGGGATTAAGATCTGGGGAGTTTCCAGGCCATGGACCCAAAATGTCAACGTTTTGGTCCCCGAGCCACTTAGTTATCACTTTTGCCTTATGGCACGGTGCTCCATCGTGCTGGAAAATGCTTTGTTCTTCACCAAACTGTTGTTGGATTGTTGGAAGAAGTTGCTGTTGGAGGGTGTTTTGGTACCATTCTTTATTCATGGCTGTGTTTTTGGGCAAAATTGTGAGTGAGCCCACTCCCTTGGATGAGAAGCAACTCCACACATGAATGGTCTCAGGATGCTTTACTGTTGGCATGACACAGGACTGATGGTAGCGCTCACCTTTTCTTCTCCGGACAAGCCTTTTTCCAGATGCCCCAAACAATCGGAAAGAGGCTTCATCGGAGAATATGACTTTGCCCCAGTCCTCAGCAGTCCATTCACCATACTTTCTGCAGAAGATCAAATCTGTCCCTGATGTTTTTTTTGGAGAGAAGTGGCTTCTTTGCTGGCCTTCTTGACACCAGGTTATCTTCCAAAAGTCTTCGCCTCACTGTGCGTGCAGATGCGCTCACACCTGCCTGCTGCCATTCCTGAGCAAGCTCTGCACTGGTGGCACTCCGATCCCGCAGCTGAATCCTCTTTAGGAGACGATCCTGTCGCTTGCTGGACTTTCTTGGACGCCCGGAAGCCTTCTTAACAAGAATTTAACCTCTTTCCTTGAAGTTCTTGATGATCCTATAAATTGTTGATTGAGGTGCAATCTTAGTAGCCACAATATCCTTGCCTGTGAAGCCATTTTTATGCAACGCAATGATGGCTGCACGCGTTTCTTTGCAGGTCACCATGGTTAACAATGGAAGAACAATGATTTCAAGCATCACCCTCCTTTTTAACATGTCAAGTCTGCCATTTTAACCTAATCAGCCTGACATAATGATCTCCAGCCTTGTGCTCGTCAACATTCTCACCTGAGTTGATTACAAGATGATTACTGAAATGATCTCAGCAGGTCCTTTAATGACAGCAATGAAATGCAGTGGAAAGTTTTTTTTGGGATTAAGTTAATTTTCATGGTAAAGAAGGACTATGCAATTCATCTGATCACTTTTCATAACATTCTGGAGTATATGCAAATTGCTATTATAAAAACTTAAGCAGCAACTTTTCCAATATTTATGTAATTCTCAAAACTTTTGGCCACGACTGTAGTAATCAAATATTCTACCAATTTTAATAGAGTACTCTAATAAGAAAAATCTAATTAAAAACATTTTCTATAAAAACTCATCAGACCTCCATACCATCAGCCCCCCCCTCCCCTGCATGCCATCAGTTCCTCCCCCATTGCCATCAGCTCCCAGCAGTGCCATGAACTCCCTCTCTCTTGTGCCATTAGTTCCTCCACCAGTGCCATCATCTCCCCCTAGTGTCATGAACTCCCCCCACTCCTCCTCCTAGCCATTAGTGCCCAGCCGCAGCACCAGTGAAATCAAATACATACCTTTAGGGTCACCACCGACACTCCACAGCTCTTCCATCCTCTTCTTCCCGCAATGCACTGGGACTAAAAGGGAACCTGTCACCGGGATTTGATGTATACAGCTGAGGACATGGGTTGCTAGATGGTCACTAGCACATCCGCAATACCCAGTCCCCATAGCTCTGTGTGCTTTTATTGTGGAAAAAAAACGATTTTATCCATATGCAAATTACCCTGAGATGTGTCCTGTACGTGAGATGAGTCCAGTGTGAAGGAGCGCAGCACCGCCCCGCATTCTCATAATCTCCTCCTTGCTCCCCAACTTCAGACAGCCAGAGCGCCGTAATCTCGCGATGCGCAGGCTATCGCATGCGCAGTGTCCTCATAGTGTTCCTTCCCTGTGCTGGCATCAGCCTCAGGGAAGGAACAGCGCATGTGCTAGCTCATGCATCGCGAGATTACGGCTGTCTGACGTCGGGGAGCAAGGAGGAGATTCTGAGGAATGCGGGGCGGTGCTGCGCTCCTTCACGCTGGACTCATCTCACGTACAGGACACATCTCGGGGTAATTTGCATATGGATCAAATCGTTTTTTCCCCCACAATAAAAGTACACAGAGCTATGGGGACTGGGTATTGCGGATGATCTAGCAACCCATGTCCTCAGCTCTATACATCAAATCCCGGTGACAGGTTCCCTTTAACATCACACGTCATCAGGTCATAGTGCGCTTTTACGTGCACTACATCCTGACGATGTGTGTATGTCAGGAGGACAGCGTGGTGCCGGCCGGCGGGAGACCACGGAGTGGTGAGTAATAGCAAGCACTTCACTAACGATCCATGGTCACATGGTACAAACAAAAAAATTTAATGGAGGATTTTTTGTGTCGAGTTACTCAACTGATTCAAGTCATTTCAGCCCTACTTTCCGGTATTCAGATCCATTATAGGATCTCCAAACCGGAGGAAAATGCTTCAGTTTTGTCCCCATTTATTGTCGGTGGGGACAAAACTGAACGGAATGGAGTGCACCAGAATGCATTCTGTTCCGTTGCGTTCCTGTGACTAACACAAATGCTCTTCAAGCAGCGTTTTTTAAGTGCGTCATGGGATACGGAGCTCGATGGATCCGGTGCGAAATACATTGTAAGTCAATGGTGCCGAATCTGTTTTCTCGGACACAGAAGAAAACTGATCCAGCTCCCATTGACTTACAATGGTTTTAGTGCAGGATCTGTCTTGGTCATTTTAGAGATAATACAACTGGATCCGTTCATAATGGATGCAGCTGGTTGTATTATCTTAACGGAAGCGTTTTTGCTGGTCCATGACTGATCGAGAAAAAACACAGATGTGAAAGTAGCCTAAGTCGCCACTCTTCGCTGTCTCTCCTACAACTAGTAGCAGAAGCTGCAGCAGGCAGTTGTTTGCTACTTGATGGAACAGTCTTCCACTGCCACGCCCCCTGATGCACATCAGGAAATGCACCGCCTGAACAACTAAGTTCAGTTATACCTCGACTGTGCCTTTTCCCCAGCACATATCCTGTTCCCTGCCCCCACTGACTTCGGGGCAGGCAGATTGGTACAGTGTCTGGAACTGGCCAAGTTTGTTCTCGCTGTACTGTCATCTTAGAAAGAGTTTTCAGCCTGGCAGGTAGCGTCACATAGAAATGGATTGTCCTCCCCAAGTGTTCAAAATATCACTTGTCAAAATGAATGAGGCATGGATCCGTGAGGACTTTTACACACTTCTGGCTTAGGCTGATGAATAGGTCTGCCATTGCTTATGGTGTCTATTTATCACAGCACCATAATGCTATTGTCTATCTACTATCATTTTCCGTACTGTATGGCTGCCATTGCAACTGTTACCCCTCCTACTGCCACTACTATTACACCTACATAGCCACCACAACTAATACCCCTACACAGCCACACAAACATCACTGCCTTGTCCGTTTCATGCTGTGCATCTCCTGCTGCCATATGCCACTGGTACCCTTGCACACCTTACCCGTTCTACATTAACACTATACTGCTGCTGCTCCTAAATAAAAGGAATATTTTCCAGGCTTGTTCAGAACAAGCCACGGTTTCTTCTTACATTAAAGGAAATGTGTCACCAAAATGTTTATCTTTTAGATGTGTCTGGACGGTGGACAAAGAAACCATGAAAGTTGCTCATGCTTGGCGGATCAAACAATCATTTCTACTGGTGGTATGTCTGTGGCCACACAACCACTGCTCCCAATACCGCCTAGCAGCTAACAGATCTGAGAAGCCTAACAGCTAGGTCAGAACGGCCTAGATGGCTGGCAGTTCATTGAAACGACCATTCTGCTCCTCTTAGTATAGTAATGTGCCGTTCTCAAAGTCCATCAGCTAGGCAAAATGTCTTTGCATGCGTCATAGAGGCATGTCTAGCAGTCAAAGATCTCTTACCAAAAGTAGCCTGGGAAGCACTTTTACGCCCTCTTGTGGCAAGACCTAGTGTCTGATCATACCACACCTGTCTGTAGTCATGTCTTCCAGAGGCATAACTACATGCCGAGTTTTGCAGAAATCAATGTTTCTAACTGGGTGTGACTTTTTTATTTATTTTTTGTAAATGAGTGTATATTGCAAAAAGGCTTCATCTGAAGTGCCCTATTTCTTGTATAGTAATACTTTTTGTAGGATAAGCCCTTTAAAGAAACACTCCACGCAAAACTGATGCCTAATGCAGGACCTAAGAGGGCGGTGCATGACACAAGGTTTCAGAGAAGATGAAATCTCTGCATTTTATATACACTGCTCTTTCCAACCCTGCACTGAGCATAACAGGACGCATACATTTTGGCCAGAGTGATCCTTTAATGCTAACTTCAGATTTCTATGTAAAAGACCACCACCGTGGGGATAAAACTATTGTGCTTTATTACAGATTAGAATTTTGTCTTCTGTAAATGTCCATATTTTTTTCTTTAATTCTTCCATTGCAAAAGAAGAAAAGGGAATATTTTTTTTTTTTTAAAACCCATTAAATCATTCACATATTAAATGTTGATATTCGAATCACTGGTCTTCAACAAAAAGCCAGGTTTGTTCCATGCCAATGGAAATTGTTCCTTTCGGCACGCTGCTTGTTTGATGTGTGCATGTACATATGCATAGCTATACGTACACACATAAACAAGCCTACATCCCCCAAAGACAAGTGGAAGTACCCTCCTTTATAAGCAGATTGATTTTCAGATCATATACATAGTCTTAGTGTAATAATCCAATCTAGTTCTAGGAAATAGACATAAACACATCAAGGCACTTCCACCAGGGTAATGCTCGTCTTTGAATATATACTAATTACCGTTGTAAAAATACAACTACTATATATACTATATCGTTTAAAAATGTTTCCATTTTTTTTTTTTCTTATTTGGAAAATATTACTAAAATTGATCACTAGCTGCAACAGGCGTGGCGATGAGCCGTCAGCCGGAGACAATGTAACATAGTCCATATTAAAATATGCCTGAGTAGAATTTTCAGGTGAACATCATGGTAGCTCTAAACTCCCTGCCAGGTGTAGTACCCATTTTTTCTGTTTGCTTTTAAATAAATAAAAATGACAATAAAAATTATAATAATAATAATAATAAAAAAAAACAACACAAAACTAAGACTCGACAGTGTTTTCCGATAAGGTCTGAAGAAGGTTTTTGTAGATTACAGAGTTCATAAAACGTGGGTAGGAGTCTCTGTGCATTAAGGTGTAGATCTGGAGTTGAGCATCATCAAATGTGTGTTGTGAGGGCTCCAACATGTTCCTGTTGATGACTTCTCTCACTCTGGAATCCAGGCTGACCTGAAAAAAAGAAAAAAAGAGAGAGGATTTCTTTAATTCCTTGTTGTTGCAACCTTTGCACAAAGATGGAGACCCCTAACTGATCCCCCCTCGCTGCGAGCTGAGTAGTGGCAGCGCATGCTGTGTTATAATAAGCCACAGTCTCTATATAGAAAAATCATCGCTGGTGATTGACAGCTCTGTCTTCTTACCTCGATGGCTGCTAATCATTCTATCTTATATTGTCTGAGAATATAATACCTGAAAGGTCAGACTGTTTTGAAAATAATTATTCTTTCTCACCAGGCCTTAACAATTGCCCCCTGGGGATCTCACATGGTGATCGTCTTAAATGTCTTGTCATTGTTTATACCCACAGAACGGACTCTCTACACGGCACGTCCTCACAATTTAATAGCATTAAAATCTTTTTTTTGTCTTACTGCTGTAGCTGAAATATTGGAATGCTAATATTAGTGTTCAGCTTGGTCCCAAGAGTTTTGATGAGACTGTTCCATATGTCATGGCCGATGTGATCACATTTTCTGCTATGGCCTGTTTATCCATCAGTATGAGATACATCTGTCTGCATCATCAGAGATTACACCCATATGTTTGGATGTTATAAAATATTCCCCATGATGAAATAGCTCACTGTTTCTAGACCTCAACCTTTCTGTATAAATCCGCTGAGCACTAGGCATCATACACAGGGCACAGAGCCCGCATTGTAGTGCACGGAAGCCGTATGGTTCTGCTGGGCCACATACCGTATGTACGGAGGTATTCTGCCCTCAAAGCAAGAGAACACCTCCATACATACAGCATCTGATGGAGCACGCCAGGGTGTTAGAATACATATGGAAAGACTATGTATGGAGGCATTCTCCTCTCCTTATGAAATCTGAGGCATAAGAGGTACAGTTAGGCCTCGTATGCTCATGTAGACACTGCATTACCAAGGTTGTACGGAGCAGTGATATAGCCACATTAATAAGGTACTGGATGGTGATGTGCTACAATATATTTATGCTGAAAGATCAAATCAAAGAAATAACCATTAGGGCATGTTCACATGGTGGAAATCTGATGTGTATTTTTGCTGCAGTACACCAAACATCCCAATGGATGGTTCATTACTATAACAGTTTGTTATTGGGGGATTATTGGTCTATTATAGACTTAAGATGGCCATACACATTAGGTTAATAGAAGTCAATTTCTGCAACACTGGCAAATGATCTAGTGCAGTGGTGGAAAACCTATGGCACTCAGAGCCCTCACTATGGGCACACACGCCCTGGAAAAAGGCTAAGGCTTACCAATACACCTTAGAATTTTCCTGCCATTAATTGTACGCGCTGTGAACGGCACAGGCAGCGCAGCAATGCTGCTGCCTGATACAACCAATAACAAAGCTCCTTACAGAAAGGAGCTTTGTTATTGGTCACTTTCAGCGGGCTGCTGAAGCATTCGGCACACCGCTTTCAGGATGTGGAGGGGGGAGGCTCCTGCAGGGGTGCCCGATCTTCACCCAGAGGCGCCCGCCAGGGTAAGCAGTCTTACTGGGCAGTGGGGTCCATAGTGTCACAGTGTTGGGCAGTGGGTTTTAGCAGGGGTCCCTGCTCTGAGACCCCCTGATCTATATAACGAGCAGTCTGAAGTGCTCAGCAGAGCTTTGCTTCTCCTCGCGTCTGAGCGCTGTACTGAAGACAGTCTAAGTATAAAGTCTATTGGACGTCTCCACAATCCTGCTCAGCATATCAACTGTGTAAAAAAAAAAAAGTGTAGTAAATGTAAAGTGTTGGACAGGTGGCCTGCCTGTGGGTTCTGAGCCCCTGAGGGTGGTGGTGGTGGTCTGGATTGAATGTAGGCAGGCTATTATAGCTAAATTATAAAGTACATGGAAGATATACTATATTGGACTGTAGTATTCAGGTTATAAGTTGGCACTTTGGGATAAATAAGTGGGTTTTGGGCACTGGTTCTCTAAAAGGTTCGCCCGTTATTGATCTAGTGTATGGGGCCTATGCCCAGAGGGATAGGATCTGGCTATTTGATTTCAACATGCCAGATCCTTTTGATCTCGGGAAGATAAGCCATCACCAGTGGAGTCCGGCAGAGATTTATTCCCCTCTCCACTTTCAGAACTTCTGTGGCCTATTCGAATGTGCATCTGCATGGGGGTGTCAGGACAGGCAGTTGTAAGCTGAAAGGTATCTCATGTGTGTGACCACCTGTAAGGAATTGGGGCAAGTATATAACAATGTCCTTAGAGTGCAGACTATGAGGAATAAAGCAATGAAGACACCTGGAAGCAGAATTTACCTCTTTTGGAGATAAAATGGAGATGTAGTCCTCATATATTAGCCGGGCTTTCTCTTCTATCACATTTTTGTTGGCCTCCTTTTTCAGATCCTCACAAGCCATCCAGAAAAGCATGTTCTCCTCACTAAATTCCGTTCTGAGAAATTCCCGGAAAGCATTTCTTCCCGCAGGAGTAGTCATAAGTTTGTCGAAAGACTGGCCCCAAGAGAAGACATCTTCAAGAGTAGGGGAAGGACTAAAGAGAACATAAAGTCAAGATTTACTGTCAGACCAGCACCTATTATACAAAGTAAGCCAAATACAACCCCAGAAATGTGTGTGGCATTCAAGGGATTGGGTGACATAAAAAATGTGCAGCTGCAATACCACACACAACCCATGGACAAGAGTGCTGCGGGTACTGAAGCCAGACAGTATGGACTGCAGCCTAATGCAAATAGATTAAAGGGTTCGCGCTGTGGCTTATGGCTGTACTGTCTGCCAGATGATCGCTAACAAGCGTTCGTAGTAACGCTTGTTAGCAATGATCTGGCAGTGTTATACTGCTACTAATTACCCGATGACCAGCACGAGCAATCCAAATCTTTCGCCAGGTTTAAAAATCATCGGTTGCAGGCAGCAGATGGTGGTGTCTAATCACAATCTGCTGAGGATGGGTCATTAGGTAAAATATCTTGGAATACCCCTTTAAGGGAAGGTCAACTTACTGATAGCTCATGTGAAGCATTAGTCTGACTGACCCTGGCAGTTCGATTTTTTAGCATAGCAGCTGTCTTGATGGACCAGACTAACTCTAGTAGGGCTGATCAAGTACTTTACTGTTGGCATAAATGTACCAGGACGGCTTAGCTACTGTAGATAGAGGATGGGCCTCCTTGTCCTGTATAGTACAGTTTGGCAACTGTGCGCTAATGAGCCAGGGGCAGGAGAAAAAACGAAAGCCTTTCACTGACTGGTCAAGTAGGGGTGGGTGACAGACGATATGCGATATAAACGATATAAATCTGGCCAACGATAGAGATTTTGTTTATATCGCCATATCGACGATCGCAGTAGAACATGGCATGCAACGCTCTCGGCACTCACCATGTTCTCCAGTCCTGAGCCGGCACAGTGGAGAAGGAGAGAGTCCCTCCCTCCCCACTGTGTGCGGCTGCCGCTGACCACCACTGAGAACAGACTAGGAGGAGGAGGGGAGGGACTGTGGCCACTGCGCCACCAATGAGAACAGAGAGGAGGAGGGGAGGGACTGAATACAAACGTAGCTGCCGGCCATATCCCATACCCAGCCTCTATTACTGCGCACCGTGATCTGCCGCAATTAACCCCTCAGGTCCTGAAGGGTTAATTGCGGAGGAGTAATAAAGGCCAGGTATGGGATATGACCGGCATATGCAGGTAGCTATGTTTGTATTCGGGCATATTAACTATATTCATTGGTGGCGCAGTGGCCACAGCCCCTCCCTTCTACTCCCCCTCTTCGAAGTATTATATTAATTGCGCCCCTCCTCCACACGATTAAATAATTGGTGGCGGTGGCCCCAGGGTGGCAGCTTCTGATCGGAGCCCCAGCAGTGTAATCGCGGGGCTCCGATCCGTTACCATGGCAGCCAGGACGCTACCGAAGCCCTGGCTGCCATAGTCGGCTGCCTGCTGCTGTGTGCACTATGCACAGGGCGGCAGGGAGAGTGTGAAGTCCTATTCACCCTGATAGAGCTCTATTAGGGTGAATAGGACAAGGGTTCTAGCCCCTAAGGAGGCTAATCGTTATTAAATAAAAAGTAAAAAAAAAGAAAAGAAAAGTTTAACCCCCCCAAATATAGAATATATCGCACATGCTTAAAATTATATCGCAATATAGATTTTAGGCCATATCGCCCACCCCTATGGTCAAGGCTTGGCTGACCAGCCCTATGCTGGATTTCTTCATCCTTTCCCTCAGCTCCTCAACACTCAGTGCACTCTCTGAAGTATCTGGCACCAGGACCCATTGGTTGCTCCAAAGTTAAACACACATTATGCGCAAGAATTCTCAGCCGAGGAACAGCTGACATTTGGCGCAGGCAGGCTGCTCCTAGGTGTAGTCCATGGGAGGGGTGAATTGCTCAGTGGGCGACAGCTCATATAAGCACACTCATGCAGAGATAGCTGTCACTCATATACGTTATGGCGAACCTTCTCTCATGTTCAAATGGCAGCCGTCACTGTACTGCTCAACACACACAGCTACTACAGTACTTACCTTTCTTCACAGTTTGGTATGCCGGCACCTCTGATTTCATTAGAAGACCTTGTCCTCTCATCTTCTTGATTTCTGACTGTGAGGCTGTAAAAGAGGATTATTATTCATAAAGCATGAATCACAAACTTTACAGATCAATTACAATCTGATATAAAACCGTTTAGGGGCAATATGCAATAAAATGCTTCATGCAGTCCATCACCTTCAAAGTTCTCAAAGTAAGCATACCACCATCTGGCAGGGGTGGATTGGCCATAGACCTTATAGGGAAATTTCCCGGTGAGCCGATGCCCAGGAGGCCACCTGGGCCCTCCTCACGGCTGGCCGGGCAGTGGGAGTTTTTAGGGATGTTTTTTGTACTGCTGGCAGTATTTTGTGATGGACTGTGGTCAGTGGCAACTCTAGGAACAATATATAGGGGGGCACATACGATACCATGGGGGGGGGGGGGACACATAATTTTAACCACTTAATCATACTACTGAAAAAAACAAAATAAGTATATATAAATAAGATTACAAAATACGAGAGTATTGCGGTATACAGATAATGTAGTAGATGTCACTTGCATTTCTATGTAACACCACAGATAATACACTGATAACTCTCTGAGTACAGATAAAGTAGTAGATGGGTGTGAGGCTCCAGAATTCAGAACACACACAGTATGACCTGAAGTCTGGGGCCAGGCTGAGGCAGAGTGGGCCAAATTCTATATACCCCCTCCCCCCTTCCGTGAAACAGATATTTGGATGGACATTACATACATTGCTACGAAATATACAGGAGAATACAGCAGCACATACCTCCTACATCCAGTGACATCTCCTGTCATGTAGACTTTCCTCTTCATTTGGAGATTAGACCGCCATGACATCTTCTTTCAGCCATGTCTCGTCTCTTCAGAGTTTCACATATTTTTTTTTTTTTTTTTAGATTCCTTCCCTTCCTGGTACCTAAACACTGTCATCCTGCTGCTACCTCCAATACTGAGCTAGTTCCATTCAAATAGTCCCCCATAATAACATGCTTCCAAACTGTCCTTAATGGTAATAGTGTTCCCTACAGCAGGATTCCTCAACTCCAGTCCTCAGGGACCACCTGCCGGTCATGTGCTCAGGATTTCCTTAGTAATGAGCAGATGATACAATTAGTGTCAGTGCATCAGGACTTACCACAGGTATTCATTCTGTGGGATACTCTCAAATCATGACCGGCAGGTGGGCCCTGAGGACTGGAGTTGAGGAACACTGCCCCACAGTACCTCCAATAGTATCCCCATTAATATGTGCTCAATAATAATGCCCCCAGCAGTAACAAGACCCCTGTATATGATACCCCTATAAGAGCATGCAGTAAAAATAAAGTCCCTTATACTGTCTGCAGTAGTTATAATACGTCCTATAGTGGTTCAAGTATTTATAAAGACCCGCTGCAGTGCCCCATGGTAGTTACAATGACCCTCTGTAGTGCCACTAGATAAAAGACCCAACCTCCCGCCGTAGTGCCCATATGTATAATGCCCTCTGTATTATTTTAACATATAATGGCCCCTCTGTATTATTGTAATAAATATGGCCCCGTCTGTATTATTATTGTAATAATGGCCCACATCCTTTCCATATATGATTGCCCCCTTTTATAAAGCCCCCACCCCCATATTGCCCCCAGTCCATGGCCCCCATCCATTCCATATATGATTGCCTCCTTTTATAATGTGCCCCACACCCATAGTACCCCCAGTCCATGGCCGCCCCCATCCTTTCTATATACAGGTGAAACTCGAAAAAATTTGAATATCGTGCAAAGTTAATTTATTTCAGTAATGCAACTTAAAAGGTGAAACTAATATATGAGATAGACTCATTACATGCAAAGTGAGATATTCCAAGCCTTTATTTGTTATAACTTGGATGATTATGGCTTACAGCTTATGAAACCCCAAAGTCCCAATCTCAGGTACCCTTTGCTCAGGGGGTATGGATTAATTAGCTGACTAGAGTGTGATACTTTGAGCCTAGAATATTGAACCTTTTCACAAAATTCTAATTTTAAGCTGCATTAATGCAATTCCTTAATTTGCATTACTGAAATAAATGGACTTTTGCACGATATTCTAATTTTTCGAGTTTCACCTGTATGATTGCCTCCTTTTATAATGTCCCACACCCCCATAGTGCCCCCAGTCCATAGCTCCCATCCTTTCCATATATGATTGCCTCCTTTTATAATGTCCCACACCCCCATAGTGCCCCCAGTCCATAGCTCCCATCCTTTCCATGTATGATTGCCTCCTTTTATAATGTCCCCCACCCCCATAGTGTCCCCAGTCCATGGCCTGCATATTAAAACAAAAAATAAACACTTACCTCTCTTTCTTACTCAGTCACCTCTTTTGGCCTGTCTTCAAGCGTCCCGGCGCAGGCGGTCACGAACACATCACCGTGACCTCCTGCACCGCTCTACTGCCTCATAGGCTTCAGGTTACTAGCCTGAAGCCTATGAGCCTGAACGGAGAGGACGGGAGACATAAGCTCCCATGGCCCACATTGAAATTCCTGCTGCCTTGCCCCCCTGTAGCGACGCCTATGACTGTGTTGGGGTGGTATAATGTGCCACGGTATAGTATTGCTGGCCCTGTCTTCCATCATTTTGGATCCCAACTACAAAACTTAAGTTCCCAATCCGCCCCTGCCATCTAGGGTAGGTGCCCCTGAAACATAACCACACCTTTCTTGTGAGAATACAGTCTTACAATCCTGATGAATACTTTTTTTCTGCAAATAAGGTTTTTGGTAAAGGGTGGGCGGGGCCACTCCATTTGCTGCACCACCACTCTGCCATAATGGCGCCCAGTGCCTCCCCCTCTTGTTTACTTAAATGTCTCGAGATTTCAGAGTCAGTGGGGATGATGCAGGGGACGCTAGGGTGCACCGAATGGAGCAGCCCCAGCCATGGTGCACCATTTGAATAAGGCTACTTTCACACTAGCGTTCTGAGCTAGACGCATCCGCTCCTATAATGCAGACGTTTGTATCCGTTCAGAACGGATCCATCTGCATTATAACTTAGAAAAATTTCTAAGTGTGAAAGTAGCCTGAGCGGATCCGTCCGGACTTTACATTGAAAGTCAATGGGGGACGGATCCGCTTGAAGATTGAGCCATATGGTGTCATCTTCAAGCGGATCCGTCCCCATTGACTTCCATTATAAGTCTGGACGGATCCGCTCGCCTCCGCACGGCCAGGCGGACACCCGAACGCTGCAAGCAGCGTTCAGGTGTCCGCTCACTGAGCGGAGCGGAGGCTGAACACTGGCAGACTGATGCATTCTGAGCGGATCCGCCTCCACTGAGAATGCATTAGGGCCAAACGGATGCGTTCGGGGCCGCTTGTGAGCCCCTTCAAACGGAGCTCACGAGCGGACACCCGAACGCTAGTGTGAAAGTAGCCTAAGAACAGAAAGAAGCATTTCTCAGGATTAGGCTACATGCACACGACAGTTGTGTGTTTTGCGGTCCGCAAATCACGGATGGCGTCCGTGTGCGTTCTGCAATTTGTGGATCGCCACGGACAGCCTTCAATATAACTGCCTATTCTTGTCCGCAAAGCGTGGACAAGAATAGGGACAGGTTATTATTTTTTTTTGCGGGGCCACGGAACGGAGCAACGGATGCAGACCGCACACGGAGCTTATGTCTCCCGCATCTTTTGCGTCCCCATTGAAGTGAATGGGTCCGCATCCGAGCTGCCAAAACGGCGGCTCGGATGTGGACCAAAACAACGGCCGTGTGCATGAGGCCTTAGAGGACCAAATTTTCACAAATTTTACAGTGGTGTCTCGGGGCATTTACCCTACATGACCGTATGCCTACTTTGAAACTGATTTTAGTGCAAATAGTGGTATGTATATAGCAGTAGTATGGCCTGCTTTAGTCTGTCTGCAGATAATTACAATGGTGCATGCCCTCTCCCCCAAAATAAGAGATGGAAATGTGTATGGACAGACGGTACAACTTTCTATTTGCTTCGTACTCTGCAGTCATGGTGGTGAACTTCTCACATTGCCTCATGGATGGAAATGATAGCTAAGTCATAAGGATATGATTTCTGTATTGATATGAAACATATTTCTACACACCAGGCACAGCATCTGCTGAATACAGTGGAGTAACTATACAGCAGATTAAAGTGTGAGGCCTTTGCCATGAAGTCATTTCTTTACAAAGATATTTATATAGCCATAGTGGTGCATGTTCCGCTATACTGCATTGTTTCTTAAATCTCCCCCCCCCCCCCCCCCCCCACCCAATACCTGCTTTCTATGATGTGCCTGCTTGTAGAGCTGCAACTGCAGAGCTCAGTGGGCATTCCCAATGAACTATGCTCTCTCTTTCCCTGCATGCAACGTTTTTTGTCAGTCCGAAACCCGGCATTTATGCTGGAAAGTGCCCGGATCACTGCCGGCGCCCATTACAGTCAATAGGGATCAGGCTGTGAATTGTAGAATCCAGCAAAGTCCGGCAGGCTCCTCACTAGCGGAACAGCCTGCCGGATCTGCTGCCGCGGATGCAAAAGTACCATTCGGATGTTCACACCATGTTTTTAACAATTCTACAATAAAGATACTTTGAGTTTAAATTACCGGATACCACTTCATGGGTTAAGGATGCTCAGAGTCAATAACCTTGTGTAGTCTTTATCTAGAGCTACAGACATCTTCCATTTCCAGTTTCGGGACAGCC
The DNA here is from genome assembly GCF_905171765.1 of Bufo bufo. Classification (NCBI taxonomy): domain Eukaryota; kingdom Metazoa; phylum Chordata; class Amphibia; order Anura; family Bufonidae; genus Bufo; species Bufo bufo. The sequence continues at coordinate 132,148,966 of NC_053393.1, forward strand.
ACCCCGGAGACAGACTTCTTCCCTCTCGCTGTACATAGGTATGCTGTTCGTATGGACCCATGCCCACCGCCATTTTACTGTTCCATGTTATACAGATTCGTAATATGACATCCAAATAAATCTACAGGTCCATATTGTGCCTCTGTTTTTTGCATAGAATTAGTATGAAACAAAAAAATTCCAGATTGCAACAAATGCTGGCTTTCAGGCCTCATTCACACAAGAGAGTCTGTATTCCACAAACCACGAATCAGCAAAATTCGGATACCTTCTGTGTGCATTCAGAATTTTTCTGACTCCCATTAACAGAAATGGCTATTCTGTGGACAAGAATAGGATATATTCTACAATTTGCAAAATGGTCACATGGATCCGCAAAAGAGGTAGGCAGCACATGGATGAAAAATATAGTTGTGTGCATGCGGCCTTATTGGTCTTGGGGGGAATTTATCAAGGCTTCTAAACTTCTTCTGGTGTAGAACGTTGCATATTTTTTTTGCAAACCCCCTTTTGTGCAAACATTTGGTGGCTTAAGCTGCGGTTGTCAATTTTCTGAGCCTATGTGGCCTGACATTTAAGGACTGGCAGCACCATGTCAAATTACCATTTGGTGGCATGTGGAGTCTATTTGGCTCAGTAATATGGAACTATGGGGGCTTGGTGTGCTACTCATAAATGCTTTGTGCATACAGCCTGCCATGTGCACGAGACTTAAAGGGGTTTTGCCACTTCAGCAAATAGCATTTATTATGCAGAGAAAGTATCCATGGTTATGACCATCCTGCAGTCCAGCAGTGGTGGCTGTGCTTGTACACTATAGAAAAAAGTACCAGCCTATGTGAGCTCCCACGGTCCGCCACGAGAGAGGCTGGAATTTTTTCTTATAGTGTGCAAGCACGACCACCACTGATGGATTGCAGGGTGGTCCAGGGTTGGGGCGATATACCGCAGTATTAAGAAACGGCGATATGGCAGTAACCGCGGTATTTTGTGACATCATAGAAGCGGTCACGTGCGCTGACCACTTCAAAATCTGTGTCCGCGGCTGCCCGCCCCTGAATGTTTGCATACCACCAGTACAATTACTGCCTGCAGCGGCCGCCCCGGCTTCTCCTCGCTCCCATAAATAAGTCTCCGCCCACCAACGTCTGACGTCGGAATCAGAACGAGTGGCAGGAAAGTCTCTCAAGTTACTCCGCACAGAGTTCACAACTTCACCTGCGAGTGGAGAGAGAGACCCTAATGTATACTACAGCCGCCCCGACCCGAGTGAATAAAGGTGTAATGTCTGCCTATAACGGTGACCATGTATGTGCTCTACTGTGGGCTGCGGCCCTGTCTGACTCTGGCCTACTCCTTCCTGCCTGCAAGCTGCACCACACTAGTGCACATTGAAATAGCAGGCATTAGGGAATAAGTCATCATGAGTCCCTCCCCACCCCCCCATACATGACATGACCAACAAGAAGACATTACTGTATGGTGGCCACAAGACATTGTGTTATTGGGGGCCACCATATGTCAGTATTGTGCCTACCCCCATACAGTAATGTTTCCTTGTGGCTGCCCCAGACAGTGCCCACTTACAGTATAATGTCTCCTTGTGGCTCCCATACAGTATAATGTCTCCTTGTGGCTCCCATACAGTATAATGTCTCCTTGTGGCCAAGTGTTTTATTCTTTTAAAATGGGTATTTATCGCAATATATATAGTTATCGCAATACATTTCCTAATATCGTTATTGTGGGAATATTTTTTGATAACGCCCAGTGTATAATGTGATGGAAAAATGGATCAAGACAATAAAAGGAGGCAATATGGAGAATCACAATACATTAGTAAGTGCCTTGTATTAACTTTTTCCCTTACGTCCAAACAGCAGCACAACTGGGGTATTACTGCCCCTGTGGACAATCAAGACAATTAAATAAAAATAAAGTGGTAATTAACCAGATAGGCCCCTATAAAGCCCTTCTCTCTCTCGGTGGCATGGTCGGGGGCAGGACCGGAAGTATTGCTGTAGAATTACAGTTATAGATTTTTCCTGATAGAAAACCCTGTTTTCTGTACTTCCACTCCATTTTGCAACCTGAGAGTCTCATCCCCTCTGGGCTATTTAAGAAGCGCTTTTCCTTCAGCTGTCGCTCTGTTCACTCTGTGTTCTGAGAGTTGCTGATACCTTACTGCTAACACGGTTGTGCGCTCGCAGGATTCTGAGCTGTCGCTACCGGCGGTTTCTTTAGCTGCCGCGGCTACTGCTGCTAACCACTTTAGCCTGAAATGGATTCTCTGGGCTCCGGGGAGGTGCACTCTTCCGCTTCCAAGCGCAGGCACTTGTCATGTTGGGGCCGTGGCACCTTGCTGCCTGACGACTATCTTTATAGTAAATGTCAGAGTTGTCACCCCCCTCCAGATTCTGAGCCCCAGTCTATGGAGATGATAACCTGGGTAAAGGAATTTGTGAGCAAATCCATAGCGGATGCATTAGCCCAGAAAAGGCATACATAAAGTTCTCCTAGGAGATCTTCGTCTTTTGGCCTCATGCACACGGACGTTTTTTGGTCCGCATCTGAGCTGCAGTTCTGGCGGCTCGGATGCGGACCCATTCACTTCAATGGGGCCGCAAAAGATGCGGACAGCACTCCGTGTGCTGTACGCATCCGTTGCTCCGTTCCCTGGTCCGCAAAAAAAATATAACCTGTCCTATTCTTGTCCGCGCTTTGTGGACAAGAATAGGCAGTTATATTAAAGGCTGTCTGTGCCGTTACGCAAATTACGGAACGCACACGGACCCCATCCGTGTTTTGCGGATCCGCGATTTGTAGACCGTAGTGTGCATGTAGCCTTAGGAGAAGATCTGATGATTATTGATGAAGCCCATTCCTCGGCTTCAGATAGTGAAGATGAGAACACTGCCACCCAGATATTCCCGGTGAAAAGGGTTCAGCGACTATTGAGATCCATCAGGTCAAGGGACCAGGATGTTGATCAAGGGGAAGATTCTGTATCCACCTCTAGGGGGCCTAGGGCCTTTAAAGTGGAAGAGTCGCTCAAAAGTTTGATGACAACTGAATGGAAGCATTCAGAAAAGGGACCAGTAATATCTAAGGGTCCATTCACACGTCCGCAATTCTGTTCTGCAAAACTGAATTGCGGACCCATTCATTTCTATGAGGCCGCACAATGTGCTGCCCAGGTCCGCAATTCCGTTTCCGAAAAAAAAAATAGAACATGTTCTATTCTTGTCCGCAATTGCCGAGATTAGCCATTTTTTATTATAGTGCCGGCGATGTGTGGTCCGCAAAATGTGCAGAACGCACATTGTCGATGTCTGTGTTTTGCGGATCCGCAAAACACACAATGATGTGTGAATGGACCCTAACAGGTTCAAAACCTTATACCCCCTAGTCCAAAGCCAACTGGAACAATGGGGTCCTCCTCCCAAGGAGAATTTAGCCATATCCAAGCTGTCAATACGCACTGTGGTTCCCTCTGAGGATGGTTCTAATCTCCAGGATCCACCAGATAAAAGAATTGAATGCACTTTAAGAAGAGGCTATTCTGCCGCAGCCGCGTCCGCCTCAGTTGCAGTGGCGTCCTCGGAGGTTGCTATATTTCTCAGGAAGAAGCTCCTGGAAATCCAGACGGATTTAAACTCTGGCGTAGCTAGAGCAGATATCAATTCCCAATTCAAGTCTGCCCTCTTTGGTGCGGATTTTTTGAGTGAGGCAGCATCTCAACAGCTTAGGTTGGCTTCCAAGTCTATGGCTCTTACTGTGGCCAGTAGGAGGCCCCTCTGGTTCAGACCCTGGAAGGCAGACAATGCCTCTAAGTACAATCTCTGTGGCCTCCCTTGTGAACCAGGGAGACTATTTGGGTCTGAACTAGATAAGATTATGGAGGGACTCTCTGACAAAAAAAGGAATGTGTCTCCCTCAACAATCCTCTAGGGGGAGAGTTAGGCAATTTAGGCGATCCAGATCCCAATCCTACCAGAGATCCCGCAGAGGTCAAGGCTCTCGCGGGAGAGGAAATCCTCGCACCCAGTCGAGCCTTTGACGCCATCTCTACTCCTCTGGCAGATCTTGAGGTAGACCCGCTTATTTCACCCGGCTTGCTCACTCCTGTAGGCGGATGTCTCCGCTATTTCCCCCAAAAATTGGCAACACAGAGTTTTGGACCAGTGGGTCCTTCAAGTAATAAGAGAGGGGTACAGAATACGTTTTTCAGCAACTCCTCCTTCGAGATTCGTGAAGACCTCACTCCTTTCTCCTGTAAAACAGATGTGCTTAGAACAGGCTATCCTTCTTTACCTACAAAAACAGGCGCTGAAAGAAGTACCCTCTGCAGACAAAGGATCCGGAGTGTATTCCCTAGTGTTTCTTGTCCCCAAGCCGGACGGAAGTTGGCGGATGATAATAGATCTCCATTATCTAAACAGTTTTTTAACTCAAAGGCGGTTCAGAATAGACACTATTCACTCGGTCATACAAGTTCTACAACCAGGGGACCTCATGGTCACCATAGACCTCAAAGATGCTTATCTGCATGTACCCGTTCATCCAGATCACAGAAAATACCTAGGGATTGCTGTCTCTCTCAGGGGCACTGTCAGACACTTTCAGTTTGCTGTCCTTCCCTTTGGAATCTCTTCTGCCCCCCACACCTTCACAAAGGTTGCGGTTGCTATAGTGGCAGCCTTGAGGCTAAACGGTTTAGAAATTATTCCTTGCCTAGATGATTGGCTACTAAAAGCCACAACTCTAGAGGGGTGCAGAACCATCTTCATCGGGCTCTTACTTTTCTCCAGCATTTATGCTGGATAATAAATTGGGAGAAATCCGAGATCGTACCGGCAACATCAAGAACATTATTGGGGTTCATAATAGACTTCTCTTGGATGACTCTCTCCCTCACTCCGCAGAGATGCCAGAAGGTAATAAGAGCCGTAGAGTTTCTAATAGTCCCTCGTGTGATTTCCATCAGAACCTTGATGAAGATGTTGGGCCACATGTCAGCAACTGCAAAGGCAGTCCCTTGGGCCCTAGCACACTTGCGCTCTCTTCAGTCAGAAGTGTTGGGAACCGCAACCTAACTGGGATAGACAAGAAATGCTCCCTGTCTCCTCGGGTACGCCGCTCCCTCAGGTGGTGGAGGCAGCTGAAAGATGGGAGGTCCTTGATTCCACCCCATTGGATCATGTTGACCACAGATGCATCCCTTCTAGGTTGGGGAGCCCATCTGGAAGAAGTGCCAGTACGGGGTACTTGGACTCCTCAGGAGAACCAAATGTCGTCAAATGTAAGGGAATTAAGAGCGGTCCAGTTGGCGCTCCTACACTTTTCGCCTCAAGTGCAAGGCAAAGCAGTGAGTTCGCTCGGACAATAGGACGACTGTATTCTACATAAACAGAAAACGAGGAACGAGATCTCAACCTCTCCTCCAGGAAGTGGGATGGATCCTGTCTTGGGCAGAATTGAACCTTACCCACCTGACCGCAGTTCACATCAGAGGATCTCTCAATGTGGTGGCAGATCGCCTAAATCGAGATCTTCCGGTGCCAGGCGAGTGGTCCCTAAGCCAGTAAGTCTTCCATCAGATTACCCAACAGTGGGGAACGCCAGGCGACAAGTTCAACGCCAAGGTGGAAAAGTTCTGCTCCCTATACAGGGAGGACAATCCTTGGGCGGTGGATGCTCTGTCCATTCCGTGGAGGTTCAGGCTGGCCTACATATTCCCTCCAATTTCCATGATGCCAACAGTATTGATGTAACTCAGGCAAGACCAGACCTCAGTGATCGCCATAATACCTTTCTGGCCGAAGAGGTCTTGGTTCACCCAGCTGATGCAGATGAGCCAGGGACAATATTGGAAGCTTCCCCTGAGGCAGAACCTAGTACATCTGGCAGGGTCCTGCCTAGACTTGAAGAGTCTCAACTGGACAGCCTGGAGGTTGATCGCCCCCTTCTAGAATCTAGAGGGTTTTCTGCGAGGGCCCTGAAGACTTTATCCCATTCCAGATCGATATCTACCAACAAAGCTTACTCCAGGATCGGAAAGACTTTTCGGCAGTGGTGTGCCCTAAATGTGGTGTCCTTGTGGATCCTCCTATTTCTTCCATTCTTGCCCTATACCTCAGTGGGATCTCTCAGTCGTGCTCAAGGGATTATGAGACCCTCTTTGAGCCTCTTCAGAGTGTGGATTTAAAGTTCTTGTCTTGGAAGACCTGTTTTTTCCTGGCCATTACTTCAGCAAAGAGAATCGAAGAATTGCAGGCCTTGGCAGATGTGGAGTCTTACACTCTATTTTTACTGGATAGAGTCCTTCTGCGGGTTTCTCCCTACCTTCGTGCCTAAGGTACCTTCTTTCCACAAAATTTAAACCAGGTCATTTCTTTACCTGTTTTTTATCCATCTCCACTGTCGGAAGAAGAGCAGGTCCTTCAGACCCTAGATGTTGCCAGAAGTAGGAAAATCTACCTAGAAACAACTAAGGACTTTTGAAGGTCTGAGAATGTTTTCATTCTTTTTGCTGGAAGAAACAAGGGTCTTAAAGCTTCTAAACCAACATTAAGCCGTATGATCAAAGAGGCCATCAGAGTAGCTTTTGACTCCCAGGGTTTGGTGCCCCCTGCTTTTGTTCACGCTCATTCAACCGGAGCGGTAGCTGAGAGGAGCCTAGTGCCTTTGGAGCACATTTGTGCTGCTGCTTAATGGAATTCCCACTCTACATTTGTAATGCTACTTTCACACCCGAACGTGAGCTCCGTTTGAAGGGGCTCACAAGCGGCCCCGAACGCATCCGTCCAGCCCTTATGCATTCTAAGTGGATGCGGATCCGCTCAGAATGCATCAGTCTGGCGGCGTTCAGCCTCCGCTCCGCTCAGCAAGCGGACACCTGAACGCTGCTTGCAGCGTTCAGGTGTCCGCCTGGCCGTGCGGAGGCAAGCGGATCCGTCCAGACTTACAATGTAAGTCAATGGGGACGGATCCGTTCGAAGATGACACTATATGGCTCAATCTTCAAACGGATCCGTCCCCCATTGACTTTCAATGTAAAGTCTGGACGGATCCGTTCAGGCTACTTTCACACTTAGAAATTTTTCTAAGTTATAATGCAGACGGATCCGTTCTGAACGGATACAAACGTCTGCATTATAGGAGCGGATCCGTCTGAGGAAACATCAGACGGACCCGCTCTTAACGGCAGTGTGAAAGTAGCCTAAGCCATTATAGGCTTGACTTAAGGAATTTAGAACACACCGCCTTTGGCAGGTCTGTCTTGAATTCAGTTCAGCTGGGAGACCCTCCCTCATAGGTTATCTTCTTGCTAAGTCCCCAGTTGTGCTGCTGTTTGGACGTAATGGAATCGTTAATTTCTAACAATAATTTGTTTTCCCTTAGTCCTAACAGCAGCACACGTATTTCCCTCCATCCAGTGTTTTGTTGTGTAGTACTTTATAGTTCGCATGGGATGTGTGTTGGAGGAGGGCTTTATAGGGGCCTATCTAGGTAATTAGTACTTTATTTGATTTAATTAAAAAAAATTCCACCTGTCCCGATTGTCCACAGGGGCAGTAATACCCCAGTTGTGCTGCTGTTAGGACTAAGGGAAAACAAATTATCGTTAGAAATTAACGAATCTACATGATAGATGCCACTTGCTGAAGTGAGACAAGCCCTTTAATTCCGTCCCCGGTCAACTATCAGTTATGTACATATGTATACACACTTAGGCCTCATGCACACAAATGTATTTTCGGTTTGCATTTTGTACAGATCAAATGCAGACCCTCTCATTTCTATGGGGCCGCAAAAAAAATTGGACAGCATCCATTTATCATGTAGAGAAAGTTAATACAAGGCACTTAATAATACATTGTTATTATCCATATTGTTTCCTTTGCTGGCTTGGCATTTTCCCATCACATTATACACTGACACGTGACATTCTTATTTAGTCACTATTAGATTATTTATAAAGTAACCACTACGTTTATGAAATATCAGTTCAGCAAATATGTTTTGTGTCATCTTAAAAAAGAGCAAATAATCTTCATCAAGAATCTATATTAACACCCATTGACCGCTGCTTTCTACGTGTGCACAGGTTGCTTCATATGTATTGTACAAGAGTGTGTGGGACAGGGGGGGGTTGCCACCATTTTTTGCACACAGAATACCACTAGTGTTTTCTTCATGGCATTTTTCCTCCATCGTGAAGGTGTTGTGAAAAACGCCCGGAAAAACTGCAAGAGTTACAGCAAGCTGCCCCTAGAAACGCAAAATGCAGAAAAACACCACAAAAAATAAATAAATATATGTCTCAGGGTCCACTTTGTATATATAAAATAAAATAAAATAAAATAAAAATCTTTGCCAGCTGTTTATGTGGCATGGTTGATATTAAATAAATGGATGATCAACATGTACAGGAAAAAGGAGAGTGCATTGTCATATACATGAAATCACATACATTAAATACAGCCGTCTCGCGCTAAGGGACACATTATCAGTAATACAAAGGACATTAAAAGGAACATGCTGACGTATGTAGGAAAATTGCCTACAGCAACGTGATGTCACTCCGCGCTATGTACTTAATTTGTGACAGACCATGTGATGAGCGCAGTAACGCCACCAAAGGTCCTTTTCCTCCCAGGTCATCAAAGAAGAAGAAAGAAGAGAAGCCGGGCTGCGCAAACAAGTGGATGAGGGGAGTTAAATTATTATAATTTTTTTTTTTAACCGCTCCATCGCTATTTTACTAAGCATTCTGTATTAAGAATGCCATTATTTTCCCTTATAACCATGGTATAAGGGAAAATAAAGATCGGGTCCCCATCCCGATCGTCACCTAGCAACCATGCTTGCGATTTTCACGCAGCCCCATTCACTTCTATGGGGCCTGCGTTGCGTGAAAAAAAACGCACAATATAGAGCATGCTGCGATTTTCACGCAACGCACAAGTGATGCGTGAAAATCACCGCTCATGTGCACAGCCCCATAGAAATGAATGGGTCCGAATTCAGTGCAATGCATTCACCTCACGCATTGCATCCGCGCGGAAAACTCGCCCGTGTGAAAGAGGCCTAAGAGTCAGGTAAGCTATTGTGACATCACAGCTGTATTTCCATCATCTAATTCTCTGTGCTATCAAAAGTGATGTGTAGTCAGGTAAGCTATGACATCACATAAGGATTTTACGTGATCTGCTGTAACATCACATTTGTGCTAACAGTCAGAAGAGCTACTGTGACATCACAACTTTATTTCCATCAGCTAAACTGCTGTGTCATCACAAGTGAGTTCCAGCCAAGTAAGCTGCTGTGACATCACAACTAGAGGCAGACATATCATACGTACCAATTAATTGGCGAGTTAAACAGTGCTGTATAGTTGCACCATTTCTTATGCCCATGAGCTTTTAGCATGTTTTGTGTACCAGTAATGAATCCCATGTAATCAGTGAGGGGTTGGCCCATAGCTGGCTGAGCAGTGTAATAAGGCCTCCTGCACACGAATGTGTGCGCCCCGTGGCTGTGTGCAATGCACGAACACCAACCGTGGGTCAGCCGCAGCAGATTGCGGTCCCATTCACTTTAATGGGTACGCAATCCGCCAGTTACGCAAAAAGATAGGACATGTTCTATCTTTTTGCGGAACGGAAGTAAGGGACGAAACCCCTCGGAAGCACTCCGTAGTGCTTCCGTTCCGCATCTCCGGATTTGCGGACCCATTGAAGTGACTGGGTCCGTATCCGTGATGCGGAATGAACACAAAACGTTGCCCATGTATTGCGGATCCGCAAATGCGGTCCGCAATATGGCAACGGGACACCTACGGTAGTGTGCAGGAGGCCTAAGAGTAACATCAATACTAATAAAAGCCCTATGTGAGTGCTCAGGGCTGGTGTCCGTGTGTGTGTGTGCCGATTATTGAAGTGCGCATGCACGGTGCACCAGCCAATCAACACACGGCGCACCACACACAGCCCGCAGCGGGAAGTTGGGTGCAGGGAGCTGATGTCCCGTCACTCACCGATCAGCTCCCCGAGCTCCTCCCGTTCTTTAAGCCTGTGGCGCTCTGAATGGTGAAGCAGGAAGACTTCTCCCCAATCCACCATTTAGCCTGCAGGCACGGATCGCGCTGCCAGCAAGTGTCTGCGTCTGCAGGGAAGAGTAATCTGTGTCTGCAGGGAAGAAAGGTATGTGAGCTACAGGAACGGGACAAGGTGAGTTAGTGTGTGTTTTTTTTTTTTTTATACAGAAGGGGCACAGAGGACTTTATCAGTGTGGAGGGGGCAACAGAGGACTTTATAACTATGGAGAGGGCACAGAGGCAGAGGGCATTACTACAATGAAGTGGGCATTATTACTGTGAAGGGGCACTATGGAGATTTCTACTATGGAGGGGGCACAGAGGGCATTACTACTATTAAGGGGGCACAAAGAGGGCATTACAACTGTGAAAGGGGCACAGAGAGGGCATAACTACTGTGAGGGGGCACACATCTGTACAAAACTACTGTGAGGGGGTACAATTTTTTTAAAGTAGGGGGGTGCCAGAGAAAGGACCCGCCCCGGGTGCCAGACACCCTAGGCACGCCACTGGCGCTACAGCCCGACGAAAATAACCTGACAAAGTATTCATAAAGGGTGCAAACAAGACAGTAAAACATGATAATATACCACTAGATGTCAGTATCCTTTGTAATTAAAGCCCTGTGTGCGTGCTCAGGGCTGCGTGTGTGCCGATAATTGAACTGCGCATGCGCGGCGCGTTTATCAATCATCACACGACGTTCCACTTGCAACCGTGCTGCCCACAACAGTACCTGCAGTCTCAGCCATCAGTCAGTGCCACCAGCCACAGTGCCAGCAGTATCAGCGACCAGTCAGTGCCAGCCGTCTCAGCCATGAGTCGCAGCCAGCAGTCTCAGCCACAGTCAACGCTCAGTGCCAGCAGTCTCAGCCACCAGTCAGTGCCAGCAGTCTCAGCTACAGCAAGCACTCAGTGCCAGCAGTCTCCGCTGCAGTCAGCACTCTTAGCCACCAGTCACAGCCACAAGTCAGTGCCAGCAGTCTCAGCCACAGCCACCAGTCAGTGCCAGCAGTCTCAGCTACAGCAAGCGCACTCAGTGCCAGCAGTCTCCGCTGCAGTCAGCACTCTTAGCCACCAGTCACAGCCACAAGTCAGTGCCAGCAGTCTCAGCCACAGCCACCAGTCAGTGCCAGCAGTCTCAGCTACAGCAAGCACTCAGTGCCAGCAGTCTCAGCCACAGCCACCAGTCAGTTCCCTTGCCATTTAATATAGACTGTTCCTACTAATGTTTATGCACTACTGTTCTAGCGCCCGTTATTGTAATGGGCTTAATGTCTAGTTATTATATAAAGGGTACATTAGACTTACCAAGAGCAGCTGCAGCAACAGCACCAACAGAAGCAACAGGCATTTGATCCCCTATTCCCAACTCCCTGCTGCGCTTGAGAGGAGCTCACTGTCTCCTGGTGCACTGACATCTGCCGCTTGCGCATCTCCATCCGCTCTGATCCCATGGGCTGCAACCAAAACAAACAACCGTGTCAGATCAATGCAGAAAAGAGACATGAGTGTTGTTGTGTAGGCAACTTCTACGCTTTCTTTTATTTAGATTGGTGAAAACGACAAAATGTACGTGATCTGTCCATAGACACTTTTGTAAAGGTGGAGGTGGCCGCCATATTGCAGGAGGATCATAGACCCCCTTCTTGCACTGTCAATGTATTTATTGTGAGCAACTCAATTCCCTACAAGACTAAATCAGGAATGCCCTAGAGATATCAACCAAACCTCCTCATTCCTTCCAGTAATGGCTTACCTGTGGTCTGGTGGACCATCTGCCTTCATGATGTGTGAATGTATCTAAGTACAGATACTTACAGTACAGTTGCCTTTGTGCATGTAAGGTCTCATGCACACGACTGTGTCCGTTTTGAGGTTCTCAAATTGCATATCGGCAAAATACGGATGCGGTCGGTGTTCCGTCCGCATTTTATTTTGCGGACCCACTGACTTTAATGGGTCCGTGGTCCACATTTTGCAGACACATTCTATCTTTTTGCGGAGTGGACATACGGATGCGGAAAGCACATCGCTGATCCAGGTGTTCTCCACATCCGCATGTCTGTTCCACAAAAGGATAGAACATGTCTTATACTTGTCTTCAAAATGCAGACCACGGACCCACTGAAGTCAATGGGTCCGCAAAAAATGCAGATGCAACATGGACAGTATCTGTATTTTGAGGATTGCAAAATACATATGGTTGTGTCCATGGGGCCTAATTGTACTAGTTTCCATTGACAATAGCCTGAAATCTCCTAAACTTTACTTGTTTAGTGTGTTTGCTTAGAAGAAAACCCTTGTCTATATGCCCTATGAGGAAAGGAGAGGTGCTTCGTACAAGAGGCTCCCAAGTTCTGGGGGACTTCAGACTTCCATGTAAAGGATATGTAACTTTGGTGAATGGCCAGTAATTTGTGCTGCTCCCAAAGACCAGAGGTTTTAAAGGAGTTGGCCAATACATCTGGCAACCAGAAATTCACAGTTAAATCAGGCACAATGACTTGTAGGTCTAGCTCAGATGAAAATAATGATACCTTTCACATTGCAATTCGTTGTTTTATTCTGGAGAAAAAAATCCTTATAAGGCTCCATTCACACGTCTGCAATTCTGTTCCGCATTTTGCGGAAAGGAATTGCGGACCCATTCATTTCTATGGGGCCGCACGATGTGCTGCCCGGATCAGGAAATGCGAACCCGCACTTCCGGGTCCGCAATTCCAATCCCGAAAAAAATAGAACACGTCCTATTCTTGTCCGCAATTGCGGACAAGATTAGGCATTTTCTATTAAGTGCCGGCGATGTGCGGTCCGCAAAATGCGGAACGCACATTGCCAGTGTCAGTGTTTTGCGGATCCGCAAAACATACACGGATGTGTGAATGGACTCTAATCCATATACAAATCAGTAGTAAAGTGCTCCGAGGGTGGGCCCAAGCCATTGTGTGCACCCTTACTCCTCCTGCTTCCTCTGTCAGACCCTGCCTCTCCTCCAGATTGACAGAGACAGGTTTCTGCATATTCATCCCATCTGAAATGCAGATATGGCCAATAGTGAACCCACTCCTCTGGACTTCAGGGGAGGAACATCACTATTGACCATACAGGTTTGGACATTTTAACTGAGATAATTAGTCTAATGACCCTTACACACGCTGATGATCAGGAATGAATATTCCTACAAATGTTAATTCACCTGATCATTGCCCCAAAAAATATGCCGCCAATCACCCGACAAATGAGTAAGCACTAGTTTGTCAGGTGATTGCACCCTTTATGCAGCATTAAAAATGCTCTCCGATGGCAGCACACACTGTAGACAAATCAGAACAACATGTTCATTAGCCCCTGTTACTTGCATTCCTAGTCAGATAATATCTTTTGTATGGGGACAAACTATTGGTAACATGATAGCTTGTCCGCATACAATTTTCATTTGTCAGCAGCAAATCCATTGATTACATGGGGGGGATGTGATGCCAACACACAGGTCTGACATACGAGTGCCCATGGCAGCTGGAGTGAACCACGTTTTATATGAATGTTTGTTGCGATCATTGTGTAATGCAGGCCTAAGAGTGCGCACAAAGTCGAGATGATAATCAATTTCTATTACCTCTAGAGAAGATCTTAGATATCACTGCAGGGTCCTTAGACTGATAGAAAAATGTAACATATGATAAAAATGTCTAAACTTTCCTAAGTTCCTGTGCATATAATAAATGAATTATAATAGCATTGAAAGGGTTGTACCAAGTATGAAAGTTATCCCCTATCCACAGGATAGGGACAAATAGAAGGGGTTGGAAACTTTCTGGCTACTGTTGACCAATTTGTAGGTAATTTGACTATAGGTCACTTACCAATATAGCCTTTGGTGATATTCTGCCGTTTTCTATACTTCAAAAGTTTTGTCCCCTTGTTCGGCAAATCTACTCTGTTGTCTACATAGAGGTCCTGTCCATAAGATGGCCGCTGATAGAGGGTCATGTGACCAGAAACATCACTGAGCCTCCTCCATTCAATGACACTGCACGGTATTTGAAAGGAGAAGACCCTCCATCAGAAGCCATTTTATGGACAAGACCTGTGTGTGGCCAGAACAAATAAATTTGCAAACGAGGGGGCATACCTTATGAAATACGGAAAATGGCAAAGAATTGCAACAAAGGCTATATTTGTAGGTGCTATATAGTCATCTTACAAAACAAATTGGTCAAAAGTAAGCAGAAAGTGGCCAACTGATGGCTGGGAACTCCATCAATCCCAAGTACAGGGGTCGCATGTTCCTGATCTGATGCCGTTGCCCCTCCATTCATACTCTATGCGATTGCCACAAATAGACAGGTGACTCCTACCCCACAGTCCGATATGTTCACATCGGTGTTGTGGATTCCTTTCAGAATGGAAGGCACAGCAGTATGGTGTATCTGCCGTACAATGAAAGACAACAGCTCCAATGGCTCATAATGCGGCTTCCATTTTGATGACATGAATGGGGCTACACGACGCACCTTTTTGGCCATCAAATGTGATGGATCTGCCGATGGATCCTTATATGGCCATGTGGACAGAACCTAAGGTTTTAAGACAATAAAAAGTCTTGAAAATTACTGGCAGAGTCACCTCAATATTGCAGCACATGTGAAACAACCGATCCTATGAAGGTGATTTTACTTTGGTTAAAGAACACAGAACATCTATGCAAATATGTGGTCTTTCCATATACTTGTCACACAAAAATGAGCATAAAGCAAACAGGCATTGGAAGACTCCAGAATGGAGGATGAGTCTCCCCATCAATGAGAAGATGCAGGGGTATTTAGAGTGCAAATAAAAAGACAGAGAGTAATGAAGATGAACGACAGCCAATGGTGTCAGGAAAATGAAGCATTGTTCACATGGTGCATTAGACAAATGTTGATCCGTAAGATAAAACAATTTGCATGCTGCTGCCAGGTGCAGAGGCTGGAAATAGCTAAAGGCGAGTTCAGTCCTCCGGGGAGCAAAGTCCTGTAAGTGCAATCATTTCTAATACAATCACCTTCTGCAAGCCTGGTAAAAAATAACAAGATACCATGGCATGATACAGTCAGCTGTCATAGCATCCATCCCTGCGTGTGACTACTGACGGCTCCGTCTCCGGTACGTTATATTAGAGCTCAGCACAGGAGGACCCATTTTCACAGGCAGCACAAACAAGCACCGATTCGTGAAATAGCATACCGATCGCTGCTCATTTACTACACTTAAAGGAGTTGTTTCACTTCAGCCAATGGCATTTAGCATGTATGCCACTAATGTATTGTGAATGTCCGTATTGCCTCTGTTGCTGGCTTGATTCATTTTTCCATCACATTATACACTGCTCATTTCCAGGGATTAAGACCACCTCTCTAACATCACTTGGTCTAGGGAAAGCTGAGAGAAAGCTGCGGCGCTACTGCGATTGCTGGCGCCTTCTCAAACAGCCGATCGGCGGGAGTCCAGGGTGTCGGACCTCCACCGATCAGATACTGATGATCTATCCACAGGACAGGTCATCAGTATATAAAAGTCTTGGAAAACAAAAGGCACCTGATAAAAAAAGAATACCTTACTACGTTCTATTATTTCTGTTTTTGGAATTAAAGGGAATGTGTCATCAGAAAATGACCTATTGTTTAAATTACGTTTTCATGTTAAACATATTTTTGTTAGAATTTTTGCAGATTTTTTAAATTTTCCATGTTACTATTTATAGTTAAAGAAAATATATAAAACTGCAACTTTCACACTGGTTACTAGGCCTAATAATAGGTCTTCCTGTTTTGTATAGGTTACTTCTATCTTGTTATCATCACATGCACAATGACAAGTAACACCTCTATATAGATAACACAGAATCCAATAGATGATATCAAAGCTTATATACTCCCTCCCTCCTGACCCCTGCACAGGTCACAGAGCAAGCCTAAAGAACTCAGCTCCTGTCCATTGTGTCTATGGCTTATGTAGATGCTCCCAAATGACAAGAAGTCTTAGCATATTTTTGGCTTAGTATGCAGTGTGAAATTTGCAGGATTACATTTTTTTACTATAGTGACATTAAAAAAAATTTAAAAGCAGCTCACCAAAAATTCTAAAAAAAAATGTTTAAAAGCAGGATTTAAACAATAGATTTTTTTTCTGATTACATATTCCCTTTAGGGCTCATGCACACGAACGTATTTTCTTTCCGTGTCCGTTTCATTTCTTTTGCAGACCGTATGCGGAACTATTCATTTCAATGGGTCCGCAAAAAAAACGGAAGGTACTCTGTGTGCATTCCGTTTCCGTATTTCCGTTCTGCAAAAAAATAGAACATGTCCTATTATTGTCCGCATTACGGACAAGGATAGGACTGTTCTATTAGGGGCCAGCTGTTCCGTTCTGCAAAATACAGAATGCACACTGACTTTTTTGCATACGGTCGTGTGCATGAGGCCTTAAGTGAGCCCACACTGGGTTTGGCATGGATGCAATTTGACTTTTGAAGGGCTACACTGTTATAATTAGTCATTGGTATGATGCTTTTATTACAGATTCTGTGAAGTTCAAAAACACCACTAAATTTTATTTACAAATTAGACCCCCCCCCCCAACATATTTATGAATGGACAGGAAAATATGGTGGCCCTCTTTTTTTTGTAGACAATTCACTTAAATGTGGTGGGAAGAAATAAAAAAAAATAAAAACAGCATTTTTTCCAAATATATGAATTGAGGTGACTTCTGGCGCATGCCACTGGGGAAATCCACTGAACATATATTCGGCAACTTATACCATCTTCAGGGATAGCAAATATTACGTGGATGTCTTACATCTTGGGCCTAAGGGAAAGCTTGTAATGAATGTGCAAACTGGCTTTTGGAGAACAAATTTTCCATAGCAGGTTTGCTGACACCATGGTATGGTTACAGGTGTTGTGCCAAAACAGCAGGAACATCCTCAAAATGACTTTATTTATCAAATTAGGCCCTCTATCCTCACCCTTTTTCATTTTGTGTTAAAAGTTATAATTCTGTGGAACGATTAAAATTAAGTCACAATCAAAATACTTCTATATTTATATATGTAAAAGATACAGGTTCAACATGAAATATACTTTCTTTAACCCCTTAGTGACCACCCATATGCCTTCTTACAGCAGTCACTGAGGGGCCTTATGCTAGGGCACCACCTTTTTATGGTGGCACTTTAGCCAAAGTTAGCGCTAAAAGAAAGCGATAAAGCTCCACGCAAGTGGCTGAGGACTCAGAACAACGATCAGAGACTCTAACGAGGGATCTCTGATCGCGTGACTGCCGTAATACACTGTAAAAAAAAAAAAAAGGCAGACATAGGAGCATCTGGTGCCCCGGATAGGTCACCCAGTATTCCAATCGGGAATAGCTGGGTACTGACCCCCCACCCCCCCTGTTGTGGCCCCCCTCCTGAAGAACAAAATGGCCCATGTATTCACAGTAAGTTACTGTGCTCAGGCTCTGCCTGCAGCATAGTAATGATCAGGGACCATTACTATTGGTCCCTGATTATGTGATCTCCATGATAACCCTATCACGGAGATCACATCTAATATATAAAGCTAAGTGTGTGTGTGTGTGCGTATGTATGTATGTCCGCTAAAGGAATATGCATTTACAATCACAAAAATTGGCACACAGGTACATAAGGTGTCCGGGAAGGTTTTAGACCAGGTCTCAGCTCTCTAGGATGTACCATTCCTGAGATATTTCTAAAAAATGCGTTAGCCAATAGAAGCTTGGTCACATGACCCTTATCAGCCAATAGAAGCTCGCAGGTCCTCCAGTCTCCACATACACAGTTTTACTCCAGGTTTCCATAACAACCCAGCCATTTTTCTTCACTGCTGTAGGAGAGCTTTAACCCCTTAAGGACATAGGACGTACCGGTACGCCCTATTTCCCGAGTCCTTAAGGACACAGGACGTACCGGTACGTCCTGACTTAAAATCTGTATTCCGGCGCCCGAGGGGTTAAACGGAACGGGATTTCGGCTGAAATCCTTCAGCCGGCATCCTGTGACAACGCCAGGGGGGGTCATGTGACCCCCCCGTGTCGGCGATCGCAGCAAACCGCAGGTCAATTCAGACCTGCGGTTTGCTGCGCTTTTTGCAGTTTCTGATCCCCGCGGTCCCTGACCGCGGCGATCAGAAACTTTAGAGTGGCTAAAATCAATATTTTTCACCCCCCCCTGCACCCCTGCATGATTTGATGCCGGCGGGTGGTGCGGGGGGGGGTGTCGCATGCAGTGGGGGCGTTGCGGGAGGCGGGCGGTGCGGCAGGCGGGATCGCGATCCCCCGCCCGCCTCCCCATGAATGATCGTTGGCTTCTAGTGGGTATACCAGGGTGCCAGCACATTGCTGGCACCCTGGTATAAACGGCTGACATCTGTGCAGATGTCAGCCGTTTAACCCTTTCCATACCGCGGTCCGTACGGACCGCTGTATGGAAAAAGTTAACTGTCATCGGTCAGGGAGCTCCCTCCCTCTCCATCGGGGGGCTGCTGTGCCTTTGCAGCCCCCCGATGGAGAGGGAGAGAGCCCCCAGAGAGCCCCCCTCAGCCCTGTGCTTACCCTTCCCCGTATGCGAAGTTCTGAGCAGACGGGGAGGGTTCCCATGGCAACAGGACGCCTGCTCAGGCGTCCTGCTGTCCATGGTGCTGAACAGATCTATGCTGAAAGCATAGATCTGTTCAGTGTAAGTAAAATACAGTACAGAACAATATATATTGTACTGTACTGTATTATACAGACATCAGACCCACTGGATCTTCAAGAACCAAGCGGGTCTGGGTCAAAAAAATGTAAAAAAAAGTGAAAAAAGTTAAGATAAAAAAAAATAACATTTATCACTGAATAAAAATTAAAAAAATAAAATAAACTACACATATTAGGTATCGCCGCGTCCGTAACGACCTGATCTATAAAATGGTCATGTTACTTTCCCCGCACGGTGAACGCCATAAAAATAAAAAAATAAAAACTATGAGAAAATTGAAATTTTGCCCACCTTACTTCCCAAAAAAGGTAATAAAAGTGATCAAAAAAGTCGCATGTACGCCAAAATAGTACCAATCAAACCGTCATCTCATCCCGCAAAAAATGAGACCCTACTCAAGATAATCGCCCAAAAGCTGAAAAAACTATGGCTCTTAGACTATGGAAACACTAAAACATGATTTTTTTGTTTCAAAAATGAAATCATTGTGTAAAACTTACATAAATAAAAAAAAAGTATACATATTAGATATCGCCGCGTCCGTATCGACCGGCTCTATAAAAATATCACATGACCTAACCCCTCAGATGACCACCGTAAAAAAATAAAAATAAAAACAGTGTAAAAAAAAGCCATTTTTTGCCATCTTATGTCACAAAAAGTGTAATAGCAAGCGATCAAAAAGTCATATGCACCCCAAAATAGTGCCAATCAAACCGTCATCTCATCCCGCAAAAAATGAGACCCTACTCAAGATAATCGCCCAAAAACTGAAAAAACTATGGCTCTTAGACTATGGAGACACTAAAACATTTTTTTGGTTTTAAAAATGAAGTTATTGTATAAAACTTACATAAATAAAAAAAATGTATACATATTAGGTACCGCCGCATCCGTGACAACCTGCTCTATAAAATTACCACATGATCTAACCTGTCAGATGAATGTTGTAAATAACAAAAAAAAAAAAACGTGCCAAAAAAGCTATTTCTTGTTACCTTGCTGCACAAAAAGTGTAATATAGAGCAACCAAAAATCATATGTACCCTAAACTAGTACCAACAAAACTGCCACCCTATCCCGTAGTTTCTAAAATGGAGTCACTTTTTTGGAGTTTCCACTCTAGGGGTGCATCAGGGGGGCTTCAAATGGGACATGGTGTCAAAAAAACAGTCCAGCAAAACCTGCCTTCCAAAAACCGTATGGCATTCCTTTCCTTCTGCGCCCTGCCGTGTGCCCGTACAGCGGTTTACGAACACATATGGGGTGTTTCTGTAAACTACAGAATCAGGGCCATAAATAATGAGTTTTGTTTGGCTGTTAACCCTTGCTTTGTAACTGGAAAAAAAATATTAAAATGGAAAATCTGCCAAAAATTTGAAATTTTTAAATTGTGTCTCTATTTTCCATTAAATCTTGTGCAACACCTAAAGGGTTAACAACGTTTGTAAAATCAGTTTTGAATACCTTGAAGGGTGTAGTTTCTTAGATGGGGTCACTTTTATGGAGTTTCTACTCTAGGGGTGCATCAGGGGGGCTTCAAATGGGACATGGTGTCAAAAAAACAGTCCAGCAAAATCAGCCTTCCAAAAACCAAACGGCGCACCTTTCACTCTGCGCCCCGCTGTGTGGCCGTACAGTAGTTTACGGCCACATATGGGGTGTTTATGTAAACAGCAGAGTCAGGGCAATAAAGATACAGTCTTGTTTGGCTGTTAACCCTTGCTTTGTTAGTGGAAAAAATGGGTTAAAATTGAAAATTAGGCAAAAAAATGAAATTCTCAAATTTCATCCCCATTTGCCAATAACTCTTGTGCAACACCTAAAGGGTTAACGACGTATGTAAAATCAGTTTTGAATACCTTGAGGGGTGTAGTTTCTTAGATGGGGTCACTTTTAGGGAGTTTCTCCTCTAGGGGTGCATCAGGGGGCTTCAAATGGGACATGGTGTCAAAAAACCAGTCCATAAAAATCAGCCCTCCAAAAACAAAACGGCGCACCTTTCACTCTACGCCCCGCTGTGTGCCCGTACAGTAGTTTACGGCCACATATGGGGTGTTTCTGTAAATGGCAGAGTCAGGGCAATAAAGATACAATCTTGTTTGGCTGTTAACCCTTGCTTTGTTAGTGGAAAAAATGTGTTAAAATGAAAAATTTGACAAAAAAATTAAATTCTCAAATTTCCTCCCCATTTGCCAATAACTCTTGTGCAACACCTAAAGGGTTAATAATGTATGCAAAATCAGTTTTGAATACCTTGAGGGGTGTAGTTTCTTAGATGGGGTCATTTTTGGGTGGTTTCTATTATGTAAGCCTCGCAAATCGACTTCAGACCTGAACTGGTCCCTAAAAATTGAGTTTTTGTAAATTTCTGAAAAATTTCAAGATTTGCTTCTAAACTTCTAAGCCTTATAACATCCCCAAAAAATAAAATATCATTCCCAAAACAATTCAAACATGAAGTAGACATATGGGGAATGTAAAGTCATCACAATTTTTTGGGGTATTACTATGTATTACAGAAGTAGAGAAACTGAAACTTTGAAATTTGCAAATTTTTCCAAATTTTTGGTAAATTAGGTATTTTTTTGTGCAAAAAAAAATAATTTTTTTGACTTCATTTTACCAGTGTCATGAAGTACAATATGTGACGAAAAAACAATCTCAGAACGGCCTGGATAAGTCAAAGCGTTTTAAAGTTATTAGCACTTAAAGTGACAATGGTCAGATTTCCAAAAAATGGCCTGGTCCTTAAGGTGAAAATGAGCCCGGTCCTTAAGGGGTTAAAGGAAATCTGTCACCAGAATAATCACTATTGAAGTAAAGCCATAGCCTAATAGCACTTAGTACCTAATTTAAAGCTGTGCCTTTGTTCCAGCAATAGATGTTTTTATCCTCTGAAAATCCAGTTTATTTGGTATGCAAATGAGCCAGTAAGGTGCCCAGAGGGTCGTCACTCTTGCAGGAAGGAGCCCAGACACGCCCCCTGCCACAATGTGTCCACCCTCAAAAGATGAACTTAAAACCCCAAAAATCAGTTCATAAACTGTCCGCCCATAACTGTCAGTGGGCGTCCATTACTAGGCTTCCATTAGTGTCTGTCCGTTACTTCTGGTCAATGGGCACCCCATTCTAGGCGTACATTCTAGGTGTCTGTTAGTGTCCAACTGTTACTGTAGATCAGTGGGGTCCGTTACTAGGGGTCCATCACTGGGCGATGGTACATTGTACACCCCTTTGCTAAAAAAAATGAAAACATTTATTACTTAGGCCTCTTTTACATAAACGTAAGGGCTCCGTGCCCATGCTGTGGGCCACATACGGCGGTTCCGCAATACACGGATCACCAGCCACGTGCATTCACAGATGCGGACCCATTCACTTGAATGTGTCCGCAAATGCGGAGATGCGACGCGGAATGGAACCCCACGGAAGCACTACAGAGTGCTTTTGTGGTGTTCCGTTCTGCAAAAAGATAGAACTTGTTCTATCTTTTTGCGGAACGGACGGATCGCGGACCCCATTCGAGTGAATGGGTCTGCGATCCGCATGCAGCTGCCCCACGGTCAGTGCCCGTGCATTGTGGACCGCAATTTGCGGTCCGCAGCGCGGGCACGGAGCCCTTATGTTCGTGTGAAAGACGCCTTAGGGTGGGATAATTCTTTTTTTTTTTTACCTGCTGGGCTTGGTAACAAAAAATGGCTCAAAGGGTGTGTAGAGCAGAGAGGGGATATGTATTTTTAAAGGGGTTCTCTAGTCTTTTAATATTGATGACCTATCCTCAGGATAGGTCATCAATATCAGATCGGTGGAGGTCCGACACTCGGCACCCCTGCCGATCAGCTGTGTGCATGTGCTGTCTCCCTTCTGTTCACTGCTGTTTTGCAATAGACATAGCAGCAGGAAGAGAGACGGCACATGCACACTGCACACGCCTTCTTTTCATACAACGGATTGGCGGGGGTGCCGGGTGTGAAACCCCTGCCAATCTTACAGTCAGGTCCATAAATATTGGGACATCGACACAATTCTAAAATGTTTGGCTCTATACACCACCACAATGGATTTGAAATGAAACAAACAAGATGTGCTTTAACTGCAGACTGTCAGCTTTAATTTGAGGTATTTACATCCAAATCAGGTGAACGGTGTAGGACTTACAACAGTTTGCATATGTGCCTTCCCACTTGTTAAGGGACCAAAAGTAATGGGACAGAATAATAATCATAAATGAAAATTTCACTTTTTAATACTTGGTTGAAAATCCTATGCAGTCAATTACAGCCTGAAGTCTGGAACGCATAGACATCACCAGACGCTGGGTTTCATCCTTTCCTTCTCCATACTCTTCTCTTCCCATCACTCTGGTACAAGTTGATCTTGGTCTCATCTGTCCTTAGGATGTTGTTCCAGAATTGTGAAGGCTTTTTTAGATGACGTTTGGCAAACTCTAATCAGGCCTTCCTGTTTTTCAGGCTGACCAATGGTTTACATCTTGCGGTGAACCCTCTGTATTCACTCTGATGAAGTTTTCTATTGATTGTTGACTTTGACACACATACACCTACCTCCTGGAGAGTGTTCTTGGTCTGGCCAACTGTTGCGAAGGGTGTTTTCTTCACCAGGGAAAGAATTCTTTGGTCATACACCACAGTTGGTTTCCGTGGTCTTCTGGGTCTTTTGGTGTTGCTGAGCTCACAGGTGCGTTCCTTCTTTTTTAAGAATGTTCCAAACAGTTGTTTTGGCCACGCCTAATGTTTTTGCTATCTCTCTAATGGGTTTGTTGTGTTTTTTCAGCCTAATGATGGCTTGCTTCACTGATAGTGACAGCTCTTTGGATATCATCTTGAGAGTTGACAGCAACAGATTTCAAATGCAAAAAGCACACTCGAAATGAACTCTGGACCTTTTATCTGCTCAGTGTAATTGGGATAATGAGGGAATAACACACCCACCTGGCCATGGAACAGCTGAGAAGCCAATTGTCCCATTACTTTTGGTCCCTTAACAAGTGGGAGGCACATATGCAAACTGTTGTAATTTCTACACCGTTCACCTGATTTGGATGTAAATACCCTCAAATTAAAGCTTACAGTCTGCAGTTAAAGCACATCTTGTTTGTTTCCTTTCAAATCCATTGTGGTGGTGTATAGAGCCAACATTTTTAGAATTGTGTAGATGTCCCAATATTTATGGACCTGGCTGTATATTGATGACCTATCCTGAGGATAGGTCATCAATATTAAAAGCCCAGAGAACTCCTTTAAGCTTAAACAGTTCTCATAGTGAAACAGACACCTTGCCAGAGGTAGAAACATATTCAAGCTCTGCTTCTATGGTGGTAGAAGACATTGCCACTAAGTCATCACATACACGGTGCAGTGTTGATGTCCCTTTCACAGCGTGGGATCCTGCAACTTTATTCCCCCCAAAATACCCCAATTCTACAAATAAATGTGGAAGTCACAAATTTGACCCTGTATGATTTTTTTTTTACATCTGTTTGTGGACGATAACGTCCTGGAATTAATTGTGCAGCAGACTAATCTGTAAGCCACAGTAAGTTTTGCTGTACAAAAGCCCACATCTGTATCACATCTTTTTAGGAAGTAAATATATTCTTTTCTCTTTAGTCTGTGGACTTTCTGATGTGAAAAAATGTTTACCACTTACGATTTCAATTAATTCCAGGACCTAATCACTTACAAACTAATTTTATTAAGGCAGTTTCTTGTGCAGAAGCCCATATCAGTCTGTTCCAGAATGTGGACCCCCCACAAATGTTCCTTGGTCACAAAAAAATATCAGCCCACTCTTGCTGGACAACCATTGCTGCCTATGCCACCCCTGTAGTCATGAGGTTCATGCATTTTAGTAACAATTTTCAGGTCCCACTAAAAAAACTAAACTGGTTTTATTGCCCAAATAAACTGAGGACTCTGGTTACCCTCCTGATGGAATAATTCCAAAATCCCTACATCCAATATATGGACTCATTAGTGGATGCATTTTAAAAGGGAACCTGTCATCTTTAATTTAGATATTAAACTTATCCTTTCTAAATCTTTATTGTGTTTCCCCAGTCATATAAATCACAATTAGAATTAAATCTGGTGCCGATTTAACTAACAATCTTTTCTTAACTTCCCGCCATCTATGCAAATGTGCATAAAAGAAGTCATATCTTACATCTCTCAGCTGAGAAAAGTCATATCTTCCCGGAGTC
This sequence comes from Bufo bufo, assembly GCF_905171765.1. Lineage (NCBI taxonomy): Eukaryota > Metazoa > Chordata > Amphibia > Anura > Bufonidae > Bufo > Bufo bufo. Next base: position 132,174,061 of record NC_053393.1, read on the forward strand.
AAGCTCCTCAGCTCCACCTCAGAAACACCCCATATCTATGTAATCTCGCACATGCGCATTATTCCTAACATTGAAAACGAGGTTGCTTCGGGATTTGAACGCAACCACGTGAGCTATGTAGTGCCCTGCATAATGCTCAGTCCCTTATTCCTTCTGTAGATAAGATAAGAATAAGGAGCCACTTCCTCAACCAATAAGTAAGTTTGCTCTATCGCATAGAGATTTTCCCGTGGTCCTGATACCCAGTAATGTGTCCGCATGACTTTCCTTTATTTCCTATATTTCACTCAATCTGCTGGGCAAGGGTAATTGCGCACGCATGCAATTTCGAGCAAAGATGCAGAATATTGGCTGTCAATCAAAGTCTAGGGGGGAGGGAAATAGGCGCTGATGGTGTGAGGGGAAAGAATTCATTATGCCAATGAGCATAACAGCAGGAAAGCTTTAGGGGGCGATATATTAGGATATAGGAGTCCAGAGAAGGTTATAGATGGATTGCTTGAAACTCTCATGGTAGACAAGATTTAAGGTACCTTTAGTTTAATATGTAAAAACATGGTGACAGGTTGCCTCTAAAAGGTCCTAATTTTCATCATTTCATTTTTTATGATTATGTCCTGCTACACAAAGCTGTAAATTCCATTCACATTACTGTATCGTGATATGGGTATGATATTTTTTTATTTGGAGGATCTTTAATGATTGAGTTGTTCCTCACCAGTACACAAAGGGCTTTATTAAGATTTTGGTGGACGTCTTACACCGGACAACACGTCTAGTAATCCTGACATCATTTTGGGAATTAGTGATCCATTACTGTTCCTACAGACGGTTCTGGGCACTGTCCTTTTACACATTCTGTAGGTGACTGGTTTATTGTGTGCATAGCGGTTTCTACCTTGCCGGGCAGGGGCCTGTTATGGTGCACCACGTCACTTAGCACGTTCGTCTCTCAGATAGGGATTGATGGGACTAAAGAGACGTTGTACGACTAGTCACTGTTCTTGAATGCCAGCTTGTCATTATAGCCCTAAAGTTCTTTCATCTTGTGAACAAACTGGAATTTGCATCATATTTGGATACAAATTTCCTCTTTTGTCTTGGACATGATGCCTTTCACTACAGTCGTTTTTTCCTGCAATAATGCCTCGTAAGTGGGACATAGTCATATGTACAGGCAAGTGCCATTTTGGAAATTTGCCTCCCTTATATGTGCACAGCTTCACTTCCCATCTGTACGCGCCACAAAAATAAGAATGTGGCAGATTTCTAAGACGGTAACAGTTACCCATCTAAAAATATTCTTTCTCATTGTTTCATCCTATAAAAATGTTGCACTCAGCAAGCACACTACACCACTAGATGCATGCTTTAATCCCTTAATGCATAATGCCGTACATGTACGGCATTATGCACCCAGAATTGTATGGAGTTGGCTGCTGCGCTGAGCCCGCTCCATACACGGCGGGTGCAGGCTGTATAATACAGCCAGCACCCAGCTGCAAAAACGGGGAGCGCCGATCATGCCGAACCCCATCATTTAACCCCTCTGATGCCATGTTCAACAGCGTTTGCGGCATATGTGAGGTAAGGCAGAGGGATGAGGCTCCCTCTGCTTTCCGATCGGAGCCCCCACTGTGAGATTGCGGGGCTCCGATCAGCTACCATGACAGCTTGTGGCCTGCTGAGGCTTCCTAGGGCTGTCATAGTAACCTCCCTGCTAAGGCTACTTTCACACTTGCGGCAGAGTGATCCGGCAAGCAGTTCCGTCGCTGGAACTGCCTGCTGGATCCGGCAAAACATATGCCAACTGATGGCATTAGTAAGACTGATCAGGATCCTGATCAGTCTTAACCCCTTAAGGACTCAGCCCTATTTCACCTTAAGGACTTGCCCATTTTTTGCAAATCTGACCAGTGTCACTTTAGGTGCTGATAACTTTAAAACGCTTTGACTTATCCAGGCCATTCTGAGATTGTTTTTTCGTCACATATTGTACTTCATGACACTGGTAAAAGGAAGTAAAAAAAAATCATTTTAATTTATAAAAAAAAAAAATAATTTACAAAAAATTTGTAAAAAATTGCACAGTTCCAAGTTTCAATTTCTCTACTTTTATAATACATAGTAATACCTCCAAAAATAGTTATTACTTTACATTCCCCATATGTCTACTTCATGTTTGGATCATTTTGGGAATGATATTTTATTTTTTGGGGATGTTACAAGGCTTAGAAGTTTAGAAGCAAATCTGAAGTCACTTTGCGAGGCTTACATAATAGAAACCACCCATAAATGACCCCATTCTAGAAACTACACCCCTCAAGGTATTCAAAACTGATTTTACAAACGTTGTTAACCCTTTAGGTGTTCCACAAGAATTAATGGAAAATAGAGATACAATTTCAAAATTTCTAATTTTCCATTTTAATCATTTTTTCCAGTTACAAAGCAAGGGTTAACAGCCAAACCAAACTCAATATTTATGGCCCTGATTCTGAAGTTTACAGAAACACCCCATATGTGGTCGTAAACCGCTGTACGGGCACACGGCAGGGCGCAGAAAAAAAGGAATGCCATACAGTTTTTGGAAGGCAGATTTTGCTGGACTGTTTTTTTTTGACACCATGTCCCATTTGAAGCCCCCCTGATGCACCCCTAGAGTAGAAACTCCAAAAAAGTGACCCCATTTTAGAAACTACGAGATAGGGTGGCAGTTTTGTTGGTACTAGTTTAGGGTACATATGATTTTTGGTTGCTCTATATTACACTTTTTGTGAGGCAAGGTAACAAGAAATAGCTGTTTTGGCACAGTTTTTATTTTTTGTTATTTACAACATTCATCCGACAGGTTAGATCATGTGATATTTTTATAGACCAGGTTGTCACGGGTGCGGTGATACCTAATATGTATACTTTTTTTTTATTTATATAAGTTTTACACAATGATTTCTTTTTTGAAGCAAAAGAAAATCATGTTTTAGTGTTTCCATAGTCTGAGAGCCATAATTTTTTCAGTTTTTGGGCGATTATCTTAGGTAGGGTCTCATTTTTTGCAGGATGAGATGACGGTTTTATTGGCACTATTTTGGGGTGCATATTACTTTTTGATCGCTTGCTATTACACTTTTTGTGATGTAAGGTGACAAAAAATTGTTTATTTAGCACAGTTTTAATTTTTTACGGTGTTTATCTGAGGGGTTAGGTCATGTGATATTTTTATAGAGCCGGTCGATACGGACGCGGCGATACCTAATATGTATACTTTTTTTTTTATTTATGTAAGTTTTACACAATAATATCATTTTTGAAACAAAAAAAATGATGTTTAAGTGTCTCCATAGTTTTTTTATTTTTTGGGCGATTGTCTCAGGTAGGGGCTCATTTTTTGCGGGATGAGGTGCCGGTTAGATTGATACTATTTTGGTGGGCAAACGCCTTTTTGATCGCTTGCTGTTGTACTTTTTGTGATGTAAGGTGACAAAAAAATGGTTTATTTAGCACAGTTTTTATTTTTTATTTTTTACAGTGTTCATCTGAGGGGTTAGGTCATGTGATATGTTTATAGAGCCGGTCGATACGGACTCGGCGATACCTATTATGTATACTTTTTTTAACCAATTTTTTTTTACTTTATTTGGGGAAAATGGAGTTTTTGTTTATTTTTACTTGAAACTTAATTTTTTGGGGGGAAAACTTTATTTTTTCAACTTTTACTTTATTTTTTGTCCCACTTTGGGACTTCAACTTTTGGGGGTCTAATCCCTTTTACAATGCATTCCAATACTTCTGTATTGGAATGCATTGGCTGTATGAGTAATACTGTGTGTATTACTCATACAGCTTCCGGCCTGTGAGATCCAGGGGGCTGGATCTCCCAGGCTCGTCACAGGAAGGCATCGTGCTGTCTTCCATGCCATCGGGTCCCCCCTACAGCCGCATGCGGACCCGATGGCACCGCCGCCCGCCGGATAAGGTAAAAGCCACAAACCGCAGGTCTGAATTGACCTGGGGTTTGCGGCGATCGCCGACACGGTGGGGGGGGAGGGGGGTGGGGGGGCGTTGTGACAGGATGCCCGCTGAATGATTTCAGCGGACATCCTGTTGCAATTAACCCGCGCCGCAATCGCGATTTAAAGTTAGGACGTACCGGTACGCCCTGAGTCCTTAAGGACTCGGGAAACAGCGCGTACCGGTACGTCCTAAGTTCCTAAGGGGTTAAATATATTGAAATCCTCGATCTGTCATTCCAGTGTCATCCGGCAAAACTGATCCGGCATTTACTTTTTTCACCTTTTCCGGTGTTCCGTTTTTTTGTTTCCGCCGTGTTTGTGTTTCTGTTCCGTTTTTCCGTATGGCATATACAGTATACAGTAATTAAATAGAAAAAAATTGGGCTGGGCATAACATTTTCAATAGATGGTTCCGCAAAAAGGGAACGGATACGGAGGACATCTGGATGCATTTCCGTATGTGTTCTGTTTTTTTTGTGGACCCATTGACCTGAATGGAGCCACGGAACGAGATTTGCGGGCAATAATAGGACATGTTCTATTTTTCAACGGAACGGAAAAACGGAATGCATATGGAGTACATTCCGTTTTTTTTTTGCGGAACCATTAAAATGAATGGTTCCGTATACGGAAGAGATCTGGCAAAAAGCCGACAACTGGGCAGACAGAAACCACTGCACGCTGCGGTTCATGTCCGTCCGATTCCCGGCATTTTCTGCCAGAACTGGCGTTCAGATCACCTTGCTGCAGATGTGAAAGTAACCTAAATAAAGTACAATATGTGATGTAAAAAAACTAAGAATTACTTGGATTCATAACACCTTTACATAGTTATTTTCTGCTAAAGTGACACAAGTCAGTTTTCCAAAATCTGGCTTGGTAATTAAAAGGCCCAAACACGCTTGGTCACTAAGGGGTTAAAATGTGACACTTGTGTGGTATGCATGGAAAAAAAAAATGTATACAGAGTCCGGGCTTTGCTGGGCATTCTGGACAATAGTATCTAGAACAGGGATCGATAACCTTTAGCACTCCAACTACTGTAAAACTAGAGCTCCCAACATGCACAACCACTCGGCTGTTACTCCCACATAAGTAAAAGGAGTTGTATTTGCAGAACAGCTGGAGTGCCGGAGGTCGCTGATCCCTGATCTAGAATCTCTCCTGATGCCATGTTTGACTCCAACTCTGCAGTTTTTCTGAGGATTCTGATCATTTTATTTCGGAGGGAGGGTGTCAGCAAAGTGTCTGCCATGCAACCTGCTGACTGTTTCTGACTGGATGCTCACAGGGATAGTACTGAATGGATAAAGTACAGACAGAATCATTTCTTCCTGGAATTTTAGAATGGGAGCCTGGTTTACAAATTTATTTTATAAATTGCAAAGGCTTTGTTCACTGCTAATTGTAACAAGTACAGGGACACTTTATACCAGTGCTTTGATTTACACAACTGAATGATGCCTGAGCATCTGGCTGTGAAAGTCAATTCCCCCCATATATTTGTTAGAATCCTTTACACACTCAGGTTTCTCTGCCGCTAGGACTGTTGTATCAGTGTGAATGGTGCTGAGGAGAAAGACATTTCTCTTGTCTCTGTATTTTACTGCCAGCAGTTATGAACTCCGAAAACATTGGATCTCACAACATACTGTGTCCCCCACATACAGAGGTTTGGAAAGTGGGATACTTTCTTTCCGTGTCCGTTCCGGTTTTTTTTTGCGGCCCGTATGCGGAACCATTTTACTTCAATGGGTCTGCAAAAAAATCGGAAGTTACTCCGTGTGCATTCAGTTTCCGTATTTCCATTCCGCAAAAAAATAGCACATGTCCTATTATTGTCCGCATTACGTACAAGGATAGTAGTGTTCTATTAGGGGCCAGCTGTTTCCGCAAAATACATATGGTCGTGTGCAAGAGCCCTAAAGGGTAGCCTTCAGATCCCACACAATCTTCTCATTGACACCCATGTAGGTTTGGGCAACCAGGGGGACCCAGCTGACAGGCTTTTCCCTCAAATTCTGAAGGCATACGTGTATGCAATGCCACTCTCACATAGTTTATAGACAGGGCCGGCCTTTGGGGTGTGCGAGCTGTGCGGCCGCACAGGGCGCCATGGCAACAGGGGCGCACGGCGGCCGACACAGCTCGCAGTCGGTCACTCTCTACTCTCTCTTACACAGGCTACAGCAGCCAGCCAGCCCGACCCGAGATTATGTTAGCGGTGAGGCGACTAGGTGAGCCTGGGCCTGGTGAGTGGCGAGCTGAGGCTGAGCCGCTGGTTCTGGAGCGTGGATGAGTAGCTTAGGGGCGCAGGCGCAGCGTCCAAGTGCTGCAGCCTGCGCCTTCACAGAGACTAGCCGCGGAATGATCCGCCGCTCAATGTGTGACTGCGGCCGGACCGGCGGTGCGCCTCTGCAGACAGGTGGGAGGGAGCAGTCGCAGAAGACAGACAGTGTCAGTGAGTACCTACCTGGCTGTTCTTATTGTGTTTTTTTTTAAAACCAAATATCTTTAAGACTTACATTAAATGGGGGCAGGGTCTAATTAAGAGGGGCAGCCGGGCAGGACTACTGGATAAGGGTGACAGTCACTGGGCATGATTAAGGGGGCAGGGGACTGGATAAGGCCTAAGGGTGACACTGGGTATGATTAAGGGGCAGGGGAGTGGCTTTGGTTGACACTGGGTATGATTAAGGAGGGTAGGGGACTTGGTAAAGGTGACAGGGTATGATTAAGGCTCTTAATCATACCCAGTGTCACCCAGAGCCAGTCCCCTGCCCCCCTTAACCACCTCAGCCCCCAGTGCTTAAACACCCTGAAAGACCAGGCCACTTTTTACACTTCTGACCTACACTACTTTCACCATTTATTGCTCGGTCATGCAACTTACCACCCAAATGAATTTTACCTCCTTTTCTTCTCACTAATAGAGCTTTCATTTGGTGGTATTTCATTGCTGCTGACATTTTTACTTTTTTTGTTATTAATCGAAATTTAACGATTTTTTTGCAAAAAAATGACATTTTTCACTTTCAGTTGTAAAATTTTGCAAAAAAAAACGACATCCATATAGAAATTTTGCTCTAAATTTATAGTTCTACATGTCTTTGATAAAAAAAAAAATGTTTGGGTAGAAAAAAAATGGTTTGGGTAAAAGTTATAGCGTTTACAAACTATGGTACAAAAATGTGAATTTCCGCTTTTTGCAGCAGCTCTGACTTTCTGAGCACCTGTCATGTTTCCTGAGGTTCTACAATGCCCAGACAGTACAAACACCCCACAAATGACCCCATTTCTGAAAGTACACACCCTAAGGTATTCGCTGATGGGCATAGTGAGTTCATAGAACTTTTTATTTTTTGTCACAAGTTAGCGGAAAATGATGATTTTTTTTTTTTTTTTTTTTTTTTCTTACAAAGTCTCATATTCCACTAACTTGTGACAAAAAATAAAAAGTTCTATGAACTCACTATGCCCATCAGCGAATACCTTGGGGTCTCTTCTTTCCAAAATGGGGTCACTTGTGGGGTAGTTATACTGCCCTGGCATTCTAGGGGCCCAAATGTGTGGTAAGGAGTTTGAAATCAAATTCAGTAAAAAATGACAAGTGAAATCCGAAAGGTGCTCTTTGGAATATGGGCCCCTTTGCCCACCTAGGCTGCAAAAAAGTGTCACACATCTGGTATCCCCGTACTCAGGAGAAGTTGAGGAATGTGTTTTGGGGTGTCTTTTTACATATACCCATGCTGGGTGAGATAAATATCTTGGTCAAATGACAACTTTGTATAAAAAAATGGGAAAAGTTGTCTTTTGCCAAGATATTTCTCTCACCCAGCATGGGTATATATAAAATGACACCCCAGAACACATTCCCCACCTTCTCCTGAGTACGGAGATACCAGATGTGTGACACTTTTTTGCAGCCTAGGTGGGCAAAGGGGCCCACATTCCAAAGAGCACCTTTCGGATTTCACAGGTCATTTTTTACTGAATTTGATTTCAAACTCCTTACCACACATTTGGGCCCCTAGAATGCCAGGGCAGTATAACTACCCCACAAGTGACCCCATTTTGGAAAGAAGACACCCCAAGGTATTCCGTGAGGGGCATGGCGAGTTCCTAGAATTTTTTATTTTTTGTCACAAGTTAGTGGAAAATGATTATTTTTTTTTTTTTTTTTTTTTTCATACAAAGTCTCATATTCCACTAACTTGTGACAAAAAATAAAAACTTCCATGAACTCACTATGCCCATCAGCGAATACCTTGGGGTCTCTTCTTTCCAAAATGGGGTCACTTGTGGGGTAGTTATACTGCCCTGGCATTCTAGGGGCCCAAATGTGTGGTAAGGAGTTTGAAATCAAATTCTGTAAAAATTGACCTGTGAAATCCGAAAGGTGCTCTTTGGCATATGGGCCCCTTTGCCCACCTAGGCTGCAAAAAAGTGTCACACATCTGGTATCTCTGTATTCAGGAGAAGTTGAGGAATGTGTTTTGGGGTGTCTTTTTACATATACCCATGCTGGGTGAGATAAATATCTTGGTCAAATGCCAACTTTGTATAAAAAAATGGGAAAAGTTGTCGTTTGCCAAGATATTTCTCTCACCCAGCATGGGTATATATAAAATGACACCCCAAAACACATTCCCCACCTTCTCCTGAGTACGGAGATACCAGATGTGTGACACTTTTTTGCAGCCTAGGTGGGCAAAGGGGCCCATATTCCAAAGAGCACCTTTCGGATTTCACTTGTCATTTTTTACAGAATTTGATTTCAAACTCCTTACCACACATTTGGGCCCCTAGAATGCCAGGGCAGTATAACTACCCCACAAGTGACCCCATTTTGGAAAGAAGAGACCCCAAGGTATTCGCTGATGGGCATAGTGAGTTCATGGAAGTTTTTATTTTTTGTCACAAGTTAGTGGAATATGAGACTTTGTATAAAAAAAAAAAAAAAAAAAAAAAATCAGCATTTTCCACTAACTTGTGACAAAAAATAAAAAATTCTAGGAACTCGCCATGCCCCTCACGGAATACCTTGGGGTGTCTTCTTTCCAAAATGGGGTCACTTGTGTGGTAGTTATACTGCCCTGGCATTTTCCAGGGGCCCTAATGTGTGTTAGGTAGGTAAATGACCTGTGAAATCCTAAAGGTGCTCTTTGGAATATGGGCCCCTTTGCCCACCTAGGCTGCAAAAAAGTGTCACACATGTGGTATCGCCGTATTCAGGAGAAGTTGGGGAATGTGTTTTGGGGTGTCATTTTACATATACCCTTGCTGGGTGAGAGAAATATCTTGGCAAAAGACAACTTTTCCCATTTTTTTATACAAAGTTGGCATTTGACCAAGATATTTCTCTCACCCAGCATGGGTATATGTAAAATGACACCCCAAAACACATTCCCCAACTTCTCCTGAGTACGGCGATACCACATGTGTGACACTTTTTTGCAGCCTAGATGCGCAAAGGGGCCCACATTCATTTTATGAGGGCATTTTTAGACATTTGGATACCAGACTTCTTCTCACGCTTTGGGGCCCCTAGAATGCCAGGGCAGTATAAATACCCCACATGTGACCCCATTTTGGAAAGAAGACACCCCAAGGTATTCAATGAGGGGCATGGCGAGTTCATAGAAATTTTTTTTTTTTGGCACAAGTTAGCGGAAATTGATATTTTTTATTTTTTTCTCACAAAGTCTCCCGTTCCGCTAACTTGGGACAAAAATTTCAATCTTTCATGGACTCAATATGCCCCTCACGGAATACCTGGGGGTGTCTTCTTTCCGAAATGGGGTCACATGTGGCGTATTTATACTGCCCTGGCATTCTAGGGGCCCTAAAGCGTGAGAAGAAGTCTGGAATATACATGTCTAAAAAATTTTACGCATTTGGATTCCGTGAGGGGTATGGTGAGTTCATGTGAGATTTTATTTTTTGACACAAGTTAGTGGAATATGAGACTTTGTAAGAAAAATAAATAAAAATTCCGCTAACTTGGGCCAAAAAAATGTCTGAATGGAGCCTTACAGAGGGGTGATCAATGACAGGGGGGTGATCAATGACAGGGGGGGGTGATCAATGACAGGGGGTTGATCAATGACAGGGGGGTGATCAATGACAGGGGGGGGTGATCAATGACAGGGGGTTGATCAATGACAGGGGGGTGATCAGGGAGTCTATATGGGGTGATAACCACAGTCATTGATCATGCCCCTGTAAGGCTTCATTCAGACGTCCGTATGCGTTTTGCGGATCCGATCCATCTATCAGTGCATCCGTAAAAATCATGCGGACATCTGAATGGAGCTTTACAGGGGGGTAATCAATGACAGGGGGGTGATCAGGGAGTCTATATGGGGTGATCACCACAGTCATTGATCATGCCCCTGTAAGGCTTCATTCAGACGTCCGGATGCGTTTTGCGGATCCGATCCATCTATCAGTGGATCCGTAAAAATCATGCGGACGTCTGAATGGAGCTTTACAGGGGGGTGATCAATGACAGGGGTGTAATCAATGACAGGGGGGTGATCAGGGAGTCTATATGGGGTGATCACCACAGTCATTGATCACGCCCCTGTAAGGCTTCATTCAGACGTCCGGATGCGTTTTGCGGATCCGATCCATCTATCAGTGCATCCGTAAAAATCATGCGGACATCTGAATGGAGCTTTACAGGGGGGTGATCAATGACAGGGGGGTGATCAGGGAGTCTATATGGGGTGATCACCACAGTCATTGATCACGCCCCTGTAAGGCTTCATTCAGACGTCCGGATGCGTTTTGCGGATCCGATCCATCTATCAGTGCATCCGTAAAAATCATGCGGACATCTGAATGGAGCTTTACAGGGGGGTGATCAATGACAGGGGTGTAATCAATGACAGGGGGGTGATCAGGGAGTCTATATGGGGTGATCACCACAGTCATTGATCACGCCCCTGTAAGGCTTCATTCAGACGTCCGGATGCGTTTTGCGGATCCGATCCATCTATCAGTGCATCCGTAAAAATCATGCGGACATCTGAATGGAGCTTTACAGGGGGGTGATCAATGACAGGGGGGTGATCAGGGAGTCTATATGGGGTGATCACCACAGTCATTGATCACGCCCCTGTAAGGCTTCATTCAGACGTCCGGATGCGTTTTGCGGATCCGATCCATCTATCAGTGCATCCGTAAAAATCATGCGGACATCTGAATGGAGCTTTACAGGGGGGTGATCAATGACAGGGGTGTAATCAATGACAGGGGGGTGATCAGGGAGTCTATATGGGGTGATCACCACAGTCATTGATCACGCCCCTGTAAGGCTTCATTCAGACGTCCGGATGCGTTTTGCGGATCCGATCCATCTATCAGTGCATCCGTAAAAATCATGCGGACATCTGAATGGAGCTTTACAGGGGGGTGATCAGGGAGTCTATATGGGGTGATAACCACAGTCATTGATCATGCCCCTGTAAGGCTTCATTCAGACGTCCGGATGCATTTTGCGGATCCGATCCATCTATCAGTGCATCCGTAAAAATCATGCGGACATCTGAATGGAGCTTTACAGGGGGGTAATCAATGACAGGGGGGTGATCAGGGAGTCTATATGGGGTGATCACCACAGTCATTGATCACGCCCCTGTAAGGCTTCATTCAGACGTCCGGATGCGTTTTGCGGATCCGATCCATCTATCAGTGCATCCGTAAAAATCATGCGGACATCTGAATGGAGCTTTACAGGGGGGTGATCAATGACAGGGGTGTAATCAATGACAGGGGGGTGATCAGGGAGTCTATATGGGGTGATCACCACAGTCATTGATCACGCCCCTGTAAGGCTTCATTCAGACGTCCGGATGCGTTTTGCGGATCCGATCCATCTATCAGTGCATCCGTAAAAATCATGCGGACATCTGAATGGAGCTTTACAGGGGGGTGATCAATGACAGGGGGGTGATCAGGGAGTCTATATGGGGTGATAACCACAGTCATTGATCATGCCCCTGTAAGGCTTCATTCAGACGTCCGGATGCATTTTGCGGATCCGATCCATCTATCAGTGCATCCGTAAAAATCATGCGGACATCTGAATGGAGCTTTACAGGGGGGTAATCAATGACAGGGGGGTAATCAATGACAGGGGGGTGATCAGGGAGTCTATATGGGGTGATCACCACAGTCATTGATCACGCCCCTGTAAGGCTTCATTCAGACGCCCGTATGCGTTTTGCAGATCCGATCCATCCATCAGTGGATCCGTAAAAATCATGCGGACATCTGAATGGAGCTTTACAGGGGGTTGATCAATGACAGGGGTGTAATCAATGACAGGGGGGTGATCAGGGAGTCTATATGGGGTGATCAGGGGCTAATAAGGGGTTAATAAGTGACGGGGGGGGGGTGTAGTGTAGTGTAGTGGTGCTTGGTGGGACTTTACTGAGCTACCTGTGTCCTCTGGTGGTCGATCCAAACAAAGGGGACCACCAGAGGACCAGGTAGCAGGTATATTAGACGCTGTTATCAAAACAGCGTCTAATATACCTGTTAGGGGTTAAAAAAAACACATCTCCAGCCTGCCAGCGAACGATCGCCGCTGGCAGGCTGGAGATCAACTCTCTTACCTTCCGTTCCTGTGAGCGCGCGCGCCTGTGTGCGCGCGTTCACAGGAAATCTCGCGTCTCGCGAGAGGACGCACCGGCGCGTCCACCCAGAAGAGCAGGGCCGCCGCAAAGACGCAATCCTGCGTACGGCGGTCCTGAGGTGGTTAATAATAACCTGTCACCTTTACCCAGTCCCCTGCCATTCTTAATCATACCCAGTGTCAACCAAAACCAGTCCCCTGCCCCTTAATCATACCCAATGTCTGTCACCCCCCTTATCCAGTCCCCTGCCCCCTCAATTAGACCCTTCACCCCCTAATCATACCCAGTGTCACCCATATAGCCAGTCCCCTGCGGCTTAATCATACCCAGTGTCACCCTTAGGCCTTTTCCAGTCCCCTGCCCCCTTAATCATACCCAGTGACTGTCACCCACCTTATCCAGATCCAGTCCCCTGCCCCCTTAATCATACTGCAGTGTCTGTCACCCTTATCCAGTAGTCCCCTGCCCGGCTGCCCCCCTTAATTAGACCCTGCGGCAGGGGACTGGCTATGTGGGTGACACTGAGTATGATTAGGGGGTGAAGGGTCTAATTGAGGGGGCAGGGGACTGGATAAGGTGGGTGACAGACACTGGGTATGATTAAGGGGGGCAGGGGACTGGGCAAAGGTGACAGGGTATGATTAAGGGGGGCAGGGGACTGGCTATGGATGACACTGGGTATGATTAAGAAAGGCAGGGGACTGAGTAAGGGTGACAGGGTATGATTAAGGGGGCAGGGGACTGGCTCTGGTTGACACTGGGTATGATTAAGGGGGGCAGGGGACTGATTAAGGAGTGCAAATGGTTGATGAAGGGGTGCAGCCTGGGGATTGATGAAGGGGACAGGGTCTGATGAATAGAGGCAGTATATGTTGAAGGGGGGCCAGTGTCTGATGAAGGGGGCAGGGGTTTTATTGAAGGAGTGGCCAAGGGTTTTGGTGAAGGGGGTGAAGGCGGCATATGGTGTGCCTGAAATTGTCTAGAGGGGGCCAAACAAAGACTTGGGTTGAAGAAATGAGGGAGAGGCTATACATGCTTAGTGTTGAAAAATGGTTAAATATAGTGTACTGACAACATTGCTCTTGTTTCTACAATACATAAACTGACCTTGTGGATTATACTATTAAAGTGGCACTGTCACTGTCTGGGAAACTGTTTGTTACAAAGATTGTTTTCCTCTTTGTGTATGTTTAGGTGAAACGGTGGGGGGGGGGTGGGGTGGGCGCCACAAGATTATCTCGCACAGGGCGCCTGAACACCTAAGGCCGGCCCTGTTTATAGAGCATGACTCTGTGTCTCGCTTGGAATATACTGCTTAAACGCAAGGTGGCCTGTGAAACAGATGAGGGATTCCTCAACAGCAGGGCCGGATTAAGTGCATGATAGGCCCGGGGCTGTCTACCCAACTTGGGACCCTCCCCCCATTTTAGTTTTAATTTTTTTCTGTATGAAGAGGCTGCAGTGCTTCATGAGCGCCACAGTCTCTTCCTGGGCCATATGACATCTTTAGACAAAAAAAATACCCCAAATTGGCTCCTAAACGGAAAAATTTGGTCGCCAAATTTAAAATACATATAATTATAATAAAAAAGACATGGAGAATACAGCACCACATACCTCTTACTTCCAGTGACATCTCATGTCATGTAGACCTTCTCTTTCTTTCTTCTTCTCCTCCATTTGACCCAGACCGCCATGGCAAATTCTTTCAGCTGCATCTCGTCTCTACAGAGTTTGTAACACAGACACGTTCGATTTCTAGATTTTTCCATCAACCTCCCCATCCTGGTGTCCCCACAGTGTCATCCTGCTGCCACTCCCAATACTGTGCCCGTTGTGCCCCAGGTACTATACTGCTGAAAAAATAGGGACCCTAATAGACATAATTGGAGTCATTTATCAAACTGGTGTAAAGTAGAACTGGATTTCCAAAAGAGCTGTCAAAAATGAAAGGTGGAATCTGATTGGCTGCTATGGGCAACTAAGCCAGTTCTACTTTACACCAGTTTGATAAATTACCCCAAATGTTCCTATAGTGTCCACAGCAGCTATACTGTCCCCTAGAGTGCCCCGAGTAATAATAACACCCTCTATTGTGCTCCAGGCAATAATCCCTGTATAGTGTCCCCAAAAATAATAGAATTGCCCCTACAGTGCCTCCCAAATAGCAACACCCCCATATAGTAATTTCCACCACACTGCCCCCACATAGTAATCCCCCCAAAGTAATTTGCCCCCACACAGTAATTTGCCCAAATTGCCCCCATATAGTAGTTTGCCCCCACACAGTAATTTCCCCTACATAGTAATTTGCTCCACACTGCCCCACATAGCAATTTCCCCCACACAGCAATTTCTCCACACTGCCCCCACACAATAGTTTTCCCCACATAGCAATTTCCCCCACACTGCCCCATATAGTAATTTGCCCCAACATAGTAGTCCCTCCCATAATAATTTGCCCCCACACTGCCCCATATCACACAGCCCCCACATTCCCCCCCCCCCGATGTACTCGATGTCTCTTCACTAATATGTCCTCCTGTGTGTCCCCCCCCCACATGTCCTCCAAAGTAGGCACATGAAATAAAAAAATAAAAAATGAAAAAAAAAAATTAAAAGCCAAATACTCACCTATGTCCAGGGCCAGGCGCTTGCTCGCAGAGGAAGGCGGTGTGGCAGGCATGCACATGTCACAGTGCTGCGTCCCGGCACAGGCACGAGATGACGTCATCACGCCCGCCTGCGTCAGGATTTCACCACCTACTAGGCCTGAAGCCTATGGCGGTGATCGGCGACGGGACAGGGAGCTATGCGCTCCCGTGCCCCGCCACAGTATGTGGGCGTTCGGGTCGGCGTTAGGGCCCCCCAGCAGTGCTGGGCCCGGGGCTGCCGACCCGACCATCCCTATTGTAATCCGCCAGTGCTCAACAGCTATGTTTTTAGCAGAAACCATTGACAAGGTACATTGGATTGGTGGACCAGTATGAAGTAAATTTTCGTAGTGAGTCCCATGTTAAATGTCAGGGCTAGGAACTGTTTTATTTGAGGCTCCATAGTGGGTTTCCAGTATGGGGGTTTGGCATTGAGATAGAAGGATTTCTTGTCAGAAACTGCTGGTCATATAGGTTAGTTTGCAGTACTAGTTCCTGTAAATGTTGTTCTGTAGGCACATTTACACCAGCTTGTGCCATGAATAGAGCAATAGCAGGTCTGTAAATGTCTAATTGTGACCACATTAAATATGGATAGATAATTTCTGAAGAGGAACTTTGCCTAGGAGTCCAGGGTGTATGGTCCAGCTGTCGATGCAGACTCTTACTAGTGATTATAGTTCGGTCATCTGTGTATGTGCTCTACTGATGCTTGTCTCACACTGGTTACCTGGCAAGTCTGTGCTGCTGCTAGTTTTGCAATGCTCACTGCTGCCAGCTGATCTCTGATACCATCTCTGTATTTTTGTTGGACTTTTGTACGGGGAAGTCATCATCGGAATCACAGTCTGAACTGGCACTTAAGGTATCACTGCCTTCAATAGGCTCATACTCAGAGGAACAAGGCACGACATATGCCCCCTTAGCACTGTACTTCTACGTGACATGTCTGATGCAGAGTACCTGACGAATAAAAAGAATATCCTATAAATGTACTTAAAGGGACTCTGTCACCACTTTCTAACCCCCCCTTTTAAAAGTATTGTTCTCTCCATGGCGCCCTTGTGATTACAAAGGTGTTGTTATAACATAAATTCGCCGTCTCGTTTTGATAAAAATACCTTTTATCTAACCTGTCAATCTTGTGGATAAGGTGCCCAGGGCGTTTCTGAAGCTCTGAAGCTGCCGCCCGCCGCCGCCGCTGTTGGTGCCCAGCTCCTCCCCTGATCCTTTCAGCGCCGCCTGAATGTAAAGAAATCCGCCTCCGGCTCTCGCTCAGTGCCCCCTCCTCCTTTTCAAAGATCCCGCGCGTGCGCACAGGCCTGTGCCTGATGCGCCCGTGCGGACATTTAGAATCAGCCTCATTGAGCGAAGTGCGCATGCGCGCACTTCGCTCAACCTCCTCATAAGACGAGCACAGGCCTGTGCGCACGCGCGGGATCTTTGAAAAGGAGGAGGGGGCACTGAGCGAGAGCCGGAGGCGGATTTCTTTACATTCAGGCGGCGCTGAAAGGATCAGGGGAGGAGCTGGGCACCAACGGCGGCGGCAGCTTCAGAAACGCCCTGGGCACCTTATCCACAAGATTGACAGGTTAGATAAAAGGTATTTTTATCAAAACGAGACGGCGAATTTATGTTATAACAACACCTTTGTAATCACAAGGGCGCCATGGAGAGAACAATACTTTTAAAAGGGGGGGTTAGAAAGTGGTGACAGAGTCCCTTTAATAGCAGCTAATTAATATTACCTGATAAAAAAATGATACACTTTGGTTGCAATTTCTTATGACCACTAGTCTTGAGTGAATCGAGCGTTGGATCATAGATCCAAAGTCGATTCGGTCAAACACTTCGATTTTTATGCTGTCTCCATACAGCATTAAAATGTATTAGCTCAATGTAGGCAATCCATTTTAATGCTGTACGGAGACAGCATTAAAATCAAAGTGTTTGCCTGAATCGACTTCAGCTGTTGCAAAACAACTCCCAACATGCCCTGATAGCTGTAGGCTGTCTAGGCATGCTGGGAGTTGCAGTTTTGCAACAGCTGGAGGGCCGCAGGTTAGGCATTCCTGTTCCAGTGGATTCTTTCATTTTAGCCAACTGTATAAGTGCTGTCAGGTACCTTAGGGTGTTTCATTTTGTAATGGAAAAAAAAAAAAATTTAAAATTTTTGCAGACTTAGCTTATGCCCTGAGTCTCAGTGATGTAAAAGATATACCGGTATATGCCAAATTTCAAGAAGATTGGATAATATTTAGAGGTTGCACACTTTGATCAGTTTTGTAAAAGTAGGCAAAAATTAAGATTTTTCAATGTTAATTACTTTTATTGGGAAAACTAGAAAACACAAACTTAAAATAATATTAAAACTAGACACTAAGATTAATAGCTAGTATGATAGGCAAAACATGTGTTATATTAATTAACTTTGAACGATGCAATCCCTTCTTTTGTTAGCTTGGCGACGACTTTTCTGTGATGCTCGACTATCCTCAACAAGAATTGTTTTTGTTTTTCGTCCCTGACCGATTCGTTAAACTTTTTTATCAGAGCAATTCCTCTTCCTGCGGTATCATTGACCACCTTAAGAGCGTTCACGTGGCTTCTTAGAGAATCACTGCAGTATTCTGTCACGTGGTGGATCCCAAACAATTCAAAGAACGTCTTTGTTTTATTAGTAACTAAATGGCTCAGGTCTTTTCCTTCAAAAACTAATCGTTTCATTTCCTTTTTCTTTGCAGGTTTGGTTTCTAAATTTTTAGTCATATTTTCCTTAACAGCCTGAGTAATACGTTCGTCCAAAAAAGCCAATCCTACATTTGTTTCTGACATATACCAAAGGTATCTCTTAGCAACTGTGAGAGCACTTTTTTTTACGTCTGTATCTGGGTAAGTGCTCAAAAGCTGAAGCATATCCAAATCATTCTTTGGAGACCATCGACTTACAATTGCCTCGTGCAAAAAGCAAACATATATGAGGCTGACAAAATGTGCAACCCGTTTCATTCCTTTCAATTCTCGTTGAGGAATATTCAACTGTTTAGTGAAGAGGACAATTTTAAGTGCATATATTGCCTTTGCCTTGATGCAGAGCCCCTGGGATCCTGAAACTGAAGTCGTTTTTAGACCAACCTCCTAGGTACAGGAGTGAGAGTAGTAATAAAAGTGATCAATGTGTGCAACCCCAAAATATTATCCAATCTTCTTGGCATATATATCTTTTACATCACTGAGACTTGGGGCATAAGCAAAGTCATATGAAAATAACATCTTTGGAAAAATGAAACACCCTAAGGTACCTATACAAACGGAAAATGCAAATGTGATCGCACACTACATCCAGCACTCTGCCCTCCATGCTGGATGAGACATTGGTTTATATTTTGGCCAAAGCATAGTAAGCCACTCACCGCGTCAAGGTTGTCTCATGAGTGGTCCCTAACTCTTGTTCCTACCTGTTCATGGGCCATGACAGCCACATAAAATCCAGGGAATGCAGGTCAGCATGTGAATGCAGATTTTATGTGGCTGTCATGGCCCATGAACAGGTAGGAACAAGAGTTAGGGACCACTCATGAGACAACCTTGACGCGGTGAGTGGCTTACTATGCTTTGGCCAAAATATAAACCAATGTCTCATCCAGCATGGAGGGCAGAGTGCTGGATGTAGTGTGCGATCACATTTGCATTTTCCGTTTGTATATGTATTTCGCCATAGTGATCTGCACCTACAGGCAGGTTGTGCTGACCCAACCCCTTATTTTTTACCCTAAGGTACCTGTATCTATAAAGTCATGTTCTGCACTGAACATCTGCAGCACATTTGCAGTGTGGTGCTAGTGAATAGGATTCTAGAAATGAAAAAATCAACACAGATTTTAAGACGTGCTGCAGCTTTTCTTATCCATATGTTGTTGATTTGACGCAGATGTTTCACCTGTAAAAACTACACAGACATCATTACCATACTGTTGTGATTTCTGGTAAAAATGTATATTGCACAATATTCACCCACATGACATTGGCACTTTGCTACATGTGGCTTTTCCCAGGGTACGACCACCAAGAGGGGTCATGTTTTACTTGTGATGTGGCTGTGCTGCATTTCAGTACAGTAAACTAATAAAGACTGCACGGTTTAGTGGGTCTGTACTGTTTATAGCCACACAGTACTGAAGGTGCTGCACGGCCATTACCTACTAAATTAACCTACTAAACAGTGCAGTCTTTTTTAGTTTAATTAAAGCCCGCTGCAGCTCTTTCAGCTGCATGGTATTCGACCGCAATGCAGCCACATCACAACCGCGAGGCTGCTGAGCGTCAGATCTCCATGCAGTTTGCAAGCCATGTAGGGGACACAGCAAAAGTGGAAGAAGGTGCTATGGTCAGATGAGATTAAAGTAGAACTTTCTGGCCTAAATGCAAAACAATATGGGGCATATTTATTAAGACTGGCGTTTTAGACGCGGGTTTTAATAAGCCCTATACATGGAGGTGGATCCGCCAAAGTTATGAAGAGGCACCAGCCTCTACATAACTTTGGCGGATCCACCACCGCTTCTAAATGTAAGACAGCTTCCTAGTCGTCTTACAATTAGACTATTTTCTACGGCTAAACCAGGCGTAGAAAATGGTGAATGAGCCGGTTCTGCCGGCCTGTCCCCTTCTCCAACCACGGGCACTTTTTTTTTTTAGATCTGATGTAAGCATGGCATATTTCTGTTTCATAAATGACCCCCTATGTGTGGAGGAAAACGAACACTGCACACCACCCTGAACACACCATGGCCACCATTAAACATGGTGGTGGCAGCATCATGCTGTGGGATGCTTTTCTTCAGCAGGGACAGTGAAGCTGGTCAGAGTTGATGGGAAAATGGATGGCGCTAAATACCTGGAGAAAAACCTGGTAAAGGCTGCAAAAGACTGGGTCAGAGGTTCACCTTCCCGAAGGACAACAACCCTAAACATACAGCCAGATCTACAATGGAATGGTTTAGATCAAAGCATAATCATCAACTATTCAAAGTCCAGACCTAATCTGGAGTCCAGACAATTTGTGGCAAGACTTGAAAATTGCTGTTCACAGATACTCTCCATCCAATCTGACTGAGCTTGAGCTGTTTTGCAAAGAAGAACGGGCAAACATTTCAGCCTCTAGATGTGCAAAGCTGGTAGAGACATAGCCCGAAACACTTGCAGCACTGATTGCAGCGTATTGTGGTCCTACAAAGTATTGACTCAGGGGGGCCGAATACAAATTCACGCCAAACTTTTCAGATTTTTATTTATTAAAAAATTTGAAAACCTTGTATCATTTTCTTTTCACTTCACAAATACTAGGTACTATGTGTTGGTTTATCACATAAAATCCCAATAAAACACATTAGGTTTGTGGGTGTAACGTGAAAAAAATGTGGAAAAGTTCAAGGGGGTATGAATACTTTTTCAATGCACTGTATATAAGGGCCTGATTCACATGTCAATGTTTTGGCAAATTATTTCTATCAGTGATTTTGAGTTTAAACAGAGATCAGGTATAATGGAAAGATTTGCACCTGTTTCTGGGCAGTGCGAGGGTGCTTTTACACCAAGATAATATCTGATAGATTTTCTGACCAATCATTGGTCAGATGCTCGTTTACACACCAACTATAGGTCTGATTGGACAGAAATATTCTGGTCAGATAATCAGTTGGTGCAAATGCACCCTAAAGCTTCAAACTCATCTATCTAGCAGCAGTGGCGAGAGACAGAGCAACAATACACCCATATTTTTCTTTGCATACCATGTCATTTATTGTGCCAATTCCATTTTCTAGACTAAAGAGACAACCGGCACTCTTCTCCCTCCTAAACCAGTAGACAGAATAAGAGTAGGTCAGAAATGGGCAAACTTACACCTCCAATAATTTACTGTGTGCAATAAACCACTTCATAGTTAGCACACTGTGTAAGTACTCAGCACCATTTATTAACAGCAAAAGCCCACTGGAAAATTGCACCCTTAGAGAGCAACCAGTTCCTGTCATGTTTTGCACTTATTCCCCAGGGGACAATGTTTTTCTTTTCCACTGCTCGCACCGGGGCTGTGACTCTGCCAACGAACAATCAGCCTTTGTTATCAAATTTAACGTATTAATGACACACAAAACCACTGCTGCCCAACTAGCAAATCCAGGGTGAGGCGCTCCCCTTGCCAAAGATCACCCAGATAGCTCTATTATAGCATAAAATAAAATAACAATTTTACTGTAATCTAACTTAACAACTTATAAATAATATATATTTTTGTCATTCTGTTCAACTGCATTAGGATACATCTAAACAGTGACCATGGCACCCTTGGCTTATGGAAGAATTAATGGGGTAATTTATCAAACTGGTGTAAAGTAGAACTGGATAAGTTGCCCATAGCAACCAATCAGATTCCACCTTTCATTTGCCAAAGGAGCTGTAAAAAAGGAAAGGTGGAATCTGAATGGTTGCTATGGGCAACTAAGTCAGTTCTACTTTACACCAGCTTGATAAATGACCCAATAAGTTTTTAAAGGAGTTGACACAGGATAGGGAATAAGTTTCTGATTGGTGGGGTCAAACTCTTGGGGACCAGGTGGTCACAAGATAGAGGTCCCCACTGCCTGACCTGGGTTTAAAGACCCAGCAGGATGGCGTCACTGCTACACGGTGGAGAAGGAGAGCGAGATAGTGTGTGGCGCTGGAACAAGTAACATTGTCCCTCCCTTAGGGCACCTCGCAGCAGAGTCCGACAAAGAAGAGAAAGGATACTGGACATGGAACTTCTTAAGACGAATATAGGCATTTACACTAGGTCCTTTTTAGGAATCCAACTTCACCCTTCTGGACCATATCCTTTCCAGTCAATCAAGTAAACCAATCTCCACAAACCTTTTTCCAATCCAGCAAATGGTTGATTTCATATTCCGTGATGGAATCCTGAATCGAGACAGGTCATATCTTGACTTTGGTGATAAATTTGTTGAGGACCAAAGGGCAGAGAAGAGAAACAAGAAAACTGTTAGGGATCTTGAGAGACGAATATTAACTTCAAACTGAAGGTGGCTTTGGTAATTTGTTCAAGCACTTAGAATGGTGTGATAAATCTTGGAGCAAGTTTTCAGCAGGAGGCTTTAAAAGGGTTATCCAATCCCTAAAATGCCTACCCATACGCCCGGGGCCCTCACACAGACAGTACTTAACTGACTCCCCGGCATCCACGTTGCTCCTGATGCCCGCATGGCTGCCACCCCTGCATCTTCACGCCGCACGGATGAAAACATCCGGCGACAGGAGGCAGTCAATAGCAGGTCGCGACGGGAACCAGCCTCCCTAGTATCACCCACGATCAATTTTGAGTATTTTCTCCTTTTTCAGGTAAGAGCATTTAGAAGAGCAACCACTTGAGTATAACTTTTGATAACTGCCGCTAGTAATTTGAGAAGCCAATATATTTCTGAAGAGCTTTAAGGCCCACTTGTCGTCAGTTCAAGATCCATCTGCATTCCTCCATAGGAAGTAATAAATTCTAAAATGAAAACTCCTGGCATTTGAATAAACATTTATCCAGTTTAGTGTAAAAGCAATACAGAGTAGAACTGAATGGACATGAAGGTGGCGAGTGTTTAAATCTTGAGAGAAAATCATGTTATCTTTGAAATATAGGAGTTAAGTATACCCCAGAAAATTTATTTTACAAAATATTGGATTACTATGTCCCTTTTAAGAACTTCACTTTTTAGAAGGAGGGCACTGGCCACAAAGGCCCTGATCAGGCTCTTCAAAGACTTTGCCAAAGGCAGAGAGCAAGGAATACAGTGAGAACATAATAGAATCATCCCACCTCACCGGACTGATGCCCAGGCCAATGTTTTTCTCAAGAGCAGAAAAAATATGTATGCCACTTTCGCTTGATCATAGTGGAACTTATGCGGACATAGTTCAGAGTGTACCATGCATTTATTATTAAAAGACCCTGCAAGCCTTAGGGTTCCCATCGAATTAGGCAGGTGTAGGCAAATATCAGCAAGGGATGGATCCAAGCAGAGGAGCAGACTATGACAAATGTTGGAGACAGGAGGAGATGCTTCTGGAGCAGATCTCTGGGCGTCCATCTGTGCCAAGAGGTCACAAACAGCCTAGACCAGGGGTAGGCAACCTCCGGCACTCCAGTTGTTGTGGAAACTGCAACTCCCAGCACGCATAATTGCTCTGCTCTTCTCAGAACTCCCATGAAATGAATGGAGCATGCTGAGAATTGTAGTTCACCAACAGCTGGAGTGCCGGAGGTTGCTGACCCCTGGACTACACTATCTCTCCTTGAACAGAAGCAAGCTGAGCCACCAATTCAGCCAATCTGTTGAGGTAAAGTGGTAATGGCATAGATGCCTCAGCACTTTTGGGATCCATGGCCTGGCTATTCTGTTCTGTTTATACCTAGTGAATTGGATCCATTAAGCCACTGGTTCAAAAGAGCAGGTCTTGCTGCATAGATAAGAGGCCCTGATGCAGCAGAAGAAAATAAGCAACAGAGGTGGGAAGCTGGCAATGTAGAAGAATGATGTAGCTGAGTTTTTGATGTAGCAGAACTGAAGAAGTAGCAGAGCTGGTGGTGTAGCAGAACTGTATGCAACGCAAATGGTAGTGTAGCATAGCCAATAATTTTGTAGAGGCAATGGTGTGGCAGAGCGGAGGTTGCTTTGTGGTGTTGGTGGTAAAGATAATGCAGAGTTGGTGGTGTAGGAAAGCTGAGGATGCTGGCTGGACAATAGTTGTAAGAGAGCTGAAAGTGGCAATGCAATAGATGTAGCAGGGTTGATGAAGAGACTTGCCAAGGATATGGCAGTAAACTACATGAACCAGTGGGAAGGATGTATACCTCCTGAATGGTCAGTGGGCCCACCACTGCCTGCTGAGCTTGGTTTAAATTACCTGGTTGCATGACGTCACTGCTACGTGCCGAGCTGCAGTGGCAACTCAAGGTGCAGAAGTGGGACAGTGTGCTGCGCTGGAGTGGAGTCAGGTGAGTAACACTGGCTCTGAGTGCTGGGGGGGGGCTGTCAATTACAACTGTCCTACAGTAGCTGACTGCACAGTCAAAGCTTTCTGTGCCGCATGTAATGTATGATGGATGTGTAACACCCCAGAGTTGTGTTACTACACGCCTCCACCCCGCTACTATCTCTTAAGAGCCTGTATATTGTCATCTGATATAATTTATATTATGTCTTCACAAATGTGCATCTAAAACCGTGTTAAAAACAATTGTTCTTGTAATTCTCCTGGTTACCAGCAGGTGGCAGCATCATTGGTTTTAATGTTATGGCAGTTCAGAGTGGAACAATCCTGTTCTATTCTGCCCCCCTGCTGAAGAGAGGTGGACTATTCAGTCTTCCTGCAGCAAGGGAGGGAAAAAACTGTTAGATCCAGTTTCCCCCTGTATAGGGAAGACAGCAAGGACCAAGTCTCGGTCTGAGACTTTGTCATATTCCCATTCTGAGCTACTTCAGTCTCAGCTGGATGAAGAAGCAGAACATTATAGACAACCTCCAGAGTTCCAGGAAGCAAGCATCCCCTAAGAATCCATCTGTTAGTTAAGTCCAGAGACCTAGGAAGAGCCATTTCTCCTCAGCTAGTCTGTCCCCTTAAAGCAGAAGTTATAGAAAAGTGCAGAAGATTAATTCCTGTCACAATTACAGAGCTACCAAGCAGACGACTTATCCTGCAAGCTCTAAGTTTAAAGCAGAAGCCATCATTTCCTGCCAATCATTGCTAAAACCTGCTGGGACCAGAGACCAAAGCTGTATACTGCTTGGATACAAGTTATCTTCATTAAAGAAACGTTTGAACTTCATCTAACGGTCTGGACATCATTTTTGCTGCAAAATTCCTCTATTAATCCTACTATCACTACACTCAAGCGAGACAGGAGTCCGGCCGTACCCAGGAAGGAGACACCGTTGACACAACTACCACTATCCTACAGAGACATTATAGGCCATTACACCACTCTGGAATTCCTAATCTGGGACATGCGTTATAACACCTTGGAAGGCCCTGGGGTAGTACCCTGCACACGCTGCAATTGGCAACACGACTTTAAATACCCATATCCTGGCCATTGCAGATGCAAGAATGGAACCATTCCCATGACGTATATATAATGCAGAAAAAGGGTAAAATCTGTATTGTTTGTTAGCAGAGATATTTTACCATCAAAAGAAAGACGGTCCAGCTTCACTGAAAAATACTTGAGGCTTTATTTAATCCCGTGCAGATAAAAACCAACATACAGCAATGCAGAAAATCGACCGGTTTCGGATCACTGTAGATGTGGATCCTTAGTCATGATGTGCCAGGACTAAGGATCCACATCTACAGTGATCCGAAACCGGTCGATTTTCTGCATTGCTGTATGTTGGTTTTTATCTGCACGGGATTAAATAAAGCCTCAAGTATTTTTCAGTGAAGCTGGACCGTCTTTCTTTTTATTGGGATCCGTTGTGCGCCTAAGGTTCAGGGCGAGGTCCGGGCTCCTGGCTTCCTGTGGATGAGCGCGACATCTCCTAGTGTTGCTCCACAGATATTTTACCATCATCCAACAAAAATTTACCGGGATTGCTGAAGGCATATTATACAACCTCATTCCAGGGACCCTAGACAATCATCTGGGATCACCAAAAGAAGTTGTCACAATCAATTACTCTGCTGCAAAAGTAAAGGGAAAATTAAGCAATACATGATGCCTTCTGAAATTAACAGGTCATCTGTCTAATGACAAGACAAGCTGAATCCTCCAGGAAGAAAGCAGCCTCTCCTCGCTCAGAGAGGACACCTGAAGTAGAGGACTCCCCAATATTACTTCCATAGGGATGGTCTAAAGTAGACAAGCTCTTTTTTCCATTGTGTTCATCATTTTACCTGAAAAAAAAAGTGCTGAATGCTGCTCTATTTTATCTTGACAAATTTGACAGAATCTGTGACTTGTCTTTGTAAGATTTTATTTAAAACTGCATTTGAGGCTCTGTCAGGAGCCAATGAAATTTGCTGAAAAAAGCACAGCATGCAGCATTATTTAATGGTACAATGACGAACATCTTAATGGAAACCAAATAGAATCCATTAAAGTCCATTGTGTGCTGTTTGTGTCCGTCATGTGATGGATCTGGCATTTTTGTTTTTCCTGTTCCTATGAAAGAAAAACAGAAATGCGAACTCAAAAGGTGACCCAAACCAAATGAAGACAAGCCCTTTAAATCTACTCTCAATCATTTGAAGGACTATTTCTTGCTTATGTTTAGCAATCCCCCTCTATGAGCCATAAACAGAGAGCTGTTCTGCACACGTGGCTGCCATTCTGGTGGACCCAAGCTGTCCTTGTATTACATGGACAGCTAATCATTTGGATGGCCAATATGTAATAATAATTTTTTACCACAGTGGAAATTGCAGGGAAATGCCTGGCTGTCCATGGATTTTTGAATTTCTAAATCAGCTGATAGTAGGGAGCAGGACCTGCAGCAATCATCTGATCCCTGCATGACCTTCATTTTAAAAAGGGTCGTCTCTTATGAGATAAGCTCTTTAATTTGTTTAAGGGGTGGTCTATGAGCCAGAAAAACTCTGCAAGGGTACTTCCTGTTGAGGTTACCTCGAGCTGTGTATTATGTGAATAGGCATTTATTTCAATGGTTACCATGTAATAACACATTTCACCTGTAAAGAAAATACGGCACTGAAGAATAGTGGCTGATTAAGGATCAGTCGCCATTTCTTCCTTCCCGATCCCTGTATAAACAATTACCATTATGTATACAATAGATGCAGCACCACTGTCCAGTACAATACTCCGCCAGTGACGGCAATGTGCTTGGCTTCTGTGGAGGCCACGTCACTCCTCTCAGCCCCTTTAAACTGCTAATCACGGGGTTGTTTTGAGTTGGACCCACTGATAAAATATTGAAGGGGTTGGTCCCTTTATAGCTGAACTTGTGTGTTAAAGAAGGATTTATGTGACTTACTTATCCTTTATTGAAGCTCTACGCCATTTTCTTTACCAATGAAACTCTTATTTTGGTCAACCTTCAGTCCCATCCAGACAGCACTCCTGTTCATAAGCCGGCTGCAGATAGAGGCCAATGACTAGACACATCACTTAACCATCTTCTATTGACACACAATGACCGACATCTAGGGCTTGCCTGGACAGAAGGCTGGCCGAGCTAAGCACAGAGATTCGATAAAAGCTTGTATAGGTGAGCTGCATAAATGCATCTTCAGCTTCAAACTGCTTTTTCAACCCCAGATGGGTTCATGTGCACCGCCGCAGCTATTGACTGGCCTCAGTGGTGAAATGTTTCCAAGAGCATATCACTGCTGGGTCACATGCCACTTTGGGACACTGCTGAGGCCTGTAAATGGCTACAGTGGTACATGTGACCCCTTCCAGAAATTTACATGCCACAGACATCAGGCCCTGCGCTGGAAGTGGGTAGCAGGTGAGTGGATTTGTCTATGGTACACTTTGTGGGGTATATTAAAAAAAATAAAGTTAGAAGAGGGAAAACCCTTCAACACACTTTGGTAAAATTAGCTATAAAGTGGCCAACACCTTTAAGGAGTTAACTATTTAGGTGCATCTGTAAAGCTTTGACAGGTGAAAATCGAGTTATCAGAGTAATAAAAAATATAAAAGGTCACTAACTTTTCAACAATATTTCCATTAATTAATAGCACAGGAGAATATAAGAAACTTTGCAATATATCTTAGAGACAAACGTTTACACTAATCATTTATTTCTCCAATTATCAGCTCTTCTACAACTCCCCCCCCCCCCCCCCCAATTACCTAAACTAACATTCTAGCTTAAATGTCTCCTAAACGGTCCAGCTCACAGAAGTACCAGATTGTGTATGTCAACAGAACTCTATGGAAAAAGTAGGGGATGAGTAAACAGGAGCTGAGTGTGAAATAAAAGACACACACAGCCAGAGTGACTGCAGCAACTAAATAGTTTCTATCTATGCCCAAGTGATTTATTCATATCTTTACAGGTCAGTACCTTTGTATAACGTCCTCCGTGATACCAGGGCTACTTCTGAGTGAGACAGAGAAAATTAGGAGGTAGATTCTCCTCTACTTTCTGTGTGCAGTGGATGGGAGCTATTCTCCACCCAACATCTCTGGGACGCCTTCAAACTAGAGATAGAGCCTGCAGAGGAGAAAACTGCTAAAAATGTCAAATGTAATGTGATCTACAGTAATGGTCAAAAATAATGTTATTCCTCATGTACACACACACTGTACTATTGATGCACGCAAAGCATGTTGAAAGTTATGGCACGCTTTAAATATTAGCCTTTTATAAGGCTGTCTATATTTCCCTCAGTTATACCTAGGTACAGTACTTTGCCAATTAAATAAAAAAATTTGCCTAGCAGTAGGAGTCAAAGAAAGTGACATGTCAGGACACCATATTTTTATGCATAAGGGGCCTTGAAATTACAAAAAAAAAAAAATATTACAAAACCCTACATACTGAACGCTAGATCCCGAACACTTAGTATGGCAGTCCTTGTATCGCAATGCCCTACACATATAATTACACTTTCCAAACATTGCAGCTGGCAGGAAATTATACAGAGTTACACCAAGGACAATGATGAAGTGGCCTTGGGTAATGACATGTCATTACATCATCAATGACATCTGTCTCTGCTTGTTTTATTCATCTTTCCTGTAAATGACACAAAGAAACGGTAAATGTGTACACTACGGTTCCGGGGTTTATAGAGTTTATGCTCATGGCCTTTTAATTTTACCTATGCTTGCACTAGAAGATGCACTACATTTCTTAACAGACAATGATTGGCTGCAGTGGTCAAAGGGCAGGCCACTTCCGATCCAGCAGAGACCGGAAGTGGCCAGGAATGGTGGGACTGTGGAAAGTTGAGTAGGGTTTTTTTTTGTTTAATTGGGCACAGGTTCCCATCATTGGGGTTGTTAGCTGATAGGCCGGACAACGTCAATGTTAGGTCAGTTGATGTCTGACTTGCTGTTCGAAGGAGGAGTCGTGGGGTAGTGTCCACAAAGGATCACGCCATTTACATTAGATGATGCAGACAGTTCAGCTCCTCTTCTTGCCCCCAGCACAATGGCTACTGCACTTGTCACTGAGCACCCCCACAATACTCTCCCAAAGAAGTCAATGGGTCATCTTCTAACTCTGTTCATGTCACAAATACAGTAATTACCACATACTAGTACAAAAAGTAAACTTGTGTTGATGACCTGTATTTTTACACAAGGTGAAGAAAAACCTATCCGGATATAAAACAGCTATTAGAACAAGAGTTTTAGATACTGAAGGGTGACTAGCTTACTAATATAAATAGGCTGAAATAATGTGCTAAATTGACCTCATTACAATTTGTGGCAATTTACTAATTCTTATGATGTCGAAGAATGGACGCACCAAGTGGATACACAATATATTTCCGTATATCCAAATGAAAAATAATACAGATTGATATTCTGTATTAAATGTGGAAGAATTAAACGGATTCCAGTGTCCCCATTACATGCAGATTATAGAAGACTGTCTTTAAACTTTTATATACAGCTGCATGCAAAGATCGGGGATAAAAGTTATTTTCATGGACAAAAGCAGCTTACGGCTGTTTGATTTAATCAGTTATAACATTTATTAATTCTACGCTGTACCATTCATTGCAGGATAAAAAGACAGAAAGGACAAATACTCCCCATCTCCACACTTTACCAGGGTTCATATAACTAGAGATGAGCGAATTTCCGGTTATGAAATTCGTTCACGCTTCGTTTACTGGTAAAAGGTGAATTGCGCTATGGATTCCGTTCCCAAGGACTATAACGCAATTCTATGACGGAATGCAAAGCTGAATGCGTCTATGGGCTGCAAAACGGATCCGTCCCATTTCCGTTATGCAGGGGAGTCCTCTCCTGAATAACGGAAATGGCCTTCAGTTATGCATTCCGTCATAGAATTGCATTATGGTCCGTGGTAACGGAATCCATAACGCAATTAAACTTTTACCAGTAAACGAAGCGTGAACGAATTTCAAAAATATGAAATTTGCTCATCTCTAATAACAACAGATATTAGATTTTCTACTGAAACTAGTATTAGTAAAAAAAATAATATCAAAGATTTTTAGGTTATGTTCATACAAACACTAGTCGTGTGGTGGACATCTACATTACAAAAACTATACAAAATCCCAGTTTTCAGGCAAGTTAATGTAAGTCTATGGAGCTATGCACCTGGGCAAATAAAATAGGCACGTGGCTGTGCCACTTTATCCGATTTGTAAATGCAAAATGCCCATTAAACCAATAGAAGACTGGAAATTTGTACTCATCTATAAGTCAACAGCATGTCCCCAGTATTGCATCCATATTTTAAAGGAGCCTTCTGTTCCTCACTAGAAGATAGTATCTGTAATACAGCTGCATTGATGCTATATAATCCATAAATGCGCCCTATTGCAGATCCGTATTCTACATGCTGACTCGTGTGATGCAGGCCAACTGTTCCTTAAGATGTAGTCTCAGGCAATGACAGTATAGCGTTTTACACCTCCCCCAAATAACCACGGGGAAGAATAGCCACGCAAAAGGCACAACAATTCGAATGCCTCTTTTAGGCTACTTTCACACCTGCGTTTAGGTCGGATCCGTCTGGTATCTGCCCAGACGGATCCGCACCTATAATGCAAACGCTTAGATCCGTTCAGAACGGATCCGTTTGCATTACCATGAACAAAAAAAAAAAAAAACATATTTTTTTTTTTTTCATGATAATGCAAACGGATCCGTTTTGACTTTACATTGAAAGTCAATGGGGGACGGATCCGTTTGAAAATTGAGCCATAGTGTGTCAACTTCAAACGGATCCGTCCCCATTGACTTACATTGTAAGTCTGGACGGATCCGTTTGCCTCCGCACGGCCAGGCGGACACCCGAACGCTGCAAGCTGCGTTCAGGGGTCCGCCTGCTGAGCGGAGCGGAGGACAAAACGGAGCCAGACTGATGCATTCTGAGCGGATCCGCATCCGCTCAGAATGCATTAGGGCTGGACGGATCCGTTCGGGGCCGCTTGTGAGAGCCTTCAAACGGAACTCACAAGCGGAGCCCCGAACGCTAGTGTGAAAGTAGCCTTACACTGGCCAATTGCCAGGAACGGAACAATTTGTCTAAACGTTCATTCCCAATAATCTGCCTGCTGATGGACGAGCAAAAAGCTTTGATCCTTGGTGCGGACTCCTTAATCATCGTTTCTGGGCAGCAGATTGTGCACTAGCCATTGCTCGTCCCCATACAGTGGAGGTGATCGCTCCATGGAGATGCAGCTCTTCTCCTCCACTGACGAGCAGGCAATTTTAAAAACGGTGTGCTTGTCAGCGCGGTGAAAATGCGTCTTAAGGGACAGGACACAATTTTGTTTATTCCCTGACTCACACAAGCAATTGTAGTCTTTAAATCTCATCCATTACTACCACAATTACCCGGCTTCATGTTTTCCTACATGAGACTGTGGTGACGTGAACATAGTCAGGAATGAAAATCTATACATTATTGCTTTTTTTCTGTATACACGGCCTTGTAAAATTAAATTAAGCTGACGGTAAATGTAATGATGTGTTACATGATACAACTGATAACGAGTTCTCAGGACAATCATCCATATGACTGGATACAATTAACTGAAATCATTTGAAAGATCAGGAATATGTACTGTCATGATGCTTCAAAGGGGTTGTGCACCTTGGGGGGGGGGGAGGTAGCATACTTATCTGCTTCCCCACTTCTTCTCTCCCTGGCCTCGGCTTCTACTTTCATATTCCAGGATGTGTTTCATTTTGACACCGCTGCAGCTAATGGCTGGCCACCGCGGTGACCTGCTCCCCTTGCGTCATGTCAAATGGTCACGTGGACACAAGTTTGCATCCTGGGGGAAGAGCGGAGAAGCTGAGGCCAGGAAGAAAGGAGCTGGGAGCCAGCACCGGGAATCAGAGGTGCCCAATCCTTTTAAGATTTTGATGAATCAGTAAAGGCTGTGAGGACACTTGCAACCATTGCTCCAGTGCCTCCTAAAGTAAAATGAAGCCAGATTGTGGGTACGCTGGATTAAAAATCTCTTACAGGTGTTGAGTCTTTGTGAGGCTTATAGAGACAAGTCCGATCTTTTGTGTCATTTATTATGGGAAAGATTATCATTTTTTATTCAGCTCATTCCACATTGATATTTTTTCTACTTTTCTAGGTTGACCATGTATCTGTACGTTTTCCCAACATGTCTGTTTTAGCAGATACTTGCAGCTCTAAGAGTTCCCAACACAATGGAACCATTTTGACCAAAATATCCCTCCACTTATCAGTGAGAGAAGTCTCTTCACACTTCAACTAATCAGTGCTGAGAGGGTCAGATTGCGCGGGGACACACTTGATTGACAAAAGGCAGTGTATACACCCAGGTGCCAATTTATTTATATATTTCCAAGAGGAATAACAGCGGAGCGGCACATTGCAGTGTTATGAGGAGAAATGCTCCATAATTTAGTATTTACTAAAACAGAGGTGTCCGGAGAGGAGTCACACCCTCTTTAAGGGTGCATTCACATAACCTTATTTTTGCTGGGATCGGATGCGGACCCGATCAGGTCAATGGGGCCGCAAAAAATGCGGACGCGCACATTTAGCATCTGTTTAAGCCATTTCTGCCCAAGATCTGCATGAAAAACTTTTTTTCCGTTTAAAACAAAGAATCTCTGACAGAAAAGGCTCAAAAGGATGCCAAATGTGCATAACTGATGCACAGGATTGTTTTTCTTTTTATAGGATCCTGTTTATTTTGTTTCTTCTGATGGATTAGAAGAACAGAAAATGAAAGAGAGATGTGGACTCCCCCTAAGCAGAGATTTTTTTAATGATTTTTTTATGATTCCTGCCTCTTACAGTAACGCGACTTGTATTCACTTGGTAAAGAAGAAAACTTTTCTTACAGTGGATTCGGAAAGTTCTGACACCCTATAACTTTTTTTTTTTCACATTCTGTTATATTGCAGGATTGGGCTAAAAAATAAAAATAAAAAAATTTCATAGTAACCTATGATTCTGCACTCATTCCCCCATAATGAGAAAGTGGAAACAGAATGTTAGAAATCTTTATTAACCCCATAAGGACCCTTTCCTTACATGTACGTCACAGCTGGACGCGACTTAATCCCTTAGGCCCTTAGGGACACAGCCTTATTTCACCTTAAGGACAGGCCATTTTTTGCAAATCTGACCAGTGTCACTTTAAGTGGTGATAACTTTAAAACGCCTTGACTTATCCAGGCCATTCTGAGATAGTTTTTTCGTCACATATTGTACTTCATGACACTGGTAAAATGAAGTCCAAATTTTTTTTATTTTTGCATAAAAAATACCTAATTTACCAAAAATTTTGAAAAATTAGCAAATTTCTAAAGTTTCAGTTTCTCTACTTCTGTAATACATAGTAATACCCCTAAAAATTGTGATGACTTTACATTCCCCATATGTCTACTTCATGTTTGAATTATTTTGGGAATGATATTTTATTTTTTGGGGATGTTACAAGGCTTAGAAGTTTAGAAGCAAATCTTGAAATTTTTCAGAAATTTACAAAAACCCAATTTTTAGGGACCACTACAGCTCTGAAGTCACTTTGCGAGGCTTACATAATAGAAACCACCCAAAAATGACCCCATTCTATAAACTACACCCCTCAAGGTATTCAAAACTGATTTTACAAACTTTGTTAACCCTTTAGGTGTTGCACAAGATTTAATGGAAAATAGAGATACAATTTCAAAATTTCACTTTTTTGGCAGATTTTCCATTTTAATATTTTTTTTCCAGTTACAAAGCAAGGGTTAACAGCCAAACAAAACTCATTATTTATGGCCCTGACTCTGTAGTTTACAGAAACACCCCATATGTGGTCGTAAACTGCTGTACGGGCACACGGCAGGGCGCAGAAAGAAAGGAATGCCATATGGTTTTTGGAAGGCAGATTTTGCTGGACTGTTTTTTTGACACCATGTCCCATTTGAAGCCCCCCTGATGCACCCCTAGAGTAGAAACTCCAAAAAAGTGACCCCATTTTAGAAACTACGGGATAGGGTGGCAGTTTTTTTTTTTGTTATTTACAACATTCATCTGACAGGTTAGATCATGTGGTAATTTTATAGAGCAGGTTGTTACGGACGCGGCGATACCTAATATGTATACAATTTTTTTTATTTATGTAAGTTTTACACAATGATTTCATTTTTAAAACAAAAAAAAGTTTTAGTGTCTCCAAAGTCTAAGAGCCATAGTTTTTTCAGTTTTTGGGCGATTATCTTGGGTAGGGTATGATTTTTGCGGGATGAGATGACGGTTTGATTGTTACAATTTTGGCGTAAATGCGACTTTTTTATCACTTTTATTACCTTTTTTGGGAAGTAAGGTGGGCAAAATTTCAATTTCATCATAGTTTTTTTATTTTTTATTTTTATGGCGTTCACCGTTCAGGTAAAGTAACATGACCGTTTCATAGATCAGGTCGTTATGGACGCGGCGATACCAAACATGTGTAGGGAATTTTATTTTTTGTTTCATTTTTAATCAGTGATAAATGTGTTTTTTGATTTTTACTTTTTTTTGACCCAGACCCACTTGGTTCTTGAAGATCCAGTGGGTCTGATGTCTGTATAATACAGTACAGTACACTATATAGTGTTTTGTACTGTATTTTACTTACACTTTGTCTGAACAGATCTATGCCTTTAGCACAGATCTGTTCAGCACCATGAACAGCAGGATGCCTGAGAAGGCGTCCTGTTGTCATGGGAACCTTCCCCGTCTGCTCAGTAGTGGCCAGAACTGCGCAGACGGGGAAGGGTAAGGAGAGGGGCTGTCTGGGGGCTCTCTCCCTCTCCATCGGGGGGGCTGCAAAGGCACAGCAGCCCCCCGATGGGAGAGGGAGGGAGCTCCCTGAGCTGTTAACCTTTTCCATACAGCGGTCCGTACGGACCGCGGTATGGAAAGGGTTAAACGGCTGACATCGCATCACAGATGTCAGCCGTTTATACCAGGGTGTCAGCAATGTGCTGACACCCTGGTATACCCACTGGCCACCAACGATTATTCAAGAGGAGGCGGGCGGAGGATCGCGATCCCGCCTGCCGCCCGCACCGCCTTCAACCCCCCCCTGCACCGCCTGCCGCCATAAAATCATTCAGGGGTGCAGGGGGGGGGGGGGGGTGAAACATATATATTTTAGGAATATTAAAGTTTCTGATCCCCGCGGTCAGAAACTGCAGAAAACCGCAGGTCTGAATTGACCTGCGGTTTGTTGCGATCGCTGACATGGGGGGGTCACGAGACCCCCCCGCGCATTTAGCCGAGGTGCCTGCTCAATGATTTGAGCAGGCACCGGCTTCCGATCACCGCCCACTGCGCCCTGTGTCCTTAAGTACCAGGTCATAAGGGCGTACCTGTACGCCCTATGTCCTGAAGAGGTTAAGGACCAGTGACGTACATGTACGGCACAAGGTCCGCCGGGTCCTGGGAGGGAATCGCGGAGGAATCAGGGCACTCATTAGTCCCGGAGGACCAGGAAGCAGTGAAGGCTCTGTACTCACCGCTTCCTGGTCCTCGGCTGTGCAGAGGCTGCGCACAGCATGAGGGCGCTCTGTGAACTCACGCTGTGCGCCTCAGTTCACAGCATAGCCGGCGGCAGGAAGAGCGCCGAAGGTGAGAAGGTGTCCGGAGCAGGAGAGGTAAGTGGATTTTTTATTTTATCCGATATGAGGCTGTGGGCTACAGGCTGCAGACATGAGGCTGTGGGCTACAGGCTGCAGACATGAGGCTGGGGGCTACAGGCTGCAGACATGAGGCTGGGGGCTACAGGCTGCAGACATGAGGCTGGGGGCTACAGGCTGCAGACATGAGGCTGGGGGCTACAGGCTGCAGACATGAGGCTAGGGGCTACAGGCTGCAGACATGAGGCTGTGGGGTTTATCTGAGGCATGGGGGTCTAATCTGAGGTCTGATTGAGGGTCATTACCATTGGGGGTCTGATTAGGGCTGTCAGCTGAGGTCTGATTGGTGGTCTGATCTGAGGTCTAATGAAAAAAAAAATTTCTCCTATATTCCTCCTCTAAAACCTAGTTGCGTCTTATAGGGCAAAAAATACGGTAAGCTGCGGGGCGGGGAGGTGACCGGTGCTGAACCTCCGAGGTGAGGCAGGGGACACCAATGTTTGGCGTCCCCTGCCAGCGCTGCGATTGGCTGTAACAACGCTCCAGCCAATGGCAGCGCTATAGCTGCACAGGAAAGGGATGAACCTCCCTGCATGCAGACATTCTAGCTGGTGACTGCATGCAGAGAGGTTCTGTGCTGCTTGTTGGCTTGCTGGGACTTATGGTGCACCACCACTGTGATTTCAACTTTTCCTGCTGGAAGAAGAAAAGAAGATCTGGAATTGTTCTTTTTTTGTTTTCATTTGCAGCTGTTCCAGATCCCTAAACCACCCTCCGTTCCTGTCTGTTCAAGGTTAGGCCTGTCATTGACCACTTTGACACCAGGTTTTCTGAGGTGTACAACCCAGATAAAAACGTGAGTGTAGATGAGTCCCTCTTACTTTTAAAAGGGAGGATTAGATTCCGCCAGTACCTGCCTAGCAAACGGGCAAGGTATGGCATAAAAATATACAAACTTTGAGAGAGTAGCTCCGGGTACACCCACAAGTTCAGCACTTATGAAAGGCACGATTCCCAGATAGAAACCCCAGAATGCCCCCCCCCATCCTAGGAGTTAGTGGGAAGATCGTGTGGGACTTACTGCACCCACTGCTGGATAAGGATTACCACCTCTATGTGGATAACTATTATACCAGCATACCCCTATTCATGTCCCTGACTGCCAGAGGTACTGTGGCTTGCAGCACAATGCGCAAAAATCAGTGAGGCCTCCCTAGATCCCTGGTAGGGCAACCACTGAGAATGAGTGAAAGTAGGGCTCTCCTCCATGAGAACATGCTGGTGGTTAAGTACAAGGACAAGAGGGACGTCCTTGTACTGACCACCGTTCACACTAACACCAGCTCCCCTGCTCCTGTACGAGGTACCACTACCACCAAACTAGTTTGTATCCTAGACTACAACAGGCACATGGGAGGGGTGGATCTTTCAGATCAACTTATGAAGCCCTACAGTGCCACACGAAAAACAAAAGAGTGGTACAAAATGCTGGCCGTACACATTGTCAAGATGGCAATGTGCAATACGTACGTGCTATTTCAATCTGCAGGCCACTTTTCCACCACTTAAAATGTTAGTACGGGGGTGCTCTTTCCAAAATAGGGTCACTTTATGGGAACCTCAGGAATCTTTTAAATGCGACATGGCACCTAAAATCAATGTCTGCCAATTCAGGTCAGCAAAATCCATATTTTTCTGTTTCACTCTAGAGCCCTGCTGTGCACCAATACATAATTTTTGAGCACACATTGGGTGTTGGCGTATTCGGGGGGAAATGGGGAACAAAATGTGGGGTGCATTTTGTCCTGTTACCCTTTGGGAAAGTGAAAAATGTGGGTGTAAAGCAACTTTTTTTTGTGAAAAAAATGCAATTTTTCATTGCCAAGTTTTCCCAATTCTAGGAAAGACCTTTGAGGTCCATCCAAGTGCTCACTACACACCTTGAAAGATTCCTTGAGGGGTGTAGTTTCCAAAATGGGGTCACTTTTTGGGGGTTCCCACTGTAGGGCCACCTCAGGGTTTCTTCATATGCGACATAGCTCCCAATTACCATTCCAGCTAAATCCGCTCTCCAAAAGCCATATGGTGCTCCTTCCACTCTGAAGCCTGCTCTGCGCCCATACATCACTTTTTGAGCACATATGGGGTGTTTCTGTAAACTCCAGATTCAGGGTAATAGATTTCGAGTTCTGTTTGACTGTTAACTCTTGATGTGTTGCAGAAAAAATAGATTAAAATTTAAAATCTGCTAAAAGAAGTGAAATTTAGAAATTTAATTCCCATTTTCCTTTAATTCTCATGGGGCACCTAAAGAGTTAACAAAGTTTTTAAAATCAGTTTTGAATAGCTTGAGGGGTGTAGTTTCTAAAATGGGGTGATTTATGGGTGGTTTCGAATATGTAAGCCCCACAAAGTGACTTCATAACTGAACTGGTCCTTAACCCCTTAAGGACGCAGGGCGTACCGGTACGCCCTATTTCCCGAGTCCTTAAGGACCAAGGGCGTACAGGTACGTCCTGACTTAAATTCGGAATTCCGGCGCCGCAGGGGTTAATCGGAACGGGACGCCGGCTGAAATCATTCAGCCGGCATCCCGTAACAACGCAGGGGGGGGTCATTTGACCCCCCCGTATCGGCGATCGCAGCAAACCGCAGGTCAATTCAGACCTGCGGTTTGCTGCGCTTTTTGCAGTTTCTGATCGCCGCGGTCCCTGACCGCGGGGATCAGAAACTTTAGAGTGGCTAAAATCATTATTTTTCACCCCCCCCTGCACCCCTGCACGATTTTATGCCGGAGGGTGGTGCGGGGGGGGTGTCGCAGGCGGTGGGGGCGTTGCGGGAGGCGGGCGGTGCGGCAGGCGGGATCGCGATCCCCCGCCCGCCTCCCCATGAACGATCGTTGGCTTCTAGTGGGTATACCAGGGTGCCAGCACATTGCTGGCACCCTGGTATAAACGGCTGACATCTGTGAAGATGTCAGCCGTTTAACCCTTTCCATACCGCGGTCCGTACGGACCGCTGTATGGAAAAAGTTAACTGTCATTGGTCAGGGAGCTCCCTCCCTCTCCATCGGGGGGCTGCTGTGCCTTTGCAGCCCCCCGATGGAGAGGGAGAGAGCCCCCAGAGAGCCCCCCTCAGCCCCGTCCTTACCCTTCCCCGTCTGCGAAGTTCTGAGCAGACGGGGAGGGTTCCCATGGCAACAGGACGCCTGCTCAGGCGTCCTGCTGTCCATGGTGCTGAACAGATCTGTGCTAAAAGCACAGATCTGTTCAGTGTAAGTAAAATACAGTACAGAACAATATATATTGTTCTGTACTGTATTATACAGACACCAGACCCACTGGATCTTCAAGAACCAAGTGGGTCTGGGTCACAAAAATGTAAAAAAAAGTGAAAAAAGTTAAGATAAAAAAAAAAACATTTATCACTGAATAAAAATTAAAAAAATAAAATAAACTACACATATTAGGTATCGCCGCGTCCGTAACGACCTGATCTATAAAATGGTCATGTTACTTTCCCCGCACGGTGAACGCCATAAAAATAAAAAAATAAAAACTATGAGAAAATTGAAATTTTGCCCACCTTACTTCCCAAAAAAGGTAATAAAAGTGATCAAAAAAGTCGCATGTACGCCAAAATAGTACCAATCAAACCGTCATCTCATCCCGCAAAAAATGAGACCCTACTCAAGATAATCGCCCAAAAGCTGAAAAAACTATGGCTCTTAGACTATGGAGACACTAAAACATGATTTTTTTTTTTTCAAAAATGAACTCATTCTGTAAAACTTACATAAATAAAAAAAAAGTATACATATTAGGTATCGCCGCGTCCGTATCGACCGGCTCTATAAAAATATCACATGACCTAACCCCTCAGATGACCACCGTAAAAAAATAAAAATAAAAACAGTGTAAAAAAAGCCATTTTTTGCCATCTTACGTCACAAAAAGTGTAATAGCAAGCGATCAAAAAATCATATGCACCCCAAAATAGTGCCAATCAAACCGTCATCTCATCCCGCAAAAAATGAGACCCTACTCAAGATAATCGCCCAAAAACTGAAAAAACTATGGCTCTTAGAATATGGAGACACTAAAACATTTTTTTGGTTTTAAAAATGAAGTTATTGTATAAAACTTACATAAATAAAAAAAAATGTATACATATTAGGTATCGCCGCGTCCGCGACAACCTGCTCTATAAAATGACCACATGATCTAACCTGTCAGATGAATGTTGTAAATAACAAAAAAAAAAAACGTGCCAAAAAAGCTATTTCTTGTTACCTTGCTGCACAAAAAGTGTAATATAGAGCAACCAAAAATCATATGTACCCTAAACTAGTACCAACAAAACTGCCACCCTATCCCGTAGTTTCTAAAATGGGGTCACTTTTTTGGAGTTTCTACTCTAGGGGTGCATCAGGGGGGCTTCAAATGGGACATGGTGTCAAAAAAAACAGTCCAGCAAAACCTGCCTTCCAAAAACCGTATGGAATTCCTTTCCTTCTGCGCCCTGCCGTGTGCCCGTACAGCGGTTTACGACCACATATGGGGTGTTTCTGTAAACTACAGAATTAGGGCCATAAATAATGAGTTGTGTTTGGCTGTTAACCCTTGCTTTGTAACTGGAAAAAAAATATTAAAATGGAAAATCTGCCAAAAATGTGAAATTTTGAAATTGTGTCTCTATTTTCCATTAAATCTTGTGCAACACCTAAAGGGTTAACAAAGTTTGTAAAATCAGTTTTGAATAGCTTGAGGGGTGTAGTTTCTTAGATGGGGTCACTTTTATGGAGTTTCTACTCTAGGGGTGCATCAGGGGGGCTTCAAATGGGACATGGTGTCAAAAAACCAGTCCAGCAAAATCTGGCTTCCAAAAACCAAACCGCGCACCTTTCACTCTACGCCCTACTGTGTGCCCGTACAGTAGTTTACGGCCACATATGGGGTGTTTCTGTAAACGGCAGAGTCAGGGCAATAAAGATACAATCTTGTTTGGCTGTTAACCCTTGCTTTGTTAGTGGAAAAAATGGGTTAAAATTGAAAATTAGGCAAAAAAATGAAATTCTCAAATTTCATCCCCATTTGCCAATAACTCTTGTGCAACACCTAAAGGGTTAACGACGTATGTAAAATCAGTTTTGAATACCTTGAGGGGTGTAGTTTCTTAGATGGGGTCACTTTTAGGGAGTTTCTCCTCTTGGGGTGCATCAGGGGGCTTCAAATGGGACATGGTGTCAAAAAACCAGTCCATAAAAA
This sequence comes from Bufo bufo, assembly GCF_905171765.1. Lineage (NCBI taxonomy): Eukaryota > Metazoa > Chordata > Amphibia > Anura > Bufonidae > Bufo > Bufo bufo. Next base: position 132,215,476 of record NC_053393.1, read on the forward strand.
TCAGCCTTCCAAAAACCATATGGTGCACCTTTCACTCTACGCCCCGCTGTGTGGCCGTACAGTAGTTTACGGCCACATATTGGGTGTTTCTGTAAACGGCAGAGTCAGGGCAATAAAGATACAATCTTGTTTGGCTGTTAACCCTTGCTTTGTTAGTGGAAAAAATGGGTTAAAATGAAAAATTTGACAAAAATATGAAATTCTCAAATTTCCTCCCCATTTGCCAATAACTCTTGTGCAACACCTAAAGGGTTAACAATGTATGCAAAATCAGTTTTGAATACCTTGAGGGGTGTAGTTTCTTAGATGGGGTCATTTTTGGGTGGTTTCTATTATGTAAGCCTCGCAAAGTGACTTCAGACCTGAACTGGTCGCTAAAAATTGAGTTTTTGTAAATTTCTGAAAAATTTCAAGATTTGCTTCTAAACTTCTAAGCCTTATAACATCCCCAAAAAATAAAATATCATTCCCAAAACAATTCAAACATGAAGTAGACATATGGGGAATGTAAAGTCATCACAATTTTTTGGGGTATTACTATGTATTACAGAAGTAGAGAAACTGAAACTTTGAAATTTGCTAATTTTTTTCAAATTTTTGGTAAATTAGGTATTTTTTTGTGCAAAAAAAATAATTTTTTTGACTTCATTTTACCAGTGTCATGAAGTACAATATGTGACGAAAAAACAATCTCAGAATGGCCTGGATAAGTCAAAGCGTTTTAAAGTTATGAGCACTTAAAGTGACACTGGTCAGATTTGCAAAAAATGGCCTGGTCCTTAAGGTGAAAATGAGCCCGGTCCTTAAGGGGTTAAAAAATTGAGTTTGGAAATTTTCTTACAAATTTTAAGATTTGCTTCTAAACTTCTAAACCTTCTAACGTACAAAAAAAATATATATATATATTATTTTCAAAATAATCCAAACATGAAGTAGACATATGGGGAATGTAAAGTAATAACTATTTTTTGAGGTATTACTATTGTGGGGTTTCACTCTGGTAGACAGGATTAGCAGACACAGTATAGAGGCAACAACAAGTTCTTTAGATCAAACAGTTCAGTGTTTTATTCACACTTTAGGCAAGTGATAAAACAAGCAGTCATAAACAAAAAGTCACCTTGTGGTGTTGGTGGTAATTTACACCATGCAGCAATTCCCCCTCAAAGAGTCCTTGACCATAGCAGCACCAACCTGTTTTCACACCAAACAAGTAGCAAGCCTTCATCTAGACATAAGGCTCCCAGATCCCAACACAGAGACGCGGCTTCTGAGCCCAGCTGCCTATTTAAGGACAGCCAGATTCTGCCAAAACCCGGACTGGCACTTAAAATCCGGTCCGGTATTTGACCTCACCTGGCTGTAAATCAGCCCAGCAGCACATGCTGGGAGGAAAATGCCTGTTTTCCCAGACAAAACCTCACACTATCTATTATAAAAGTAGAGAAATTGAAATTTGCAAATTTTTGGTAAATTTGGTATTTTTTTATAAATAAAAATGAAATATTTTGACTCAAATTTGCCACTGTCATGAAGTCCAATATGTGACGAGAAAACAATCTCAGAATGGCCTGGATAAGTAAAAACGTTTTAAAGTTACCACCACAGATTTGCTAAAAATGGCAGGGTCCTGAAGGGGGTTAATTTATTATAAAGGAAAAACTAAAATATTTCCTTTACTCAGGACTTAGTTGAAGCACCTTTGGCAGTGATTACAGCCTCCAGTCTTCGCGGGTATGATGCCACAAGGTTTGCACACCTGGATTTGGGGATTCTTCTCTGCAGATCCTCTCAAGCTCTCTCAGGTTGGATGAGGACCATCGGTGAAAAGCCATTTTCAGGTCTCTTCAGATACATTTGATTGGGTTCAAGTCAGGGCTCTGGCTGGGCCACTCAAGGACATTCAGAGTTTTACACTAATGACTTATACTCTGAATAGGTAATTTGTATCTGATCGGTGGGGGTCCGACTCCCGGGATCCAGCAGCGCTTGCAGTAGCACAGTGGACTTCTCACAGCTTACTCTAGGCCAGTGAAGAATCATTTATCCGTCACATGGCCTAAGAGCAGCTCAGCCCCATAAGAAGTCAATGGGGCTGAGTGCAATACCAAGCACAACCGCTATACAATGTATGGCGCTGTGCTTGCTAAGATGTGAAAAGGCTCACAGGAACGCCACTGCCTTCTCAAACAGCTGGTCGGCGGGGGTCCCGGGCCCCAACCAATCAGGTACTAATGACCTACCTCTGTCCTCCTCATGGCTTGGTTTTTGCTCTGATATGCATTGTCAGCTGTAAGACCTTATATAGACAGTGGGGTGTCTTTCTAAATCATGTCTAATCAATTGAATTTACCACAGGTGGGCTACAATCAAGGTGTAGAAACATCTTAAAGATGATCAAGAGAAATGGGAGGCCCCAAAGCTAAGTGTCAATAATTCTAAAATTCTGTTTTCACTTTCTCATTATGAGGTATTGAGTGCAGACTGATGGGGGAAACTCAGTTTTATTTTACCACAAGTCAGCAAGATAAATAAAAAAATAAAAGGGTCTGAAGACTTTCCAAACGCATTGTACTTCATTCTATGGTAGTTATTTATTTACAGCTATACATGGTCACTAAGAGGCCAGAAATGTCCTACTGTCACCATGCACAAAATGGCCACTTTCGGTTTTTTACTTCCCTCACAGTCTAAGTGATCCTTTTCAGACTGATCTGACTGTATCCCCATGCATGTATGGATGCAAACATATTGCAACCTAATGGAATTAATTACATTTTTTCAAAAATTAAACCATAAAGGCTATGTACACCTTTGGGGGCATTTTTTTTATCATTGCATTGTACTTTGAGCTAAAAATCACTTTTTCAATTGGTCTTTATTAACAATATGGAATCCTTTTTTTGTGTACAGACTGATATGCTGTACTAGCTGCCTGTGGATTTTCTGTCTTTTCCGTCATTTAGGGAGCTGACGGGCTCCTTATCTCTGCTCTCTATCATTAAAAACACATCATAGCTCAGTTCTTATCTTACTCATAAGAATGTGACTTAAATAAGTGTTTATGACCTCTTAGTAGATTAGAAATAAGGGTTTTAGGATGACTGCCAAAAAGTAAAAAGTGAAAATACCCGTCACACAGTTAGAAAAACAGTTAATCCTTTGTAACAGAACAGCTCAATATTTTTAATAAAGGCCAAATAAAAATATGATTTTTAGTCAAAAGTAAGTTAAGTGCAATAATAATAAAAAATTGCCTCCAATGGTGAACATAGCCTTTAAAAAAAACACAAATATATATATATATATGGAAACTACAATTGGTCCTATGCAACATTGTTAGAGGTTTCTTTCAAATACCAATATTTTACAGTGTTGGGTTCTGTGCACATGATCATAATACGGTTCTATGCTATATATTTGAAGGTTATGTCCCACAAAAAATATATTAAATTTTTCAAAGCTGCCCCAGGATCCGAATACTTTTTTTAATTGCATGTTATTAAAAAAGTAGTATAGCCACTGAGTTATTAAATAAAATGTATCTGTATAGCACCACCTGCTTTTCCTTATTTCTCTGTCCACCTCAGTAACATCTCTAGTGGACGGACATGCTCAGTTTCAGCCTCAAACTAGCACCAACCGGATCTAATGATGAAGAGAGCTGCAACAGAAAAGACATTCCACCTGAGAAAGGGCACACACCTAGAGCTGAAAAGTTTAAATAAATCTGGCATAACTATTACAGCAATAAATGTAGACATCTCTGGATCCATGTGAAGTACAGGGCTGGTTCTATCTTTTTAAAAAGAGATTGTCATGCACTATATCAGGGCTGGCCAACCTGCGGCTCTCCAGTTGTTGCAAAACTACAACTCCCAGCATGCCCAGTCTGCCTACAGCTATCAGCCTACAGCAGGGAATGGTGGGAGTTGTAGTTTTACAACAGCTGGAGAGCCGCAGGTTGGCCAGCCCTGCACTATATGATGTTGGATTTTCATTTTTTAGATTAATCTTGGGATAACCCCTTTATGGATGAGACTAAATACAGTCCTGTGAAATGTGTAATGTACATAAAACACTTTCCTGTTCCTCAATACTCAAATTGTATTTAACTAATAATCTGCATATAAAAAAAACTATGCATCTACAGCTGACAAAACCCCTCAGAATTACTGTAAGCATTTCTTATAAAAAGGTCAACCTTCTTATTGATAGAAAAGTGCCTAGATATTGGCTTTTCTTAAAAAGGGATCAATGGAGCTGCAAAATGTGCAGCATTTGACATTTACAATAACTTGCACTTACCCAAGCTTTTGCATGTAGGTGGCATGTGGGATTTCAACTAAGCACATTTCTAACTTGCCCTCAAGATCCATGTATTTGCCCATGAAACTGGCCAGCACATGTACATATATATGATCTCAAAAAGTTTTATCTGGTAACTGCTATCTGTACGACATAGAAGGTTCATCAGATTTCTTCTGTAGGGGCTTTTGGCCTACATGGCATCTAATAGAAAAAAAAAAAAACTATGGCATTTCTTTCGATATTTCTATCCGCATTCACAGTCACCACAACACATTTTGGGCACGTTTGCATAAGCAATGTCCCTTCTGGGGTCCATAATGCAGGACAGGATGTTAGCAGATATGACCTAAGGTAGAGACGCTGCCTAGCTGTTCCAGGTACCCAGGGTACATGGCCAAGATGTTCCCATTGGCATGGTGTTCCTGTGCAGACTTTTAATAAGTCATACTTATATAATTAATACAGTCCTGATCAAAAGTTTAAGACCACTTGAAAAATGGCAAAAAATCATATTTAGCATGGCTGGATCTTAACAAGGTTCCAGGTAGAGCTTCAACGTGCAACAACAAGAAATGGGAGTGAGACAAAACATTTTTTGAGCATTCAATTTAATGAAAACAACGAATCAAAAAAAAAACGATCCATGAGGCGAGTGGGAACATTTCTCCAAGTGGTGAAGACGGCCGCACGAAGGCCATCTACTGTCTGGAACTGTTGTCCATTTTTGTAAACTTCCCTTGTCATCCATCCCCAAAGGTTCTCAATTGGATTTAGATCAGGGGAACACGCAGGATGGGCCAAAAGAGTGATGTTATTCTCATGGAAGAAGTCCCTTGTCCTGCGGGCATTGTGTACTGTAGCGTTGTCCTGTTGAAAAATCCAGTCGTTACCACACAGACGAGGGCCCTCAGTCATGAGGAATGCTCTCTGATACATCTGGACATAGCCAGCGGCCGTTTGACGCCCCTGCACTTCCTGAAGCTCCATTGTTCCACTGAAGGAAAAAGCACCCCAGACCATTATGGCGCCCCCTCCACTGTGGCGTGTAGAAAACATCTCAGGTGGGATCTGCTTGTCATGCCAGTAACGTTGGAAACCATCAGGAGCATCAAGGTTACATCTTTTCTCATCAGAGAATAAAACTTTCTTCCACCTTTGAATGTCCCATGTTTGGTGCTCTCTTGCAAAGTCCAAACAAGCAGTTCTGTGGCGTTCAAGGAGACGAGGTCTTTGAAGACGTTTTTTGTTTTTGAAGGCCTTCAGTCTCAGATGCCGTCTGATGGTTATGGGGCTGCAGTCAGCACCAGTAAGGACCTTAATTTGGGTCGAGGATCGTCCAGTGTCTTGACGGACAGCCAATTGGATCCTCCGGCTCAGTGCTGATGACATTTTTTGGGGTCTTCCACTTGACTTTTTTGTTCCATAACCCTCAGGATCATTTAAGAAATTCCAAATGACTGTCTTACTGCATCCCACCTCAGCAGCAATGGCGCGCTGTGAGAGACCCTGCTTATGCAGTTCAACAACCCAACCACGTTCAAAAAGGCAGGGCTGTGGAGTCGGTAGATAAATGCTCCAACTCCGACTCCTCTGTATTTAATATGCGAATGTATTTTATACATTCCTTGAAGGAAAGAAAGGCAACATACATGTCATTACCACAGAACTACTGGCTAGGAAGCTGCTGCCTTCTCCTTTGTGTGCTGATCTTCTGCTGAAGATAGGGCCGTGGGATGATCCAGGATGGGGCAGGGGAAGGGGCATTTATTGTAAAACATGATTTCCCTAGTAGAATCCCATAGTCATGTTTAAAGTTTAAGCTAACAATCTGAGTTTACAAGTTTTTATAGCCTTAGCTGAATGACAGCAGTTTTTCAAATGGTTTACAGCTTCAGTCTTGAACTATTGACTATCCATTCCCTTCACTTATACAAGTGTCTAGTCCTGCAAAAAACATATTTACTTGATCAGTTATCAGTGAGAGGCTAGGTTAACCATGGGCGTTGCGTTCCCTGTAACAGCGGAACACAACACAATGGAAAGTATTGCCGCTCCTTAACTGTGCGTTGCGTGCCATATAGTGAAGCATATGAAAAGCATGCTTCTTCATGGTCACTTAACGTGTTCGTTTTGCGGTAACGTGACGCACTGCATGCATTGGCCTTTATTCTTACAGTAGAGAAGTACCGTATTTTTCGCAAAAGTGGGGGAAAAATAGCAGTGCGTCTTATGGGGCGAATGCTGCGACCATCCGGTGAATAGGCTGAGAGGGAGGAGGGGCTGGGGGCCGGCATCTGTTTTTTGTAATGGCAGCGGGGCCCGGTGCAGTCACTGTATTCTACTACACCGGGCCCCGCTCACTGTAGTATACGGTAATCATATCTAACTTGTGGGTATTGTTAAAGTATTCCAATCATCTTAAATCTAGCGCTGTACTACTTACTACTAACTTCTTGGCAGTCAGGAGGCTGGGTGGGCGCTCTTAGCGTAGCTCACTACGTCACGCGCCTGCTCCGCCCACTTTATGAATGAAGCAGGCATCGGGCCCCGCTGCCATTACAGAAACAGATGCCGACCCCCATTCACTACACAGGGACACTGTTATGCGGGAGGATCTGTGGATGACACATAAGATAGCTGCAATCCACAGATGCCCCCACAATGATCCCCCATAACAGTGCCATCCACAGATGCCCCCATAACAGTGCCATCCACAGATGCCCCCATAACAGTGCCATCCACAGATGCCCCCATAACAGTACCATCCACAGATGCCCCCATAACAGTGCCATCCACAGATGCCCCCATAACAGTGCCATCCACAGACCCCCCATAATAGTGTCATCCACAGACCACCATTAGTTCAAAACCCACCAAAAGCACACCTTTTGGTTAAAAATATTTTTTTTCTTATTTTCCTCCTCAAAAACCTAGGTGCGTCTTATGGGCAGATGCGTCTTATAGGGCGAAAAATACGGTAATTAATTATAACTTTTTGTGAATTGGGACATTTAAACTTGCTTTTTTTTTTTTATTCCAATTTAAATCTAGTAGGAGATGGAGGTTCATTTTTTGCCGACTCCGACTCCAGGTACCCAAAATTGCCTCCGACTCCTCGACTCCGACTCCACAGCCCTGCAAAAAGGGAGAGTTTTTTTGCCTTTGCCATCACAACGTGTGACTACGTGACAGAAAATGACAATGAATCCACATCTTTGCACAGATTTGGCCTTTTAAAGGCATGTGGTCCTAAACTTTGGATCAGCTGAAAAACAGCCTGTTTCAGTTTAATCGTTATTTTCAATTAATTGAATGCTTAAAAAATGTTTTGTCTCACTCTCGTTTCTTCTTGTTGCATGTTGAAGCACTACTTGGAACCTTGTTAAGATCCAACAATGTAAAATATGATTTTTTGCCATTTTTCAAGTGGTCTTAAACTTTTGATCAGGACTGTACATACATATATGAAGTTTAAGCTTGTTAAGGCTACTTTCACACCTGCGTTAGGTGCGGGTCCGTCTGGTATCTGCACAGACGGATCCGCACCTATAATGCAAACGCTTGTATCCGTTCCGAACGGATCCGTTTGCATTACCATGAACCAAAAAAATGATAATGCAAAGGGATCCGTTTTGACTTACACTGAAAGTCAATGGGAGGCGGATCCGTTTTCAATTGCACCATATTGTGTCAGTGAAAACGGATCTGTCCCCATTGACTTACATTGTAAGTCAGGACTGATCTGTTTGGCTCCGCATCGTCAGGCGGACATCAAAACGCTGCAAGCAGCGTTTTGGTGTCCGTCTCCAGAGCGGAATGGAGGCGGAATGGAGGCGAACTGATGCATTCTGAACGGATCCTTATCCATTCAGAATGCATTGGGGCTAAACTGATCCGTTTTGGGCCGCTTGTGAGAGCCTTGAAACGGATCTCACAAGCGGACCCAGAAACGCCAGTGTGAAAGTAGCCTAAGCAGAATAGATAAGCAGATAATTGCCCTGAGAGTAGGATTCTGCTTTTGTTTCACTATTTGTCTGCTTACCTTAATTACACAGATTACTCACTGGAAGCTTCACTGACTAAGTAAGCAAGCATCACATCAGTTAACCTAGATATTCAGAAGAGAATGATCTACGTGTCCACAAATACATCACCGCTGATATTTTGTTACAGTATAAACCATACTTTGGTAACCCACAGGAGGGGTGATAAATGTATGATCGCTGGGGTGACCACTCAGACCCCCAGCGACCCCGAGAATGGTGATCCCAGAGTCCCGCATTTGAATGGAGAAGGAGTAGTGTGCATGTTGGTCCACTTGAGGTTAATGGAGCAGTAGACAGACATGTGCACTACTGCTCATCCACAAAGGGCACTCAGGGACCCCCTGTGTTCAGGATCGTTAGGGATCTCAGTGGTCAGACCCCTAAAGATTATACATTTATCCTATGGATAGGTGATAAATGCTGTCCGCGGGATAAGGCATTTCCAATTTAGACATTCATGGCTTGTAAATAGTTACAGCCTAAATGACTGATAGGTGGAGTCCCTCCTAACAGAAAAATGGGAGTTCCCTCTTCAGCAAGCCCTAGCAGCTGAATATAGGAAAAGACTTAGTGGAGAGAATAAAGAATAAGAATAATGATGATGATGATGGTAAAACAGAGTGGAACAAGCGGAGACAGGGACTCACCCAATAAAGAGCCGTGTGCTAGGAAAAACCAGGGTAGCGCTACCCTGGTTTTTCCTAGCACACGGCTCTTTATTGGGTGAGTCCCTGTCTCCGCTTGTTCCCCTCTGTTTTACCATCATCATCATTATTCTTATTCTTTATTGCTCATTGGTCTACAGCATTACTTTATGTGTTACTTTCTGCTTGCATACCAATGACTTATATACAGAGGTGTTCATGTGGTTGACATGTGTCTCACCTGGTACTTTATTCTAGTAATATTCAGTACATGGTTCAGAGCATTGTCTCTGCATTGTTTTCCATGTCTCTTCTCTACACACTGTACCATGCTTTTTTTGATCCGTGTGCTTGTTCTTCCGGGGTGGCGTTTCTTTTTCTGTCCTCCGCTCCGACTTTTTATCATGTTTATGGCACCATTTATCTATTGGCTTTACTTATGTCATTTTTAATCATGCTTTAATAAACAATATATTTTTTGGTATCATGAGCTCCTTTTTCCTTTTTTTCTGCTAGTTTACTCGGGAGCTTCTTACCGAGTCTTATCTCTGTGTGTCCCTCCCCCGGGGTTTACTATTTTAGTAAAAGGGTGGATATCATCCCCCCGCCCCTCTTTTGGGACACCTTGGGTTATTTTTTGTTTCGTTGCCCATGCACACTTAGCTGAGAGTGTATGTGTTATAAATGGGAGAGTGGATGTAAGGGTCCTCTAGCGGTGGAGAGCACAAGGATTGGGCATGATGGGAGTGTCAGGAGGTCGCTATACACATTAGTGTATTGTGTATGGCCTGCTTAAATGAAGTCCATCAGCAGTTCTCACACAGTGTCACCTGTATATGTAATTTAGCGGGTGCCCTGGCTTGATGTAGACATAAGAGAACCACCATTCTCTTGATAGGTGGGGATCACAAAGCTGGAGACCCCACTTATCAGTTAATTACACAGAGATTGGCTGCAGTGGTCACATGTCCATGTTAGGACAGCACTGCTGCAGCAGGAAGTGGAGAACGGTGGAAGACCAGGCATCCTGGGAATAGGAGCGGCAGCGGATCGTTGTCCGTTTTTACTCACTCTGAAGAGATGTTTTACATTTTTTCTGGTGACTTTAGGATACGCTGTCGTGTGCGCCTACAATTATGGTTCTATGGTCTATGATTATGTAACAGACCACAGTTCATTTAATTTAATTTTATTTTTATAGTATTTATTTATAGAAAATATTTTAAATACAGATAAACAATTAAAGTCCCACAAGGGACATAACAAGAACAAAACACAGACAAATGTACAACATGTCCATGTTCCAGTACCCATACATAAGATCCCTGAGCGGGAAAAAGCATCATAGGAAATTAATAACAATGTGTCGCTAGACCAATGAGCAGTCCCATAGTATAGTATGGTTTGTTGACAAGTACAGGATTAGGCTACTTTCACACTAGCGTTTTTCTTTTCCGGCACAGAGTTCCGTCCTAGGGGCTCTATACCTGAAAAGAACTGATCAGGCATATCCCCATGCATTCTGAATAGAGAGTAATCCGTTCAGGATGCATCAGGATGTCTTCAGTTCAGTCATTTTGACTGATCAGGCAAAAAGAGAAAACCGTAGCATGTTTTATCTCCGGCGAAAAAAACTGAAGACTTGCCTGAATGCCGGATCCCCAGCTTTGTGGAGATAAAGACACAAATCTCACTCCAGTACTGCTGCATAACCGGACAAGACCAAATCATATGATATAAGGATCCTCTCGGTTCACCACACCTGGTACATGACGGGTCTGGGAGCCTACGCATATGATGCAGACGGACTGGAGTGAGATACACCCTATGTAACCACTTAAGTTGGATTAGCTGATCGCGAGCACTAATTACCGTGCCTTTCCACACCGAGCTCAGCTCCTCCAGGTGAGACGCCTCCAGATCTGGGAAGTCAGCCCTCCATCTCTCAAAGGAGCGACAAAGTGGCGAATCCTGCATTCTCAATATTTCCACATAAAACAATGAAATGGGTTTATATGGTTGCTTCCGCCGAGCCACTGATTCAATGGGGCCGCATTTCAGGCACAAGGATAAGGATTTAAATTGTGTCTCACAGGCGTGTCTCAGCTGGAGGTACCGATAGAAACTTGTATGAGGCTAATTATTTTCCTTGCGGAGGCTCTCAAATGAGCAGAAGGCCCTATCCATATATATCTGAGTGAGGTAATTCACATCCCTCTGAGGCCAAAATTCATAGATAAGTGGAGCATTTCCTGCAACTGGCTGTTGTGCCACAATGGAGTATATGGGGACCAGGTATCTCCTCCCTCACCCTCGTTGTGTGTTACCACAAATTGCTTCCAGGCCATCACCACCACGACTATAGCTTCAGTGTAGTGCAGGACCGAGTTTCCCCCCCCCCCCCCCTCGGTATACCAATTTGGCCAAAGCCTCATAAGAGCCCACGAGAGCCGCTTCTAGTACCACTGCAGGGTTATTTGCATCTGCCCTAATCCACCAGGAGGCGTATACCAATTGAGCCGCCATGTAATACACATACATATCTGGTAGTCTCAACCCCCCCTGATTATAAAGGGCTTTCAAAGATTTTCTGGCTATGCGAGGAGACTGATGATTCCACAAAAAGGGGGAGAAGATCTTGTCTAAGGAAGCAAAGTGGACTTGGGGGATTTTTATGGGAGCCGCTCTGTATAGATAAAGGAGCTTTGGCAATATAGCCATTTTTATCATATTTGTCCTACCTATTAGTGTCAGTGGCAAATTCTCCCAAGCTTCCAGTTTGCGGGTGATGTGCTGCATGGTGGGGACTACATTGAGCTGGTAGAACTGCCTAGGATCCCTTTGTACCTCAATCTCCAGATAGACAAATGACTCCACTACTTTTAGACACGACAGATGTGATATATCTGTTGAATCCATCTCATCTATTACGCAGAGACTGGATTTACTCCAGTTAACCCTAAGGCCCGAGAATTTCCCAAAGCCATCTATGGTATCTAAGAGTGCTTCCAAGGATGGACCCGCGTCGGCCAGATACACCAGTAGGTCATCAGCATAAAGTGAAATCTTCTCCTGAATTCCCGCTATAGACAATCCCTCGATCAGACCCGATCTGTTGACCAATTGAGTCAGGGGTTCCATCACCAGGGCAAATAACATAGGCGATAGGGGACATCCCTGTCTAGTCCCTATATGAAGATCAAAAGGGGGGGACAAGTACCCGTTCACCTTAACCCTTGCCGTGGGGGCCTGGTACAGTAATTACACCCACTTTATAAAGGACTGAGGGAAGCCCAGACCACGCAACGTCTCCCACATGAAAGTCCATTCGACCGAGTCGAATGCCTTTTCATTATCAAGGGAAGCGATCACTCGGGATCCAGCATTATCATGTGAGACCTGCAGATTAGTAAACAGTCTTCTAAGATTAATATGTGGTCTTACCAGGCATGAAACCAGATTGGTCGGGATCGATCACGAATAAGATCACATCTCTGAGTCGTCTAGCGAGAAGCTTAGCTAGGATTTTCGCATCCACATTCAGCAGGGAGATTGGCCTATATGAGCTGCACTGGTCCGGAGGTTTCCCAGGTTTGTGGATTACTACAATGGTTGCCTCCATGAAAGACGGGGGCAGTCTGTTACACTCAAAGGCATAATTGAAGAGTTTCAACAAACGCTTGCTTTGCCTGTCAACGTCTGCTTTGTACCACTCTAGCGGGAACCCCTCCGGGCCAGGAGACTTCCCCACCGTCATACTTTCTATGGCAGACCTAACCTCCCCAACCTCAATGGGAGCTCCCAGAAAATAACTATCAGGTCTGGAAAGGGGCGTTAGGGGGACAGTTCCCCAAAAATCCCGAATATCACTGACTGCGTACGGTATTTTAGAGGTATATAGGTCCGAGTAATAGGAGGCAAATTGCGTACATATATCCCTCGGTTGGGAAAAGTGAACACCCTCCACGTTGGTAATCAGGGGGACCACTGTCTGGGGATTCTCTGTTTTTCCCAGATAAGTTTCTTCTGGGTATATTCCAATAGATAAAGGTGATATCTCCTCTGTATCTCCTCCCACGCCTCCCGGGATTCTGGGGTAGGGGTCTGAGTATATACACTCTCCTTATCGGCTAATTCTTCCTCTAGTTTAGTTCTAGTGATCGCTAGTTCTTTCCTATGCGAGGCAATGGTGTGTATAAGAGTGCCGCGTTGCACCGCTTTAAAGGCTTCCCATTCAACGGTAGGATTGGCTGATCCCTCATTAGTGTCCCAATATTCCGCTGCCCCTTCCAAGGCTGCACAGGCCACTGGTAAGACCTCCAGCCATCTAGTATTGAGACGCCACTGCCTATCCGGGGGTGTCAACGGCATTGTCAATATTACCAGTAGCGGGGCGTGATCAGAGATGCCCCTCGGAAGGTACTCCACCCTAGACAGCCACGGCAGAAGCTCCTTGTTAACAAACACCAGATCTATACGGGACAAGGTATCATAAGATGCCGAGTGACAGGAATATTGACGGTCCCTTGGGTGAAGAAATCTCCATCCCTCAGTCAGAGCATGCGCCTCAGCCCAATTGACAAGTGACCTGTTATGTGAGGCCTTGGGACGAAGTCTATCAGCAATCGGGTCCAACACTGCATTATAGTCCCCCATCATAATTAGAGGGTCAGTCGGCAAAGTTGAAACCTTCCCCATTATATCGTCAAGTACACTTCTCTGAAAAGGGGGTGGAATGTATACATCCACCACTATGTAGCCCCTTCCACGAATAGCGGCATGCGCAATTACATAACGCCCAGACAAATCAGTCTGTACAGAATGCAATTGAAAAGGGATAGATTTAGATATCAGGACAGAGACCCTCCTAGCATAGTTACTATACACAGAATGATATGATGCACCTACCCATGGACGCTTCAACGCCAGCAGCTTCTGGCCTCTCAGGTGGGTCTCCTGTAATAGAACCACATCTGGGGAGAATTTCTTCAGGTAGTTAAACACAAGAGATCTTTTTACTTTATCATTAAGTCCCCTGACGTTCCAGGAAATAAAGTTACAGGTTGCCATCATGTAATAAAGCCGACCACATAAGTCGCAAGAACCCCAGAATCTCCAGGCCAGAAAACAGACAAATATCACATTTAATAACTTTAAACCATATTTGCAGAAACCCCCCCCCCCCCCTGCCCAGACCCCCCCAACCTATCTGAGCCTATCCTCCCAAACATAAAGCTAGCAAAGACTTGCTAAATCGGAGAGACCTGTCCGAAGTGAACTAAACAGTCCCCAATCCGAACTCTGGGAACATAAAGTCCACGGTAAGGCCCCTTTCACACGGGCGAGTATTCCGCGCGGGTGCAATGCGGGAGGTGAACCCGCACTGAATCCTGACCCATTCATTTCTATGGGGCTGTGCACATGAGCGGTGATTTTAACGCATCACTTATGCGTCGCGTGAAAATCTCAACATGCTCTATATTGTGCGTTTTCCACGCAACGCAGGCCCCATGGAAGTGAATGGGGCTGCGTGAAAATCGCAAGCATCCGCAAGCAAGTGCGGATGCGGTGCAATTTTCACGCACGGTTGCTAGGAGACGATCGGGATGGAGACCCGATCATTATTATTTTCCCTTATATAGAACAGCGGCCCACATTTACTAATGTGAGTGCACCTACAGCTTGACACATGTAGGTTTAAAGAGATTATATGCCTAGCCCTAAAAGTGGGTGTGGTATAATGGGCAATAGGTGAGACTCTGTGGGAAAGGGGTAGGGCCTAATATGTGCTAAATTGTGCCACAATTCTGCTTTAAAGTAAGCCAACCAATAGTTGGTATAAAGTTAGGCCCTTAATGCACACAAGCCTTGTTTTGGTCCGCATCCGAGCCATTCACTTCAATGGGGCCGCAAAAGATGCGAACAGCACTCCGTGTGCTGCCCCCATCCGTTGATCCGTTCCGTGGTCCCGCAAAAAAAACAAAGAACATGTCCTATTCTTGTACATTTTGCGGACAAGAATAGGCATTTCTATTATGGACGCCTATTCCATTCCGCAAATTACGGAACGCACACAGGCGGTATCCGTGTTTTGCGGACCGCAAAACACAGCACGGTTGTGTGCATGAGGCCTTAGACAGAAGTGTCTAGCCATTCTCTAACTTTATCATCCAGCCTAAGTCACTGTGATAAATCTGGTGCAGGTCTAGAAACCTGTCTAAGTTTACACCATCTACAGGATTTAGTAATTTAATTACTAAACCAATGTGTTTTTGGATAGAAGATGACCCAAAAGCAATCACTGCAATAATCTGGCAACATCACTGCCACTGACACAGGTACAAAATCATCCATGTAGTTGCCAATTTATCCCTACTTTACTAAAGATGAACAACTGCTCACTTTTGCTTCATAATCCCTCTTTTTCTACAGATTAAATTAAATGGTCACAAACTTTTCACACAATTTTGCACAAATAGTACAAGCGACTGTAAGGAACTTTCTAATATATCTTATCAGAGAAAAATGGCTTGCTCCAGGGTTATTAGCTGTTTCTTCCCCTCCCAACATCTTTTCTAAAATGACTGTCTCCAAAATTTAAGAGAAATATGTCTTGGTGAGACCAGGACTGCTGCCTTCTCGCTGAAGGATGGGAATGACATAATCCCATACAAGCCTATGAAAAGAGAAGGGGGGAGGAATGAACAAGAGCTGAATGAGACAGTACTCCAAGAAAGTCACCAAAGAGAACACTGCAGCTATACAGACAGTTTTTGTCTCAACCTAAGTGATTTATTCACATCAATGCAGGTCAGTAAATCTATGTAATGTCCTCCATGATCCTGGGGCTGCTTCTGAGTGTGAGAGAGTTAGGAAGCAGACTCTCCTCTACTTTATGTGTGCAGTGGATATCAACTGGTCTCCACTCACCAGATCTGGGAGAACTGAGAACTAAAGATCTAGCATACAGAAAAGAAAACTGCTAAAAATGGCAGATACAAGTTATATAATGATCAGAATTAATATTATGCCTCACGTACACACACACACACACACTGTACTATGGTTTAATACAAAGTTTGTTAAAAGGTTTGTTAAACCGAGATTTTAACACTGATGGCCTATCCTCAGGATAGGTCATCAGTATCTGATCGAAGGGGTCCGACACCCGGGACCCCTGCCGATCAGCTGTTTGAGAAGGCATCGGAGCGCCTCTGAGTGCCATGGCCTTCTCACAGCTTACCAAGCACAGCGTATACAACATAGTATAACGGCTGTGCTTGGTATCGCACCTCAACCCCATTCACTTCCATGGAGATGAGCTGCGTCTAGGCCACGTGACGGATGAACATGTCATCACTGGCCTAGGAAAAGCTGAGAGAAGACCAGGGTGCTCACAGGAGCACCGATGCCTTCTCAAACAGCTGATCGGTGGGGCTCCCCGGTGTCAGACCCCCACTGATCAGATACTGATGATCTATCCTGAGAATAGGTCATCAGGATTAAAATCTCGTCCACAACGATCTGCAATAAATACAGATATGTGCATGGCCCTACAGAAATGTTTGGGTCAGTGTGCTAGCTGCAAAAATGGGAATAGCACACGGATGAAAAATATGGTTGCGTGCATGAGTCCTAGTTTATACAATGTTGGATGATTTCCGCCAGTAATCCTGGCATCACACACTATGAATGAATTTGACAACTGTGTACTGTATGAGAACCCAACTCGCGCTCTTTACTGCAGTCTATTGCACACTGACTCACAAAATGAATTATACTTGTAATGACTAATGCTATACTCTCCATGGACAGATGCTTCCTAAAATTTACCTCTGACTCACACTACAGTTCTTTAGGTTTTGATAACGATGTGGAAAAGTTACAATAGCATCAAGTGCAATCACCTGACTCACATTCCAGTGCACCTGCCCGATTATACTCCTGTGATGCATGATCATACCAAATCTTTCATGATGTCACTGCAGGGAAACATTAGACGGAATTGACTAGTATAGAAAGACAATACAGGATGCAAAGAGTTACATCAATTTCTCAGATGGATGACGGTGGATCTACAAAAAACGATAGCTATTGATATCTATCGGACTGTTAATACCTAACAATTTACTAATGTGTCAGCGCCTAGAATCTGTCTTAACCTAGGGTTTCTCCAATTTTGTCAACTCGATCGAAAAAGGTAGCGGGCCTAGAGGGGAGGTTGTGAGGCTTTAGAGGAAAGGAGCTTGACCTAAGATCTGATGGACCAAGTGAACAACACTGTGTAGGTCAGGTGCCATATTTATTAGGGAACAGTTGATGGGCAAGGGATCAGGGTTTCCCGCCAATCAGATATTGATAGTCTCCCCCTGAGGATAGGCCATCAATATAAAAATCCTGGAAGCCCCCACTTAAAAGGGGTTATCCAAGATCTATAATGACCGCCATATGCCTGGGCCCCTCACAGAGGTTGTACTTACCTCACACCTCGCCACCCACACGGCCATCACGCGCATGAAAACATCCGGCGGTGAGGTGGGGGTTGGTTCGGAGAGCCAATAGCAGGCAGCGACACGAACGAGCCTCCTTAGCATCCCCCGCGATGCTAGGGAGGCTCATTCACGTCATGGCCTGCTATTGGCTGTCAACCCCATAACCCCCCAAATGCCGGATGTTTTCATTCTCGCGACGGGGAGATACAGTGGTGGCCGTGCAGGCATTAGAAGCGACACAGCTGCTGGGGAGCGAGGTAAGTACAACCTCTGTGAGGGTCCCGGGCATATGGGGGAATTATAGATCTTGGATAACCTCTTTAAGAAAAAATGCAGCACTATTTTCATTTCATGAAGAGAGGAAATGTTTACTATAATAGACAGGCGAGCTGACTGCTCCAACATAATGATGAGAGTTCTGGTCCCATCCAGGAGAAGTCTTTCCATCTATGACCAGCTTAATACATGATAAAGGAGCGCAGTCAAGAGCCGGTTAAATTACGTCTGCTTAATAAATACACCTTTGATCAATTAACTGAGGCCGTCTCCAGTATTGCACTGACATACCAGTCCTGACACATGAACGATGGTTATGAGCCGCCTTACTCTACACCACTGTTAAGAACAATACATTTCCTCTAAAGTCAGTGTTAACCACGGAGATCGATTCCTGCTAAGGAATTACCGCTTTGCATCTATGACCAGATTACCCAACAGTAGGGAGGCTACTGTCTAGGTCAGTGATGGCAAACCTTTTAAAGACCGAGTGCCCAAACTGCAACCCAAAACCCACTTATTTATCACAAGGTGTCAATCGGCAATTTACCCTGAATACTACAGTCCAATATAGTATATCTTCCATGTACTTTATCACTTAGCTATAATAGCTACATTCAGTGCGCTACCTGTGCTGTTCATAGTGCGCCCTGCGCTGATGAATGGCAGGAAAAGTCTAAGGCATATTAGACTTTTCCAGGGCGTGGGTGCCCACATAGGTTCGCCACCACTGGTCTAGGTGGACGACGTGCCAAGCTTGGCACATTTACAATCTGCTGCTTTGCCCAGATCCAGACAAATAGGATTTGGGTAGAAATACTCTTTAATACGATCAGATGGTACATACAGTGCTGTGCAAAGGTTTTAGACCCTCACCAGATTTCTTTTTTTATAATTTGTAGGTATTTCAAATCATCCAACTAATTTTAATATAAGATAAAGACAAAACGAGTAATCACAAAACAGGTATTCCCACCTCAACATTTATGGCATATCAACAGGTTATACAGTAAATATCCAATAGGTGAGGATCCGACCTCCGATATTTATCAAGAACCAGGCCCCATCTCAAGGCTGCAGTAAATGGAGAGGTAGCTGAACATGCATGGCGCTCTCCATTCACACATATTTTCAGAACTCATTGCAGTGAATGGAAAGACCCTCCATACACTGTAGTCATGAGACGGGGTCCTGTTCCCAACATAGGGGTGAGTCCCAGGGGTGAGATCTGCACTTATTTTCCATTTATGGCATATCCTGTGGATCTGCTCTATAATAAGATAGGGGGGGGGGGGGGGGGGGGGGGAATACAGTGCTGTGAATAAATGTGGAACATCTGGACCATAATAGAACAGTCCAAACCTAATTTTTGTCGGGACAAGGTGACAAAAAAAATGGCAAATTGCAAGTTTTTATTTCTCTGTTACGCCGTTCAGCGCATAGGAGATATGTTCGATAGTTCACACTTTTTCGGGCGTGGCGATATAAAATATATAAACAATAAAATAAATTACATATGTAAAATTGGGCAAGGGGTGATTTAAACTTAATATTTTGGTGTTTGATTTTTTTTATTTATTTTTTTACTTTTTATTTATTAACTATTTTCCCCCTTAGGGGCTAGAACCTGGGATCTTTCATCCCTTGTCCTATTTACCCTGATAGAGCTCTATCAGGGTGAATAGGACTTCATGCTCTCCCTGCTGCTCTGTGCACACAACAGCACGGAGCCGACTATGGCAGCCAGGGCTTCAGTAGCATCCTGGCTGCCATGGTAACCGATCGGAGCCCCAGGATTACACTGCTGGGGCTCAGATCGGAACTGCCACTGCCACCAATGATTAGAATACTTGGGGGTGGGGGCGCACTGCGCCACCAATGATTCTACTTTATAATACTCCGGTGGGGGGGGGGGTTCGGTGCACTGTGCCACCAATGAATATAGTTTTATGCTTAATACAAACGCAGACTGCGCTGCGGGTGTCATCCACAGATCCCCCTCCCCACATAACAGCGCCATCGACAGATCCCCATAACAGTGAGTCATCCAAAGATCCCCCATAACAGTGAGTCATCCACAGATCCTCCATAACAGTGAGTCATCCACAGATCCCCCATAACAGTGAGTCATCCACAGATCCCCCATAACAGTGAGTCATCCACAGATCCCCCATAACAGTGAGTCATCCACAGATCCCCCATAACAGTGAGTCATCCACAGATCCCCCATAACAGTGAGTCATCCACAGATCCCCCATAACAGTGAGTCATCCACAGATCCCCCATAACAGTGAGTCATCCACAGATCCCCCATAACAGTGAGTCATCCACAGATCCCCCATAACAGTGTGTCTTCCACAGATCCCCCATAACAGTGTGTCATCCACAGATCCCCCATAACAGTGTGTCATCCACAGATCCCCCATAACAGTGTGTCATCCACAGATCCCCCATAACAGTGTGTCATCCACAGATCCCCCATAACAGTGTGTCATCCACAGATCCCCCATAACAGTGTGTCATCCACACATCCCCCATAACAGTGTGTCATCCACAGATCCCCCATAACAGTGTGTCATCCACACATCCCCCATAAAAGTTAAACTTGCAAGATCATACTTGTCTCATCCACACCATCGGAATGCCTCTTTACATTGTAATGCAAAATTTTTATAATTATGTAACTCCTAAATTTGTTTTAATATGGCCTTTGAACATAATTTTTCAAGTAAAATCACATAAACCCCTTTTTTTGTCATTTTGGTGTTTTTTCCCTGATTAATCGATGAAATTATCGACAACTAATTGATTATTCAAATAATAGTTAGCTGCAGCCCTATTGGCATTACTAATGTTGTCTTTATCTTATATTAACCGCTTTACTGCCAGCGCCGTAAATGTATGGTGGAAGTACATGATGTAAAGATGGCGTCTGCCCATAGCCACCAGGTGCCTGCAGTGCCGGCAATAACACTGATTGCAGCCATTTAACCCCTCAGATGCCGTAGTCAAATGACCACGGCATCTGAGTGCGCTAAAACCGGACGTGCGTGCTTCCCAGCCTGGGACGTCCTCCCCTGGCTGAAGTCGTGAAAGGCGTTCCATGGTAGTAATAGGCCTGAGCCTCTAACAAGACTTCAATGCCGATTACTGGTATATTTCAATGATGTGTAACTAGAACAAAGTCCAGCTCTGAAGTCAGTAAAGGTGCTCTGACCTGGTCTGCACGGATCCGGGCTGTGTTCACACCCAACGTAGATGCAGCAAAAAATTCCAAATGGATTCAGCAAGTAAAATCAATGATTCTTTATTTCTTCATTTAAAAAAAAAATTAGAAACAAATAATCCTGCATAAAATCAGGAGGATTTTTTGTCTATACATTTTTTTTTAATGAAGAAATAAAGAATCATTGATTTTACTCACTGAATCCATTTGGACTTTTTTTGCTATATTCCAATGCTGGCCTGCAGGTGGCAGCACTGCATTGGAATATACTGAATCCTGCTTTATGTAACAGATAGATATCCATTACAGGATACAATGGCAATCTAATGATTGCTTGTTATAGTCGTGCAGGGTGACAAAAAAAAAAAAAAGTAAAATAAATAAATAAAATTTATAATATATATGTATAGTCCGAATCAACCCCCTTTCCCTAGAATAAAAAAAAAAAAAAAAACACAATAAAACATGATGGGCATTGCTGCATCCGAAAACACCCGTACTAAATAAAAATATTATTCCCATACGGCGCAACAGAAAAAAGAAATCAAAATTGCCGATTCACATTTTTCTCGTTGCTTCACCTGACCAAAAGTCATACACACTCCAAAATATCCATGAAAAGTACAGATCCCCCTGCAAAAAACGAGCTCTTACACAGCTCCATA
This sequence comes from Bufo bufo, assembly GCF_905171765.1. Classification (NCBI taxonomy): domain Eukaryota; kingdom Metazoa; phylum Chordata; class Amphibia; order Anura; family Bufonidae; genus Bufo; species Bufo bufo. The sequence goes on from NC_053393.1 coordinate 132,237,136, forward strand.
GACGTAAAAATAAAATAAAAAATGTGTTTATTCCAAAGTTTATTTTTTTCAGTTATTAAAACACAAGAAAAACTGTACAAATATGGTGTCACCGTAATTGTACAGACCCAGAGAATGAAGGGCGCGGGTCAGTTTTAAAGAACAGGGAATGCCGTAAAAACAAAACCTGGCAGAGTTGCATTTTTTTCCAATTCCACCCCAGCTTCCCACTACATTGTATGCAAATGTAAATGGTGCCATTAAAAAGTATAACTTATCCTTCAAAAGACAAGCTCTCAAAACAGAACAGGAAAAAAAAAGTCATGGCTTCCAGGGGGCCTAGAGAGAAAAAAAGAAAAATCCTCCAGGATTGGAGGAGTTCAAAAATTAGAATTAGGCCTCTTTCACACGTATTGGTTCCGTTCATTGGGGCAACGTCAATGCGGCAGCCGGAACGGATCCAGACCCATTCAACTTGAATAGGTCTGTGATCCGTCCGTTCCTCAAAAAGATAGAGCAAGTTCTATTTTTTTGCGGAATAGAAGCACAGATCAGAACCCCATGGGGTTCCGTTCCACACCGCATCTCCGGATTTGCGGACCCATTCAAGTTAATGAAACCACAATGCGGTCACGGGAGCACTTCGGCCGTGTGAAAGAGGCCTTAGGCCTCTTTCACACTTGCGTTGTCCGGATCAGTCGTGCAGTCCATTTGCCGGAGGTGCCAGCCGGATCCATAACAACGCAAGTGAACTGAAAGCATTTGAAGACGGATCCGTCTTCAAAATGCGTTCAGTGTTACTATGGCACCCAGGACGCTATTAAAGTCCTGGCTGCCATAGTAGTAGTGGGGAGCGGGGGAGCAGTATACTTACAGTCCGTGCGGCTCCAGAATGAAGTCAGAGCGCCCCATGCGCATGGATGACGTGATCCATGCGACATGTCATCCATGCGCGTGGGGCTCCCCGACGTCACTCTGAAGCGCCCCGGGAGCCGCACGGACGGTAAGTATACTGCTCCCCCGCTCCCCACTACACTTTACCATGGCAAACAGGACTTTAGCGTCCTGGCAGCCATGGTAACCATTCAGAAAAAGCTAAACGTCGGATCCGGTAATGCGCCAAAACGACGTTTAGCTTAAGGCCGGATCCGGATTAATGCCTTTCAATGGGCATTAATTCCGGATCCGGCCTTGCGGCAAGTGTTCAGGATTTTTGGCCGGAGCAAAAAGCACAGCATGCTGCGGTATTATCTCCGTCCAGAAAAGTCAAAAAGACTAAACTGAAGACATCCTGATGCATCCTGAACGGATTTCTCTACATTCAGAATGCATGGGGATAATCCTGATCATGATTCTTCCGGCATAGAGCCCCGACGACGGAACTCTATGCCGGAACACAACAACGCAAGTGTGAAAGAGCCCTAAGTTGGATGATCTGAAATATTTACATGTGACAAATTAGCAAAAAAATAAATAAATAAATAAATAAATCCGGTGAGGGGCAAATACTTTTTATGTAGAGAAAGTTAATACAAGCCACTTACTAATATATTGTTATTATCCATATTGCTTCCTTTGCTGGTTTCCATGGTTACGACCATGCTGCAATCCAGTAGTGGTGGTCGTGTTTGTACACTATAGGAAAAAGCACTGGGTTCTCTGGTGGCCAGGACCGCGGGAGTGCGCATAGGCTTACGCTTTTTCCTATAGTGTGCAAGCGTGGCCATTGAAGGTGGTCATAACCATGGAAACAAGCAGTGTATAATGTGATGGAAAAATGAATCCAGCCAGCAAAGGAAGCAATATGGACAATCACAATACATTAGGAAGTGCCTTGTATTAACTTTCCATTCATTCTCAGATGGGATGCCACAGGAAGCAGATGAATCAGATGGGGATTTAGGGAGGAGAGGAGGCTGGGCGGTCCCGGTCTGGAGATAGACGCTGATCCCAGAGAGGGAACCCACATCTGTGGAGGTCCTGTACCATAAATGTCTAATATTGGAATGCCCCTTTAAGGCTGAGTTCACACGGGCATTGCGGGAAAATGTGCGGGTGCGTTACGGGAACACCCGCGATTTTTCCGCCCGAGTGCAAAACATTGTAATGCGTTTTGCACTCGCGTGAGTAAAACCGTGCATGTTTGGTACCCAAACCCGAACTTCTTCACAGAAGTTCGGGCTTGGGATCGGTGTTCTGTAGATTGTATTATTTTCCCTTATAACATGGCTATAAGGGAAAATAATAGCATTCTGAATACAGAATGCATAGTAAAATAGCGCTGGAGGGGTTAAAAATTTTTTTTTTAACTCACCTTAGTCCAGTTGATCGCGCAGTCCGGCTTCTCGTCTGTCTCCTTTGTTGAACAGGACCTGTGGTGAGCATTCATTACAGGAACAGGACCTGTGGTGACGTCACTCCCGTCATCACATGATCCATCACCATGGTAAAAGATCATGTGATGGATCATGTGATGATCGGAGTGACGTCACCACCGGTCCTTTACCTGTAATGAATGCTCACCACAGGTCCTGTTCAGCAAAGGAGATGCCGGCATCGCGATCAAGTGGATTAAGGCGAGTTAAATTATTATTATTATTTTTTTAACCCCTCCAGCGCTATTTTACTATGCATTCTGTATCCAGAATGCTATTATTTTCCCTTATAACCATGTTATAAGGGAAAATAATAATGATCGAGTCTCCATCCCGATCGTCTCCTAGCAACCGTGCGTGAAATTCGCACCGCATCCGCGGATGCTTGCGATTTTCACGCAACCCCATTCACTTCTATGGGGCCTGCGTTGCGTGAAAAACGCAGAATATAGAGCATCCTGCGATTTTCACGCAACGCACAAGTGATGCGTGAAATTCACCGCTCATGTGAACAGGCCCATAGAAATGAATGGGTCGGGATTCAGTGCGGGTGCAATACGTTCACCTACCGCATTGCACCCGCGCGGAAATCTCGCCCGTGTGAACGCAGCCTAACTTGCGTGCCATCCTCCATATCATCCTATACAGTGGGACCAAAAAGTATTTAGTCAGCCACCAATTGTGCAAGTTCTCCCACTTAAACAGATGAGAGAGGCCTGTCATTTTCATCATAGGTGTACCTCAACTATGAGAGACAGAATGGGGGGAAAGAATACAGGAAATCACATTGTAGGATTTCTAAAGAATTGGTAAATTCCTCGGTAAAATAAGCACACAGCAGTCTCTCGAACCCTTCAGTTTGTGAGGTCTCTTGACGATGCAGTACAGGCAGATCTCCTTTTCTATACCCACATTCACACTGCATGATTTCTATACATTTTTCCTTCTAACTTTGAGGTAAATAAACATGCACCCCCCATATAGTATGAACTAGACTTACACAATGGGGCACATATATGCTTTCCACCTGTATGCTCATTTCACAATAAGATAGAATATGTCTGCAAAATGCTTACCAGGGACCCACTGAAGTCAACAGGTTTGCAAAAACTGCAGATGGCACATGGACCGCATCCATATTTTGCGGACTGCAAAATGGATACGAGGCTTAAAGAGGACCTTTCACTACTGTACAAACTAAAAACGAACTATATCAGTGGGCAGAGCGGCGCCCAGGGGTCCCCCTGCACTTACTAGTATGTCTGGGCGCCGCTCCGTTCGCCCGGTATAGGCTCCGGTGTCTGCGCTCCCTCTGCTGTACTGGAGTGATTTCTTGTATGAGGCTATGAGCTGTGCGCTGCGATTGGCCAGCGCTGCAGCAAGGGACACGCCTCAAACAAGACATCACTCCAGTACAGCAGAGGGAGCGCAGACACCGGAGCCTATACCGGGCGAACGGAGCGGCGCCCAGACATACTAGTAAGTGCAGGGGGACCCCTGGGCGCCGCTCTGCCCACTGATATAGTTCGTTTTTAGTTTGTACAGTAGTGAAAGGTCCTCTTTAATACGTAGTGCTGCCTCCTTTGCAGGAGTAACTAAGCAGACAGATATATAGTTTTGTGTAACTTGCATTTTATTCATTTAAACCTCTGTTCTTACTATGCTGAGGAGTCCAGTCTGTATGACCGTGTATACAGAGATAGCTGTCAATCACAAGATGCAATCCTTCAAAAACTATCAAATTCATGCGCTTGCTGAGCACTTCCTGCAGCATTATAGACATCAGGGGCAGTTAAAGAGGACCTTTCATCAGTTTAGCCCTAGTCTAATTATGGTCTTACCTTATAGGGCGGCCCCCACTGATGCCATGGCACATTTTTTTTCCGAAGACCCCCCGTTCGTCCGCTGTTGGCCACGTTGATTTCGGCGCCTTATATTATAATGAGCCGACTCGGTTATACTAGGCGGAGACTCGCAGTTTCGCTGGGGGCGGTTCTCTTCTCCCTGGCTGTAAGCGCATCCAATCAGAGCGCACCGCTCTTAGCCAGGGAGGAGCTCATTCTCAGAGCAGTGCGCTCTGATTGGATGCGCTCACAGCCAGGGAGAAGAGAACCGCCCGAAGCGAAACTGTGAGTCTCCGCCTAGTATAACCGAGTCGGCTCATTATAATATAAGGCGCCGAAATCAACTCGGCCAACAGCGGACGAAGGGGTGGGGGGGGTCCTTTGGGAAAAAAAAGTGCCATGGCATCAGTGGGGGCCGCCCTATAAGGTAAGACCATAATTAGACTAGGGCTAAACTGATGAAAGGTCCTCTTTAAGTCCGTTTTCTGCGCTAAAAAAATAGCAAACCTTTGTGAAATGGGCATTTTGCCTAAAAAAAAAAGTTTAGCAACTTATATTTCTCTCTGCTCTCAGAATTTAAAAAAACAACTGTGTAGCACTTGGTGGAGAGGTGGGGCCAGCGCAGCCTGACGGATTTGGAATACTATATGAAAGAAGACTGGTGCAAAGTATAATCTGAATCTACGCCAGATCCTTCCACAACACATTTATTAAGAGGCCTGAACCTCGTAATAAGGGCTCAGACGACAGTTAGGTGTTTTGAGGAACAGCCGGCCCCTAATAGAACAGTCCTATCCTTGTCCGTAATGAGGACAAGAATAGGACATGTTCTCTTTTTCTGCGGAATGGCCATGCAGACACAAAATGCACACAGAGTAATTTCCGTATTTTTTGCAGCCCCATTGAAATTAATAGTTCTGCAAAATAAACGAAATGGACACACCAAAAAACAAAGTTTGTGTGCACGGGCCCTAAGTGTGCATATACAGGACTATACGTATTTTGCGGTCTGCAAAATGAAGATCCACAAAAAACTGGGTGACATCTGTGTAACGCGCATCCGTTTTTTTGTGAACCCATTGTAACAATGCCTATTCTTGTCCGCAAAACGGACAACAATAGGACATGTTCTATCTTTTTGGCGGGCTACGGAACAGAACAGCCCATGGTGTGCTGTCCATGGTGGGTGTTAGTTTACAGTTTAGCTCCGTCCAATGAGCCGGTCTGAGGTACTAAAAAAAAACATGTCGGTTTCTGCCACAGAATATGCAGCAGATTTTGACAACATAGCCTTAGGGTCAAAGCCACAAGCAGAATATAGTATAACCTATAGGGAGCGCTGTTGTATACAGTAGTACATTTATACAATAATACATTGGAGGGAGTTATTAAAGCAGATAGTTTGCCCGGCCTGATAATATTTTTTTTATCTAAGAGGCAGAACAAGTAAAAAAAAAAACAGGGTGGATAAAAATCAATGATTTTAACCCCTTAAGGACCTAGGACGTACCGGTACGCCCTATTTCCCGAGTCCTTAAGGACCCAGGACGTACCGGTACGTCCTGACTTAAAATCTGTATTCCGGCGCCCCAGGGGTTAATTGGAACGGGATTTCGGCTGAAATCATTCAGCCGGCATCCCGTAACAATGCAGGGGGGGGTCATTTGACCCCCCCGTATCGGCGATCGCAGCAAACCGCAGGTCAATTCAGACCTGCGGTTTGCTGCGCTTTTTGCAGTTTCTGATCGCCGCGGTCCCTGACCGCGGGGATCAGAAACTTTAGAGTGGCTAAAATCATTATTTTTCACCCCCCCCTGCACCCCTGCACGATTTTATGCCGGAGGGTGGTGCGGGGGGGGGTGTCGCAGGCGGTGGGGGCGTTGCGGGAGGCGGGCGGTGCGGCAGGCGGGATCGCGATCCCCCGCCCGCCTCCCCATGAACGATCGTTGGCTTCTAGTGGGTATACCAGGGTGCCAGCACATTGCTGGCACCCTGGTATAAACGGCTGACATCTGTGAAGATGTCAGCCGTTTAACCCTTTCCATACCGCGGTCCGTACGGACCGCTGTATGGAAAAAGTTAACTGTCATCGGTCAGGGAGCTCCCTCCCTCTCCATCGGGGGGCTGCTGTGGCTTTGCAGCCCCCCGATGGAGAGGGAGAGAGCCCCCAGAGAGCCCCCCTCAGCCCCGTGCTTACCCTTCCCCGTCTGCGAAGTTCTGAGCAGACGGGGATGGTTCCCATGGCAACAGGACGCCTCTCAGGCGTCCTGCTGTCCATGGTACTGAACAGATCTATGCTAAAAGCACAGATCTGTTCAGTGTAAGTAAAATACAGTACAGAACAATATATATTGTTCTGTACTGTATTATACAGACACCAGACCCACTGGATCTTCAAGAACCAAGTGGGTCTGGGTCACAAAAATGTAAAAAAAAGTGAAAAAAGTTAAGATAAAAAAAAAAACATTTATCACTGAATAAAAATTAAAAAAATAAAATAAACTACACAAATTAGGTATCGCCGCGTCCGTAACGACCTGATCTATAAAATGGTCATGTTACTTTCCCCGCACGGTGAACGCCATAAAAATAAAAAAATAAAAACTATGAGAAAATTGAAATTTTGCCCACCTTACTTCCCAAAAAAAGTAATAAAAGTGATCAAAAAAGTCGCATGTACGCCAAAATAGTACCAATCAAACCGTCATCTCATCCCGCAAAAAATGAGACCCTACTCAAGATAATCGCCCAAAAGCTGAAAAAACTATGGCTCTTAGACTATGGAGACACTAAAACATGATTTTTTTTTTTTCAAAAATGAACTCATTCTGTAAAACTTACATAAATAAAAAAAAAGTATACATATTAGGTATCGCCGCGTCCGTATCGACCGGCTCTATAAAAATATCACATGACCTAACCCCTCAGATGACCACCTTAAAAAAATAAAAATAAAAACAGTGTAAAAAAAGCCATTTTTTGCCATCTTACGTCACAAAAAGTGTAATAGCAAGCGATCAAAAAATCATATGCACCCCAAAATAGTGCCAATCAAACCGTCATCTCATCCCGCAAAAAATGAGACCCTACTCAAGATAATCGCCCAAAAACTGAAAAAACTATGGCTCTTAGAATATGGAGACACTAAAACATTTTTTTGGTTTTAAAAATGAAGTTATTGTATAAAACTTACATAAATAAAAAAAAATGTATACATATTAGGTATCCCCGCGTCCGCGACAACCTGCTCTATAAAAATACCACATAATCTAACCTGTCAGATGAATGTTGTAAATAACAAAAAAAAAAAACGTGCCAAAAAAGCTATTTCTTGTTACCTTGCTGCACAAAAAGTGTAATATAGAGCAACCAAAAATCATATGTACCCTAAACTAGTACCAACAAAACTGCCACCCTATCCCGTAGTTTCTAAAATGGGGTCACTTTTCTGGAGTTTCTACTCTAGGGGTGCATCAGGGGGGCTTCAAATGGGACATGGTGTCAAAAAAAACAGTCCAGCAAAACCTGCCTTCCAAAAACCGTATGGAATTCCTTTCCTTCTGCACCCTGCCGTGTGCCCGTACAGCGGTTTACGACCACATATGGGGTGTTTCTGTAAACTACAGAATCAGGGCCATAAATAATGAGTTTTGTTTGGCTGTTAACCCTTGCTTTGTAACTGGAAAAAAAATATTAAAATGGAAAATCTGCCAAAAATGTGAAATTTTGAAATTGTGTCTCTATTTTCCATTAAATCTTGTGCAACACCTAAAGGGTTAACAAAGTTTGTAAAATCAGTTTTGAATAGCTTGAGGGGTGTAGTTTCTTAGATGGGGTCACTTTTATGGAGTTTCTACTCTAGGGGTGCATCAGGGGGGCTTCAAATGGGACATGGTGTCAAAAAACCAGTCCAGCAAAATCTGGCTTCCAAAAACCAAACCGCGCACCTTTCACTCTACGCCCTACTGTGTGGCCGTACAGTAGTTTACGGCCACATATGGGGTGTTTCTGTAAACAGCAGAGTCAGGGCAATAAAGATACAATCTTGTTTGGCTGTTAACCCTTGCTTTGTTAGTGGAAAAAATGGGTTAAAATTGAAAATTAGGCAAAAAAATGAAATTCTCAAATTTCATCCCCATTTGCCAATAACTCTTGTGCAACACCTAAAGGGTTAACGACGTATGTAAAATCAGTTTTGAATACCTTGAGGGGTGTAGTTTCTTAGATGGGGTCACTTTTAGGGAGTTTCTCCTCTTGGGGTGCATCAGGGGGCTTCAAATGGGACATGGTGTCAAAAAACCAGTCCATAAAAATCAGCCTTCCAAAAACCATACGGCGCACCTTTCACTCTACGCCCCGCTGTGTGGCCGTACAGTAGTTTACGGCCACATATTGGGTGTTTCTGTAAACGGCAGAGTCAGGGCAATAAAGATACAGTCTTGTTTGGCTGTTAACCCTTGGTTTGTTAGTGGAAAAAATGGGTTAAAATGAAAAATTTGACAAAAATATGAAATTCTCAAATTTCCTCCCCATTTGCCAATAACTCTTGTGCAACACCTAAAGGGTTAACAATGTATGCAAAATCAGTTTTGAATACCTTGAGGGGTGTAGTTTCTTAGATGGGGTCATTTTTGGGTGGTTTCTATTATGTAAGCCTCGCAAAGTGACTTCAGACCTGAACTGGTCGCTAAAAATTGAGTTTTTGTAAATTTCTGAAAAATTTCAAGATTTGCTTCTAAACTTCTAAGCCTTATAACATCCCCAAAAAATAAAATATCATTCCCAAAACAATTCAAACATGAAGTAGACATATGGGGAATGTAAAGTCATCACAATTTTTTGGGGTATTACTATGTATTACAGAAGTAGAGAAACTGAAACTTTGAAATTTGCTAATTTTTTTCAAATTTTTGGTAAATTAGGTATTTTTTTGTGCAAAAAAAATATTTTTTTTGACTTCATTTTACCAGTGTCATGAAGTACAATATGTGACGAAAAAACAATCTCAGAATGGCCTGGATAAGTCAAAGCGTTTTAAAGTTATGAGCACTTAAAGTGACACTGGTCAGATTTGCAAAAAATGGCCTGGTCCTTAAGGTGAAAATGAGCCCGGTCCTTAAGGGGTTAAAAAATAAATAATAAAAAAAAAAAAAAATCTACAAAATCTGATTTTTTTGATTTCAATCTGATTTTTTTTTATATAAAATGCTTTTTAAGGAAAATCTATTACCATCCAAAGGTTATTCCATCATGAAATAAAGATTTGTTTTTTAATTATGTAGAATAAGGCTGTACGTGGACTCCCATATTGTTGAATGGATTAGGCAGTGGCTGAGGGACAGACAACAGAGGGTTGTAGTCAATGGAGTATATTCAGACTAGGTCTTGTTACCAGTGGGGTACCTCAGGGATCTGTTCTGGGACCCATATTGTTTAATATCTTTATCAGCGAAATTGCAGAAGGCCTCGATGGTAAGGTGTGTCTTTTTGCTGATGACACAAAGATTTGTAACAGGGTTGATGTTGCTGGAGGGATACACCAAATGGAAAAGGATTTAGGAAAACTATAGGAATGGTCAAAAATCTGGCAACTAAAATTGAATGTTGATAAGTGCAAGATAATGCACCTGGGGCGTAAAAACCCAAGAGCAGAATATAAAATCAGTGATACAGTCCTAACCTCAGTATCTGAGGAAAGGGATTTAGGGGTCGTTATTTCAGAAGACTTAAAGGTAGGCAGACAATGTCATAGAGCAGCAGGAAATGCTAGCAGAATGCTTGGGTGTATAGGGAGAGGCATTACCAGTAGAAAGAGGGGGGCGCTCATGCCGCTCTACAGAGCACTAGGGAGACCTCATTTGGAGTATTGTGCTCAGTACTGGAGACCATATCTCCAGAAGGATATTGATACTTTGGAGAGAGTTCAGAGAAGAGCTACTAAACTGGTACATGGATTGCAGGATAAAACTTACCAGGAAAGATTAAAGGACCTTAACATGTATAGCTTGGAAGAAAGACGAGACAGAGGGGATATGATAGAAACTTTTAAACACATAAAGGGAATCAACAAGGTAAAAGAGGAGAGAATATTTAAAAGAAGAAAAACTGCTACAAGAGGACATAGTTTTAAATTAGAGGGGCAAAGGTTTAAAAGTAATATCAGGAAGTATTACTTTACTGAGAGAGTAGTGGATGCATGGAATAGCCTTCCTGCAGAAGTGGTAGCTGCAAATACAGTGAAGGAGTTTAAGCATGCATGGGATAGGCATAAGGCCATCCTTCATATAAGATAGGGCCAGGGGCTATTCATAGTATTCAGTATATTGGGCAGACTAGATGGGCCAAATGGTTCTCATCTGCCGACATATTCTATGTTTCTATATGTGTAATTTTTTGGGTAAATAAATTCCATTAATCCAGTCACAATGTCATGCTCTTCCAGAGGTTTTTCTAAGATTATTGGGCAGTTTCTCTGCCTACAAGATATTATCACAGATGCTTGGTTTACTTTTGCAGTTCTCAAAACTGAATTGGACTCAGCAGAGATCACATGCCTCTTCTTCACAGCAAAAATGTTATAACATGAATAGAGTTGAGAAAAAGACCTTATTCCTAACTTTTACAAACCTATGAATACAGAATCAACCTAATCAAACTAATATGAAAAGTTGTTATTCTAAAAATCTTCATCTACTTGCATATTATAAATTATACCAGCAAGAATTAGTCTTTATGTAGAAAACTATGATTTAAATCAAGCCTTACTGACTAGTGATTTAAAGAGGACCTTTCACCGATTCTTACCCTATGAACTAACTATACAGATATGTAGAGCGGCACCCGGGGATCTCACTGCACTTACTATTATCCCCGGGCGCCGCTCCGTTCTCCCGTTATGCCCTCCGGTATCTCCGCTCACTAAGTTATAGTAGGCGGAGATACCAGTCCCTAAGTTATGGTAGGCGGAGTCTGCCCTAGCGATGGCCAATCGCAGCGCAGAGCTCACAGCCTGGGAGGTTATTTTCTCCCAGGCTGTGAGCTCTGCAATGCGATTGGCCAGCGCTAGGGCAGACTCCGCCTACCATAACTTAGGGAACGGAGATACCGGAGGACATAGCAGGAGAACGGAGCGGCGCCCGGGGATAATAGTAAGTGCAGAGAGATCCCCGGGCGCCGCTCCACATGTATGTATACTTAGTTCATAGGGTAAGAATCGGTGAAAGGTCCTCTTTAAATCAAATCCACCCTGAAAAAAACAAAAAGGTTAGCTCTCCTCATTGTCCCCTCATAGCTGCCATTCCAACTCTTACTGGGTTCCTCCTGGTGTCTGCTCCCCGATCCTGGCCTTAAACACAGGAAATGCCTGCTTAGCCAATTACAGGCTGAGGCGGATCACCACTGCAGTCAGTGATTGGCTGCGCAGGCATCTCCTGCCATTTCCTGTGTGTCGAGCTGGAACCGGGAAGAAGAACCTGGAAGTGTTGGAATGGTAGTGAAGGACGATCAATGAAGTGATTTATGCTACCATCCATTCTGCCCCTTAAATAAAATATCTCCCGCCTGACAAACCTTTTAGGGTCCATTCACACGTCCGTTGTGATGGCCGAACGGGTGCGGACCCATTCATTTCAATGGGGCCGCAAAAGATGCAGACAGTACACCATGTGCTGCTTGCATCTATTGTTCCGTTCCAAAAATTATAGAGCTTGTCCTATTCTTGTCTGCAATCGTGGAAAAGAATAGGCATTTCTATCATAGGGCCGGCCATGTGCGATCCACAAAATGCGGAGCGCACGCGGCTGGTATCTGTGTTTTGCGGGTCCGCAATTTGTGGACCACAAAACACTTACGGACATGTGAATGTAGCCTTAAACTGGTTTTTATTTTCATTATTTCCCAATGGTTTACATTTCAGTTAGGCCCCAGTCACATGTCCGCAATTTCGTTCCGCATTTTGTGGAACGGAATTGCGGACCCATTCATTTCCATGGGGCCGCATGATGTGCGGACCCGCCCTTCCGGGTCCGCATTTCCGTTCCCGAAAAAAATAGAACATGTCCTATTCTTGTCCGCAATTGAGGACAAGAATAGGAATATTCTATTAGTGCCGACGATGTGCGGTCCACAAAATGTGGAACGCACATTGCCGTGTCCGTGTTTTGCGAATCCGCAAAACAAGTTACGGACTTGTGAATGGACCCTTATGCTAAGTGCATTAAAGTGGTTGTCCCAGTTATGAAAACTCGGGCAACCCCTGTAAATGGCCTAAAATAACAAATGAATGGATATTCACCCATTTTCTCCCGTTTCTTTGAGCGCTGGACTCCGGTCCTCCCGCTGTTGACATCATCTTCTTGGCTGCAGCAGTGACGTTCTGTGCACAAGTCACTGCCACAGCCAATTGCTGGCCTCAGCCTTGCACGGGAGCTTTCTGCTGAGGTCAAAGATTGGCTGCAGTAGTGACCTGTATGCACAGAACGTGACTGCTGCGGCAAAAAAACTGTGAGGACCGGAGCGCAGCGCAGGGAGAAGCAGAGACGGAAACAGGCGAGTATCCATTTATTTACGTTAGATCATTTACAGGGGCTGCCCAAGTTTTTATATAACTCAGAAAAATATTGTCTGACAACACTGGCATGTACAACCTGGCGTTCACCAGTAGCATGCCACGTACTGCTCAACAGGCGGGCACTGAATTGAGGAAAAGACCTGTAGGGCCAATATTCTTACCTCTAGGCCTGCAGTGAAAAACACATTTGAATCGCATTTTTCCAAATATATTTCCATTCGTTCTCGGCTAACATTTGGCCTCTGTCACTTTTAACATAAAAGTCAAAATCAACCAAAACAATCCCCTGCGGTGTAAGGGCTTCTGTCAGTATTACACCAGAGAAGAAGGTTCATGTGTGGAGCTCAGGGAGCAGGTCCGTATTACAGCCATGTGTTCATGTCTCAGAAATACAACCCTGGATTTCCCCAACTCAATGAGTACAGATCTAGTGCGGATCCGACACCCATCCTTATAATGTACAACGGGTGCCATTAGTTTCCCCATTGACTACTGTGGAGAAGTCTCAGCACCGGGTGATGCACACTGCGCAGAAAAAAGTGTGTCTGACCAGAACAAGGTATTCTAGAATCGGCGTACAGGCGGCATTGTGGTCAGATTAGGGGAGGACACGTTTGTGTGAATTGGCCCTTAGAGGTTCAGACAAAGAGAAGAGATTCATGTATCGAACTCCATCATAGTCAGAGAAGTTGTGATAGACAGATCTGTGATAGACAGATAGATATGTGATTGATAGATAGATAGATAGATAGATAGATAGAAATAAATCGAGATGATGTGATAGACAGACGGACGGATAGATATGAGTTAGAGATATAGTATAAATAGATAGATATTAAATATATAACTGTAGATCTGGGATCAGCAACCTCCGGCAGTCCAGCTGTTCTGAAACTACAACTCCCAGAATCCTCCTTTTCACTTCTATTGGAATTACAAGAGCAGCCAAGTGTGCATGCTGGGAGTTGTAGTTTCCCAGCAGCTGAATTGCCGACCCCTGCTGCAGATGATAGATAATAGACATTGAACACAACCCACTAAATAAACAACCATTTGATGTTGGATTCCTTTAAATGAAGGCAGGAGATGTCCCTACAATGGAGTGTACGGGGAAGGGGGTATTATGTCATAATAACTGCATTTAATAACCCCCATCCTCCAGCTCCATAGAGAACAGGATGAACCGCAGCACACAGGGTTAACTGATCGCTACAATGGACTCACACATCATACCACAAACCTCAGCACTGCCAGTCTGTAACCTAGGCAAGGTGAACTACAAGTGCCAGGTGATGTTCTATACGACTCCATGTCATTCTGCCATGCTATGTAAAGACAGTAGGGCTCGGCTCTGCTACATCCCCGGGGTGTAGTGTGCCTGCACTGGATGCCTGCACAAAGCACATACCTGAGGAAGGAGCAGCCTCAGCACCAGGCACCATGTCTGCAGGGAGCACTGCCTTCTACCATGACACCAGCAAACACCGCTCATCTACACAACTATCCAGTGAATGCAGTGCCTCCCCCTCACTGCACCATGCCCTGCTGATGTGACGATGGGGCAGAGCAGTGGGCACATACTTACAATGTCACCATCAATGCTGGGGCAGCGCTGCGGGTCTTTGCCTTGATCACATCCGTTGAAGCCGGGCTGCTCACCCGGGGCTGGCTGCTCATCCCCCATGCGCATGCGTCTCAGGCTCCTGCTGCTGGTGCACCGGTGGTTATTATTAATAATATTATTATTATTATTATTAGGGTAATTCCTATTAATTCCGCTGCAAATGAGGAAAACTATGCAGGAAATAAAATAAAATGCGAGCGGTCGGAGGCGCCCGGCACAGGGATGGCAGTGATTCTTATCCTGGAGAGAACGAGAAGTGAACCGTGAATGGCAGGCAGGGAGATTACAAGGCTGCTGCTGCTCTGTGAGAACTGCCTGCCTTCCCCATGGAGTCCCCAGACATTACAGTCAGCGCACAGCAGTGCGTGCACCCAGGGAAGGTGTACCTACATAGCGCCGAGCGGGTGTCAGCCTGCCTCATGCATACATAATGGCGCGGAGGACACCCCGTGTGACTGGGCATTGCGGGCTGCGGGTCACAGGTGGCTGCGGGCGCTGCGCGATGCCCAATGGAATGAGCGCGCTGCCGGCGGCGCACGGGTTAATCTCCTTATATGGTCATTCCCCCGAGGGGCTTGCTGTGGCGGGAGCTGCTCCTGGGATGTGAGGAGAACATGGAGACTTTCCCTCACACAGCGCTGTGCACACACGCAGTCTTTTCCTGCAGCAAAAAAAATAAATAAAAAAAATGCGTTGCTATATAAATAACATTCACGTCACTTCCTCTGGTGTCACCAGAGCAAAAATCAGGGTTCCCTGGTTACTGAGGGGAAAAGCAAAGCAAAGCAAGGGTTTGGGAGCTGGATGGAGGGAAGCCCTGGGGGGTGCGCTCACAATGTCTAATCCGTCTAATATTAAATGTCAGTGTCAAGGATGTTAATATTTTTTTAAATATTTTTTTTAAGCCTATGACGGACCCCTTACAGATTAGATCCTATAATAGGTCAGCTCTCCATTTTGTTTGCAGCATGCTACACTTAGGGGCGAGCTTAAAGGGGTTCCCCCGGGAATTAAGAAAATGAAAATACTTAAATATTGCTTTATTATAAATATATTCCCAAATACCTTTCATTAGTTATAATTGCTTGTTTTGTCTGGGGAGCAATCATAAGGGGAAATAAAATGGCCGCTGTCCTATTCGTACACACAGAACCTGTCCTATCACACAGGAGGACAAGTTACTTCAGAGCAGTGAGCTAAAGAGCTGCTTCATCTGGAACAATCATCAGGAGAAATAAAATGGCCGCTGTCTATACACACAAAACCTCTGAGGGAATGGAGCTCATGAGGAGACATGAAGCACAGAGAGGACGGACAGGACAGACTAATGGTGGTGGTAATGGAGACTACATACAAGAGCTGCTGCTCAGCCGACCCTTCTCTGTACTTCATGTCTCCTCATGAACTCCATTCCCACAGATATTCAGCTGAAGGTCTTATCATCTGTATTCAGGATCATAATCCCTGACAAGTAGAGCAGAGAGGAGGCTGAGGCAGCTCTTTAGCGCCTGTGTGATTAGGACAGATTTTGTGTGTTACTAATAGGATGGCGGCCATTTTATTTCTCATAATGATTGTTCCCGAGACAAAATAAATCATTATAACTAATGAAAGATATTTGGGAATATACTTATAATAAAGTAATATTTAAGTATTCTCATTTTCTTAATTCCCAGGGAACCCCTTTAAAGTGGCAGAGGAAAAAATCTAAAAGTGGCTCCATGTTGTAGGCAGGTCTAAATTGACAGAAGGCAGGGCCTACACAAGTAGGCGAGACTAGTAATACCACATTAGGGCAGAAAATAACGCCCCAGTAGAACCAAATACCACAGTGCAGCACAATATACTGCTATAGCAGAACCAAATACCACAGTGCAGCACAATATACTGCTATAGCAGAACCAAATACCACAGTGCAGCACAATATACTGCTCCAGCAAAGCCAAATACCACTATGCAGCAAAATATTCCAGAGCCAAATACCACATTAAAGCACAATATACTGCCCCAGCAGAACCAAATGCTACAGTGCAGCACAATATACTGACCCAGCAGAGCCAAAGACCACAGTGCAGCACAATATACTGCTATAGCAGAACCAAATACCACAGTGCAGCACAATATACTGCCACAACAGAACCAAATGCTACAGTGCAGCACAATATACGTCCCCAGCAGAGCCAAAGACCACAGTGCAGCACAATATACTGCTATAGCAGAACCAAATACCACAGTGCAGCACAATATACTGCTATAGCAGAACCAAATACCACAGTGCAGCACAATATACTGCCACAGCAGAACCAAATACCACAGTGCAGCACAATATACTGCTCCAGCAAAGCCAAATACCACAGTGTAGCACAATATACTGCCCCAGCAGAGCCAAATACCACAGTGCAGCACAATATACTGCCCCCACAGAGCCAAATACCACAATGCAGCACAATGTACTGCCCCCACAGAGCTAAATACCACATTACAGCACAATATACTACATAAGTGCTTGACACCCCCAGCACTAATTAATTGTGGGAGCGACAGATCATTATGTATCTGGCTGGCGGCCGTGAGGAGGCCCACCGGGAAGTTATCCTGTAGCGTCTATGGCCAGTCCGCCCCTGGCTACACTATTCTGGTCACCAAACAGAGCTGAGAAAGTTGGGTGCTAACCAATTTGGCTGCTCTAACAGTTCACCCAGGGGTTGTCATCATGCTTTCCCAGAATCCTGCATGGCTATTACGCTGCATTGGAGGTGCCGTTCTCGGCCTCCATCACAGATTCCATCCAAAACCGGGCGGAAAAAGTCTGACATGCTGTACTTTTTTTTGTTCTGGAAAAAGAGCAGACTCCCAGATGGATGTTGAATGGACACCATTATAGTCAGTGGGGGTCTGCTCAGTTATGTCCGGCACGTCCAGGATTTCAGAGATTGATAGCGCAAGGGTGAAAGAAGCGTTAGGTAAAAGCTGGAGATGGAAATGAGCAGGTTCTCCACAATGGAGGCCAGTACATATCCACAGTGTGGCTCTTACACCTTCATTCACTCTGCCAGCACTGAACATGCCAATGTCTGCAACAAAGTTGTCACAATTTCCCTAACATTTTTTGCACCCCTCAGTGGTGATTTATTTAGGTTATCAATATCTGATCAGTGGGGGTCTGACGAGTGCCGCAATCTCTTTCTAGGCAGATGACATAACGTTCATTGGTCACATGGCTCAGTCTGCAGCCTCTTCAAACAGCTGATCAGCGGGGGTGCGGGGAGTCAGACCCTCACCAATCAGATATTAAAGGGGTCCTGCAGTTTTTTTAAACTGATGATCTATCCTCTGGATAGATCATCAGCATCTGATCGACGGGGGTCCAACACCCGGGACCCCGCCGATCAGTTGTTTGAGAAGGCAGCGGCGCTGGCAGGAGCGCCGTGGCCTTCTCACTGTTTACCGCGGGCCCAGTGACGTCACAACCAGTAACAATGGCCTGGGCGGAGCTAAGCTCCATTCAAGTGAACAGAGCTTAGCCCCGCCCAGGCCAGTGATACTAGTCGTGACGTCACTGGGCCTGCGGTAAACAGCGAGAAGGCCACGGCGATACTGCCAGCGCCGCTGCCTTCTCAAACAGCTGATTGGCGGGGGTCCCCGATGTTGGACCCCCGCCGATCAGATGCTGATATCTATCCAGAGGATAGATCATCAGTTTAAAAAAACTGCAGAACCCCTTTAAGGATAGGCCATAAGCACTGCACTCCTAGAAAACTCCTTTAACATACTCAAATCTGACACATAATTGGGCACTATTTTATATTTTCAGATCAGATCTCCACGTACTATTAAAATTTTGTTTTCTTGTACATCAAAATAGCATTATTAAATATTTACTGACCTTTCCATAAATTGGCATATTTACAGACAAAAACGAAGCATTTCTGGATAAGGCTGCTGCGTCTAAAGACAGGCGAAACAGCCTAGAGCTGTAACTATACCGCACAGCTACGTAGTACTGCTATATTCTACACACACTACATACACATGTATACACAGTGCAAACATATGTACACAACATGCACACACAGCCTCTGGGCAGACACCTCTCCAATGTCCCAACAGAGCTGCTGACTCGATCAAGTGACAGTAGTCAAGAAGACTCTCTCTGGTTACTGTACTGTAAATAAGGACCATGAGAGACCCATATCCTGGGCCCTGACCCCCCTCCCAAATTAAAGTATACGCCACCTGGTGCAACCAAAATATGCTAGACTATACTGCCCTGATTCCAGAGTCACAGAGACCCTTCATTCCAGCATTGGGTCATTTCCTTTTTTCTTACCATACTTTTGATAAAATCATCGTTTACCTCCTGCAGTCGGAGCTGATGCTGGAGTCCGCTCAATGATGAGCTTGCGCTGTGGAGTCCTGATGCCGATTGACAGCTTTCTCCTTCAGTACAGTATAGGAGGAAAGCTGTCAATCAGCAGTAGAGGAGCCCGCCAGTTATGAATACCAGGACTCGTCTCTCACCACAGCAGATATTCAGTGACTTGTCCTCAGACAGGGCAAACCTGGTGATAGATTTCCTTCGGGGTGCCATAGATGTGCAGCAAATTGTGATTTGCAGAGCTATGACAAATAGTGTTGATTGCGAATATCGGCACTTCGAGAATTCGTGAAGACCTAGAATATAGTGCTATATCTTCGAAATCGCGACTATTCTAGATTTTTTTTTTTCATCAGTCCCCTCACTGCTTCTTGCTTGTTAGCCAATGAGAAGTCTGCGATATCTTTGTCTGAGCTTAGCAACACCCCTAGCAACCAATAGGAAAGTTGCCTACCCCTTACTATATAAGAATCTCCCCAGCAGCCATTCTCTGCTGTTTTTTGCAGTTCTGAGAGGGAGAGCAGTGACATTGCTGTGCTTTCATCTGGATCCCTATTCAATTACATTAGATAGTTACAGTGTTGTAATGTAAAATTACTTACAGTGATCAGGAGTTCTTCCTCACAGTCACGAAAGTTGCTGCCAACCAGCTTGAAAAATTTAGCAAAAGTGAGCCACGCCTGTATTGCGCGCGCAATACGCGCTTATTACATTGCCGATTTTCGCAATCAAGAAAATAATGACTGGAGATCACGAATTCTAGAATTTGCGAATTTATGGTGAATATTAGGCCAAAAATTTGTGAAATATTGCGAAAAACGAATATTGCCTATGCTGCTCATCACTAATGACCACCATCAAAGCCTTGAAGGAGTATATGTACTAAAAACTTTGATGGTATATCAACGCAATATCCCATAATAGTCTCAACATTCAGATCCTTGAATTCCTGAGAATAACGATCTTGAAGCACACGTCTTAGCACTCTCTATTATAGACAATGAGATGAGCGAATTTCTTAAAAGTTTAATTTGGCTGATTCGCCGAATTTTGCAAAAAAATTTGCTTTATGACGAATTACTTTGTCACGAAGCACATTTTTTTGTAAGCAGCGGGTGCAATGACAGGGAGCTGCAATAGCGCTGCTCCCCATCATTTAACCCATCAGATGTGCGGCGCTAGATTACGTCATCACGCCCGTTGGCGTGGTGACGTATGACGTCATCATGCCGGCCAGCGTAATTATGTAATCTCGCGCCGCACGGGATTTCGGCCGAGATCTTCAAGCACAATGGAGGCTGGCGGCCTGTCGCAAGCAAATGGAGGAGGTAAGTTTGAATTTTTTTGTTTTTTATACTATTTCAGGTTAAATCGATTCGCTGTCACGAAGCACGAGGAAGTTCGGCTTCTAGGCAAATCGAATTTATCCTGAAATTCGGATCGCTCATCTCTAATAATAACCACTGAGTGACTCTGCTTGACTTTTTCCATGCCTCCAATTGACTAATGGAAAGTGACTGTGCATGTGTGCAATAAAAAAAAACTAGAAATAGTAGTAGTATAAGTAGCAATGTAATTCTAGACTTTGTGGTTAGCACTGATGCTTTGCAGAACGGTGACCCTCTGCTTGAATGTTTTCCCTGGGCTTTTGTGGGTTTCCACAGGGTATTCCAGTTCCCTTTATACACTCCAAAAGCATACTGGGTAATTCACAAATATGGAATTGGCCTTTGTGTGTCTGTGCATGTGCCCAAGACTGAGGGGTTACATTGTGAATCCCAGTGGGCCCAGGGACTTGGGTGAGTGAATGTGAATCCTAATGGGCACAGAGACTGGGGCAAGTGAATCCCAGTGGACATAGGGACTTAAGCGAGTGAATTTGAATCCCAGTGGGCACAGGGACAAAGGTAAATAAATGTTAATCCCAGAGGGCACAGGGACTGAAATGAGCAAATAAAAGTCCCAGTGTGCACAGACACTAAGGTGAGCGAATGTAAATCCTAGTGGGCACAGGGACTGAAATGGGTGAATGTGAGTCCTAGTGGGCACATGGACTGAGGTGAGTAAATGTGAATCCCAGTGGGCACAAGGAATGGGGTCATGAATGTGAATCCCAGTGGGCATAGGGACTGAGGTGAGTGAATGTGAATCCCAGTGGGCATAGGGACTAAGGTGAGTGAATGTGAATCCCAGTTGGCACAGGGACTGAGAATGCAGTACGCAGCCCTGCGGGGTATTGCGATAGTGAGGTCACGTTTACTTAGGCAAACGAGGGTTGCTATGGGTTACTCACAGTTTGTAGGGAGACCCTGGGCAGGCGTACAGCAGTGATGGAGAGGCTGGCACAGAAGTCCTCTGGGGCACTCTCTGTATATAGGGACCAGGCATGATGGTAGATGAGGTGCCCTGGGTGTTGCAGGTTTTAATGTGCCTGTGGCAAGGTCCCTTTAAGGTTCGTGACGCCAGTGCCTGTAACGGTGGCACACAGATTGATAGTGGTAATAGTGAGGAACACGTTGTTGTGGTGAACCAAACTTTCTTTACTGGAGAACGGTTAACTTTATACAGTCTTTTATAGGTTCAGTTCCACATAGCAGTGTCACATCACAAGCAGGCTTTTACATCAATGGCAGGCAACAATGTTCTTTGCAAGATACTCAGAGGGTTAAACAACACTCACAGATCAGGCTGTACCTTCTCCTCAGAAATACTGTACACTGTTCCTCAGAACTCCTGTCTGTCTTTATCCCAAGGCCCGGATGCCCTAATGCTGGCTTTATCCTTGGTAGAAAACTTCCTCTCGTATATATCCTTGCTTTAAAGTATAAATCCTTCTGCCCTTCAGCTTACTTGTCTAGCTGGAATACTGGCTCTGCTTTGCTTGTGGGAACTTGGTTTTCTCAGGAGGCAACTCTTCCCCTGGTGTCAAATCTTCTGAGCTAACTCTGGCTCAATATCCTCAGGCAGGCTGATCCACACTCACTAGCCTCCTGGTGTCAACTAGAAACCTAGCTGCATGTCAGGATGTGGCCCTCAGCTTCTCTCTGGCTAAGGTGCACACTCCCTTCTGTCTCTACACAGACTCCTGCCTACACAGACTGACCCCTCCCTGTCTGGGTCTGAATATATATACTAGGGGTTCCCTAGCTCCCTCTAGTGCCTAGGATGCTGAACTATACCCTAATAGGCCTGCTACACATATCACAGAAAAAATACACATAAATACATATTAAAATGCATTAAAAATGTACTGTAAAATACACTGCCACTGTCCCACAGGAGGTGGAGAACAACGTGGCCCAATTGACCCTTGTGTAGTGCCCACATTTACCTAGTGGGACACTACAAGGTGAGTGAATGTGAATCCCAGTGGGCATGGGGACTGAGGTGAGTGAAGATATCCTCTCTGTAGCAGTTCTATCTAACAGGGACAAAGGTAAATAAATGTTAATCCCAGAGGGCACAGGGACCGAAATGAGCGAATAAAAGTCCCAGTGTGCACAGACACTAAGGTGAGCGAATGTAAATCCTAGTGGGCACAGGGACTGAAATGGGGGAATGTGAGTCCTAGTGGGCACATGGACTGAGGTGAGTAAATGTGAATCCCAGTGGGCACAAGGAATGGGGTCATGAATGTGAATCCCAGTGGGCATAGGGACTGAGGTAAGTGAATGTGGATCCCAGTGGGCATAGGGACTGAGGTGAGTGAATGTGGATCCCAGTTGGCACGGGGACTGAGGTTAGTAAATGTGAATCCCAGTGGGCACAAGGAATGGGGTCATGAATGTGAATCCCAGTGGGCATAGGGACTGAGATGAGTGAATGTGAATCCCAGTGGGCATAGGGACTGAGGTGAGTGAATGTGAATCCCAGTGGGCATAGGGACTAAGGTGAGTGAATGTGAATCCCAGTTGGCATGGGGACTGAGGTGAGTGAATGTGGATCCCAGTTGGCATAGGGACTGAGGTGAGTGAATGTGGATCCCAGTTGGCATAGGGACTGAGGTGAGTGAATGTGGATCCCAGTGGGCATAGGGACTAAGGTGAGTGAATGTGAATCCCAGCGGGCACAGGGACCGTGGTGAGTGAATGTGAATCCCAGTGGGCACAGGGACTGAGGTGAGTGAATGTGAATCCCAGTGGGCACAGGGACTGAGGTGAGTGAATGTGAATCCCAGCGGGCATAGGGACTGAGGTGAGTGAATGTGGATCCCAGTGGGCACAGGGACTGAGGTGAGTGAATGTGAATCCCAGCGGGCATAGGGACTGAGGTGAGTGAATGTGGATCCCAGTGGACATAGGGACTAAGGTGAGTGAATGTGAATCCCAGTGGGCACAGGGACTGAGGTGAGTGAATGTGAATCCCGGTGGGCATGGGGACTGAGGTGAGTGAATGTGAATCCCAGCGGGCATAGGGACTGAGGTGAGTGAATGTGGATCCCAGTGGGCATAGGGACTAAGGTGAGTGAATGTGAATCCCAGTGGGCACAGGGACTGAGGTGAGTGAATGTGAATCCCGGTGGGCATGGGGACTGAGGTGAGTGAAGATGTCCTCTCTGTAGCAGTTCTATCTATATAAATAATGAAATAATAGATAAATAGGTAATAATAGTATCATATCTGAAGGAGGCTTTGCTAAATATACCAGGTCAGTGATCTATATTTTTTTATTACTGACATTAAGAAATGATGATGCATCAGGATGATTAGACTGAACACTTATAAATAAGTATACAGCCAGGCAGCAGCACTAGTGCATACAGGATATTATTCCTTTCTTCAGCGATGTATATGTCAGTACATTGGACAGAGCCATGATCAGGACCTTGGACAGCAGAGCCTTCCAGCTGCTGGTGCACAGTGGTGTTCATTTGTCACCGGTTATCTTTGTCACAGCCGTCTATGACATGGACGCAGACTGCTTTTATCAAGCACTTTGCACATAATAATGGTTAACTCGCTCTCATTACTTCCTTATTTGTGGCACACTCCACCATGGCAACATATTTCATCAGACTGTATGAGGTTCGTCAGGACATTCAACTGCTCGCCTGTATAGAACCTGTTAGACAGTGAATGTATTAGTTACTTACTGCTTGTGTGTTTTTTTTTTTAGCAGGACATTATAAATATAATTTCTCAGAAAGAAAACTATTAGGCTCAGATCACACTGCTGTCAGGAGCTTCGGAGTCGCTACCTGAAGATTTAAGAGAAAGGAGAGCAACGCGTGCATTCTTCTCATCACAACGACAGAAACCACAGAGTCCAACGGACCCTTTTGTAAGTCAACAAGGACCATCAGGCACAGATGGTACCAGAGATTCAGCAACGCATCTTGTGTTCTGACACAAGTGTGAACAGAGTGTAACTCAGCACTTGAAGGGGGGTTCCAGGAAGTACATATTGATGATCTAGCCTCAGAATAGGTCATCAATATCAGATCAGTGGGGGTCCGACTCCTGGCATCCCCGCTGTTCAGCTGCTTGAAGAGGTCGTGGAGCTCTGGTGAGGTCTATGTAACAATATAGTTATTGAGGGTAAGAAATACAATATTGATGTCACATAATAATGTGTTCTCTTGTTCCAGGATAGAGAAATATACAACTGTACTTCCTCTTTACATCCTGTAGCATCATCAAACGTGCGAGAAGTTAGGAGCACCAAGGTTTTGTTCTGTTTCCTGCCTTTTTTAGTCTAGGGAGAGATGATAAATGAGCAACATCTGAGGTAACTGATGAGAAAGTTGCATCAGTTTTTCCATCCTTCATCCAACTAAACTTCACTGTAAAATACAACGTGCATCCAGGCCGTGTTGTCTCCTTCCACCATAAACACAGATCCTTTAACTTCAATGTAAAAATAAAATCTGGATGGGACACCAAATGAGACAACCACCATTATTATTAGAGCCAGACAGGAAAATGTTGCAGGCAATGTTTCCTGCCCATTCCTCATGATGTTCGTAAGAATAATGGTTGGATATGGACACCATTTTGGAAACCAAACATTTTTACGTCCATCTTTTGGCCACAAAGATAATGAAAATGGACAATTGTGAACAGACCCTAATAGATACATTGGGCCGTATTTATTAATTAAATTAAAGACGACCTGTCACCACAAAATTCAATGCAATCTGAAAGCACCAAGTTATAGAGCAGGAGGAGCTGAGCAGATTGTTATACAGTATATACAGTACAGACCAAAAGTTTGGACACACCTTCTCATTCAAAGAGTTTTCTTTATTTTCATGACTATGAAGGCATCAAAACTATGAATTAACACATGTTGAATTATATACATAACAAACAAGTGTGAAACAAATGAAAATATGTCATATTCTAGGTTCTTCAAAGTAGCCACCTTTTGCTTTGATTACTGCTTTGCACACTCTTGGCATTCTCTTGATGAGCTTCAAGAGGTAGTCCCCTGAAATGGTCTTCCAACAGTCTTGAAGGAGTTCCCAGAGATGCTTAGCACTTGTTGGCCCTTTTGCCTTCACTCTGCGGTCCAGCTCACCCCAAACCATCTCGATTGGGTTCAGGTCCGGTGACTGTGGTGGCCAGGTCATCTGGCGCAGCACCCCATCACTCTCCTTCATGGTCAAATAGCCCTTACTTTCAAAGTTTTCCCAATTTTTTGGCTGACTGATTGACCTTCATTTCTTAAAGTAATGATGGCCACTCGTTTTTCTTTACTTAGCTGCTTTTTTCTTGCCATAATACAAATTCTAACAGTCTATTCAGTAGGACTATCAGCTGTGTATCCACCTGACTTCTCCTCAACCCCATTTATAAGGCAAGAAATCCCACTGATTAAACCTGACAGGGCACACCTGTGAAGTGAAAACCATTTCAGGTGACTACCTCTTGAAGCTCATCAAGAGAATGCCAAGAGTGTGCAAAGCAGTAATCAAAGCAAAAGGTGGCTACTTTGAAGAACCTAAAATATGACATATTTTCAGTTGTTTCACACTTGTTTGTTATGTATATAATTCCACATGTGTTAATTCATAGTTTTGATGCCTTCAGTGTGAATCTACAATTTTCATAGTCATGAAAATAAAGAAAACTCTTTGAATGAGAAGGTGTGTCCAAACTTTTGGTCTGTACTATATATATATATATATATATATATATATATATATTTATGGGAAACAATTCAGTAAAACCTGTAATTTATATACTTATATTATTGCTTTTTTCCACTTCCTGAACAGCTATCGGTACAGGAGGGAGGTGTTTTCAGTGAAAGCTATCTCTCTATGCACACATATACAGAATGCTATCAATCACTGATAACACCTCCCTCCTGTACCTTCTCCTGCTCTATAACATGTTGCTTTCAGATTGCATTGCATTTTGTGGTGACAGGTCCTCTTTAAAGGAGTTTTACAGGATTCTGGACCTTTTTAAGCGTGGTACCTAATTAAAAAATGATACTCACCTGCTCCATGCTGCTCTGTTTAGATAGGGTCCCCCGGCTGGAGTACAGATGGGGTCATGTGTGCCGCTGCTGCCAATGACTGGCCTCAGTGTGACGTGTCCCTAAGAAGCAAGTCACTGTTAGGTCACAATCTGCATGGGGACAGTGTTTGATTTTTTCATTATGTACTGTACCACATCCTACAAGGGCTAGTTAAAAGGGGCCAGAATCCCTGGAAACCCCTTTAAGCCACTTTTCAGGCTGCCCCTTTAACTTGATTTGACACTTAGGCTAGGTTCACACGGGCAAAATTTTTGCGCGGGTGCAATGCCTGAGGCTAGGTTCACACGGGCAAAATTTTTGCGCGGGTGCAATGCCCGCACTGAATCCGGACCTATTCACTTCTATGGGGCTGTGCACATGAGCAGTGATTTTCACACATCACTTGTGCGTTGCGTGAAAATCGCAGCATGCTCTATATTGTGCGTTTATCACGAAACGAAGGCCCCATAGAAGTGATTGGGGCTGCGTGAAAATCGCAAGCATCCGCAAACAAGTGCGGATGCGGTGTGATTTTCACGCATGGTTGCTAAGATGACAGTCTATTCACTGTATTATTTTCCCTTATAACATGGTTATAAGGGAAAATAATAGCATTCTTTAATACAGAATGCTTAGTAGAAGGTCAATTGAGGGTTAAAAAAGATTTTTTTTTTAACTCACCTCTTCCTCTTGATCGCGTAGTTGCCGATCTCTTCTTACTTCTTTAATCATGAGCTGCCGGCTAAAGGACCTGTGGTGACGTCAAATCACATGGTCCATCGCCGTGGTGATGGACCATGTGATTGGACCATGTGATGAGCTCAGTGATGTCACCACAGGTCCTTTGACAGGTCCTGAAGAATGAACAGGAGACCGGCAGCTATGCAATGAATTGGAGGAGGTGAGTTAATTTTTATTTTTTTTTTTTAACCCTCACTTGACCTTTTACTAAGCATTCTGTATTAAAGAATGCTATTATTTTCCCTTATAACCATGTTATAAGGGAAAATAATTACATCTACACAACACTGAACCCAAACTTGAACTTCAGTGAAGAAGTCCGGGTCTGGGTACCACATTCAGTTTTTTATCATGCGCGTGCAAAACGCATTGCACCCGCGCGATAAAAACGGAACGCAAAGCTGACTGCAATTGGGTACCTACTCGCGCGGGTTTGCCGCAATGCACCCAGGACGCATCCTGAGCCAAAACGTGACGCCCGTGTGAACCCAGCCTTACAATTATTTAGTAATTCCCAGAAAGAAGGGGCATGGCTTGCAAGTCAACCAGATTAATCCTGGCATAGGTGCACCATATTCCTCAGTCAATATGCTGGTAAATTCGGTGCACACTTCACAATTTCTACTAAATATTTTTTACCATAATCATAACATTGTTACATTGTAGTTCATCTTTTTGGTCATATTTCGGTAAACATCAGGGGTTCCATGCCCCAGTAACCAGTGCTGAACATGCTATGTTTTCTGCAGACAGCATATTATAGAGCAGGAGGAGCTGAGCAGATTTGTGAATCTGTAACTTATTGCTTTAAATCTCTGCAAACTCAGGGCTTAGGAGTCCAGTGGGCAGCCCCACACATATCGGAAGCTATTTCTGTATTCATAATCATGTATAGAAGATTGGTCAGCCAATGGTATAGACAGACCACAAAACTCATTAGCCCAGAATAAGCAGGGATTCCAATGAACCAGTCACAGGTTATCCTAAATAATTTTTCAGACAACTATATATGAATAGTCTCAGCTGCTTCTGTTGCCTGTAGAAAGAACTGCACGTTCTGCATGACAAGTTCCCTAGAGTTGTCAGATAAGCACCCATAATTAATCCACCTACCTAGTAGACATCCATCAGCGGTGGCCATGCTTTCATACTATAGAAAAAAGCGCCAGTCTCTCTAGTAGCCATGACCATGGGAGCACACATAGGCACACATGCGCAGCAGCTCCTATCCCGGCGACCTCATATCTGCATTGCAGGGTGGTCGTAAAAACTGTCTAAAGAGAAACCTGTTTGTTGACCATAGCAACTGGTTAGAGCTCGGCTTTGACTTCTTCTGCTCTGATGAATGAAAACAGTTTTTTTTTAGACAGTTTGGATAAATCTGCTCCACTAAATACAGTCTACATGTATAACAGCACATTTATAAATATAGTCCATGTAGGGAGATAAGAGGCAAGCTGATAAGTCCTGCCTCAGCAGCTGCAGTTGGCAATATGCATGTCTGCTTCAACCAGCCACCTGTGAGTCACTGACTTTTATATACTAGTGCCATGTTTGTGTAAGGCTTAGGTATAGACTTACATCCTTCATGCCACGAAACCTGTGTGTATGTTATTAGCCCAAACACCAGGCTGGGGCTAGACCTAGTCATTTTGTTGTGCAATTCTATTGATCTCTTGGATCACGTGACAATTGCTATACCTAGGGATGAACTACATCACCTTTGACTCACTACTCACTTTTGAATCACTTTGGGGGACATTTATCATCTCCTGCGTGCCAGGAAATTAGCATTAGTGCCAGGAAATTAGCATTAGTGCCAGGAAATTAGTTTGGCACTTGCCATGGGGGGTGGGGGTTTATAGAATCCAGGATGGTCCTAGGCTCTTACTACACAATGCACAGGTACTCCTGCGCTGTATCAAGCTCCTCTTGTGTCAAGAGTAATTTCACAATGATATATCTCTAGCGATAAATCACCCCAGCAAAGTCTAGGTGTAGGCCTAGTCTTAAGAGAATGTAAACTTGGATAAGGGGACTATGTGTCATTTCAGCTATCATTTGCAGAATCACTCATATTTTTCAAAAATGGTACACATCTTCCAGCGTCTGTCTCATGTACGTATAACATTATTAGTACTGCCAGGTAAAGTGAACAACACCGATGGTCTTGTTGCAGTGGCTCGTTTCAAGGTGTGGGATATATTAGACAGCAAGTGAAAAGTCAGTTGTTTAAGTTATGTGTTGAAAGCAGGAAAAATGGGAAACCTGTCAGGATCTAAGCAACTTTACACAAGGGCCAAATTCTGCTGGTTAGAGGAATGGTTCATGTCCAAAAGAACAGGTCTTGTGGGTTGTTATCAGGTGCGAGCAACTACCAAGAGTGGTCCAAGAAAGGACAAGTAAACAAGCCCCGTGTGATATTGTAGGTGCCAGTGCCTATGGATGCAAGTGGGGGCACCTCATATAGGTTATACTTACCCCGCTACCCGGCACCCATGTCGCTTCTGATCCCCGCATGGCCGCTGCTGCATCTCCCTGTCGCGTGAATTAAAACATCCGGCGACGGGGGTTTGTGAGCCAATACCAGGCAAGTAAATAAAAAGTATTCTATTCATCCAAATACATTTTCTTTTTTTACAAAGGCAAAAAAATCTCTCCCATTTCCACAACCACCAATCTATCAAAACTTAACTTTTACAGTGTCATTAAAAACATCAATACCTTCACCACAATTAATAATGGCGGAGATTTATCAAAACTGGTGTAAAGGAAAACAGGCATAGTTGAACAAAGCAACTGTGGTTTGATTGATCCTCTCAAAGAAGCTGTGAAACATGGAATCTGATAGGTTGCTTTGGGCCTCAAGCCAATTTTGCCCTACATCAGTTTTGATAAATCTCCCTGAATATGTTATTTGTCCCTGAGAACGATCTAAATGATATACATATATAAGAGGCAATGTATTTGTGCTTGGATCCTAATACAGTGAGAGCCTTTAGTATGCTCCACAGGAAAATGCCAAAATTACTACTAAATTATTTGTTTAATTTGGTTATCTTTATCTACTTCTATGAAAATAAATTGTTTTAATTTATGCAGAAATATAGAAAATTCTGGAGGGTTCACAAACTTTCAAGCGCCACTGTAGTAACGTTTTAGACTGATGAGTCTCGAGTAATTTACACTAATTACAGCAAAAAGAGCAATCAACATTGGAGCCACTGTATTATGTTATGATGATAATTATAACTATTTGCTTAACCCCTTAAGGACTCAGCCCTATTTCACCTTAAGGACTTGGCCATTTTTTGCAAATCTGACCAGTGTCACTTTAAGTGCTGATAACTTTAAAACGCTTTGACTTACCCAGGCCGTTCAGAGATTGTTTTTTCGGCACATATTGTACTTCATGACACTGCTAAAATTGGGTCAAAAAAGTTAATTTTTTTACATAAAAAAATACCATATTTACCAAAAACTTTAAAAAATTGGCAAATTTCAAAGTTTCAGTTTCTCTACTTCTGTAATACATAGTAATACCCCCAAAAATTGTGATGACTTTACATTCCTCATATGTCTACTTCATGTTTGTAGCATTTTGGGAATGATATTTTATTTTTTGGGGATGTTACAAGGCCTAGAAGTTTAGAAGCAAATCTTGAAATTTTTTCAGAAATTTACAAAAACCTAATTTTTAGGGACCACTACAGGTCTGAAGTCACTTTGCGAGGCTTACATAATAGAAACCGCCCAAAAATGACCCCATTCTATAAACTACACCCCTCAAGGTATTCAAAACTGATTTTACAAACTTCGTTAACCCTTTAGGTGTAGCACAAGAGTTATTGGCAAATGGGGATGAAATTTGAGAATTTCATTTTCTTGCCTAATTTTCCATTTTAACCCATTTTTTCCACAAACAAAGCAAGGGTTAACAGCCAAACAAGACTGTATCTTTATTGCCCTGACTGCTGTTTACAGAAACACCCCATATGTGGCCATAAACTACTGTACGGGCACACAGTAGGGCGTAGAGAGAAAGGTGCGCCGTATGGTTTTTGGAAGCCAGATTTTGCTGGACTGGTTTTTTGACACCATGTCCCATTTGAAGCCCCCCTGATGCACCCCTAGAGTAGAAACTCCATAAAAGTGACCCCATCTAAGAAACTACACCCCTCAAGGTATTCAAAACAGATTTTACAAACTTTGTTAACCCTTGCACAAGATTGGTGTTGCACAAGATTTAATGGAAAATAGAGATACAATTTCAAAATTTCACTTTTTTGGCAGATTTTCCATTTTAATATTTTTTTTTCCAATTACAAAGCAAGGGTTAACAGCCAAACAAAACTCATTATTTATGGCCCTGATTCTGTAGTTTACAGAAACACCCCATATGTGGTCGTAAACCGCTGTACGGGCACGCGGCAGGGTGCAGAAGGAAAGGAATGCCATACGGTTTTTGGAAAGCAGATTTTGCTGGACTGTTTTTTTTGACACCATGTCCCATTTGAAGCCCCCCTGATGCACCCCCAGAGTAGAAACTCCAAAAAAGTGACCCCATTTTAGAAACTACGGGATAGGGTGGCAGTTTTGTTGGTACTAGTTTAGGGTACATATGATTTTTGGTTGCTCTATATTACACTTTTTTGTGCGGCAAGGTAACCAGAAATAGATTTTTTGGCACGTTTTTTTTTTGTTATTTACAACATTCATCTGACAGGTTAGATCATGTGGTAATTTTATAGAGCAGGTTGTCACGGACGCGGCGATACCTAATATGTATACACTTTTTTATTTATGTAAGTTTTACACAATGATTTCATTTTTAAAACAAAAAAAATGTTTTAGTATCTCCATAGTCTAAGAGCCATAGTTTTTTCAGTTTTTGGGAGATTATCTTAAGTAGGGTCTCATTTTTTGCGGGATGAGATGACGGTTTTATTGGCACTATTTTGGGGTGCATATGACTTTTTGATCGCTTGCTATTACACTTTTTGTGACGTAAGATGACAGAAAATGGCTTTTTTTACACCGTTTTTATTTTTATTTTTTTACGGTGGTCACCTGAGGGGTTAGGTCATGTGATATTTTTATAGAGCCGGTCGATACGGACGCGGTGATACCTAATATGTATACTTTTTTTAATTTATTTAAGTTTTACACAATGATTTCATTTTTGAAACAAAAAAAATCATGTTTTAGTGTCTCCATAGTCTGAGAGCCATAGTTTTTTCAGTTTTTGGGCGATTATCTTGGGTAGGGTATGATTTTTGCGGGATGAGATGACGGTTTGATTGGTACTATTTTGGCGTACATGCAACTTTTTTGATTACTTTTATTACCTATTTTGGGAAGTAAGGTGGGCAAAATTTCAATTTCCTAATAGTTTTTATTTTTTTATTTTTATGGCGTTCACCGTGCGGGGAAAGTAACATGGCCGTTTTATAGATCAGGTCGTTACGGACGCGGCGATACCAAACATGTGTAGGGAATTTTATTTTTTTCATTTTTAATCAGTGATAAATGTGTTTTTTCATTTTTAATTTTTAACTTTTTTTTTGACCCAGACCCACTTGGTTCTTGAAGATCCAGTGGGTCTGATGTCTGTATAATACAGTACAGTACACTATATAGTGTTTTGTACTGTATTTTACTTACACTTTGTATGAACAGATCTCTGCCTTTAGCACAGATCTGTTCAGCACCATGGACAGCAGGATGCCTGAGACGGCGTCCTGTTGCCATGGGAACCTTCCTCGTCTGCTCAGTACTGGTCAGAACTTCGCAGACGGGGAAGGGTAAGGACGGGGCTCTCTGGGGGCTCTCTGGGGGCTCTCTCCCTCTCCATCGGGGGGCTGCAAAGGCACAGCAGCCCCCCGATGGGGGAGGGAGGGAGCTCCCTCTTAGGGTCCATTCACACGTCCGTTTTTTCTTTCCTGATCTGTTCCGTTTTTTGCGGAACAGATCTGGACCAGATCTGGACCCATTCATTTTCAATGGGTCCTGGAAAAAATCGGACAGCACAATGTGTGCTGTCCGTTTCCGTTGTTCCGTTCCGCATGTCCGAAAAAATATAAAACATGTCCTATTCTTTTCCGCAAAAATCGGATCCTGGACCAATACAAAGTCAATGGATCCACAAAAAACGGAAGACATTCGTATGTCATTACGTATGTCATCCATTTTATGCGGATTCCGTTCCTGGAAATTAGGCTTCCTCCCAGTATTAAATGTGACCAGTGCGGCCCCCCTCCCTCTATATTCATTGGTGGCCAGTGCGGCAGTGCGGATTCCCAGTAAGTTTTCTACAGATCTGATTTTTCACTTCGTGAAAAACTCAGATCCGACAGTATATTCTAACACAGAGGCGTTCCCATGGTGATGGGGACGCTTCTAGTTAGAATATACTGAGAACTGTGTACATGACTGCCCCCTGCTGCCTGGCAGCACCCGATCTCTTACAGGGGGCTGTGATCTGCACAATTAACCCCTCAGGTGCTGCACCTGAGGGGTTAATTGTGCATATCATAGCCCCCTATAAGAGATCAGGGGCTGCCAGGCAGCAGGGGGCAGACCCCCTCCCTCCCCAGTATTAAATGTGACCAGTGCGGCCTCACCTCTTCCCCCCCCCCATCATTGGTGGCCAGTGCGGATTCCCAGTATTAATACATGTGACCAGTGCGGCCTCACCTCTTCCCCCCCCCCCCATCATTGGTGGCCAGTGCGGATTCCCAGTATTAATAAATGTGACCAGTGCGGCCTCACCTCTTCCCCCCCCCCCCATCATTGGTGGCCAGTGCGGATATCCAGTATTAATAAATGTGACCAGTGCGGCCTCACCTCTCCCCCCCCCCCATCATTGGTGGCCAGTGCGGATATCCAGTATTAATAAATGTGACCAGTGCGGCCTCACCTCTTCCCCCCCCCCCCATCATTGGTGGCAGCGGAGAGCAATGCGCCGCACAGACCTTTCACTTACCAGTAGGAGGAGCTCCCGGCCGGTCACAGACATCGCAGCTCTTCAGGTAAGTATAATGCTTGTATTTATTGCTAAGTAACCATGGCAGCCAAGACTGCAATAGCGTCTTGGCTGCCATGGTAACCGATCGGAGCCCCAGCGATTAAACTGGGACTCCGATCGGAACTCTCCGCTGCCACCAATGATGGGGGGGGGGGGAAGAGGTGAGGCCGCACTGGTCACATTTATTAATACTGGGAATCCGCACTAGCCACCAATGATGGGGGGGGGGGGGAAGAGGTGAGGCCGCACTGGTCACATTTATTAATACTGGGAATCCGCACTGGCCACCAATGATGGGGAGGGGGGGAAGAGGTGAGGCCGCACTGGTCACATTTAATACTGGGAATCCGCACTGGCCACCAATGAATATAGAGGGGGGGGGGGCCGCACTGGTCACATTTAATACAGGGGAGGGAGGGGGTCACAGCCCCCTGTAAGAGATCGGGTGCTGCCAGGCAGCAGGGGGCAGTCATGTACACAGTTCTCAGTATATTCTAACTAGAAGCGTCCCCATCACCATGGGAACGCCTCTGTGTTAGAATATACTGTCGGATTTGAGTTTTCACATGTTTCCGTTTTTTGCGGATCCGCAAAAAACGGATGACATACGGAAACATTTTCAGGAACAACGGATCCGCAAAAAACGGACAGAAAATCGGGATGTAGAAAAATACTGACGTGTGAATGTAGCCTAACCCTTTCCATACAGCGGTCCGTACGGACCGCTGTATGGAAAAAGTTAACAGTATAAGGCTCCATTCACACGTCCGCAAAATGTGTCCGCATCCTTTCCGCAATTTTGCGGAAAGGGTGCGGACCCATTCATTCTCTATGGGGACGGAATGTGCTGTCCGCATCCACATTTGCGGATCCGCACTTCCGCATCCGTGCTTCCGTTTCCGCAAAAAAAAGAACATGTCCTATTCTTGTCCGCAATTGCGCACAAGAACAGGCATACTCTATTATGTCGGCAATGTGCGGTTCGCAAAATGCGGAACGCACATTGCCGCTTTCCGTGTTTTGCAAAACACATTGCGGACGTGTGAATGTAGCCTAAGGCTCCATTCACACGTCCGCAATGTGTTTTGCGGATACACGGATCCGCAAAACACGGAAAGCGGCAATGTGTGTTTCGCATTTTGCGGACTGCACATTGCCGACATAATAGAATATGCCTGTTCTTGTCCGCAATTGCGGACAAGAATAGGACATGTTCTATTTTTTTGCGGAAACGGAAGCACGGATGCGGAAGTGCGGATCCGCAAATGTGGATGCGGACAGCACATTCCGTCCCCATAGAGAATGAATGGGTCCGTACCCTCTCCGCAAAATTGCGGAAAGGATGCGGACACATTTTGCGGACGTGTGAATGGAGCCTTAAACGGCTGACATCGCATCACCGATGTCAGCCGTTTATACCAGGGTGTCAGCAATGTGCTGGCACCCTGGTGTACCCACTCTACACCAACGAATTTTTAAGGGGAGGCGGGCAGGCCTCCCGCACCGCCCATAACTCCCCCCCCCTGCACCACCCGCCGGCAAAAAATCATGCAGGGGTACAGGGGAGGTGGAAAATCAATATTTGAGGGACACTAACGTTTCTGATCCCCGCGGTCCCTGATCAGAAACTGCAAAAAGCGCAGCAAACCGCAGGTCTGAATTGACCTGCGGTTTGCGGCGATCGCCGATACGGGGGGGTCACATGACCTCCCCTGGCGTTGTGACAGGATGCTGGCTGAATGATTTCAGCCGGCATCCCGTTCCTATTAACCCCCGCGGCGCCGGAATCTGCATTTAAAGTTAGGACGTACCGGTACGCCCTGAGTCCTTAAGGACTCGGGAAATAGGGCGTACCGGTACGCCCTGCGTCCTTAAGGGGTTAAAGGATTCTTTGCTGTAATCACGATGGCTCACCTTTGCTAATGTGAGTGTACCTAGATTTTGGTGTAAATTGCATCAAAATTAGGTTTAGTTTGGTGCCATCTAGGTTTAGAGAAATTATCTGCACCCAGCTTCACAAGGGGTGTGGTTTGTCCGAAAAAGCGGTGTGTCCTCATGGGGAGAGGCCTAATACAGTACATGACATTTTGCACCTAAATTACACCACACTTCATGTGATATATACTGCTCAAAAAAATAAAGGGAACACTTAAACAACACAATGTAACTCCAAGTCAATCACACTTCTGTGAAATCAAATTGTCCACTTAGAAAGCAACACTGAGTGACAATCAATTTCACATGCTGTTGTGCAAATGGGATAGACAACAGGTGGAAATTATAGGCAATTAGCAAGACACCCCCAATAAAGGAGTAGTTCTGCAGGTGGTGATCACAGACCACTTCTCCGTTCCTATGCTTCCTGGCTGATGTTTTGGTCACTTTTGAATGCTGGCGGTGCTTTCACTCTAGTGGTAGCATGAGACGGAGTCTACAACCCACACAAGTGGCTCAGGTAGTGCAGCTTATCCAGGATGGGACATCAATGCGAGCTGTGGCAAGAAGGTTTGCTGTGTCTGTCAGCGTAGTGTCCAGAGCATGGAGGCGCTACCAGGAGACAGGCCAGTACATCAGGAGACGTGGAGGAGGCCGTAGGAGGGCAACAACCCAGCAGCAGGACCGCTACCTCAGCCTTTGTGCAAGGAGGAACAGGAGGAGCACTGCCAGAGCCCTGCAAAATGACCTCCAGTAGGCCACAGATGTGCATGTGTCTGCTCAAACGGTCAGAAACAGACTCCATGAGGGTGATATGAGGGCCCGACATCCACAGGTGGGGGTTGTGCTTACAGCCCAACACCGTGAAGGACGTTTGGCATTTGCCAGAGAACACCAACATTGGCAAATTCGCCACTGGCGCCCTGTGCTCTTCACAGATGAAAGCAGGTTCACACTGAGCACATGTGACAGACGTGACAGAGTCTGGAGACGCCGTGGAGAACGTTCTGCTGCCTGCAGAACGTTCTCCACCATGACTGGTTTGGCATTGCGTCAGTAATGGTGTGGGGTGGCATTTCTTGCGTCACGTTGCACCACAGACTGTCCAGGAGTTGGCAGATGCTTTAGTCCAGGTCTGGGAGGAGATCCCTCAGGAGACCGTCCGCCACCTTATCAGGAACATGCACAGGCGTTGTAGGGAGGTCATACAGGCACGAGGAGGCCACACACACTACTGAGCCTCATTTTGACTTGTTTTAAGGACATTACATCAAAGTTGGATCAGCCTGTAGTGTGTTTTTCTACTTTAATTTTGAGTGTGACTTCAAATCCAGACCCCCATGGGTTGAAAAATTTGATTTCCATTTTTTTATTTTTGTGTGATTTTGTTGTCAGCACATTCAACTATGTAAAGAACAAAGTATTTCAGAAGAATATTTAATTAACTCAGATCTAGGATGTGTTATTTTTGTGTTCCCTTTATGTTTTTGAGCAGTGTACAGGTCCTTTTCAAAAAATTATCATATTGTGATAAAGTTCATTATTTTCTGTAATGTACTGATAAACATTAGACTTTCATATTTTTTAGATTCATTACACACAACTGAAGTAGTTCAAGCCTTTTCTTGTTTTAATATTGATGATTTTGGCATACAGCTAATGAAAACCCAAAATTCCTATCTAAAAAAATTAGCATATTTCATCCGACCAATAAAAGAAAAGTGTTTTTAATACAAAAAAAGTCAACCTTCAAATAATTAAGTTCAGTTATGCACTCAATACTTGGTCGGGAATCCTTTTGCAGAAATGACTGCTTCAATGCGGCGTGGCATGGAGGCAATCACCCTGTGGCACTGCTGAGGTGTTATGGAGGCCCAGGATGCTTCGATAGCGGCCTTAAGCTCATCCAGAGTGTTGGGTCTTGCGTCTCTCAACTTTCTCTTCCCAATATCCCACAGATTCTCTATGGGGTTCAGGTCAGGAGAGTTGGCAGGCCAATTGAGCACAGTAATACCATGGTCAGTAAACCATTTACCAGTGGTTTTGGCACTGTGAGCAGGTGCCAGGTCGTGCTGAAAAATGAAATCTTCATCTCCATAAAGCTTTTCAGCAGATGGAAGCATGAAGTGCTCCAAAATCTCCTGATAGCTAGCTGCATTGACCCTGCCCTTGATAAAACACAGTGGACCAACACCAGCAGCTGACATGGCACCCCAGACCATCACTGACTGTGGGTACTTGACACTGGACTTCAGGCATTTTGGGATTTCCCTCTCCCAGTCTTCCTCCAGACTCTGGCACCTTGATTTCCGAATGACGAGCAACAGTCCAGTGCTGCTTCTCTGTAGCCTAGGTCAGGTGCTTCTGCCGCTGTTTCTGGTTCAAAAGTGACTTGACCTGGGGAATGCGGCACCTGTAGCCCATTTCCTGCACACGCCTGTACACGGTGGCTCTGGATGTTTCTACTCCAGACTCAGTCCACTGCTTCCGCAAGTCCCCCAAGGTCTGGAATCGGTCCTTCTCCACAATCTTCCTCAGGGTCCGGTCACCTCTTCTCGTTGTGCAGCGTTTTCTGCCACACTTTTTCCTTCCCACAGACTTCCCACTGAGGTGCCTTGATACAGCACTCTGGGAACAGCCTATTCGTTCAGAAATTTCTTTCTGTGTCTTACCCTCTTGCTTGAGGGTGTCAATGATGGCCTTCTGGACAGCAGTCAGGTCGGCAGTCGTACCCATGATTGTGGTTTTGAGTAATGAACCAGGCTGGGAGTTTTTAAAAGCCTCAGGAATCTTTTGCAGGTGTTTAGAGTTAATTAGTTGATTCAGATGATTAGGTTAATAGCTCGTTTAGAGAACCTTTTCATGATATGCTAATTTTTTGAGATAGGAATTTGGGGTTTTTATGAGCTGTATGCCAAAATCATCAATATTAAAACAAGAAAAGGCTTGAACTACTTCAGTTGTGTGTAATGAATCTAAAATATATGAAAGTCTAATGTTTATCAGTACATTACAGAAAATAATGAACTTTATCACAATATGC
Organism: Bufo bufo; assembly: GCF_905171765.1. Taxonomy (NCBI): domain Eukaryota; kingdom Metazoa; phylum Chordata; class Amphibia; order Anura; family Bufonidae; genus Bufo; species Bufo bufo. Next base: position 132,276,118 of record NC_053393.1, read on the forward strand.
TAATTTTTTGAAAAGGACCTGTATATATATATATACTGTATACAGTCAGGTCCATAAATATTGGGACATCAACACAATTCTAACATTTTTGGCTCTATACACCACCACAATGGATTTGAAATGAAATGAACAAGATGTGCTTTAACTGCAGACTGTCAGCTTTAATTTGAGGGTATTTACATCCAAATCAGGTTAACGGTGTAGGAATTACAACAGTTTGCATATGTGCCTCCCACTTGTTAAGGGGCCAAAAGTAATGGGACATAATAATAATCATAAATCAAACTTTCACTTTTTAATACTTGGTTGCAAATCCTTTGCAGTCAATTACAGCCTGAAGTCTGGAACGCATAGACATCACCAGATTCTGGGTTTCATCCCTGGTGATGCACTGCCAGGCCTCTACTGCAACTGTCTTCAGTTCCTGCTTGTTCTTGGGGCATTTTCCCTTAAATTTTGTCTTCAGCAAGTGAAATGCATGCTCAATCGGATTCAGGTCAGGTGATTGACTTGGCCATTGCATAACATTCCACTTCTTTCCCTTAAAAAACTCTTTGGTTGCTTTTGCAGTATGCTTTGGGTCATTGTCCATCTGCACTGTGAAGCGCCGTCCAATGAGTTCTGAAGCATTTGGCTGAATAGGAGCAGATAATATTGCCCGAAACACTTCAGAATTCATCCTGCTGCTTTTGTCAGCAGTCACATCATCAATAAATACAAGAGAACCAGTTCCATTGGCAGCCATACATGCCCACGCCATGACACTACCACCACCATGCTTCACTGATGAGGTGGTATGCTTAGGATCATGAGCAGTTCCTTTCCTTCTCCATACTTTTCTCTTCCCATCACTCTGGTACAAGTTGATCTTGGTCTCATCTGTCTATAGGATGTTGTTCCAGAAGTGTGAAGGCTTTTTTAGATGTCGTTTGGCAAACTCTAATCTAGCCTTCCTGTTTTTGAGGCTCACCAATGGTTTACATCTTGTGGTGAACCCTATGTATTCACTCTGGTGAAATCTTCTCTTGATTGTTGACTTTTACACACATACACCTACCTCCTGGAGAGTGTTCTTGATCTGGCCAACTGTTGTGAAGGGTGTTTTCTTCACCAGGGAAAGAATTATTCACTCATCCACCACAGTTGTTTTCCGTGGTCTTCCGGGTCTTTTGGTGTTACTGAGCTCACTGGTGTGTTCCTTCTTTTTAGGAATGTTCAAAACAGTTGTTTTGTCCACTCCTAATGTTTTGCTATCTCTCTGATGGGTTTGTTTTGTTTTTTCAGCCTAATGATGGCTTACTTCACTGATAGTGACAGCTCTTTAAATCTCATCTTGAGAGTTGACAGCAACAGATTCTAAATGCAAATACCACATTTGAAATGAACTCTGGACCTTTTATCTGCTCATTGTAATTGGGATAAAGAGGTAATAACACACACCTGGCCATGGAACAGCTGAGAAGCCAATTGTCCCATTACTTTTGGTCCCTCAACAAGTGGGAGGCACATATGCAACCTGTTGTAATTACTACACCGTTCACCTGATTTGGATGTAAATACCCTCAAATTAAAGCTGACAGTCTGCAGTTAAAGCACATCTTGTTCGTTTCATTCCAAATCCATTGTGGTGGTGTATAGAGCCAAAAATGTTAGAATTGTGTCGATGTCCCAATATTTATGGACCTGACTGTATATAGATACCTGGTGTGTATCCCCTACATATCTCATATTGAGAACCTGAGCTCTAAACAGTCTATAGACAATTAACTCTTGGCAACTGCAGCAAATTTAAATTACCCTTTGCTTCAAACGACAGATAACTTGGTACGCCTTTTGTCTTTAGTATTATATAGTCTTACCATTGTTTTACAGGAGTTGGCCACTTGCTGGTTACTGTTGACCAATGTGTTTGTAAGATGACTACATGACACCTACTTTTATAGCCTTCGTAGAAATCCTGTGCCATTTCCTATATCTCATAAGGTATGCCCCTTGTGTTTGCCGAGTCCTTTGTGCTGACCATAAAATGGCCGCTGATGGAGGGTCATGTGACCAGAGAAATTATCTCCTTGTGATGCCTCCTCCATTCAATTACACTTGCCATCTGTACTTTTATGCAGTGATTGAATAGAGGAGACTGAATGATGTCTCTGGTCATATGACCCTCCATCGGCAGCCATCTTATAGGCAGGACCTCTGTGTGGACAGCACAGAACTTTTGCATGTCAAGGGGACACGGCTTCTAAAATATATCAAACGGCACAGAATTTCTACAAAGACTATATTAGGCTACTTTCACACTTGCGTTTTTGCCTGATTTGGAAGGAATCAGCAAAAACGCTTCAGTTACTGATAATACAACCATGTGCATCCATTATGAACGGATATGGTTGTATTATCTTTAACATAGCCAAGACGGATCCGTCATGAACTCCACTGAAAGTCAATGGAGGACGGATCCGTTTTTGATTGTGGCAGAGAAAACAGATCCGTCCCCATTGACTTGCATTGTGGTTCATGCCGGATCCGTTTTGCTCCGCATCCCAGGATGGAAAGAAAACTGCAGCTTGCTATGGTTTGCCCTCCGGTATTGAAACGCAACCAAACAGAATGGAATGCATTTTGGAGCATTCCGTTCTGTTCAGTTACGTTTTGTCCCCATTGACAATAAATGGGGACAAAACTAAAGCGTTTTTCTCCGGTATTGAGATCCTATGACGGATCTCATTACCGGAAAATGTAAACGCAAGTGTGAAAGTTCCATATAGTCATCGTACATACACATTGGTCACAAATAGCCAGAAAGTGTGCAAGTGCATCTTTACATATTTTGGTGTCGTTCTAAGCCCATGTAGGCATATACAGGTGAAACTCAAAAAATTAGACTATCGTGCAAAAGTCCATTTATTTCAGTAATGCAACTTAAAAGGAATTGCATTAATGCAGCTTAAAATTAGAATTTTGCGAAAAGGTTCAATATTCTAGGCTCAAAGTGTCACACTCTAGACAGCTAATTAATCCATACTCCCTGAGCAAAGGGTACCTGAGATTGTGACTTTGGGGTTTCAAAGACTGTAAGCCATAATCATCCAAATTATAACAAATAAAGGCTTGAAATATCTCACATTGCATGTAATGAGTCTCTCTCATATATTAGTTTCACCTTTTAAGTTGCATTACTGAAATAAATAAACTTTGCACGATATTCAAATTTTTCGAGTTTCACCTGTAGAACATGGATAGTGTGCTTTTCCTTCATGTCCAATGATAGCAGGTTTCTATGTCTAATTTTAAGCCTCAAACAGCTCAACCTCAGCACCAGCACATCTGCACACCCCTGCCACTTTGCCCAATAAACCCCCGAATTTAGTGTGTGTGTCTGTGTAGAAATCCACTTCAGTTTACACTGTGCCTCACAACATCCTAATGAGATCCGCTATAAAGAAATCAGAGTATTTCAGTATTTGTTTTTACACCACAAAAACAGCACATCTTGGATTTGCAAGTCATTTCTTTCCATTATCTAGATGTTCTAGTGACTCCTCAAATAGATTGGAAAAGCAAATTAAAGACACTGTCTCAAACCTCTGATATGTCCCCCGTGCATAATTTTCCATTATTACCTGAATAATTTCCGTCTTTCCACATCTATGTGGCTGCCCGAGCTTCCAGTAGTGCATTAGTATTGTACTGTATAACTAAATCCAGAACAGATCATTACTAAAAATCAATAACATGGTCGTCTGTACTGGAATGAATCAATCCGACTGCTGAAATTAGTAATGTACCTTTTGCATGTACATTAATGAAAGCCACATTTCTCAGTGCATGTTGACCTTTTAACCCCATAAGTGGAACGTATAAGTTGCTCCACTATTTAGCATGGATCTAATTGATTCCCTGAAGGATTTGGGTCTTTAACTTTTTTGGGCTTTGGCATGTAAAGCTTAAATCCATTCCATCTACAAAGGCCAATAATATATTCACTATATTTCAGTACAAAGGGAAAAAATTTAGGAGATTAACAAACATTTAGATATAAATGATTTACGGAAAAGATATGATAAAGGACTATGGAGGCCTAAATGCAAAAGTTTCAGTATAGTGTACTGTGTCGTTAATGCACCAGACCCTAGGGCATTGCGCATTGCACAATATGCAATAACCATATTCATAAAATAAGCCAGAAGAATTCTGAATAAAGTCAATGGTACAATTATGTAAAAAATTAGCTAAATAGGACATTTTAATTTGGAAAGATGAGAAAAACTTATGGAGCATTGTGTCTAAAAGCATCAGAGATCACAGTGGCTATTGTGTGTGGTAATGGGAGTTATTTTGTAACCCTCAGCATAACCTGCACCCACTGCATAATAGGCTTACTTGCTCACAGAGCCCACTTTCTCGTTTTCTAACATCTAAACAGAGCAATATTGCAGATGGAAAGCAGGAATCTGTATGGCCTGACTACATCATCCACATAAGGTTCTAGTCTTAGTCTGTGCCTACATACAGTCAGGTCCATAAATATTGGGACATCGACACTATTCTAACATTTTTGGCTCTATACACCACCACAATGGCTTTGAAATGAAACGGACAAGATGTGCTTTACCTGCAGCTTTGATTTGAGGTATTTACATCCAAATTAGGTGAACGGTGCAGGAATTACAACAGTTTGCATATGTGCCTCCCACTTGTTAAGGAACCAAAAGTAATGGGACAATTGTCTTCTCAGCTGTTCCATGGCCAGGTGTGTGTTATTCCCTCATTATCCCAATTACAATGAGCAGATAAAAGGTCCAGAGGTAATTTCCAGTCTGCTAATTTGCATTTGGAATCTGTTGCTGTCAACTCTCAAGATGAGATCCAAAGAGCTGTCACTATCAGTGAAGCAAGCCATCATTAGGCTGAAAAAAACACAACAAACCCATCAGAGAGATAGCAAAAGCATTAGGCCTGGCGAAAACAACTGTAATTCCTGCACCGTTCACCTGATTTGGATGTAAATACCCTCAGATTAAAGCTGACCGTCTGCAGGTAAAGCACATCTTGATCGTTTCATTTCTAATCCATTGTGGTGGTGTATAGAGCCAGAAATGTTAGAATTGTGTCCATGTCCCAATATTTATGCACCTGACTGTACAGTGGCCTGCACATTGTATTTGCATGCCAGTTAAAAAGTCAAGGTAGTGTCATGAACAACCTATCGTATGTCTGTGTGCAGGCTCCTAGAAATCAGCATCATTGTGAGACCTCTTATTGATCCTATTTGCCAAGTGATGCTGGTTCACTCACTACACTGCTCGGCTGGCTAGTCCAGTCGACAAGGTCTCCATACCTATCTAAGGGAATGTATAGTAGTTCTTAGTTCTAATAGATGAACCTTTTGAGAACAGGCGATTTTCCGGTTTTGCATTTACGTTTTTTGTCCTCTGCCTTCCAGGAGCCATAACTTTTTTTATTTTTCTGTTCACGTAGATGTATGAGGGATTGTTTTTTCAAGACAAGTTGCACTCTCTAACGCTGGGTTCACACCAGAGCGTACTGAACGTACGCTCTGTATGCGCGATTGTACGGGCGTTTACAATCGCACTGCGGAGACAAGCGAACGCCCATTGTCGCACGTTCCCGGAAGTCTATGTAGGGAATGCGCGACACTACGCCCCAAAGAAGCTCATGAACTTCTTGGGGCGTCGGGCGTTTTACAGCGCGATCGTACGCGCTGTAAAACGCTTAGGTGAGAACCATGCCGATAGGGAGCCATTGATTTCTCCTTGTTGAGCGTTTTACAGCACGTAGGAACGCGCTGTAAAACACTCAGGTCTGAACCGGCTGTAATGTCATCATTTAATATTGCATATGATGTAGTAGTAGTAGGAAGCTGGAAAATATTCCAAATGGGGTGGAATTGGAAAAAAAAGCGCAACTGAACCATAGTTTTATGGGTTTCATTTTTACGGCATTGGGCCTTGGGAATGCAGTGCCCCTGGGTAAGCCGCTTCAGATGCCGTGGTTAAATGGGGTTAATTTTCAGCGATCACAGACATTAGTCCCGGGTGTCTGCTGTAGTACATGTGGGTTAGGGTGTTTCATTTTGTAATGGAAAAAAATAAAATATTAACTTTTTGCAGATTTTGATTACGCTCCGAGTCTCAGTGATGTACAAGATATATATGCCAAATTTCAAGATTGGATAATATTTAGAGGTTGCACACTTTGATCAGTTTTGCAAAAGTAGCCAAAAAATATGATTTTTTTAATGTTAATTACTTTTTTGGGGAAAACTAGAAATCACAAACTTCAAATAATATTAAAACTAGACACTAAGATTAATAGGTAGTATGATAGGCAAAACATGTGTTATATTAATTAACTTTGAACGATGCAATCCCTTCTTTTGTTAGCTTGGTGACGACTTTTCTGTGATGCTCGACTATCCTCAATAAGAATTGTTTTTGTCGTTTGTCCCTGACCGATTCGTTATACTTTTTTATCAGAGCAATTCCTCTTTCTGCTGTATCATTGACCACCTTAAGAGCATTCACATGGCTTCTTAGAGTACTTTTACACTTGCGTTATTCTTTTCCCGCATAGAGTTCCGTCCTAGCGACTCAATACCGGAAAAGAACTGATCAGTTTTATCCTAATGCATTCTGAATGGAGAGCAATCCGTTCAGGATGCATCAGGATGTCTTCAGTTCAGTCTTTTTGCCTTTTCAGGACGGCGATAATACCGCAGCATGCTGCGGTTCTATCTCCGTCCAAAATTCCGGAACACTTGACGGAATGCCGGATCCAGCATTTTTTCCCATTGATATGCATTAATGCCGAATCCAGCCCCGAGTGTTACGGCAAAACGGATCTGTTTTTGCGGTCTGCGCATCCGTTTTTCCGGATGACACCGGAGAGACAGATCCGGCATTTCAAAGTATTTGTCAGGCAGATCAGGATCCTGATCCGTCTGACAAATGCCATCAGTTTGCATATGTTTTGACGGATCCGGCAGGCAGTTCCGGCGACGGAACTGCCTGCCGGAATCCTCTGCCCCAAGTGTGAAAGTACCCTTAGAAAATCACTGCAGTATTCTGTCACGTTGTGGATCCCAAATAATTCAAATAACGTTTTTGTTTTATTAGTAATGAAATGGCTCAGGTCTTTTCCTTCAAAAACTAGGTTTTTACCCTCTAATCGTTTCATTTCCTTTTTCTTTGCAGGTTTGGTTTCAAATTTTTTTGTCATATTTTCCTCAACAGCCTGAGTAATACGTTCATCCAAAAAAGCCAATCCTACGTTTGTTTCTGACAGATACCAAAGGTGTCTTTTAGCAACTGTGAGAGCACTTTTTTGACGTCTGCATCTGGGTAAGTGCTCAGACGCTGTAGCATATCCAAATCATTCTTTGGAGCCCATCAACTTACAATTGCCTCGTGCAAAAAGCGAACATTTATGAGGCTGACAAAATGTGCAACCCGTTTCATTCCTTTCAATTCTCGTTAAGGAATATTCAACTGTTTAGTGAAGAGGACAATTTTAAGTGCATATATTGTCTTTGCCACCTTGCTTGATGCAGAGCACCTGGGATCCTGAAACTGAAGTCGTAGTGAGAGTAGTAATAAAATTGATCAATGTGTGCAACCCCTAAATATTATCCAATGTTCTTGAAATTTGGCATATATATCTTTTACATCACTGAGACTCAGGGCGTAAGCAAAGACATATGAAAATCACATCTTTGGAAAAATGAAACACCCTAATGTGGGTGATTGGTGAGTCCTGTTGTGGATGCTTTTTTATTATTAATGTTTGCTTGATTTTTCTTTGTATCCTTAAAAAAATATTGTGATTTTGTATATATATTTTTGGTGTGATTTTAGTACCTGTGTCCTTTGTCTTTTTGTGTGGATACAACTGTTACACAGGGCAGCACCCTACGATTATTTTGCTGGTGCTCGGTTCTTTTGTATATTGCATTCATTTATAGGCCTCATAAATATAAAATGTCTGAATAAGAGAAGAGTGCAAAACGAAAGACCCATGCCTTGTCCTCCCAAAGTCAGAACGTAGTTAGTAGCATTATTTCTTCAAAAAAGCTATCCCTACCTTCTACTCTCAAGTGGCAGAGAACGTGGGCTGCTCCTTGCTGTTTTCACTGTCCAGGAAGGTGCACACCACAGTGGACATCTGGAGCAGCTGTTATGGGCAGGGACTGTATATGTCTTTCGCAGCACACTGGGTCAATGTTTTGCGCGAGAGCACCACAGCAAGAAGGCCAGGTCCTATTAACACCTCCATATTTGTGTCGGTCATTTTGCCCATACCAGACGGTTATCTGCCTTCTCCATGGATGTTTTCCCACCCCCAACAGCAGCAGGGTAGGGCTTTGCTCCCCTCTCTCCTATCATAAGTGTACAGTGAAGTGTAGCTCTACCATGTTAGAGTTGATTGGTCTGGGCGACAGTAGCCACAGTGCCGATCATTTGCTAAAGTGCATCATGCAGCAAACATCCCACTGGCTGTCTCCCCGCCAACTCTAACTAGCAGCTTTTGATGAGCAGACACCTGCCGCCCATGTCTCTGACCGGCAGGCCCCTCTCTTTCCCCAACAGAGTCAACCACATCTTGCTGTCTCCACTACCACATGAAGCAGTAGCTTGTCCAGCATCCAGTGTAATCTCGGAGAGGGTTTTCAGCATGGCAGGGGGCATAGTGACACTCAAACAGACAAAGTTGTCCTCCACCATTGTACAAAACATAAATTTTATCAAAATGAATGCAGCATGAATCCATGAGGATGTTCACATACTTCCAGCTGCCCGATCATGCCACTGTTGCTGTCTGCCTGCCTAACATCTTGTTCTGTACCATATGGCTGCTGCTGCCGCCATCATGTCACTGCTACTGTCTGCCTGCCTACCATCATGTTCTGCACCATATAGCTGCTGCCGCCTCATGCCACTGTCTGCCTTCCTACCATCATGTTCAGTACTGTATGGCTGCTGCTGCCTATGCAGTAATCATGCCACTGCCACTGTTGACCTGCCTACCATCATTCTCTCTCGTGTGGCTGCTGCTGTTGAGATCATGCTACTGTCTGTCTGCCTGCCTACCATCATGTTTCTACCACATGGCTGCTGCCGCAGGCATCATGCCGCTTCTGCTGTTGGCCTGCCTACCATCCTGTTCCATACCATTTGGATGCTGCACCTTATACCACCGTTGCAACCGCTACTTCCTGCTGCTAATCTTCCTACTGCCACTACTACTACTACCACTCTTTAACAGCCGCACACACATCCTTGTCTGTTACATGCTGTGCTGCTACTGCTGCTGCTACTACTGCGGTCACATGCCACTATTACCCTAACTTTTCCAGATCCACACTGTACTGCTGCTGTTCCTAATTAAAAATGAGAATGTTTCCAAGCTCATTTAGAACAAGCCACTGTTTCCTATGACATAAATTTGTGTGCATAAACAGGGGCAGGGATCTGCCTCCGTTAAGGCATACTTTTTGGACGCTTGGTTCCAACAAGCTAGTGTTTTTTCCCCACCATGTGTGTTTAAACACCTTCTGCATCCCCCTCCCCCATTTCAATTTTTGGAAGCTTTCTAATATGAAAAAAGCATAACACTTCTAATGGCACAATGTTTGTTTTTTTTAACTCTGTTTGTTAACACTGTCAACAATATGTTTACTTATAACTATATATGTCACTGTCACTCATATTTTCTATTGCTGTCATTGTGGTTAAAAGCTTAAAAAGGGGGAGGGGAGAGAAAGAGCAAAAATGTATTAAAAAGCAGCAAAAAGAAATAACATCTTTTTATAAATAAAAAAAAGTCCTATGAGACATAAGAGTGTATATTCATGCCAATTAGAGCATATTTGATTCATATACAATCAATTTGGGTCTAAATTAAAAAATAACATTTTAAATTTACAGAATCGGACACGAAATTAATTTCAAGAAATTCACTCATCTGTAGTTTTTAATCATAGTTATGAATTTGTTTGAAAATAGAGATGAGGTATTAAACCCCATTACCTCCCCTTGGCCGCAAAACTTAAAGGGAACGTGTCATCAGAAAATGACCTACTGTTTAAATCATGTTTTATGATAAACACATATTTAAATAATTTTTGTATCTGTATTTAAAAAAACAAAAAACTCCTTCAGTTTTTGCACTGGCCACTAAGCCTAAGGCGCCACTTCTTGATCTGTACAGCTCACTTTACTGCAGTTATCTGCTCATTATTACAAGCAGGATTGCAATGATAAATGTCACCAATGTATAGATAACACCGGATCCACCATTCAAAATACCGGGGGGAAAAAGGTCCCTGTGTCTTATAGGGCGAATACTAATGAGCACTTCCATTATGGAAGCGCTCATTAGTACTGGAGGACCAAGAAGCGGTAAAGGCTCTGTACTAACCGCTTCCTGATCCTCGGCTGTCGGCTGTTCAGTGGCTGCGCACAGCATGAGGGCGCTCTGTGGTCCTCAAGCTGTGCGCGCCAGTTCACAGCACAGCCAACAGCAGGAGGAAGAGGATTGCGCTGGAGGAGAGGAGCGGCGGAGTCCAGGAGCAGGAGAGGTAAGTGGTTTATTTATTTTGTGATCTGGTGCTGCTGATATATATGGCTGGGGGCTGCTGATCTATATGGCTGGGGGCTGCTGATATATATGTCTGGGGTCTGCTGATATATATGGCTGGGGGCTGATTATATATATGGATGGGGCTGATTATATATATGGCTGGGGGCTGATTATATATATGGCTGGGGGCTGATTATATATATGGCTGGGGGCTGATTATATATATGGCTGGGGGCTGATTACATATATGGCTGGGGGCTGATTACATATATGGCTGGGGGCTGATTAGGGGCATGGAGAACTGATATGAGGCATGGGGGTCTGATCTGAGGTCTTATTGGGGTCTTATTAACATTGGGGGTCTTATTGGTGGTCTGACCTGAGGTGTAATGAAAAATATTTTATTATTGTCTTACTCTAAAATCTAGGTGAAAAATACGGTAGGTGATTGTCAAAGGTTATTTACTCCCTTTTGACCTCTAAAGGCAGGGCTGGCTCCAGGTTCATGTGGGCCCTTGGGCGATAAAGTCTCAGTGGGCCCCCTTGTGGCATTTTACACTGTGCTTACAGCAATGAAACAGCATGTATTCTACAGTAGATTAAATACCTTACACAGAGCATGCTACAGAGTGGATATTTGTGAATCAGTCCTTATGTGCCTACTTTTATTTTCTACCCAGTGTTTCAGTCCCTCAGGTCTACTCACAGATATGTGCCCCCTCACAGTAGATACAGTGGGATGCGAAAGTTTGGGCAACCTTGTTAATCGTCATGATTTTCCTGTATAAATCGTTGGTTGTTACGATAAAAAATGTCAGTTAAATATATCATATAGGAGACACACACAGTGATATTTGAGAAGTGGATTTACAGAAAGTGTGCTATAATTGTTTAAACAAAATTGTTTTAACTTTCTCATCCCACTGTATGTCAAGATATGCCCCCTTCATAGTAGATATGCCAAGATATTTCCCCCCTTACAGCAGATATGCCAAGATATGTGCCCCCCTCACAGTAGATATGCCAAGGTACACGGAGGCAGCGGTCTCTATTAGTTGTATCTATTACCATATAGCTCTCACTTGCTCCTGATGATCTGCGGGGTTCCACCCGTGGTGAAACGTGTCGAGCTGTCCATCTGAGATTTTTTTTTTGTGCGCCTATATAAATGGGGCACTTGAAGTTGGCTGGCTTCTACATATGCCATACAACACACGTAGTTGACTATTTGGCCACCTCTCTGTGAGCTTTACCTCTAGCTCATATAGGGTCTATATGTAGAGGGCGCAGCTGTTGCAGAAAAGGTGGAGGCTCTAGGTGTAACGGCAACGCCCCTGTTGCTCCTAGAGGCTCATTTGCATATAATAAAACATAATTTTTCTCAGCAATGCAGGTACGTATGAACACGGGACCAACACAGATGCCTTCAGCTGTCAAGCACACATGTAACAGGTCAACCAGTTTCATAGGTACAAATCTGCTGACAGATGCCCTTTAACCACCTCAGCTCCCCTAGCTTAAACACCCTTAATGACCAGACCACTTTTTACAATTCTGCACTACACTACTTTCACGGTTTATTGCTCGGTCATACAACTTACCACCCAAATAAATTTGACCTCCTTTTCTTCTCACTAATAGAGCTTTCATTTGGTGGTATTTCATTGCTGCTGACATTTTTACTTTTTTTGTTATTAATCGAAATTGACCAAATTTTTTGCAAAAAATTACATTTTTCACTTTCAGTTGTAATTTTTTTTTTTTTAACTACATTTCTATATAAATTTTTCTCGAAATGTATTGTTCTACATGTCTTTGATAAAAAAAAAATGCAATAGGTGTATATTTATTGGTTTGCGCAAAAGTTATAGCGTTTACAAACTATGGTACAAAAATGTGAATTTCCGCATTTTGAAGCAGCTCTGACTTTCTGAGCACCTGTCATGTTTCCTGAGGTTCTACAATGCCCAGACAGTAGAAACACCCCACAAATGACCCCATTTCGGAAAGTAGACACCATAAGGTATTCGATAATGGGCATAGTGAGTTCATAGAAGTTTTTATTTTTTGTCACAAGTTAGCGGAAAATTATGATTTTTTTTTTTTTCTTACAAAGCCTCATATTCCACTAACTTGTGACAAAAAAATAAAAACTTCCATGAACTCACTATGCCCATCACGAAATACCTTGGGGTGTCTTCTTACCAAAATAGGGTCACTTGTGGGGTATTTATACTGCCCTGGCATTTTAGGGGACCTAAAGCGTGAGAAGAAGTCTGGAATCCAAATGCCTAAAAAATGCCCTGTGAAATCCTAAAGGTGCTCTTTAGAATTTGGGCCCCTTTGGGCACCTATGCTGCAAAAAAGTGTCACACATGTGGTATCGCCGTACTTAGAAGAAGTAGGGCAATGTGTTTTAGGGTGTATTTTTACATATACCCATGCTGGGTGAGAGAAATATCTTTCTAAAAGTCAACTTTTCCCATTTTTTTATACAAAGTTGTCATTTTAGAGAGATATTTCTCTCACCCAGCATGGGTATATGTAAAAAGACACCCCAAAACACATTGCCCAACTTCTCCTGAGTACGGCGATACCACATGTGTGACACTTTTTTTTTTCTGCAGCCTAGGTGCGCAAAGGGGCCCAAATTCTAAAGAGCACCTTTAGGATTTCACAGGGCATTTTTTACGCATTTGGATTCCAAATTACTTCTTAAAATGCCAGGGCAGTATAAATACCCCACAAGTGACCCCATTTTGGAAAGAAGACACCCCAAGGTATTCCGTGAGGTTCATGGCGAGTTCCTAGAATTTTATTTTTTTTGGCACAAGTTAGCGGAAAATGATGATTTTTATTTTATTTATTTTTTTCTTACAAAGCCTCATATTCCACTAACTTGTGACAAAAAAATTAAATTTTACATGAACTAACCATACCCCTCACGGAATACCTTGGGGTGTCTTCTTTCCAAAATGGGGTCACTTGTGGGGCATTTATACTGCCCTGGCATTTTAGGGGCCCTAAACTAAACTTCTAAGCCTTGTAACGTCCCCAAAAAATAAAATGGCATTCCCAAAATGATCCAAACATGAAGTAGACATATGGGGAATGTAAACTAATAACTATTTTTGGAGGTATTACTATGTATTATAGAACTAGAGAAATTAAAACTTGGAAATTTGAAATTTTTTTCCAAATTTTGGTAAATTTTGTATTTTTTATAAATAAAAATGAATTTTTTTTATAAATAAAAATGAATTTTTTTGACTTTATTTTACCAGTGTTATGAAGTACAATATGTGCCGGAAAAAAAATCGTAGAATTGCCTGGATAAGTAAAAGCGTTTTAAAGTTATCACCACATAAAGTGACACTGGTCAGATTTGCAAAAAATGGCCTGGTCCTTAAGGTGAAATAAGGCTGTGTGCTTAAGGGGTTAATGGACTGCTTGGCAGTTTTTCTAATTCCATTTTGTAGCCACAATTTTGCTTTACCGTGTGTGACAGATCATGACCGCACCTGATGGCCTGATACTCTCAGATGCTCTACAGAATGCTAACTCATTGAGACTTGCTCATTGATGTCTGCTACAGATGTCCCCTAAATTACCAGTTATGTCCATGCAGCCTCAGAACCCAGCCCATGCTTCTTCACTTCTTCACCCACCATGAGGTACATCACATGACAATGATGTAATGTGTGGCATGATGGTAAAACAGCGGTCCAGTGCAGCTGCACTATTTTCTGTATGGCCTTGTTACTGTGATCTGGGAAAACATTTTACTGATCGGCTGACAGGGTAGCAGTTACAGTCCCTCTAAATACGTTTCTCTATGGTTTGCCAGATAGCAGAGGATGAAGGGCAAGATTCTGATAATTATAGTCGAAGCTCATAGTGTGTGGCATAATGTAGTCTCTACTGTATAAACATATTAGAAGCCACCCTAGTTCTGTAGCCATAAACAAGCACAAGACCCCAATTTATTCAGAAATTACTGAGAGGAACAAAATATAGAAAGGGGGCTCCAGAAGTATTATGGGAGATGCAAGTATTTATTGAAACAGGTAATCTTTATCATTTAAATTCTTGTAATTCCCGGTAATTACAGTTTTACCACAAGTATAGACCCCCATACTCTGACTATTTTGAGCAAAACTCACCGGGATTAGCTGACAATCTATTGTGCTTGGGAAGCAACTCTGTCAGATGATGTTGGGGGAGAGAAGGATTGGTTACATTCTATTTCAACTCCCAATAATTTTTTTTCTCCCAGGAATTGTCTTGTAGCAACTTTGTCTTCTCTCCCCATTGAAAACACATACCCGCTCGGTTGAGCTGAGTGTATGTGGGAGTCAGTGTGTGGTCTACAGTAGTTGAAGGCATATGGGCAACTTAAAGGCTATGTAAACCTTGGGGGGCAATTGTTTACCACATCTCTAAATTACTAATAGCTCAAAAACACATTTGGGGTCATTTATCAAACTGGTGTAAAGAAGAACTGGCTTAGGTGCCCATAGCAACCAATCAGATTCCACTTTTCATTTTCCAAAGGAGCTGTGAAAAATGAAAGGTGAAATCTGATTGGTTGCTATGGACAACTAAGCCAGTTCTACTTTACACCAGTTTGATAAATGACCCCATTAATTAAGCCACATTCTTATCAGTAAGATTAGAATTGAGATATAATGAGAGTTTATAAGGTCAGAGATAAGGAGCCGGCAGCTGAGATGTCTGACGGAAAACACAGTAAAAATACAGAGCCTGCTACTATAGAATGTCAAGGCTGTACGGAGAAAGGGGCTCAAATTTTCTATTAATGACCAATTGAAAAAATGTTGTTGTTTTTTAACTCAAAATGAGGACAATGCAATAAATAAAAATAATTCCCCCCCAAGGTGTCCTTAGCCTTTGAGGCTTTGCATATGACATAGATTCCAGTTTGTCAGTTGATCCTCCTGACCTCTACCTTTTGTAAGTCAAATGCAGTTTCTGGTGTAATGTTCAATAAATATCTAATTTTCCAGATTCTATAAACTCCAGCCTGTTCCTGAATCATGAAAGCATATTAATTTCACCCTTTTTTCCATAGATGACAAAGAATGCACGCAAAACAAATGTTCTGTGAAACTAGCCAGGGAGTCCGCAACAATATCTATGTTGGAAATTTGTCCAAAAAATTAAAAACAAGGAGACAAGTTGCTGATATGAAGATCTAAACCTCTTGAGGAGGTTCTATGGGGATGTTTTTAGCTGTGTGTGAATGGGGTTTTGTACTATGGATCTGTAAAATACAGTATACCGTACATGTCTAATACTGCTGTTTTTTTTATATATTTAAAGAGTAATTACACTTTTATAAATTTTTGATATGTCATAGGGACATATCAGAAGTGTTTATCGCCGGGGGTCCTAGCTCTGAGACCCCCACTGATCACTAGAATGAGGGTTCAGAAGCGCTCAGCCAAAGACAGCTTTTCTTTGTTGCTGAGAAAGTCTGTGAGCTCGTCTACAGTCTCGCGCTCAGCATCGAGGAGAAGCTGCACTTGGCTGAGCGCTTCTTCTGACCCCTCGTTCTAGTGATCGGTGGGGCCTGCCAATCAACACTTCTGATATGTCCCTATGACATATCAAAAATTGAAAAAAGTGTAGGTACTCTTTAATTTTTAATTTATTTTAGTATCTATATATACACTGCGTGCAGAATTATTAGGCAAATGAGTATTTTGACCACATCATCCTCTTTATGCATGTTGTCTTACTTCAAGCTGTATAGGCTCGAAAGCCTACTACCAATTAAGCATATTAGGTGATGTGCATCTCTGTAATGAGAAGGGGTGTGGTCTAATGACATCAACACCCTATATTAGGTGTGCATAATTATTAGGCAACTTCCTTTCCTTTGGCAAAATGGGTCAAAAGAAGGACTTGACAGGCTCAGAAAAGTCAAAAATAGTGAGATATCTTGCAGAGGGATGCAGCACTCTTAAAATTGCAAAGCTTCTGAAGCGTGATCATCGAACAATCAAGCGTTTCATTCAAAATAGTCAACAGGGTCGCAAGAAGCGTGTGGAAAAACCAAGGCGCAAAATAACTGCCCATGAACTGAGAAAAGTCAAGCGTGCAGCTGCCAAGATGCCACTTGCCACCAGTTTGGCCATATTTCAGAGCTGCAACATCACTGGAGTGCCTAAAAGCACAAGGTGTGCAATACTCAGAGACATGGCCAAGGTAAGAAAGGCTGAAAGACGACCACCACTGAACAAGACACACAAGCTGAAACGTCAAGACTGGGCCAAGAAATTTCTCAAGACTGATTTTTCTAAGGTTTTATGGACTGATGAAATGAGAGTGAGTCTTGATGGGCCAGATGGATGGGCCCGTGGCTGGATTGGTAAAGGGCAGAGAGCTCCAGTCCGACTCAGACGCCAGCAAGGTGGAGGTGGAGTACTGGTTTGGGCTGGTATCATCAAAGATGAGCTTGTGGGGCCTTTTCGGGTTGAGGATGGAGTCAAGCTCAACTCCCAGTCCTACTGCCAGTTTCTGGAAGACACCTTCTTCAAGCAGTGGTACAGGAAGAAGTCTGCATCCTTGTCATGGTCTTACCTGCTTGCTGCTCTCCTTCGTTTGACATGTGCTGGCGGCCATCTTGGGTCCTGGGTTTCTTGTAGCCTTCCACCCTGCGGCTCCTCCTTCCCCTGGGAGGAGCTGGATGCCTAGCTCATATATATAGGAGGTCTGTGGCTTCAGTTCCTTGCTTGGTCCTCTTGTGTTCACATGCTCCTAAGACTGCTGCTGCTTCTGGTTCCTGATCCTGGCTTCGTCTGACTACCCTGCTGGTTCCTGATCCTGGCTTCGTCTGACTACCCTGCTGGTTCCTGATCCTGGCTTCGTCTGACTACCCTGCTGGTTCCTGATCCTGGCTTCGTCTGACTACCCTTCTGGTTCCTGACCTCTGGCTTCGCAAAGACTCTGCTCGGTTTCACCATCCGTTTGGACTTTTGCTTTACAGCTTTATTTTCAATAAAGCCTTCTTATTTTCACTTATCTCTTGTTGTACGTCTGGTTCATGGTTCCGTGACATTAGGACCAAGCCATGAATTCTGACGGTACAGGGCCATCCTCGCTACCCACGCTGGTTGCCAGACTTGATCAGCAGGATCACCTGTTGGGTCGGTTCGCTGTGGCGTTGCAAACCCTGCTTGAACGCACGGCTCATTTCGCTCCCGTTGCCGATGGGTCGGTTGTCGCTCCTGGGCTCGCTCCTACTGCCGCTCCGGTTGTTGCGCCAGAGTCTACCCCGACACCTGTTGTTGCGCCTGCGGTGTTTCGGGGTATGACCGGTTCTGCCCCTCTTCCACAGCGCTTTGGGGGAGAGCCAACTCAGTGCCGAGGTTTCCTTAACCAGGTGGGCATTTATTTCGAGTTGCTGCCACATGCCTTTCCTACTGAGAGATCAAAGGTGGGCTTCTTGATCTCGCTGCTCTCGGACAAGGCCTTGGCCTGGGCCAGCCCTTTATGGGAGAACAACAATCCGGTGGTTGCCGAGTTTTCCGGTTTTGTTGCTTCTCTTCGGAAGGTATTCGATGTGCCGGCTCGTGCTGCCTCTGCTGCGAAGCTCCTTATGTCCATCAGACAGGGTTCACGATCCGTAGCTGAATACGCCATTGAGTTTCGTACCCTGGCAGCAGAGGTGGGCTGGAATAATGAGGCTCTGGTCGCTGCTTTCTCTCATGGTCTCTCGGATGCCTTGAAGGATGAGGTTGCAGCTAAGGACCTACCAGTTGAGCTCGAGTCTCTTATTTCTTTCCTGATTTTGATTGACACCAGACTCAGGGAGAGACCTTCCTTTAAGGAGAACCTGCGGAGGTCTTCTAACAGGTTGGTGCCTACGTTTGCTGTCCCACCCGTGCCTCCCTCTCCTCCCACGCCTCCTGGGGATGACTTGTCTGGGGGTGAACCCATGCAGCTGGGGTTTGCTCGCCTGTCCGAGGGGGAGAGGGCACTCCGGAGACGCGAGGGCCGATGCATGTACTGTGGTCTCGGTGGGCATTTTCGGTTGGCATGTCCGAACCGTCCGGGAAACGCTCGTACCCTGAGATCCTGTCGGGGGCAGATCTTGGGTGGAGTCTCCTCGTCCCCGGTTTCCCGTGTTGACAAACCACTGATCACTGTTGTCCTCTCCTGGGTCGGGGGCTCGGTGACGACCCAGGCGTTGGTGGACTCTGGTGCTGGTGGTTTGTTCATTGATAGTGTGTTCGCTGCCGCCAATTCCATTCCTCTGCAGGCTCGAGGTTCCCCACTGGCTCTTGAGGCGATAGACGGCAGACCCCTTCTGCCGCCACACGTGACTCATGAGACCCTTCCAGTGGGGATAGCCATTGGTGCCGTTCACAGAGAGTCGGTCTGCCTCCAGGTTATTTCGTCTCCACACTACTCGGTGGTCTTGGGGTACCCCTGGCTCCAGAAGCATAATCCGACTTTCGATTGGAGATCGGTCGAGATCCTCTCGTGGTCACCGCAGTGTGGGGCTAGTTGCATCCATGGGTCTGTCAAGTTGCTGTGTACTTCCTCGGACTCTCTATTGCCTCCTGAATACGAGGAGTACCGGGATGTATTCGATAAGGTGCGCGCGGTTGCCCTACCTCCGCACCGCCCATACGATTGTGCCATAGAGTTACAATCTGGTGCCGTTCCTCCTCGTGGCAAAGTCTATCCACTGTCGGTAGCGGAGAATGAGGCCATGGAGGAGTACGTGAGGGAGGCGCTTTCACGCGGACACATTCGCAAATCTTCGTCCCCGGCAGGGGCTGGATTTTTCTTTGTGAAAAAGAAGGGCGGTGAGTTGAGGCCTTGCATCGATTACAGGGGTCTCAATCGCATCACGATCAAGAACGCTTACCCGATACCCTTGATTTCCGAGCTGTTCGATCGCCTTAAAGGGGCCACGGTCTTTACCAAACTCGACCTGAGGGCGGCATATAACCTGGTAAGGATCAAGGCGGGCGATGAGTGGAAGACCGCGTTTAACACCAGGACCGGTCATTACGAATCCTTGGTTATGCCCTTTGGGTTGTGCAATGCGCCCGCAGTCTTTCAGGAATTCATCAACGATGTTTTCCGTGACCTGTTGCAGCAGTGTGTGGTAGTCTATTTGGATGACATCTTGGTATATTCTGAATCCATGGAGGCCCACATTCTGGATGTCAGACGAGTGTTGCAACGGTTACGAGAGAACAAGCTGTTCGGTAAGCTTGAGAAATGCGAATTTCACCGATCCCAGGTAACCTTCTTAGGTTACATCATTTCCGCTGAGGGGTTCTCCATGGATCCTGAGAAGGTTTCGGCTGTCTTACAGTGGCCCCAGCCCAGTGGTCTTCGTTCCCTGCAGCGCTTTTTGGGCTTCGCCAATTATTATCGGAAGTTCATCAGGGACTTTTCCATGCTGGCCAAGCCTCTCACGGATCTGACCAGGAAGGGCAGTAATTCCCAGGTCTGGCCGCTCGAGGCCATCCGAGCTTTTGAGGCCCTAAAGTCCGCCTTTGTGTCGGCTCCGATTCTGTCGCATCCCAACCCTGGGTTGCCCTTTGTCCTCGAGGTGGACGCGTCTGAGACGGGAGTAGGCGCCCTTCTGTCTCAGCGTAGAACACCAGAGGGTCCTCTGCTTCCTTGTGGGTTTTACTCCCGGAAACTGTCTTCCGCGGAGTGCAACTATCAGATTGGTGACAGGGAGTTATTGGCCATCGTGCAGGCCCTTAAAGAATGGAGGCACTTGCTCGAGGGTTCGGTGGTTCCGGTTCTCATCCTGACGGACCACAAGAATCTGACCTACCTTTCTGAGGCCAAGAGATTGACACCACGTCAGGCCAGATGGGCTCTGTTCTTGTCACGTTTTAATTACGTGGTCTCCTACCTACCCGGTTCCAAGAACATCAGGGCGGATGCCTTATCACGGCAGTACTCCGAGCTGTCCAGGGAGGAGTCGATTCCGACTTCGGTCATACCTCCGAATCAGATCCTGGCCGCCATTCGCACCAGCCTGACCTCTCCCCTGGGTGAGCAGATTTTGGCGGCTCAATCTGGTGCTCCCTCTGGGAGACCCAACGGCAGATGTTTTGTGCCTGAGGAGTTGCGCACTCGGTTGTTGCGAACCTACCATAACTCCAAGACCGCGGGGCATCCTGGAAAGAATCAGCTGTCCTGGGCTGTTTCACGTCTGTTCTGGTGGCCTTCCCTACGTTCCGACATCGCCGCATATGTAGCGGCATGCTCCGTTTGTGCCCAGAGTAAGTCCCCTCGGCACCTTCCGTTGGGCCTTCTGCAACCCATAGCCACCGGGGAGCGCCCATGGTCACACCTGGGGATG
The DNA here is from genome assembly GCF_905171765.1 of Bufo bufo. Lineage (NCBI taxonomy): Eukaryota > Metazoa > Chordata > Amphibia > Anura > Bufonidae > Bufo > Bufo bufo. The sequence continues at coordinate 132,297,086 of NC_053393.1, forward strand.
GATTTCATTGTGGACCTCCCTGCATCCCGAGGCCATACGGTCATTCTCATGATTGTGGATCGGTTTTCCAAAATGTGCCACTGTGTTCCTCTCAAGAAGTTACCCTCTGCACAAGAGTTGGCCACGATTTTTGCCAGGGAGGTCTTCCGGTTGCACGGTTTGCCTAAGGAGATTGTGTCGGATCGGGGGAGTCAGTTTGTGTCCAGGTTCTGGCGCGCCTTTTGCTCCCAGTTGGGGATTCATCTCTCCTTCTCCTCGGCCTACCACCCTCAGTCCAATGGGGCCGCAGAACGATCCAATCAGGCCTTGGAGCAATTCCTTCGTTGCTATGTCTCCGATCACCAAGACAATTGGGTTGACCTCCTGCCTTGGGCTGAGTTTGCCAGGAACACGGCGGTGAACTCTTCCTCTGGGACGTCTCCCTTCATGGCCAATTATGGGTTCCAACCTGCCGTGTTACCGGAGGTATTCTCTCCCCAGGATATTCCGGCTGTGGAGGATCACCTTTCCGTCCTACGTGCTTCTTGGGTACAGATCCAGAAGTCCCTTGAGGTCTCTGCGCAGCGCCAGAGATTCCAGGCTGATCGCAGACGAGCGCCTGCTCCTTCCTACCAGGTCGGAGACCGTGTATGGTTGTCCACCCGCAACCTCAACCTTCGAGTGCCCACTCCCAAGCTGGCGCCTCGCTTTGTTGGTCCCTTCCGAGTGCTTCGCAGGGTAAACCCGGTAGCCTATGCCCTTGCGCTTCCTCCTGGCATGCGGATCTCCAACGTGTTTCATGTCTCCCTGTTGAAGCCACTGGTGTGTAATCGTTTCACTTCCTCGGTTCCTCGGCCTCGTCCGGTCCAAGTGGGCAATCGTGAGGAATATGAGGTGAGCAATATCCTGGACTCACGCCTGGTCCGCGGTCGGTTGCAGTTTTTGGTCCATTGGCGTGGTTATGGTCCAGAGGAGCGTTCCTGGGTTCCCTCCGCAGATGTCCATGCTCCTGCCTTGCTCCGAGCCTTCCACGCACGCTTCCCTCAGAAACCGTTTTGTGCTCCGCGGAGGAGGGGCCCTTGAGGGGGAGGTACTGTCATGGTCTTACCTGCTTGCTGCTCTCCTTCGTTTGACATGTGCTGGCGGCCATCTTGGGTCCTGGGTTTCTTGTAGCCTTCCACCCTGCGGCTCCTCCTTCCCCTGGGAGGAGCTGGATGCCTAGCTCATATATATAGGAGGTCTGTGGCTTCAGTTCCTTGCTTGGTCCTCTTGTGTTCACATGCTCCTAAGACTGCTGCTGCTTCTGGTTCCTGATCCTGGCTTCGTCTGACTACCCTGCTGGTTCCTGATCCTGGCTTCGTCTGACTACCCTGCTGGTTCCTGATCCTGGCTTCGTCTGACTACCCTGCTGGTTCCTGATCCTGGCTTCGTCTGACTACCCTTCTGGTTCCTGACCTCTGGCTTCGCAAAGACTCTGCTCGGTTTCACCATCCGTTTGGACTTTTGCTTTACAGCTTTATTTTCAATAAAGCCTTCTTATTTTCACTTATCTCTTGTTGTACGTCTGGTTCATGGTTCCGTGACAATCCTTCAAGAAAAACATGATTTTCATGCAGGACAATGCTCCATCACACGCGTCCAAGTACTCCACAGCGTGGCTGGCAAGAAAGGGTATGAAAGAAGAAAATCTAATGACATGGCCTCCTTGTTCACCTGATCTGAACCCCATTGAGAACCTGTGGTCCATCATCAAATGTGAGATTTACAAGGAGAGAAAACAGTACACCTCTCTGAACAGTGTCTGGGAGGCTGTGGTTGCTGCTGCACGCAATGTTGATGGTGAACAGATCAAAACACTGACAGAATCCATGGATGGCAGGCTTTTGAGTGTCCTTGCAAAGAAAGGTGGCTATATTGGTCACTGATTTGTTTTTGTTTTGTTTTTGAATGTCAGAAATGTATATTTGTGAATGTTGAGATGTTATATTGGTTTCACTAGTAAACATAAATAATTGAAATGGGTATATATTTGTTTTTTGTTAAGTTGCCTAATAATTATGCACAGTAATAGTCACCTGCACACACAGATATCCCCCTAAAATAGCTAAAACTAAAAACTACTTCCAAAAATATTCAGCTTTGATATTAATGAGTTTTTTGGGTTCATTGAGAACATGGTTGTTGTTCAATAATAAAATTAATCCTCAAAAATACAACTTGCCTAATAATTCTGCACTCCCTGTATATATATATATATATATATATATATATATAAAGAAGGACGTATGTATAAAAACGCAACCATCGATTTCAACGAAACTTGGTATACACATCACTTGCTACCTGGTAAGAAATCTTGAGGGGGGTCACAGCTCTCTAGGACGTACCGTTCTTGAGATATACTCAAAAAATTTGCTGCATTAGCGAATACAAGCCTGCAATTCTTTTTCTTCATATGCCAACTGCCATACACATGGTCACATGTCCATTATCCAGGGCCGGCGCCACCAGTAAGGCGAACTAGGCAGTCGCCTAGGGCGCCATTTAGCAGGGGGCGCCCGCCGCGGTTTAAAAAAACAAACAAAAAAAAAAAACGTTAGTTATAACTAGTTAACATAATAGTGGCGGCCGGCCGGCAGCGCCCCTCATGCTGCGCCGCCTGAGCGGCTGAGCGCTCTAAAGAATCCCGGCAGGCCGCGGCTGCGGGCGGCACATGTCAGAGACAGGCAGCGCACAGGCAGCAAGCTGCGCAGCACTGAGCTGAGCCGGCGGCCGGAGAATCGGAGTCACCAACTGCAACTTCGCCAAGTCGGAGTCGAGATGAGAGATGAGATGCTGACTCCTGACTAAGTGCCGCTGCCTCAGTGAAGCCGTGGGGGCGGGGGGGGGGGGGGGGGGGATGTGGGCACCAGACCAGAGAGACAGTCTGTCACTGACAGTGACAGTCTGACACGGTCACCGCTGTCTGTCTCTCTGGTGGTCTGACGTCCTGACTCTTAGTGACTATTCTAACTGCTGCTAGCTTACGCTGGCTTACCTAGCTTCAGGCTGCAGTGCTGAGGGTGGAGTGGAGGCGGAGCTCTGCCGACTTTGGAGCTAATGATCTTCTTGACTTGAACTCCCTGACCCCTCCCACCCTTGAGCACGTGACGCAGAGAGAGGGGTGGAGCGAAGGAGGAAGAAGAGAAGGCGGCAAGGCAGCACACCGAGCAGCCGAGCAGCCAGCCACGGCCAGCAATATGCCTCCCCCGACCCCCAGTGCGGCAGTGCAGTGCCTGTGCCTTCTCCTTCTGGGACAGAACTAGAAGTGGGCTCCTAGCCTCCTACCTGCCTGGATTGGAGTGCAGCCTGCAGGTGCAGCTGCTTTCTTCTTCCCCAGGACCCCAGCCAGGGCGACATTGGTGAATGGTATACGTACTGTGTTTGTCTCCAGTCCCCAGAGCCCGACCAAGAGCCAGACTGCAGCCAGAGACCAGCTCATCTTATTGTCCTGGACTGGTAAGTAGTCAGTAGACAATGCAATATGTTTATTATTTACTGTATTTTTTGCCTAATAAGACGCATTTCCCCCCCCCCCCCCAAAAAGTGGGGGGAAAATGGCCGTGCGTCTAATAAAGCAGATTGGGGATACTTCGCTGGCCGCTATGCTGCACAGCGTGGCCAGCGAAGTATCAGTGTGGAGGGAGGAGGTGGGGACACTCATGGCGGGGCCCGGTGCAGTGACTCTACTCTAATACACCACGCCCCGCAGCTGTTAAGTACATTCAATCCGAATGGGTCCGCAATTACTGTACTGTACTTAATGTACTAGTACCTTATGTATAGCATTAAGATGGCGCAGACCGGCAGCTCCCTCGGTCATGTGCCGCCTGCTGCAGCTCCCTCCTCATGCGCCGCCTGCCTTTTCATTCATAAAGTGAGATAAGCAGGCAGGCGGCGCATGAGGAGGGAGCTGCGGCAGGCGGCGCATGACCGAGAGAGCTGCTGGTCTGCGCCGTCTTAATGCTATACATAAGGTACGACAATAAGTACAGTACAGTAATTGCGGACCCATTCAGATTGAATGTACTTAACAGCTGCGGCGGGGCCCGATGTATTAGAGTAGAATCACTGGACCGGGCCCCACCATGAGTGTCTCCTCCTCCTCCCTCCACACTGATGCATCTGATAGGGGATCTGTAGATGACACTTATGGGTATCTGTGGATGACATAAGTGTCATCCACAGATCCCCCCCATAACAGTGCGTCATCCACAGATCCTCCCCATAACAGTGCGTCATCCACAGATCCCCCCCATAACAGTGCGTCATCCACAGATCCCCCCCATAACAGTGCGTTATCCACAGATCCCCCCCATAACAGTGTGTCATCCACAGATCCCCCCCATAACAGTGTGTCATCCACAGATCCCCCCCATAACAGTGCTTCATCCACAGATCCCCCCATAACAGTGTGTCATCCACAGATCCCCCCCATAACAGTGCGTCATCCACAGATCCCCCCATAACAGTGCGTCATCCACAGATTATGATATGGGCAGATCATCTGATAAGGGGGGGGGGGGGGGGCGGCAATTTTTATCTTGCCTAGGGCGGCAAAAATCCTTGCACCGGCCCTGCCCTTATCAGCCAATAGAAGCTCGCAGGCCCTTAGTCTCCACATACACACAGTTTTACTCCAGGTTTCCATAACAACCCAGCCATTTTTCTTCACTGCTGTAGGTCAGCTTTAGGCAAGGCTACATGACGACATGTGTCGCACGACACATAGGGCACAACCTACACTTCTACATGTGTCGCGCGACATTGATGTTGCACCAATGTCGCGTGACAATTTTTATAATGATAGTCTATGGTGTTGCACTGTGACATGTGACATGCTGCGACTGCGACGTGACTGTCGTGTCGCAACAAGTCATATGTCTCAGTGCAACACCATAGCCTATCATTATAAAGATTGTTGAGACAAAATGTCGTGCGACACATGTTGTCTTGTAGCCCAAGCCTTAAAGGGGCAGGGCACTGTGGAGGTCACTGTTAAGGGGCAGGGGCAACTATTAAAAGGGCTAATCGAAGAAGGAAACAGGTCAGCACTTCACCTTTTAGTTGCACGCCGCAAAAGGTGGAGACGTCCATATGGGCGGTACTAGACCCTATATATAGTTTGATTTCTTTTGTTGGATGTACCTGTTGAGAAAGGCTTGCATGCCGAAACTCGTCCTGGTTACAGGACTTTTTCTTTTGAGGAAATAAAAAGAAACCAACTTACAAAAGACACAGCTGCTGGGATCTATTACTTCACTATTAAAAGGGCAGCTGCTGTGGAGCTCACTGTTAAAGGGGTGGGCACTGAGGAGGTCACTGTTAAGGGGGCAGGCCGCTGAGGAGGTCTCTGTTAAAGGGGCGGACACTGTGGTGGTCACTGTTAAGGGGCAGGGCCAACTATTAAAGTGGCAACTGCTGTGGAGGTCACTGTTAAGGCAGCAGGTCACTGTTAAGGGGGCGGTCTGCTGTGAAGGTCAAAGTTAAGGGGATGGGCTGCTGTGGAGGTCCCATTTTAAAGTGGCATGGCACTGTGGGGGGTCAGTGTTAAGGGGTGGGGGGCTGTGGAGTTCACTGTTAAAGGGGCGGGGTACTGTAGAGGTCACTGTTATGGGGGATACTGTCAATATCTTTTAACGACACACACAAACATTAAATGAAATAAATAAAATATACCTGTGCGAAGCCGGGTCCTTCTGCTAGTATATACATATATACACTCACCTAAAGAATTATTAGGCACACCATACTAAGACGGTGTTGGACCCCCTTTTGCCCTCAGAACTGCCTTAATTCTACGTGGCATTGATTCAACAAGGTGCTGATAGCATTCTTTAGAAATGTTGGCCCATATTGATAGGATAGCATCTTGCAGTTGATGGAGATTTGAGCGATGCACATCCAGGGCACGAAGCTCCCGTTCTACCACATCCCAAAGATGCTCTATTGGGTTGAGATCTGGTGACTGTGGGGGCCATTTTAGTACAGTGAACTCATTGTCATGTTCAAGAAACCAATTTGAAATGATTCGAGCTTTGTGACATGGTGCATTATCCTGCTGGAAGTAGCCATCAGAGGATGGATACATGTTCTCATTCTGTTTACGCCAAATTCAGACTCTACCATTTGAATGTCTCAACAGAAATCGAGACTCATCAGACCAGGCAACATTTTTCCAGTTTTCAACAGTCCAATTTTGGTGAGCTCGTGCAAATTGTAGCCTCTTTTTCCTATTTGTAGTGGAGATGAGTGGTACCCGGTGGGGTCTTCTGCTGTTGTAGCCCATCCGCCTCAAGGTTGTGCGTGTTGTGGCTTCACAAATGCTTTGCTGCATACCTCGGTTGTAACGAGTGGTTATTTCAGTCAACGTTGCTCTTCTATCAGCTTGAATCAGTCGGCCCATTCTCCTCTGACCTCTAGCATCCACAATGCATTTTTGCCCACAGGACTGCCGCATACTGGATGTTTTTCCCTTTTCACACCATTCTTTGTAAACCCTGGAAATGGTTGTGCGTGAAAATCCCAGTAAATGAGCAGATTGTGAAATACTCAGACCGGCCCGTCTGACACCAACAACCATGCCACGCTCAAAATTGCTTAAATCACCTTTCTTTCCCATTCTGACATTCAGTTTGGAATTCAGGAGATTGTCTTGACCAGGACCACACCCCTAAATGCATTGAAGCAACTAGATAATTGCATTAATAAGAAATAGAACAGGTGTTCCTAATAATTCTTTAGGTGAGTGTATATTGTGGCAATGTGAACATTGAGGTGTTGTTTCCCCAGGTTCCAGTCCGGGACTTGAGACATGCTCATGTCCAGGGATCCTATTTAATCCTGCTACTGGATCTTGGGTGTGTCTCACTCTGGAGTGTCTGTGTGCAGCAGAGGCCTGGGAAGGCTCTGTACAAGTGGGCTCAGCCGAGCTGGCTGAGGGGCCATGGGGCTAGGTGTTAGCCTGAACTTTGGGGGACTCCGCGAGGTCTTGGAATCGACGGTTGCTAGGCCAGAGTCAGGAGGACTTCTGGGCCACAATCCCCCAAAAGGTACTGGATTTTGTTACAATCTGGAAGTGCTGGATTGTTAGGCTGGGAAAATCTGCATGTTCTTCCCGTGTGTGAACGGGGCTTTCAGTGAGGTAGGGAGTCCTCATGTTTAGTTAGAGCCCAGCCGGGCAGGTGTTTTATTTGTATTGTTTGTTTTGGTTTTGCTGAGGTGCCAAATAAAAGCAATGTTTGGCCCCTAAACCTGTGGTTGATGAAGATCATTGTGAGAATGACCCCTGAATAAGAGGCGATCCCTTACAATTGGTGGAGGATGCGGGCAAGTTGTCCATGAGAGAAGGGCAACGGTCGGTTGCTAGGGGCAACGCTGAGACTGCAGGTGCTGCTAAAAGCAGTTTTTTTGCCGTGTGTGGAGTTAAAGGGCCGGAAGCTTTTTTTTTTTGGCCATTGGAGCAGGTGCTGCTCATAAGAGTGTGGACTATTTTGCTGTGGTGCAAGTAAAACTGCAGTGAATTAAAGTGCCAGTAGCCCAGCAAAAGTGGACTTGTGGCTGAAAATTTATTCCTGCTACCATGGGTCTCGGGGAAGAGTACGTCCGGCAGCGCTGGCGCATACAGCAGGCAGAAGAAAAGGCCATAGCAATTGGCTACACTAAAAATGAATTGGCGAAATTTGATGCAGAGCGAGACGCTTTGGTGGCACAGTTGCAGCTGGCCTTGAGAAATGGGTTCTCAACACGGTATGGACCCTGTACAAAGTTCAAAGAGGTTGGTGGTGTGCCGGGACTATCGGGGGGAAAGAAAAGATATGCCGTTGCCAAGGGCAACCGTCGGGAAGATAAAGAGGGGGAGAGCGGTTCAGCTCTCAGGAGTTCGAATGTTCCCTACCAGTGGAGACAGATATAGAGAGGATGTGCCGAGGATCTTGAGGCTGTTGCTAAGGGCAACAAACCACAACAGCGTGCAGCTGCCCAGCAGTTATGGAGCGGAGCAAGTGGCTCATATTCTGTGGCCGTAGATCCCAAGGACATGTCTCCCGAGAGTGTGACTCCACATCTGGAAGGAGGATGGAGTCACGGCGTTTCTCGTAGCAACCACTGCAGTCAGGAGGCTGCAGGTGATTTTGTAATGGAGGATCCTGGAGTATCCTTGGATTCTGGGACTGCCGAACGCGTGACATCGCTGGGTAAGATCGTTCCTGTTATTACTTATGTGACAGACCTAGTGACAGTGAGCCGGCGGCAGGGGATACCTGCTGGGACGGTGAGTGATAAATCACCGAGGCGAGGAACTGTCTCGGAAGTGTGTGACATTGGAGAAAACGCAGGGTCTGAACAGGCGGTTAAAGAGGACCTTTCACCGATTATTACACTATGAACTAAGTATACAGACATGTAGAGCGGCGCCGGGGGATCTCACTGCACTTACTATTATCCCTGGGCGCCGCTCCGTTCTCCTGCTATGTCCTCCGGTATCTCCGCTCACTAAGTTATAGTAGGCGGAGATTCCAGTCACTAAGTTATGATAGGCGGAGTCTGCCCTTGTTCTGCTCTAGCGCTGGCCAATCGCAGCGCAGAGCTCACAGCCTGGGAGGTTATTTTCTCCCAGGCTGTGAGCTCTGCAATGCGATTGGCCAGCGCTACAGCAGAACAAGGACAGACTCCGCCTACCATAACTTAGGGAACGGAGATACCGGAGGACATAGCAGGAGAATGGAGCGGCGCCCAGGGATAATAGTAAGTGCAGTGAGATCCCCGGGCGCCGCTCTACATGTCTGTATAGTTAGTTCATAGAGTAATAATAGGTGAAAGGTCCTCTTTAAGCCTGCTGCAGTTGTTCCCTTGCAGGACTTTGCGGGGGAGAAGGTTGTTGTGTTCCCCAAAATGCCCGTGACCAAGGCTAGGCATGGGGTGGAGAAAATTAGAGACCCTATGATGGCCCGGGTAAGAGGTAGAACAATATGGAAACCTGAGATAATTAAAGTGATAAATATGCTGGACAGACATGCGGTTAATGAGAACTGTCAGGTAGTTCTCGCTGAGTGTGAGGCTATAGTGACAGCTGGGACTGATGGACTTGCTGCCGTAAATTCGCCCGTACATGAGAGAAGGTTGTTCCGTGATTTGTGGGGTAGAAACACTTCTGCAGTCGGTCACGTAACTCCCGCAGAACTGGTACCTAGCCCATTAAATGAAGTGACCATTAGAAACAGTGGAGCTGATAAGGTGCAAAGTGATGCTACCATGTTTGCCGAAATGCATAATGAAAATAGTGATGTAGTTGAAGTAAAAAATGAAAATGTGAGGTCATGTGAAGTATATGATGATAACATGCCTTTTCCCTTTCAGGATGTGATCAGGAGAGAAGTGCCCCCTCCTGGTAAAAATATATGTGATACAAAAATGCTGGTTAATGTTGTGAGCCCAGAGGGTGTACCACACGTACCAGAGGTGGATATGCTGTACCCACAGGGGTTTTTGGTGGCTGGGGAAGTGTCCAATGTGGGGACTAGTGCATCGGTGCCCCTAGAGGTCAGAACTGATAATGATGACACAAGTAATATAAGTGATGCATGTGCCGTGGCCGATAGCAACTCAGAGAGAGAGGCTGCCATGTCGAGTTCTTGCCAAATTGATGTAGTTACGGGTAGCAACCAGACGATAGTTGTACCTGAGGTGACCAGAGTTGAGTGGGGAGACGCCAGCCTAGTGCCTGAGACCCATATTCAGGCAGCGGTAGATGACCTGACCTGTCAGTACAGCTGCAATCATGAAGATGATTTCTCTCTCTCCACACAGTCCCTAGATATGATAGAAAAGGGACTAGTTGTCATCATAAAGACATTGAAGAAGGCCACAGAAGGGTCAAAGAAGAGACCCCGGAAAAGATGAGTGAACTGAAGGGTCTACTGCCTGGTGTCCCGGAGAAGAGGAAAGACTCCAGAAAGACACGGATGTCTGTAGTCGACATCGACAATGGGCTTGAAGAGTCCCTGGGTGGAAATCCCACAAAGTGTCTGAAGGAGAAGGGTGGTACTCCTTAGGCTGATGCGGCAGCAGAACAGAGTAAAGAGCCGCTGGAATAGGAGGCCCAAGAGTGGGGCGCTTCCAACAAGCTAGTGTGAAAAACTAAGAAGGAACAGAAGTTTCGCCAGCTCCTGGCTGAAGAGAAATACATATCGGCTCGGTATGCCGAAGAACGTGACCGAGCGGAGGCTGATGCTCGGGAGAAAGAGTCCAAGGCCCTCTCCTTGGCTAGAGCCCTTGAAGAAGTGCTTGAGGAGCGAAATGAATTAGAGAGGCTGAACAAGCAACTCAGAGCAGAGATGGTAGCTCTCATGAGCTCAAAAGATGCCATCTATGAGTTGGAGAATCCTAAGCGTGCTCCTGCACAGCAGGTGGAAGAAAATGAGAAACCGGAAGAGGAAGATCCTCTGGAAGGTGCCAAGAAGTCAGAGCCTGTTAAGAATGGGACTGGAGATGATGTCGCCGTGGTGCCGGCCGAGGCAGAGAAGAAGATAGAAGATGTATCTGCTGAACCAGTTGATGGGGCTGATGTGGAAGAAGCAGAAGACTCTGATACTGAAGCCAAACCTGAGGTAACCCCTGTGGGGACTAAAGAAAAAAGAGAAGTGCTATCTGGTGATAGAATAAAGAAACAAAATGAGTGGGAACACCAGGTGACGTTAGAGCGGCTGAAGGGTGGTTTAAAACTGACCAGCCGGATCTCCAACAAAAGGAGGAGGCAGGAGCTCCCCGTGGAAAACGCGGTTGTAAAGGTTGCGGAAGTTAAAGGTTGTGGGCCTAAGAAGAAATCAAAAAAAGAAGCAAGCCAGAAAGCTAAGTTCTCCAGCGAAGAGGAGACAGAGGAGGCCCTTAGCCACTGTAGTCTAGGTAGGAAGGCAGTGTTTATGACAAACCAAGCTCTGATGGCCTGGGTCTGGCAAAATAAAGGGAAGCATGTGACGCTGGCCATCTCTTCCAGGAAGAACGTTGAGCCGGAAGATGGCAGTATAATGCGGATGCCCTGTCACGAGCATCCAGTTGGTACATGTGTTCACCCCCACAGGTTTGAACAGGGGGGGGGGGGGGGGATATGTGGCAATGTGAACATTGAGGTGTTGTTTCCCCAGGTTCCAGTCCGGGACTTGAGACATGCTCATGTCCAGGGATCCTATTTAATCCTGCTACTGGATCTTGGGTGTGGCTCACTCTGGAGTGTCTTGTGAAGCAGAGGCCTGGGAAGGCTCTGTACAAGTGGGCTCAGCCGAGCTGGCTGAGGGGCCACTGGGCTAGGTGTTAGCCTGAACTTTGGGGGACTCCGCGAGGTCTTGGAATCGACGGTCGCTAGGCCAGAGTCAGGAGGACTTCTGGGCCACAATCCCCCAAAAGGTACTGGACTTTGTTACAGCCTGGAAGTGCTGGATTGTTAGGCTGGGAAAATCTGCATGTTCTTCCCGTGTGTGAACGGGGCTTTCAGTGAGGTAGGGAGTCCTCATGTTTAGTTAGAGCCCAGCCGGGCAGGTGTTTTATTTGTATTGTTTTGGTTTTGCTGAGGTGCCAAATAAAAGCAATGTTTGGCCCCTAACCCTGTGGTCGATGAAGATCATTGTGAGAATGACCCCCGAATAAGAGACGATCCCTTACTATATATATATATATATATATATATATATATATATATATATATACACACATACATTTTACATACTTACAGGATGTTTTACTTTATTTTAATTAATTTATGTTATGTAAATATTTATTTTATATATTTAAAGGGGTATTGTGCTCGGATCGACTATCAGAATGACAGTAACCTAAACATATCAGTAGAGTAGTGGCAAAACTGCTGTAAAGGGTAGCCTAAAGGGGGCCACCCTGTAAGTAAGGATGATATCAGGGTTGGGTGGGAGGGGCATAACGCTGCTGTGAACGTGATGCGAACGTAGCTGACAGGGGGGAGGGCACAGCAGTGCTCTATATACGATGTGCGGGAGCCTCCCCTCCCACAAATACGGCAACTGCGTTGCCTACACTTGTGCTCGGATCGACTATCAGAATGACAGTAACCTAAACATAGCAGTAGAGTAGTGGCGGAACTGCTGTAAAGGGCCAAAAATACAAGACTCAGTAGTAGAGAAAACAGGGAACTGTATTACGATAACATTATGACAGCAAATTCTGAAAGCCAAAGACATGTCTCGTTAGGGTAGGGTATGTAACGAGTGTACCATGGCGATTTCCAACGACCCGGTTGTTAATAATGTGAACAGGTACATAGTACTTAGATGCGGCTGAGGCGGCTCCTATTCTGGATGAGTGGCCGGTTATACTTACGGATTGATATCTAAATGAGGCAATAAGACACGTATGTACTTTAGGAATATTTGAATGCTTAGGGGCCGGAGTTGTATGCTAAACGAGGGGAGTTAGGTGGAGCGCATTTGATGAATTCCGACCGATCGTTAAAGACTGCCACCGGACACCACTTGTTACCCGTAGGGAAGTATTTAAACTTTACGGTTTCGCCTGGTCGTGTGGTTTCGTATGATCAAGTGTAAGTGCAATGAGCAGGACACTGGGTCATGGGGGCTGCTATGCAGTAGGTCAGATTTAGGTGTAACTAAGTTCGTGACGCCAGTTGCAGCTTGCGCAGGTATGAGATGGTATGAGCACACGTACTAGGTGAGGAATGCCAGAGGGGGATATTGTCTCTGTATTGTGTCAACGGTGTCTCCTACCTTAGTACGGCTGGACTCCTGTATCCTGGCTCACATGCAACAAATTGAGTGTTGTAAATAGGAGTAATGGAGGAATGATGGAATTCCACACAGAGAATAGAGTCCAACTTGTCTTTACTTGAGGTTATCTTATGCAGCTCTAGATCCATACAATGTTACAGCAATAGTCTAGGGTCCCAGCAGGTATTGGCAATATGTGGCAGGAATTATATATATATATATATATATATATATTCTGCATCTGAACATACGCCTTTTAAGAATCTGGCAGGTATCTGTCTTCTGCTCTGTCTTGTGTTCTGCTTAGTATGGGCCTGACTAGCTATGGAGGTACTTATCGTCTCCTTGTATTTGGAATCTGTACTTACAGGACTGCTCGCAGGGAATGGTGGTTTCTTCCTGGAGATCTAGTAGTTCTGAAGTTGCTGCTTTCTTGGTCGACCAGCTGAGGTAAGGAACGTTGCTTTGGGCCTCAGGTTAGGCCTGAATCCTTGGTTGGGATCCCTGTTTCTGGGAGCTCCTATTCACACAGCCTACCCCAACAGGGTGTGGCTGGTACACTGCCTAGAACTTTCTGTCCTCCCTCTGAAGTAGGGTGTGGGAACATTCCACTCCTCCTCAGATAGGGGGAAGCTAGCCTGGACTGGTCTATTCCAGTCTAGGTCTAACTCTAACCATGGTTTGCCTACATATTGCTGCCACCTGCTGGTGTACATGGAAATTACAGCAAATATACACTGCTCAAAAAAATAAAGGGAACACTTAAACAACACAATTTAACTCCAAGTCAATCACACTTCTGTGAAATCAAACTGTCCACTTAGGAAGCAACACTGAGTGACAATCAATTTCACATGCTGTTGTGCAAATGGGATAGACAACAGGTGGAAATTATAGGCAATTCGCAAGACACCCCCAATAAAGGAGTGGTTCTGCAGGTGGTGAGCACAGACCACTTCTCAGTTCCTGTGCATCTTGGCTGATATTTTGTTCACTTTTAAATGCTGGCGGTGCTTTCACTCTAGTGGTAGCATGAGACGGAGTCTACAACCCACACAAGTGGCTCAGGTAGTGCAGCTTATCCAGGATGGCACATCAATGCGAGCTGTGTCAAGAAGGTTTGCTGTGTCTGTCAGCGTAGTGTCCAGAGCATGGAGGCGCTACCAGGAGACAGGCCAGTACATCAGGAGACGTGGAGGAGGCCGTATGAGGGAAACAACCCAGCAGCAGGACCGCTACCTCCGCCTTTGTGCAAGGAGGAACAGGAGGAGCACTGCCAGAGCCCTGCAAAATGACCTCCAGCAGGCCACAAATGTGCATGTGTCTGCTCAAACGGTCAGAAACAGACTCCATGAGGGTGATATAAGGGCCCGACGTCCACAGGTGGGGGTTGTGCTTACAGTCCAACACCGTGCAGGACGTTGGGCATTTGCCAGAGAACACCAAGATTGGCAAATTCGCCACTTGCGCCCTGTGCTCTTCACAGATGAAAGCAGGTTCACACTGAGCACATGTGACAGACGTGACAGAGTCTGGAGACGCCGTGGAGAACGTTCTGCTGCCTGCAACATCCTCCAGCATGACCGGTTTGGCATTGGGTCAGTAATGGTGTGGGGTGGCATTTCTTTGTAGGGCCGCACAGCCCTCCATGTGCTCGCCAGAGGTAGCCTGACTGCCATTAGGTACCGAGATGAGATCCTCAGACCCCTTGTGAGACCATATGCTGGTGCGGTTGGCCCTGGGTTCCTCCTAATGCAAGACAATGCTAGACCTCATGTGACTGAAGTGTGTCAGCAGTTCCTGCAAGACGAAGGCATTGATGCTATGGACTGGCCCGCCCGTTCCCCAGACCTGAATCCAATTGAGCACATCTGGGACATCATGTCTCGCTCTATCCACCAACGTCACGTTGCACCACAGACTGTCCAGGAGTTGGCAGATGCTTTAGTCCAGGTCTGGGAGGAGATCCTTCAGGAGACCGTCTGCCACCTCATCAGGAGCATGCACAGGTGTTGTAGGGAGGTCATATAGGCACGTGGAGGCCACACACACTACTGAGCCTCATTTTGACTTCTTTTAAGGACATTACATCAAAGTTGGATCAGCCTGTAGTGTGTTTTTCCACTTTAATTTTGAGTGCGACTCCAAATCCAGACCTCCATGGGTTAAAAATTTGATTTCCATTTTTTTATTTTTGTGTGATTTTGTTGTCAGCACATTCAACTATGTAAAGAACAAAGTATTTCAGAAAAATATTTAATTAATTCAGATCTAGGATGTGTTATTTTTGTGTTCCCTTTATTTTTTTGAGCAGTGTATAAAATACAGACATAGACATGGCAATGCACATTGAGATTACATCAGATGGAAATACATTAACAATTGACATTATTGTAGCCAGGTGACAGAGTTTTTGTGACATACTCTGGAATGTTACATAATGACATAGTGGAACCTATGCATTTAGTTGTTGTTTAGCACGAAGGTACTGCTAGTGATGGGGCACGTGAATTTCCCAGGTCGTAGGAACCCCTGGAAACATAAATACAGGGCTGTTTTGATCAAAGCGCTAGTCCTTAACCAAAGGGGTTTGCACTTAACATAATCAACATGGATTTAAACATTTCACCTGAGAATGGTTTCCTGGAAATCTTACTCACGGTTGATGCATTAAGTATTCCTTTCAGGATTGCTCTAATAGGGTGTGCTAAGAATAAAGATGACCTGTCTGGATAGGAAATATGCCAATAGTGTTGTATCTCGGCTAAATATAACTTGATCGTTCCGTGGGAATGTTTAAGATCTGAGTGGCAAAATGCAATAAACGCTAGTAGGTATGTGATGTGATCCAAACCCTGTTGCGGACAAGACTGTTGAAACCTGGAAAACGGGACCAAGCCGCCTCGTAAGTACTTGCCATGTTCTTGGATAATGACTTCTGCCTCATTACTGTACCTCCTACAGGAAGATGGACCGATACCCAGGACTTTGGCTGGACACCAACACCCTCAGCCCAAGTTTGCAGATGAAATAAGCATGCCTGGGAGAAGATGATGTCTGCCGAGGCAGGCTTGGGATGACTGCTTATAGGGAAAAGTCTGAGAAAACAATAACGTGAGTGAGAATCTAATGGCGCAAGCCACGAGTGCGAGTCACCACGAGATAATTGTATTGCGAGCCACAGATGACCGAGCCATGCGAGCAGGTCTGAAGGCAGAAAATACATGGAACCTACTTGTTGTGGGACCATGCAGCCGGCCTCGACTGGCGGAGTTATGTGTGTAAAATTTAAATGTAGAAGTCATACGTGAGAGACTCTAATGGCGGAGTTATACGTGTGAAATTAAAACGGAGAAGCCATGCGTGAGAGACTCAAATGGCGGAGCCATGCGTGAGAGACTCTAATGGCGGAGCCATATGTGTAAATTTAACACGGAGAAGCCATGCGTTAGAGGCTCTAATGGAGGAGCCATGTGTAAGAGACTCTAATGGCGGAGTCATATGTGTAAAACTAGAACGGAGAAGCAATGCGTGAGAGACTCTAATGGCGGAGCCATGCGTGAGAGACTCAAATAGCGGAGTCATATGTATACAACTAAAACTGAGAAGCCATGCGTGAGAGACTCTAATGGCGGAGCCATGCGTGAGAGACTCTAATGGTGGAGCCATATGTGCGTACTAAACCGGAGAACCCATGCGTGAGACTCTCTAATGGCGGTGCCATGCGTGAGAGACTAATGGCGGAGTCCTGTGTGTAAAACTTAAATGGAAAAGCCATGCGTGGGCGACTAATGGCATTTTTTTTTTTTTACCACTTATGCGGCACCAGTAGGACTCGCATAACCATGACCATCTCTGACAATTAACTTGAGACACTAACCAGCCTACAACCGTATTGTACCCCTAATGGACAACACAAAGAACGGTCACCGGGCCCCCGAAGCCAAGAGACTGAACTGGATGACCTTACGGTGACGATAAGTAGTTAAACATGAGCCAGACCTGATGGAAAAATGCATAGACAGTAGTGATCCGAACCACGTGCACAACCGAAACATTAATCAACCGCGAACCGTGAAATTGAACAGATGGGAGAAAACAAGAGCCAGAGGCATTGCAGCTCGCTAAGAGAAGACCCTTGCCGTGACAAACGAATGACCAACTTGTGAACATAGTAGGAACATACTCTTATAGGCCTAGAAATGAAAAGAAATGCAGCTTTAGTGGAAGCAGAGTAACACATGATGTAAGAACAAGTGGGTGAATGCAGCACTGGATGTAAGTGGTGCCTAAAACATGGTATGGGCACAGCTCTGAGTATGAGCATGAAGAGCATGGTATAAAGCAGCCGTGTGAATGCGATCTGAAGTGAGCAGAGTATTGATGTAATGCAACCGTGGACGCATGAACGCAGCTCTGCAGTGAACGGCGCATGGGACAAAGAGTAAATGCAGACAAACTGACGTAGCTTTGAAGGTAACAATCCTAACCACAACCATTCGACCATCGTGTCCAACCCCCTTGACCCCAGAGCGCTATAAGTCACGGACAGTGTAAACCACGTCTGATCCTACCGTGAATGCCAGCCCTCGCCTGGCACCTTCTGCCATTGGCCAGGCGCGAACGAACCCTTTTTTTTTTTTTTCTCACTGCACCACCTCGTATTGGCTTAAGAAACACGTAAACGTGGTTGAACATAACCCTGATGCAACGCCAATTGATAGACAGTGCACCTATAAACATAGCACGTAACAGCTGACGCGTGCTTGCCCATGAAGTAATGTTTAAAGAATAAACACATGTACATGCAAGAACATCGGAACTCAATCACAGATGCCTTGACCAAATCTGCTAGTGCCACCATACACGGACCACTGATGCACATTACCCGATACCTTGCATGTTTGGCGCTAACTGCGGACATGCGCCACATGCGTAAAACAGGAGACCGTTAAACATGCGTTTTTTTTTTTTGTTTTTTTTCTCATTGATTCATGGCCCTCCAAAACTAACTGATCAAAATACCATCACTGAACACAGCATGCGTAACTTGGAGACACGCGTCCCGTATGTAACAGGTATCAGAAAACAAGCGACCATACCTATTCTAGGCGCAGCTTACCCCAATAACGATATTCAATAGCCCCCCAACAAGCCCCTGAACAGCCGGATAAATATGATACCACGGTCATTGACCATTGGTGCCCAACTCTGCTTAGTCCCAGCATATGACAAGTCGCAGACCGTAATGTGGGTTTCGTGTAAACAAGTCTGATACTACCGTGAACACCTCGCCTATGCCCAGGCGGAAAAGAGCCTCCGTACGATGGCCTTTTTTTCACATTACCATCACTTGAACATAGCGTGCAAAGCTTGAGCCACTGAAGACACACGCCCCGCATATAACCAAGTATCAGCAACATACAACCATACGTACTCTAAGCACGTGCTACCCCGATACTGAGCAGGACGAACAAAACTAACAACCATCGTTCGACCATTAGCGCCCAAAGTCATCTCCATCCCAGAGCGCCACATGTCGCTGACCACAGCGTGGGTCCCATATGAACAACTCTGATCCTACCATAAATACCAGCGCCCTCCTGAGACCTTCTGCTGTCGCCCAGCCATAAGGAGCCTCCACGCCAGCTGCTGTATTCTAGAGCTGACCCAGGTAGTGAAATCAGCTGAAACAACCCTACCGTGGTATATTTAGACAAGTACTGACGTATGGTTGATAAGCTTGTATGGGCACTGATACAGTATGTGGGCCCTATATGTATGGGCTGTTATGTAGTTGCGACATAATATGGGCACTGATTGGTAACCACTATATTTGTGTGCCCACTGATGTGTTGGCTCCGTATGTACGGTCAGCAACATGTGGTAACTATTACTACTGGTAACTATTTCTAGTACATGGCCACTGATATGTGGCTGCTATATTTGAGAACGCTAAAATGTGGTGTTACATTCCTATGGGTACTGTTATGCGCTTCTACATATATGTGTCCGCTATTATGTGGTTACTATCATTTACCCATACAGTTAGGCGTGAAATCAGAGCCGGTATCCGCCGTGCAGGGAGTTTAAGGCAGCTGCACAGAGAGCTGAATGTGCCGAGCCGCATGTGACAGAGCCAAACGCTGCCCGGACGTGGGGCTCGGCTGTCAGAAGGAAGAGCACGTGAGTGCCAGACTTACCCTACCCGAACCGGACCCACACGCCGACGAACGATGTGGGAACTCTGCTGGCTGTACTTTGGGGCGCAGAGGACGCTGACCCCGCTCACGACCCGGAAGTAAAGATGCGCCTGCGCATAAGGCTGCTGTGAACATGATGCGAACGTAGCTGACAGGGGGGAGGGCACAGCAGTGCTCTATATACGATGTGCGGGAGCCTCCCCTCCCACAAATACGGCAACTACATTGCCTACACTTATCATCTTAATGATCACTGTTAAATCTGTTAATGATTTAACAGTGATCATTTTTCTAAATATATTTAATTAACAAATTCCCACCCCTTAGAAGAAAATAAACCTATACTTACCTGACTGTTGTCTTCCGTCTCCCCTGGTTATGGCCACCGCTCTTCTCAGGAATCGCGGTGGCCGCGCATGCGCAGACGACTTCTTATCTTCTCCCGGCCGGCTGCGCGCTGTACTGAACGCGCACGCCCAGAATGCGCATGCGCTATGGTGATTTCTTCCTGGCCAGTATAGTATACTTGCCAGGAAGAAGTCACCAGAGCGCATGCGCGGTCTCGGCGTGCGCGTTCAGTGCAGCGCGCGGCCCGGCCGGGCGAAGACATCAATCAAGATGGAGCCCGCCCCCTGCCGAGTGCCGAAACCAGGAAGTGGACAGCGCGCCGGGAGCAGGTAAGTATTAAACGGCGTCATGAGAATACCCCTTTAAGTTATTTTTATTTATTATTAATTTAAGGCGTAGTCCCTAGATTAAATATTACATTTCTTTTTTAGATCATGCATGACATAATTTATCATTTGAACTAATAAAAAAAATGCTCCATGCTGTGCTGACATTGCTGTAGCATGCTTGTCATGGCATCCTCTAGTGTCCTTTTGATTCTCCTCTTAGAACAGTGATGATGATTCTAACTGCAAAAAAATCTTGTCTTAGTGATCTAACAGAGAAATTGTATATAGAATTATGTGACAACCACTTTAATTGCCATTTTCCATACAATGTGAGGTCTTTCTGTAAACGCTTTGTACTGAAGATGTTAAAGATGGTTAAAAAATAACACTAAAATCTCTACTGTGTTAAGTGTATGGTACTGTGTAAGGTTGGGAAGCAGAGCTAGTATCATACTACAGCTGGCAGGCAGGTGTCAGCATTGCACCATCTGTTCGCAACCAAGAAGAACTGAAAACACAGATTTATACTATAGCTTTCTCTAGGTACAGTCTACCTAGAAATAAAAACAGTATCCTAAAACAGTATCTATCTCTATCTATCTATCTATCTATCTATCTATCTATCTATCTATCTATCTATCTATCTATCTATCTATCTATCTATCTTTTTTCAGTATTCAACAACTGCAGACCTCCTAAATGGGAGTATCTATCACCCAGTTTACATTATTCTATATAGCAGCCAATATAACCAATATAAGCAATTTTGCGGAACAGGTGCGGACCCATTCATTTTCAATGGGGCCGGAATGTGCTGTCCGCATCTGCATTTGCGGATCTAAAAAAATAGAACATGTCCTATTGTTGTCCACAATTGCGGACAAGAAGAGGCATTTTCTATGAGAGTGCCGGCAATGTGCGGTCCGCAAAACACATACGGACGTGTGAATGGACCCTTAATACAGCCTTTAGACTGCGCCAGATTTATTGCTGATGCTGAATGATAAACCTGCACAATGAAAAAACAATGAGTGAGTCAGATGTGTCATGTCTTGGCATGTTAACAGTAGCAGGTTAGGGTGGGTTCACACTAGCGTTAGGGATTCCGTTATGGCTTTCAGTTATGACATGGTTATAACGGAAAATAACGCAATGCCCAGACAGAATGCAAAACGGAAGCCTTTAACCACTTAAGGACCACAGGTTTATACCCCCCTAGTGACCAGGCCCTTTTTTACAAATCGGCACTCCACAACTTTAGCGGTTTATTGTTCGGTCATGCAACTTACCACCCAAATGAATTTTACCTCCTTTTCTTCTCACTAATAGAGCTTTCATTTGGTGGTATTTCATTGCTGCTGACATTTTTACTTTTTTTGTTATTAATCGAAATGTAACGATTTTTTTGCAAAAAAATGACATTTTTCACTTTCAGTTGTAAAATTTTGCAAAAAAAACGACATCCATATATAAATTTTGCTCTAAATTTATTGTTCTACATGTCTTTGATAAAAAAAAAATGTTTGGGTAAAAGTTATAGCGTTTACAAACTATGGTACAAAAATGTGAATTTCCGCTTTTTGAAGCAGCTCTGACTTTCTGAGCACCTGTCATGTTTCCTGAGGTTCTACAATGCCCAGACAGTACAAACACCCCACAAATGACCCCATTTCGGAAAGTACACACCCTAAGGTATTCGCTGATGGGCATAGTGAGTTCATAGAACTTTTTATTTTTTGTCACAAGTTAGCGGAAAATGATGATTTTATTTTTTTTTTCCTTACAAAGTCTCATATTCCACTAACTTGTGACAAAAAATAAAAACTTCCATGAACTCACTATGCCCATCAGCGAATACCTTGGGGTCTCTTCTTTCCAAAATAGGGGCACTTGTGGGGTAGTTATACTGCCCTGGCATTCTAGGGGCCCAAATGTGTGGTAAGGAGTTTGAAATCAAATTCTGTAAAAAATGACTTGTGAAATCCGAAAGGTGCTCTTTGGAATATGGGCCCCTTTGCCCACCTAGGCTGCAAAAAAGTGTCACACATCTGGTATCTCCGTACTCAGGAGAAGGTGGGGAATGTGTTTTGGGGTGTCATTTTACATATACCCATGCTGGGTGAGAGAAATATCTTGGCAAAAGACAACTTTTCCCATTTTTTTATACAAAGTTGGCATTTGACCAAGATATTTATCTCACCTAGCATGGGTATATGTAAAAAGACACCCCAAAACACATTCCTCAACTTCTCTTGAATACAGAGATACCAGATGTGTGACACTTTTTTGCAGCCTAGGTGGGCAAAGGGGCCCACATTCCAAAGAGCACCTTTCGGATTTCACTGGTCATTTTTTACAGAATTTGATTTCAAACTCCTTACCACACATTTGGGCCCCTAGAATGCCAGGGCAGTATAACTACCCCACAAGTGACCCCATTTTGGAAAGAAGACACCCCAAGGTATTCCATGAGGGGCATGGCGAGTTCCTAGAATTTTTTATTTTTTGTCACAAGTTAGTGGAAAATGATGATTTTTATTTTTTATTTATTTTTCTTACAAAGTCTCATATTCCACTAACTTGTGACAAAAAATAGTTGTCTTTTGCCAAGATATTTCTCTCACCCAGCATGGGTATATGTAAAAAGACACCCCAAAACACATTCCCCAACTTCTCCTGAGAACGGAGATACCACATGTGTGACACTTTTTTGCAGCCTAGATGCGCAAAGGGGCCCACATTCCTTTTAGGAGGGCATTTTTAGACATTTGGATCCCAGACTTCTTCTCACGCTTTACGGCCCCTAAAATGCCAGGGCAGTATAAATACCCCACATGTGACCCCATTTTGGAAAGAAGACACCCCAAGGTATTCAATGAGGGGCATGGCGAGTTCAAAGAAATTTTTTTTTTTTTGGCACAAGTTAGCGGAAATTGATTTTTTTCGTTTTTTCTCACAAAGTCTCCCTTTCCGCTAACTTGGGACAAAAATTTCAATCTTTCCTGGACTCAATATGCCCCTCAGCGAATACCTTGGGGTGTCTTCTTTCCAAAATGGGGTCATTTGTGGGGTGTTTGTACTGCCCTGGCATTTGAGGGTCTCCGCAATCATTACATGTATGGCCAGCATTAGGAGTTTCTGCTATTCTCCTTATATTGAGCATACGGGTAATGAGATTTTTTTTTTCCGTTCAGCCTCTGGGCTGAAAGAAAAAATGAACGGCACAGATTTCTTCATTCGCATCCATCAATGTGGATGAAAAAATCTCTGCCAAAAAAAGAAAAAGGAGGGGAAAGGCGTCTGCCAGGACATAGGAGCTCCGCCCAACATCCATACCCACTTAGCTCGTATGCCCTGGCAAACCAGATTTCTCCATTCACATCAATCGATGTGGATAAATAAATCATTGCCGGGATTTTTTATTTTTTTTTATATATACAAAGTGTTTGCCAAAGTAAATGAAGACACCGCCGCCTCCTCAGCTCATATGCCTCGGCAAACGTATCTTTTACTGCAGAGGAGAAATCTCGTCTTGCAGCGCCGCATACACCGACTTGTGTGTAATCTGACAGCAGCGCAATGCTTCTGTCAGAATGCACATCAGTGCTGCAGCTAGTCGATCGCTTGGTCCACCTAGAAGGTCAAAAAAACAAACAAAAAAAAACAGGCCGCAACGCAATAAATTTATTAACATTAACTTTAGAGAACATTAACTTTTATAAACTTTTGAAACAGAACAATAACTTTTTTGCTTACCGGTGATTTTTTGTTTTTTTTGTTTTTTGTTTTTTTACCTTTATAGGACAAACCTCTCCTTCCCCATGGGACAATGTGCAAAGCGCAAATCGCCCAGAGATGTGGCGAAGTACGTTATGCACTTTGTCCCAGGTGAAAGGAGAGGTTTGTAGCAGCTCTGTGTGAAAGGGCCCTAATAGCCCTGTGTGCCTGTCCTGTGTCACGCGATCCCTACACTAATAGTGTACCTGAGTGTGGAACTTGCGGAAACACTCCCCTATGCATAGGACAGGCTGGTCAGGACAGTCAGGACAAAAAACGGTGGTGTCACGCCTTATTCCAGCCCTGCTGCAGACACGACATCTTTTTCTTGGGGAACGTTGAGTTGGGGTACCAGGATAGACAGACGGGAAGTGTCTGCCATGTAGCCGGCTCACTACATCAGGGCCTTGGGGCACGGACCCTCCTGGATACAGGAGTTCCGAAATGATCTCTTCCTGGAATTTTAGGAAGGATCCTGTTCTCCCAGCCTTACTGTAGAGAACAAAACTATTATACATCGCCAATTGAATTAAATATACAGACACCTTTTTATACCAGCGTCTGGTGCGTCGGGAAACTAAATAGGGAGCCAACATCTGGTCATTGAAGTCCACCCCTCCCATGTGAAGGTTATAGTCATGGACAGAGAGGGGTTTCACAATGACTCCAGTTGCCCGTTCAATTTGGACAGTCGTGTCTGCGTGAATGGTGGACAGAAGGTAAACGTCCCTCTTGTCCCTCCACTTCACCGCGAGCAGTTCTTGGTCACACAAGGCAGCCCTCTCCCCCCGTGCAAGTCGGGTACTAACGAGCCGTTGGGGGAAGCCCCGGCGACTAGGTCGCGCGGTGCCACAGCATTGAATTCCGACTAGATGTAAGTGCCGAAAGAGGGCCACGCTTGAGTAAAAATTGTCCACGTATAAGTGGTACCCCTTGTGGAGTAAGGGTGACACCAAGTCCCAAACAATCTTGCCACTGCTCCCCAGGTAGTCAGGACATCCGACCGGCTCCAGTTTTGAGTCTTTTCCCTCATAGACCCTAAAACGATATGTATAGCCTGTGGCCCTTTCACAGAGCTTATACAGTTTGACCCCATAACGGGCGCGCTTGCTGGGGATGTACTGTTTTATGCCAAGGCGCCCGGTAAAATGTACTAGGGACTAGTCTATGCAGATGTTTTGATTAGGGGTATACGCATCTGCAAATCTGGATGACAAATGGTCTATGAGGGGCCGAATTTTGTGGAGCCGGTCATAAGCAGGGTGGCCTCTTGGATGACAGGTGCTATTGTCCGTAAAATGCATAAAGCACATTATGACCTCAAAACGTGCCCTAGACATTGCAGCAGAGAACATGGGCATGTAATGTATTGGGTCTTTAGACCAATATGACCGCAATACATTTTTTTTAGTTAGACCCATGCTGAGGATAAGGCCCAAAAAATTTTTAAACTCTGAAACTGTGACTGGTTTCCACCGGTAAGGCTGGGCATAGAAGCTTTCCGGATTGGCGGTAATAAACTGTGTGGCGTAGCGGTTGGTTTCTGCCACAACTAGGTCATAGAGATCCGCGGTGAAGAACAGCTCAAAAAACTGAAGGGCCGATCCTAAATGAGCCGTCTCCACGCGAACTCCAGACTGGGCGGTGAAAGGGGGCAATACGGGTGCGGCGGAAGCAGGGGAGTGCCAATTAGGATTTGCCAGCACCTCTGGGAGACTAAGGGTTCTACGGGCCTGTGAACACGGTGGCTGCGACAGGGGAGTTACTGCACGTGCCACCGTACCAGCTGGAACTGCCCTTCTGGTGCTCGCCACTTCACCAGGGAATACGGCAGTGCTGGTAGAAGGTCCAGGGTGTGCTGCGCTGCTGGTGTATGCCGCACCATAAACAAGATCAGCGCTAGCACCACTCTGCTGCAAATGAGGGTCATCATGCAGGGTAGGCAGAACCCTGACATGGGATCGGGTACGTCTGGCCGTAGCAGGGACCTCTACCTCGTCATCCTCACTAGCGGTTAGAGTGCCACTGCTGTCTACAGGTTCATATTCTGAACCACTGGATTCAGCGGGTGAGTCGTCCCCATCGCTTTCATCCATCAGGGCCAGAATCCTGTAGGCCTCTTCAGCGGAATACCCCTTGTTTGACATTTTGCGTTCACTAAATTTAGGGGGTATTCCTCTGAGACTACCCAGGAAAAAGAGCAAACCTACCTAGCAAAAAGGAGTGCTTGCGAAGTAAAGCTGCGACCGCTAATAAAGATCCAAAAAGCTCAAAAGTGATCTTTATAGCGGCGCAGCGATTTTACCGTGTTTTTGCAGTGATCAGAAAAAAAAAATTCTGTCACTGCGGTGGAGCGGACTGAACGCAAGTGTGCGCAAAAGATCAGTATATAAAGAATATTAAACCGCGGCACTCGAATTAAGTACTTAATTATTTATTAATCCATCCACAAAAATAAGACTTAAGGCCAACGTTTCGGTCTCATCCCGAGACCTTGTTCACGGCCTGGAAGCAGGAAACGTCTGGTGTGGAGGATGGCTTTTAGCTAAAAGCCATCCTCCACACCAGACGTTTCCTGCTTCCAGGCCGTGAACAAGGTCTCGGGATGAGACCGAAACGTTGGCCTTAAGTCTTATTTTTGTGGATGGATTAATAAATAATTAACTACTTAATTTGAGTGCCGCGGTTTAATATTCTTTATATACTGACTGTCTACCGCTGAGCACCGGACCACTGGTAAAGGAGTGCCGTCCAAACAACCTCTACTGCGCAAAAGATCAGGCCTGATCGGGCGAACACTGCGTTTTGTAGAGCCTAAGGTGACCCTAATGTACTTATATAGATCTGATTGCGATCAGTATTGATCACTTACAGATACTATATAGTACTAGTGCTGATTAGCGACAGCGATGACGCTAATCAGCGACTAATCAGTGACTGCGGTGCGGTGGGCTGGGCGCTAAACTACCTAGCAAGTAGCTAACTAACTGGCGGTGATAAGGGACCCTTACAGGGGGGGTGATCAGTGACAGGGGGGGGACAAGGGGGTGATCAGGGAGTCTAATATGGGCGATCAGGTGCTAAATAAGGGGTTAATAAATGACAGGGTAATGTGTAAATGTGTAGTGTGGTGTTTGGTGCTACTTACTGAGCTGCCTGTGTCCTCTGGTGGTCGATCCAAGCGAAAGGGACCACCAGAGGACCAGGCAGCAGTTATATCAGACGCTATTTTGAAAATAGCGTCTGACATAACCTTTTCATTCGGTGATTCAAAAATCTACAGCCTGCCAGCCAATGATCGCGGCCGGCAGGCTGCAGAAGAACTTGTGCACTATGCGTTCCTGTGAACGCGCGCGCCTGTGTGCGCGCGTTCACAGGAAATCTCGGGTCACGCGAGATGACGCCAATCGGCGTTAGCGTGACCTGGGAGCGCCGCAGAGATGACGCCTTTCGGCGTTAGTGTGACGGTAAGTGGTTAAAAGGCATTCCGTTTGCTCTCCCTCCTAATAGAAGTCTATGGGAAAGCATAACGGATCCGTCTGGGTCCCGTTATGCAAGACGGAAAACAAAGTCCTGTCGACAGGACTTTGTTTTCCGTCTTGGATAACGGGACCCAGACGGATCCGTTTTGATTCCCATAGACTTCTATTAGGAGGGAGAGCAAACGGAATGCCTTTTAAAGGCTTCCGTTTTGCATTCCGTCATAATACAAGTCTATGGGCAGAAGTACGGATAACGGAATCCCTAACGCTAGTGTGAACCCACCCTTTTTAGTATTTAAGTAGAAATTGTTATAAGCAAATCAAAAAAAATTGTAGCAATCAGAAAAACAATATAATAATGAAGACTAAAGCTCTGTTCACGCTGCGTTGCGGTGTTCTGCAAAACCATGCCCTGAATGTATGTGCCTATACAGTATGTCTATGTGTGGTATACCTATTTTGGGGGCGCTAAATGCACTGTAAAGAATAAGGTAAATATGTTTTCAGTACAGTCGAAACAAAGTCATGCTTACACATACTAGCTAAACAGATGCCGAAATTGAAGACTTTAAGACTCCTACCCTGCCCTGATAGCTGGCAGCTAGGGCTTCTTTTAAAGGCTTGCGTGGTATTTTCTGAACTATGGAATGATATAAAACAAAAATAACCAGTACTGAGCCCTTAACTCCCCTCCCTGCCACTGCTCTAGTGGTTACTGCTTGATGAGCTACTGCCCACCCACAAAAAGGGAAGCAAGCCACACCACTTGAGCTGGGTGCAGAAGATTTTCTCAAAACTGGATGCACCAAACTTCTCAATATTTTAATGCAGTTTACAGCCAGGTCTATCTGCACTCACATTATGTACACATTCTGTTTCGTTCAGTTTTGTCCCCATTGACAATGAATGGGGAGAAAACGGAAGCATTTTCCCCCGCTATTGAGACCCTATGACGCTGTGAAAGTAGCCTTATCTTACATGGTTTTAGTTATTGCACTCATTTACACATGCTGAATGTTAATTGATATAGCAAATCTAAGTTTTAAAGAAAAACTAAGTGTCATCCATAGAAATTATTCTGATTGGTTTATGCAAATGTGTAGGGTTGTTACTCTATGCATTTCACTATAATAGCTATTCCTAAAATTACGGCTGTATAGGTACTGTATAATTAACCATGGGTATGCTTTCAGCATACAATGGTTATATAATTTGTGAAAGCTAAGTTGGCATTCACAAAACAAACTGTAAAAAATTCCTTATGGCTAGTATATAACATCAATACTTAATATAATATTAGGCAATAAAATCCAGCAAGAGGATAAATTACTAAGAACTTACAGATAGCTGACAATAAGCCAAGCAAGAATGTGAATATAATATGGCACAAGGTCAAACCAATGATTTTCTTGTGCTAAATTAACCACAAATTATTTCATGTGTCCCAGAAATAAGAAATATAATTGATTTCACCCAGTCCAACACATTTAAGCTAAGCATGTCCAGTGACTCCAGAACAGGGAGAGCTGATACCCCCCTACTTACTAATCTAGCTCTTTCAGCAAATCCGCAAAGCAGTTAGACTACATGTGTGTACATAATGTGAGTGCAGATAGAGCTTGCTGTAAACTGTAAATTGAGAAAATCTTCTGCACCCAGCTCAAGTGGTGTGGCTTAGTGGGAAAAGGGCTTACTTCCATTTTTGTGGGTGGGCAGTAGCTCATCAGGCACCTGCATTCTCATGAAGCACTGCAATTTACTCCCCTTCCTCCCTTGTTCCTCGCATATAGCCCCAGATATATATATATATATATATATAATTTACTTTTCTATTGTCTACAGCAGGGGTACCCAACTGGTAGCCAGATGTCTGGACCCCTCCTTTCAACTGTATCTGCATCCTCGTGACACAGATATAGTTGAATACAATGGTGAAGCAGGGAGACCTCATTGTAATGGTGTCGTCCCTTACATATTTATATTTTTATTTTTTTGAGGCTTGGACCGTCACCCAGCAGTAGACCCAGGTATGTGGACCTTTACAAAAAGTACTTGAGTGCATTTAGAATTAGGGATGAATGGAAGGTCCCTGGATCACTTCACCTGCTTCACCATGAGATCACTACACCAGCACTGAAGTGAGGGGACGGTAGCAGGGAAACTATAGAGCATGTGAAACCACTTCTGAAAGCAGGAGAAAGTGGGTCAGAATAAACAGCAGGGGGCACTACCAGAGAGGAAAATATAATGTACATAGAAAACCTAACAATATTTTTATTGCATGTATGTTGCAATAATACTTCATTTGCAATTCCCTATTCATTGCTAGTAATACTTTTTGTGGGATAACCCTCTTTAAAGGGCTATTCTGGTAATAACAAGTTATAACTGCTAGATTAGTGGCCCCCCACTGATCATGAAAATGTCATGTGTTTGAATGGAGCAGAATATTACATCACATACTGGTTTTCAACATCTGGAGGTTATGACCTAAAACAAGCTGGGAAATGCTGCCACCTTCAGGCTACTTGCAGAATGGTCACTTGCTAATGAAGCTATACATTACAGTGTAGATCATTTCAGAATCAGCTGTTGTGTGTGTACATGAGGAATAACTATATTTTTGCATTATATTATTTTTATCTTGAATTTTTCACCAAGTTTCTGCCTCCACAGGCTCCATATATAATTGTCAAGTGTCCCAGTAATAAGCATCATAGCACATAAGAAGCAGCAGCGTCTCTGCGTGTCTACGTCTCTGTCTCTGCAGCTGCTCTCTCCTCACTCTCTCCTCTCTATAGACCTCTATAGGTAGCAAGGCCATATTTAGATGTCATGCTGGGGGCCACTTTATGTGAGGGTGCATCACTCTGAGAAAGGCACTAAAGGGGGCATCGACTAAGTTCCTAATGCTCATTTGCTCTATTAGGAAATACAGGGCTCACTATATACAATATACAAGAATCTATGTACTCTATGTATATTAGTCCTATCCCCAAATAGGAATACATTTAGTGATTACATTACACATTACCAACATACAGAGATTAAATAATACTGCCATACTGTATAATAGCTTGATACCGTGATTGAATAAAAAAGACTGTAACATAATTGGATAACACCACTAGAGATGAGTGAATTTCATATTTTGAAATTCGTTCACGCTTCGTTTACTGGTAAAAGGTGAATTGCGTTATGGATTCCGTTACCACGGACCATAATCCAATTTAATGATGGAATGCATAACGGCTGCAAAACGGATCTAAGTCTATCGGCTGCAAAACGGATCTGTCCCGTTTCCGTTATGCAGGAGAGTAACGGAATCCATAATGCAATTCACCTTTTACCAGTAAACAAGTAAACGGATTTCAAAATTGAAATTGAAATTCGCTCATCTCTAAACATCACCATACAATGTCTGGATAGTAACGCTGTACAGTGACTGGAGAACACCACTAAATTGTACCCTGGATAACAGGGTATAAAGAGGAACAGTTCAGTATATGACTAGGGGAATAGTATAGGGCAGGGGTAGGCAACCTCCGCCTCCCAGCTGTTGTAAAACTACAATTCCCAGCATGCTCCATTCATTTCTATGAGAGTTCTTAGAAGAGCAGAGCAAGTATGCATACTGGGAGTTGTAGTTTCACAACAGCTGGGAGCCGGAGGTTGCCTACCCCTGGTATAGGGTATGATAAAGGGGACAGTACAGTGTATGACACTGCCATACAGTGAGTGGATAACACCACCGTATAGTGATTGGATAACACCACCATACAGTGACTGGAAAACACAAAACTGTGACTGGATAACAGGGTATAAGTGGCACCAGTTCAGTATATGACTAGGGGCATAGTATAGGGTATATTAAAAGGGACACAGGATATGATAAGGGGGACAGTACAGTGTATGACACTACAGTGAGGGGATAACACCGCCATACACTGATTGGATAACACCACCATACAGTGACTGGATAACAACACGTACAGTGACTGGAGAACACCACTAAATTGTGACTGGATAACAGGGTATAAGGAGGACCAGTTCAGTATATGACTAGGGGCACAGTATAGGGTATGATAAGGGGGACAGTACAGTGTATGACTCTTACATACAGTGAGTGGGTAATACTGTCATACAGTGATTGGATAACAGTTCCTGCTCCCTGCTGCTCCACCAATCTGCGTAATACTTGCCTCCATGCAGAGGAACGGGAGGAGAATTGCTCTATTCCTCCTCTGCTGTGTTTGAACTAAACAGTAATCCTTAACCTCGAGTAACATTAACTTTAAAGCAGCGTTATCCTGTTTACTACCTTACAATCAAGTTCCGGTAACAGGCAGAGTGGACGGCAGCGTAACGTCACTCACGTCATGCGCCTGCTCCTCCCACTTTATGAATGAAGCAGGCGGAGCAGGCGCGTGATGTGAGTGAGTGACGTTACGCTGCCGGCCGCTCTGCCTGCTACAGGAGCTTGATTGTAAGATAGTAAACAGGATAGCGCTGCTTTAAAGTTAAAGTTGCCATACTTGAGGTCAAGGATTACTGTTTAGATATGAATACTGCTGTCAACGGCGGGGCCCGGTGTATTGGGGGACACTGTTATGGGGGGGATCTGAGGCTGACACATATAGCATAAGATGCTATATAGTTTCATCCACAGATCCCCCCCCCCCCATAGCATGGTCATCCACAGATCCCCCTCCCCATAACAGTGTCATCCAATGATCCCCCATAGCAGTGCCATCCACAGATCCCCCATAGCAGTGCCATCCACAGATCCCCCATAGCAGTGCCATCCACAGATCCCCCCCATAACAGTGTCATCCACAGATCCCCCTATAACAGTGTCATCCACAGATGCCCCCATAACAGTGTCATCCACAGACCACCATTAGTTCAAAACCCACCAAAAGCACACCTTTTGGTTAAAAATATTTTTTTTCCTATTTTCCTCCTCAAAAACCTAGGTGTATCTTATGGGCAGGTGCGTCTTATAGAGTGAAAAATACGGTAAGTACATTTTTTAGCTAGTGTTCTTTTTTTTCTATCTGCAGTAAATTTTTATACTGCAATTTCTGCACGAACGCACCAAACGTCCGCTTGCGTGCCCTGAGCACCAATAAGTACGTACCATTTTTTTTGGGTGTAAAAAGTACTTTTAGTATTAGATAGAAATCAATTTTAGTTAGGTAGTGTTAGTGCAGATTTTTGCACGCACATAATATCTGTGTGCGTGTGTGCGTGCGTCCTGCACCTGCTGAGCGCTGATCAGAAACATACATTTTTCTGACCGGTCTGCTCAGTTTACTGTGCACATTTTTTCGTATAGTTAGAGATATATATATATATATATATACACAGGAAAAAGGCTTGAAAAAGGTTCTAGTGAAGAACCGAAACGTTGCACCACCTGGGTGAATAAAGTCCACTTGTCACCTTTCTCGGAGTGCCGCCTACTTTTCTGGATTATATATATATATATATCTCCATATATAGAAATACATTTTAGTTAGGTAGTGTTAGTGTAGGTTTGTGCGTGCATCCAGCAATTTTTTTTCCTACTCTTTTCTTTATATTTCAAATTTATAACAAGCCCCTTCAAGTGTGAAAACACTACATACACACCCCACACTAAATAAAGTTTTACACATTTTACACAAAACACCCCAATAAAATAAAAATGACCCATCTGTCCCAACGAGTTTATTCAGCTGAAGAGGCATACACATATCTTAACCTCTGATACTGAGTCGGCCAGTGAGGGAGAAGAGGATGCCACTTTCCTCTACTCTTCTACCCCATCATTATCATCATCATCATCATCATCTGCTGATGAGGGACCCTCTAGAAGGCACCCTAGGGTGGCAGTGGAGGAAGCCCACCAGAGTGACCCCATATGGATCCCACCCCCTGACAATTATCAGCCCCAAATTCCGGATTTTGTGGGAAACTCCGGAATACAGATAGACAGTGCGGGCTTCACAGAACAAGATTTTTTCAAACTCTTCTCTAAACATTTTGTAAATTTAATGGTGGCCCAAACCAATTTGTACGCTGAACAATTTATAGCTCAGAACCTTACCTCGTCATATGCTAGACCCCTAGGTTGGACCCCAGTAAGTGCAGCAGAGATGATGACATTTTAGGGACTCGTGCTGCATATGGGCGTAGTAAAGAAGACAAACTTCAAACAATATTGGAGTTCGGACATTTTCTACCAGACTCCAATTTACAGTAACACCATGACCCGGAAGCGTTTTGAGTCAATTCGGAAATTCCTACACTACAACGACAATACACAGTTTCCACCCCAAAATGACCTGACATTTGACCGTCTGTTCTAGGTTAGGCCCGTCCTTGACCACTTTAACACCAAGTTTGGTGAGGTGTACACCCCTGATAAAAATGTCAGTGTCGATGAGTCCCTGTTACTTTTAAAAAGGGAGGGTTAGATTCCACCAGCACCTGCCTGGCAAACGGGCAAGGTATGGCATAAAAAAACTTACAAATTTTGTGAGAGTAGCTCCGGGTACACCCACAAGTTCCGCGTTTATGGAGGGAAAGATTCCCGCATAGAACCCCCAGAATGCCTCCCCATCCTAGGAGTTAGTGTAAAGATTGTGTGGGACTTGCTGCACCCACTGCTGGATGAGGGTTACCACCTCTATGTGGAAAACTATTATACCAGCATAACCCTATTCATGTCCCTAACTGCCAGAAGTACTGTGGCTTGCAGCACAGTGCGCAAAAATCAGAGAGGCCTCCCTAGATCCCTGGTAGGGCAACCACTGAGAATGGGTGAAAGCAGGGCGCTCCTCCATGAGAACATGCTGGCGGTTAAGTACAAGGATAAGAGGGATGTCCTTTTACTGAGCACCATTCACACAAATACCAGCTCCCCTGCTCCTGTACGAAGTACCACTACCACTGTACCCAAACCAGTTTGCATCCTGGACTGCAACAAGCACATGGGAGGGGTTGATCTTTCAAATCAAGTTCTGAAGCCCTACAGTGAATGAATGGGGAGAAAATGGGGAACACATCCTGGGGTGCATTTTCTCCTTTAACCCCTTGTGGGGAAAAAATTGGGGTCCGCTAGTAAAAAAAAAAATTCCCTCCCGCACAAATTAGTGCTTTGAAATCATTTCACAAGTGTGAGTTTCTGTCTTCTGTGATCTGTATAACAGGCGATTGTTTCTCTATGAAAAACAAAATAGGCACACCATAGGGTAATAAAGTCAGGTAAAATGTACATGAATCACTCCAAAAGGAGGCCACCTTGTCATGTTGTGCATATAATACACACAAAGCTACTGTGGACTTGAAGAAGGGTATTGCAAACTCCAGAGGTGGGTGGTCATGCAGCCAGGGATACGAGAACTTCCACGTAGGAATGCCTGGAGTGCCCAAGAAGGCAAATGGATCCAAAGGAAAAAAAGAGATAATCCCACGGCGCAAAGAACCAGCCTTTGATGTCAACATCAGCAGTCTGTAACTGATGAAGGGGTTCTTTTCCCCCGAAACGCGTTGTAATATCTGCTGAAATAATAAACTGAGTTCCTGTCAACATCAATGGCTGGTTCTTTGCGCCATGGGATTATCTTTTTTCCTTTGGATCTGTCTTCTGTGAGACACCTGTTTGCTGAAAAGTACCCTTTCTACCACTTAAAATGTCCGTACGGGGGTGCTGTTTCCGAAATGGGGTCACTTCTTGGGGTTTTTCATTTCTGGGGACCTCAGGAATTTATTTAATGCAACATGGCAGCTAAAATCCATGTCTTTTTATTCAGACCTGCAAAAACCATATTTAGCTGTTTGACTCTAGAGCCCTGCCATGCGCCCATACATTATTTTTTGAGCACATATGGGGTGTTGGCGTACTTGTGGGGAAATGGGGAACAAAATGTGGGTGCATTTTGTCCTGTTACCCCTTGTGAAAGTGAAAAATGTGGGTGTGAAGCACTTTTTCTGGAAAATATTGCAATTTTTCATTTTCACAGCCAAGAGTTTCTTAATTCTATGAAACGCCTGATAGGTGCTCACTACACACCTTGAAATATTCCTTGAGGGGTGTAGTTTTCAGAATGGGGTCACTTTTGTGGGTTTCCACTCTAGGGCCACCTCAGGGTGTCTTCACATGCGACATAGCTCCCAATTACCATTCCAGCTAAATCCTCTCTCCTAACGCCATATGGTGCTCCTTCCTGTCTGAAGCCTGCTATGTACCCATACATCATTTTTTGAGCACATACGGGTTGTTGGCGTATTCGGGGGGAAATGGGGAACAAACTGTGGGGTGCATGATGTCCTGTTACCCTTTGTGAAAGTGAAAAATGTGGGTGTGAAGCAACTTTTTCTGGGAAAAAAATTTAATTTTTCATTTTCACAGCCAAGCATTTCCTGATTCTGTAAAAAGCCTGATGGGTCAAAGTGCTCACTATACACCTTGAAATATTCCTTGAGGGGTGTAGTTTCAGGAATGGAGTCACTTTTTTGGGGTTTCCCCTTTAGGGCCACCTCAGGGTGTGTTCAATTGCAAGATGGCGCCTGTCAATTGTTCTGGTGAAATCTGACTTCCAGAAGCCATTTGGTGCTCCTTTCCTTCTGACCCCTGTGGTACGTCCATATAGTAGTATACAAGCACATATGGGGTATTGCTGTAATCAGGAGAAAATGGGCAATCATTTAGGGGTGCATTTTCTCCAGTTCCCACTTGTGAAAGTAAAACATTTTGGCCTAAAGTCAATTTTTATGGAAAAAATCCATGAATCACTTTTGAGGTCAAAGTTCTCACTACACATCTTGAAATATTCCTTGAGGGGTGTAGTTTCCAGAATGGGGTCACTTTTTGGGGGTTTCCACTCTAGGGGTACCTCAGGGTGTCTTCATATGCGACATAGCTCCCAAAAGCCAATCTTGCAAAATCTGTCCTCCAAAAGCCCAATGGCGCTACTTCCCTTTTGAACCCTGCCATGCACCCATACATCATTTTTTGAAGCACATATGGGTTGTTGGCGTATTTGGGGGGAAAATGGGAACAAAATGTGGGGTGCATTTTGTCCTGTTACCCCTTGTGAAAGTGAAAAATGTGGGTGTAAAGCAACTTTTTCTGGAAAAGTTTTTGTTTTTCAGTTTCACAGCCAAATGTTTCCTAATTGTGTAAAATGCCTGATGGGTCAAAGTGCTCCCTACACACCTTTGAAATATTCCTTGAGGGGTATAGTTTCCGGAATGGGGTCACTTTTTGGGGGTTTGCACTGTAGGGCCACCTCAGGGTGTCTTCATATGCGACATAGCTCCCAATTACCATTCCACCTAAATCCGCTCTCCAAAAGCCATATGGTGCTCCTTCCACTCTGAAGCCTGCTGTGCGCCCATACATATTTTTTTTTAGCACATATGGGTAGGGATGAGCGAACCCGAACTGTATAGTTCGGGTTCGTACCGAATTTTGGGGTGTCCGTGACACGGACCCGAACCCGAACATTTTCGTAAAAGTCCGGGTTCGGGTTCGGTGTTCGGCGCTTTCTTGGCGCTTTTTGAAAGGCTGCAAAGCAGCCAATCAACAAGCGTCATACTACTTGGCCCAAGAGGCCATCACAGCCATGCCTACTATTGGCATGGCTGTGATTGGCCAGTGCACCATGTGACCCAGCCTCTATTTAAGCTGGAGTCACGTAGCGCCGCACGTCACTCTGCTATGATCAGTATAGGGAGAGGTTGCAGCTGCGAGGTTAGGGCGAGATTAGGCAGATTAACTCCTCCAAAAGACTTCATTCTGTGATCGATCTGCAGCTGTGGATCATTGAAGTGCTATTATTGACTTGCTCACTTTTTTGAGGCTGCCCAGAGCGTTTTTAGATCACTTTTTTTCTGGGGTGATCGGCGGCCATTTTGTGACTTGTGATGCGCCAGCACGAGCTATCACCAAGTGTATTTAACCATCGATAGTGTGGTTATTTTGTGCTATATCCTACATCAGCTGCAGGCTGAGCCTGTGTCACCGAAGTGCATTTAACCATCAACAGTCTGGTTATTTTTTGGCCATATACTACATTAGCTGCAGGCTGAGCCTGTGTCAAAGAAGTGCATTTAACCATCAACAGTCTGGTTATTTTTTGGCCGTATACTACATCTGGTGCAGGCTGAGCCTGTGTCACCCAAGTGCATTTAACCATCAACAGTGTGGTTATTTTTTGGCCATATATTACATCAGGGGCAAGTTGAGCCTGTCACCCAGCGCCTAAAAAATAGACCTGACATTTCTATTCAACCAAATCTGCACAGTTTTAGCTGGTCAAGTTATTTGTAGTGACCGTAAAAGCAGACTTTTTGTTCTGGGTTGAAAAAGCATTCCCAAATTTGCCATTCTGAAAATAACTAGTTTGTGGTATTTGAGGCCTACTTGAAATCTATCCCAAAAAGAAAATCTTACATTGAAGGTATTGATAGTGTGATTCAGAAAACCTAAGACACACGCTAGCGTGCTGATAGAAGTGTCATTCTTTGATTAAACCTATAACTGTCACACAGCGCAAAAAAAAACAGGTCTCACATCTCTATTCAACCAAATCTGCACAGTTTCAGCTGGTCAAGTTATTTGTAGTGACCGTAAAAGCAGACTTTTTGTTCTGGGTTGAAAAAGCATTCCCAAATTTGCCATTCTGAAAATAACTAGTTTGTGGTATTTAAGGCCTACTTGAAATCTATCCCAAAAAGAAAATCTTACATTGAAGGTATTGATAGTGTCATTCAGAAAAACCTAAGACACACGCTAGCGTGCTGATAGAAGTGTCATTCTGTGATTAAACCTATAACTGTCACACAGCGCAAAAAAAAAACAGGTCTCACATCTCTATTCAACCAAATCTGCACAGTTTTAGCTGGTCAAGTTATTTGTAGTGACCGTAAAAGCAGACTTTTTGTTCTGGGTTGAAAAAGCATTCCCAAATTTGCCATTCTGAAAATAACTAGTTTGTGGTATTTGAGGCCTACTTGAAATCTATCCCAAAAAGAAAATCTTACATTGAAGGTATTGATAGTGTGATTCAGAAAAACCTAAGACACACGCTAGCGTGCTGATAGAAGTGTCATTCTGTGATTAAACCTATAACTGTCGCACAGCGCAAAAAAAAAAACAGGTCTCACATCTCTATTCAACCAAATCTGCACAGTTTTAGCTGGTCAAGTTATTTGTAGTGACCGTAAAAGCAGACTTTTTGTTCTGGGTTGAAAAAGCATTCCCAAATTTGCCATTCTCAAAATTGTTGTGAACGGGAACAATGAGGAAAACATCTAATAAGGGACGCGGACGTGGACATGGTC
The DNA here is from genome assembly GCF_905171765.1 of Bufo bufo. NCBI lineage: Eukaryota > Metazoa > Chordata > Amphibia > Anura > Bufonidae > Bufo > Bufo bufo. Next base: position 132,335,326 of record NC_053393.1, read on the forward strand.
GTGGTGGTGTTAGTGTACCCTCTGGTGCTGGGAGAGGACGTGGCCGTTCTGCCACAGCCACACGTCCTAGTGAACCAACTACCTCAGGTCCCAGTAGCCAGCAGAATTTACAGCAATATTTGGTGGGGCCCAATGCCGTTCTAAGGATGGAAAGGCCCGAGCAGGTGCAGGCATTAGTCAATTGGGTGGCCGACAGTGGATCCAGCACGTTCACATTATCTCCCACCCAGTCTTCTGCAGAAAGCGCACAGATGGCGCATGAAAACCAAGCCCATCGGTCTGTCACATCACCCCCATGCATATCAGGGAAACTGTCTGAGCCTCAAGTTATGCAGCAGTCTCTTATGCTGTTTGAAGACTCTGCTGCCAGGGTTTCCCAAGGGCATCCACCTAGCCCTTCCCCAGGGGTGGAAGAGATAGAATGCACTAACGCACAACCACTTATTTTTCCTGATGATGAGGACATGGGAATACCACCTCAGCACGTCTCTGATGATGACGAAACACAGGTGCCAACTGCTGCGTCTTTCTGCAGTGTGCAGACTGAACAGGAGGTCAGGGGTCAAGACTGGGTGGAAGACGATGCAGGGGACGATGAGGTCCTAGACCCCACATGGAATGAAGGTCGTGCCACTGACTTTCACAGTCCGGAGGAAGAGGCAGTGGTGAGACCGAGCCAACAGCGTAGCAAAAGAGGGAGCAGTGGGCAAAATCAGAACACCCGCCGCCAAGAGACTTCGCCTGCTACTGACCGCCGCCATCTGGGACCGAGCACCCCAAAGGCAGCTTCAAGGAGTTCCCTGGCATGGCACTTCTTCAAACAATGTGCTGACGACAAGACCCGAGTGGTTTGCACGCTGTGCCATCAGAGCCTGAAGCGAGGCATTAACGTTCTGAACCTTAGCACAACCTGCATGACCAGGCACCTGCATGCAAAGCATGAACTGCAGTGGAGTAAACACCTTAAAAACAAGGAAGTCACTCATGCTCCCCCTGCTGCCCCTTCTGCTGCTGCCGCCTCGGCCTCTTCTGCTGCTGCCTCGGCCTCTTCTGCTGCTGCTGCCGCCGCCTCGGCCTCTTCCTCTGCCTCTGGAGGAACGTTGGCACCTGCCGCCCAGCAAACATGGGATGTACCACCAACACCACCACCTGCGTCACCAAGCATCTCAACCATGTCACACGGCAGCGTTCAGCTCTCCATCTCACAAACATTTGAGAGAAAGCGTAAATTCCCACCTAGCCACCCTCGATCCCTGGCCCTGAATGCCAGCATTTCTAAACTACTGGCCTATGAAATGCTGTCATTTAGGCTGGTGGACACACACAGCTTCAAACAGCTCATGTCACTTGCTGTCCCACAGTATGTTGTTCCCAGCCACCACTACTTCTCCAAGAGAGCCGTGCCTTCATTGCACAACCAAGTGTCCGATAAAATCAAGTGTGCACTGCGCAACGCCATCTGTGGCAAGGTCCACCTAACCACAGATACGTGGACCAGTAAGCACGGCCAGGGACGCTATATCTCCCTAACTGCACACTGGGTAAATGTAGTGGCGGCTGGGCCCCAGGCGGAGAGCTGTTTGGCGCACGTCCTTCCGCCGCCAAGGATCGCAGGGCAACATTCTTTGCCTCCTGTCTCCTCCTCCTCCTACTCAGCTTCCTCCTCCTCTTCTTCCACCTGCTCATCCAGTCAGCCACACACCTTCACCACCAACTTCAGCACAGCCCGGGGTAAACGTCAGCAGGCCATTCTGAAACTCATATGTTTGGGGGACAGGCCCCACACCGCACAGGAGTTGTGGCGGGGTATAGAACAACAGACCGATGAGTGGTTGCTGCCGGTGAGCCTCAAGCCCGGCCTGGTGGTGTGCGATAATGGGCGAAATCTCGTTGCAGCTCTGGGACTAGCCGGTTTGACGCACATCCCTTGCCTGGCGCATGTGCTGAATTTGGTGGTGCAGAAGTTCATTCGCAACTACCCCGACATGTCAGAGCTGCTGCATAAAGTGCGGGCCGTCTGTTCGCGCTTCCGGCGTTCACACCCTGCCGCTGCTCGCCTGTCTGCGCTACAGCGTAACTTCGGCCTTCCCGCTCACCGCCTCATATGCGACGTACCCACCAGGTGGAACTCCACCTTGCATATGCTGGACAGACTGTGCGAGCAGCAGCAGGCCATAGTGGAGTTTCAGCTGCAGCACGCACGGGTCAGTCGCACTGCGGATCAGACACACTTCACCACCAATGACTGGGCCTCCATGCGAGACCTGTGTGCCCTGTTGCGCTGTTTCGAGTACTCCACCAACATGGCCAGTGACGATGACGCCGTTATCAGCGTTACAATACCACTTCTATGTCTCCTTGAGAAAACACTTAGGGCGATGATGGAAGAGGAGGTGGCCCAGGAGGAAGAGGAGGAAGAGGGGTCATTTTTAGCACTTTCAGGCCAGTCTCTTCAAAGTGACTCAGAGGGAGGTTTTTTGCAACACCAGAGGCCAGGTACAAATGTGGCCAGACAGGGCCCACTACTGGAGGACGAGGAGGACGAGGATGAGGAGGAGGTGGAGGAGGATGAGGATGAAGCATGTTCACAGCGGGGTGGCACCCAAAGCAGCTCGGGCCCATCACTGGTGCGTGGCTGGGGGGAAACACAGGACGATGACGATACGCCTCCCACAGAGGACAGCTTGTCCTTACCTCTGGGCAGCCTGGCACACATGAGCGACTACATGCTGCAGTGCCTGCGCAACGACAGCAGAGTTGCCCACATTTTAACGTGTGCGGACTACTGGGTTGCCACCTTGCTGGATCCCCGGTACAAAGACAATGTGCCCACCTTACTTCCTACACTGGAGCGAGATAGGAAGATGCGCGAGTACAAACGCACGTTGGTAGACGCGCTACTGAGAGCATTCCCAAATGTCACAGGGGAACAAGTGGAAGCCCAAGGCGAAGGCAGAGGAGGAGCAAGAGGTCGCCAACGCAGCTGTGTCACGACCAGCTCCTCTGAGGGCAGGGTTAGCATGGCAGAGATGTGGAAAAGTTTTGTCACCACGCCACAGCTAAGTGCACCACCACCTGATACGGAACGTGTTAGCAGGAGGCAACATTTCACTAACATGGTGGAACAGTACCTGTGCACACCCCTCCACGTACTGACTGATGGTTCGGCCCCATTCAACTTCTGGGTCTCCAAATTGTCCACGTGGCCAGAGCTAGCCTTTTATGCCTTGGAGGTGCTGGCCTGCCCGGCGGCCAGCGTTTTGTCTGAACGTGTATTCAGCACGGCAGGGGGCGTCATTACAGACAAACGCAGCCGCCTGTCTACAGCCAATGTGGACAAGCTGACGTTCATAAAAATGAACCAGGCATGGATCCCACAGGACCTGTCCATCCCTTGTGCAGATTAGATATTAACTACCTCCCCTTAACAATATATTATTCTACTCCAGGGCACTTCCTCATTCAATACTATTTTTAATTTCAGTTTACCATTATATTGCGGGGCAACCCAAAGTTGAATGAACCTCTCCTCTGTCTGGGTGCCGGGGCCTAAATGTGTGACAGTGGCCTGTTCCAGTGGTGGGTGACGTGAAGCCTGATTCTCTGCTATGACATGAAGACTTATTCTGTGCTGACATGAAGCCAGATTCTCTGTTACACGACCTCTCTCCTCTGTCTGGGTGCCTGGGCCTAAATATGTGACAGTGGCCTGTTCCAGTGGTGGGTGACGTGAAGCCTGATTCTCTGCTATGACATGAAGACAGATTCTGTGCTGACATCAGGCCAGATTCTCTGTTACGGGACCTCTCTCCTCTGCCTGGGTGCCTGGGCCTAAATGTGTGACAGTGGCCTGTTCCAGTGGTGGGTGACGTGAAGCCTGATTCTCTGCTATGACATGAAGACAGATTCTGCGCTGACATCAGGCCAGATTCTCTGTTACGGGACCTCTCTCCTCTGCCTAGGTACCTGGGCCTAAATGTGTGACAGTGGCCTGTTCCAGTGGTGGGTGACGTGAAGCCTGATTCTCTGCTATGACATGAATACAGATTCTGCGCTGACATAAGGCCAGATTCTCTGTTACGGGACCGCTCTCCTCTGTCTGGGTGCCGGGGCCTAAATGTGTGACAGTGGCCTGTTCCAGTGGTGGGTGACGTGAAGCCTGATTCTCTGCTATGACATGAAGACAGATTCTGCGCTGACATAAGGCCAGATTCTCTGTTACGGGACCGCTCTCCTCTGTCTGGGTGCCGGGGCCTAAATGTGTGACAGTGGCCTGTTCCAGTGGTGGGTGACGTGAAGCCTGATTCTCTGCTATGACATGAAGACAGATTCTGCGCTGACATAAGGCCAGATTCTCTGTTACAGGACCTCTCTCCTCTGCCTGGGTACCTGGGCCTAAATGTGTGACAGTGGCCTGTTCCAGTGGTGGGTGACGTGAAGCCTGATTCTCTGCTATGACATGAAGACAGATTCTGCGCTGACATAAGGCCAGATTCTCTGTTACGGGACCTCTCTCCTCTGCCTGGGTGCCTGGGCCTAAATATGTGACAGTGGCCTGTTCCAGTGGTGGGTGACGTGAAGCCTGATTCTCTGCTATGACATGAATACAGATTCTGCGCTGACATAAGGCCAGATTCTCTGTTACGGGACCTCTCTCCTCTGCCTGGGTGCCTGGGCCTAAATGTGTGACAGTGGCCTGTTCCAGTGGTGGGTGACGTGAAGCCTGATTCTCTGCTATGACATGAAGACAGATTCTGTGCTGACATGAAGCCAAATTCTCTGCTATGGCATGAAGAGACTGATTCTGTGCTGACATGAAGCCAGATTCTTTGCTATGGCATGAAGAGACTGATTCTCTGCTGACGTGAAACCAGATTCTCTGCTATGGGACCTCTGTCCAATTGTTTTTTTTTTTTAATTCATTTCCGTATCCACATTTGTTTGCAGGGGATTTACCTACATGTTGCTGCCTTTTGCAGCCCTCTAGCTCTTTCCTGGGCTGTTTTACAGCCTTTTTAGTGCCGAAAAGGTGGGGTCCCCATTGACTTCAATGGGGTTCGGGTTCGGGACGAAGTTCGGATCGGGTTCGGATCCCGAACCCGAACATTTCCGGGAAGTTCGGCCGAACTTCTCGAACCTGAACATCCAGGTGTTCGCTCAACTCTACATATGGGGTGTTTATGTAAACTCCAGAATCAGGGTAATAGATTTTGAGTTTTGTTTGGCTGTTAACCCTTGATGTGTTGCAGAAAAAATAGATTAAAATTTAAAATCTGCTAAGAAAAGTGAAATTTTGAAATTTCATTCCCATTTTCATTTAATTCTCCTGGGGTACCTAAAGGGTTAACAAAGTTTGTAAAAATCAGTTTTGAATAGCTTGAGGGGTGTAGTTTCCAAAATGGGGTGATTTATTGGTGGTTTCTAATATGTAATCCCCAGAAAGTGACTTCATAAAATGAGAATGCTCGGACTCGGAGAAAACGTCTGTAAGTGGGTAAGTAACTGGCTCAATGATAGAAAACAGAGGGCGGTTATTAACGGTACATACTCAGATTGGGTCACTGTCACTAGTGGGGTACCTCAGGGGTCAGTATTGCGCCCTATTCTCTTCAATATATTTATTAATGATCTTGTAGAAGGCTTGCATAGTAAAATATCAATTTTCGCAGATGACACTAAACTGTGTAAAGTAATTAACACTGAAGAGGACAGTATACTACTACACAGGGATCTGGATAGATTGGAGGCTTGGGCAGATAAGTGGCAGATGAGGTTTAACACTGACAAATGTAAAGTTATGCACATGGGAAGGAATAATGCAAGTCACCCGTACATACTAAATTGTAAAACACTCGGTAACACTGACATGGAAAAGGATCTAGGAATTTTAATAAACAGCAAACTAAGCTGCAAAAACCAGTGTCAGGCAGGCTGCTGCCAAGGCCAATAAGATAATGGGTTGCATCAAAAGGGGCATAGATGCCCGTGATAAGAACATAATCCTACCACTTTACAAATCATTAGTCAGACCACACATGGAGTACTGTGTACAGTTCTGGGCTCCAGTGAACAAGGCAGACATAGTAGAGCTGGAGAGGGTCCAGAGGAGGGCAACTAAAGTAATAACTGGAATGGGGCAACTACAGTACCCTGAAAGATTATCAAAATTAGGGTTATTCACGTTAGAAAAAAGACGACTGAGGGGAGATTATTATTATTTTTTTTTGATAAATATATATTTTTATTTTCCAAATCATGATATTAGTACATAAAACAGTAATAATCACAACGGTATGCCTAGCATGGCAATCATAGACATCCTTACAAGAAGAAAACTTCCATACAACATCCTAAGAACACCCTCACGACAATATACAGTAATAACTATATCCACTCCCCCCCCCCCCCATTGGCTGCCGTCCACTCCATTCATCAATATATAAAATAATATTAATTATGGCTATGTAGATCTGCGTGCAATTCTCCGTTTCCTTTCAATGTCCTCCTAGACTCTAATTTTTTGAAGATATGAACCCCACTCCCTTGTTGAGGGCGGGGAGACAGAGCCCCAATACTTTATCAATATAGCTTTAGCGACCATCAATCCCCGCATCCAAATCCGTCTGACCTGGGCCGGAACTTCCACTTCTGACCCACATTCCCCAAAAAGCACTATCAAAACCCCCGGGTTATAATTCATTGAGCTCTCCCTTTGTAGGGTAGCGAAAACCTCATCCCAATAGCTTCTTATTTTGCTGCAGCTCCAAAGCAAGTGGACATAGTCCGCATTAATATATCCACATTTGGAGCAGCAGCAATCCCGATCTTTATTTTGGGGAAATTTTCCCTGGATTTTAGGCGTATAGTAAAGTCTATGGAGGATCTTAAATTGGATTAACCTGTGCGCACTGGAAACTGACACCCTTCTCACATTCCTATAAATAGTAGACCACTGTAGTGGGGGGCAATTCAACTCTTGCTCCCACTTATTTGTGCTTTTGAAAGGTGTAACAGTTGCCAGTGCAATTCGGAGTTTTGCATAAAGACTGGATAACTTCACTTTTTCATACTTCTGAGCGTCACAAAAATCAAAAAATATATTCTCTCGTGGGAAAAAGGGGCCTCTATTCCTAGAGGCTTCAAATATATGTTTCAAACGTGAATACATAAATAAATCTAATGGTGAACTATCAATAAAACCAAATTCCAAAAGTGATTTAAACTGACCCATATAAAAAAGGTCAGACACCCTATTGATACCATTACGTACCCAATAACCAAAATCTGTAATTTTGAAGAACTCCTCCAGCCCCCTGTTCTCCCACAGAGGGGTGAAAACAAACGGACCGGAAAATTTAAGGATCTTCTTCAGTCTGTTCCAAACCCTCTGCAGTGAGCACGGGATCAGCAAGGACCTCCTCATTCCCATAAACCCATTCTCCAAACATACAAAAATATTATCAACTGGTTTATCAAAAAGTTTTGCCAAATATTGTGAAAGTAAACTCTCCTTAGAACAGCAACAACGCCGAATCTGTGCACACAAATAATAACCTTGAAAAAAGGGTAATGACAGCCCACCATCTGCCTCCGACAACCATAGATATCTCTGCTTTATGCGAACCCTCTTCCTTCCCCAAATTAAATCATTGATCATAGCCTCTAACCTATGGCAGAAAATATCATCTATCCAGATAGGGGAGGCACACAACGGAAATAAAACTATCGGGAGGATAATCATTTTAATCAGCGCTATTCGATCCGTCTGTGCCAGTATCAGCTTCCGCCAAGCGCAGATTTTGTCCCTGACTTTATTCAGAACCGGGGCCAGATTAAGATCGTAAAACCTATTTAAGGGGAGCCCAATCTTAACCCCCAAATAATCTAAAGTGTCATTGGGGACCAAAACACGAACTCGCCTCCCCTCATCTACAGCTTTCCGATTTAGCGGGAGGAGCGATGATTTTGACCAATTTATTCTATAGCCTGATAGCTTACCGTAATCTTCTATTACCTCTAAGACATACGGGAGAATTTTCCACCCCTGGTCCAGGAACAGAATCACGTCATCGGCATATAGACTTATTTTATCGCCCACTCCCGCTACTCCAAAAACCGTCTATACGACTATCCAAACGAAGGGGAGATCTAATTACTATGTATAAATATATCAGGGGGCAGTACAGAGATCTATCCCATCATCTATTTATCCCCAGGACTGTGACGAGGGGACATCCTCTGCGTTTGGAGGAAAGAAGGTTTGTACACAAACATAGAAAAGGGTTCTTTACGGTAAGAGCAGTGAGACTATGGAACTCTCTGCCTGAGGAGGTGGTGATGGTGAGTACAATAAAGGAATTCAAGAGGGGCCTGGATGTATTTCTGGAGCGTAATAATATTACAGGCTATAGCTACTAGAGAGGGGTCGTTGATCCAGGGAATTATTGTGATTGCCTGATTGGAGTCGGGAAGGAATTTTTTATTCCCCTAAAGTGAGGAAAATTGGCTTCTACCTCACAGGTTTTTTTTGACTTCCTCTGGATCAACTTGCAGGATGACAGGCCAAACTGGATGGACAAATGTCTTTTTTCGGCCTTATGTACTATGTTACTATGTTACTAACTGGTCCTGAAAAAATTGGTGTTTGGAAATGTTCTTAAAAATTTTAAGATTTGCTTCTAAACTTCTAAGCCTTCTAACGTCCCAAAAAAAAATAATTTAATTTTCAAAATGATTCAAACATGAAGTCGACATATGGGTAATGTAAGGTAATAACTATTTTTGGAGGCATTACTATCGATGATAAAAGTAGAGAAATAGAAATTTGCCAATTTGCTAATTTTTTTAAGTTTTTGGTAAATTTGGTATTTTTTTTATAAACAAAAATGAAAATTTTTGACTCAATTTTACCACTGTCAAGAAGTACAATATATGACGAGAAAACAATCTCAGAATGGCCTGGATAAGTAAAAGCGTTTTAAAGTTATTACCATATAAAGTGACACATGTCAGATTTGCTAAAAATGGCCTGGTCCTTAAGGTGAAAAATGGCAGGGTCCTGAAGGGGTTAAGGCATCTAACAGGTGACAGAATACCAATAAACTAGTGGGCTATAAGGAAACATGTGCTTCATACCTAAACCCTAATAAAATAAGTGTGTATGAGACAACATATGTTGTGATGACTTTTTTTGCATTTGATGTTATCTATAGTTTTGTTATAAAAAGTAATGTTGATTTATAAAACCTCTAATGTAATAAGAAAAATACAATGAACCATGTTATCTCTTCACACAGGCAGGCTGATGAAGCAGAGTTTCTGTTCTTTTAAAATGCACATTTATAGAGCAATGGTTTTCTGTAGAATTCAGTTCAAATAAAATAACAATTTAACGCCTCATCAATTAAACCCTGCCTCCCACTGTAAATACACATACATGTTTGTCGTGCAAAGGGACACGGATGCATATTATTTTCTCATCTGGTTGTTCAAAGCAATATTCTTTTCTGATGTGTGAAGTGACATTTCATTAACTAATATCACAATCCAGTTCATATACATTGTCAAAGTTCATGCATTGCAAGGATTTTTTAATTAAGTACGTGGTATCTGTTTACACTATAACCGTGTTGATACTCTCAGCATTCGGTTCATATATATGACTATTGTTTATGTTCTGAATATTAAATTATAGGTATACTTCTATCAATTTAATGTGAGAGCCGGTCCGTGCTCCCCGCTGCACAGGGGACCTGTGCAGCGCTTAGACTGGGCCTCCGTAAAAAAGGCGGCCCAGCCTTAAGCCCCTTAGTGACCGATGTAAAAACACCTATGGGTGGTCACTAAGGGGTTAAAGGGGTTATGCAGCCAGTAGATATTGAAGACTTGAATAGAACAAGAACTTGTAATCACAGTGCACCACCACTGCAAGCGAGATGACACGCAGTGTAATCTTAAAGAGGAAGTAGCACTCGCACAAGCGTCGCCTCCTCTTAAAAAAGGCTGAGGTGCCAGGTTCAGATATTGATGACCTAACCTCAGGATAGGTCTTTAATATGCAGGGGTGCACCTAGCCTTTCTGATGCCTGAGGCGAAAACTGAAATGGTGCCCCAACCCCCAATGCCAATTTCTTAAGCTAACCCCTTCCCTCCAGCCCTACTGTTAAAGACATACTTGGAAAACATTACATACAGAGCTGCAGCACAGACAGGATAATGCAGCACCACATACTGTGCCCACTGTGCTTCCCAATACTATACTGCTTAAACAGATAATCCTCCTTCCGCTGTCCCCCTCTTGCCCCTACCCGGTGCTGCCTGAGGCAATAGCTTCACCTCTCCTCATTGGTGGTGCACCCCTGTCAATATGTACTAGCTGCACAAACCTCTTAACTTTCTTTTAGGCTACATGCACACAAACGTTGTTTGTTTCCATGTCCGTTCCGAGTTTTTTTGCGGGTAGGATGTGGACCCATTCATTTCAATGGGTCCGCAAAAAATGCGCATCAGTATGTCCGTTCCGTAGCCCCGCAAAAAAATAGAACATGTCCTATTCTGTCCGTTTTAAGCATTGTTACAATGGATCCGCAAAAAAAAACGGATGGCATAAGGATGTCATCCGGTTTTTTTTTGCGGACCGCAAAACACATACGGTCGTGTGCATGTAGCCTTAGTTTGGACTTTTAGCACAGCAAACAGTCTGGCTTAAAGGGAATCTGTCACATGGTTTGAGCATATTAAAGTGTTACTACTGCCATGTACAATAAAATACCTTATTTCTTGCTGTAGTCTTCATTTTTTGTTTCATGGTTTCATTAGTGATAAAATCCACTTTTTCTGTTATGCAAATGAGTGTCCAAGTTGCCCAGAAGGGCGTTATTACCCTTCTCTGGAGCCCAGTAACTCCCCCCTACAGTGTCCAGCCCGCCTTCCTTTAGAGCCCAAGCACACCTCTTCCAGCATGAGTAACTGCCCACACCCGAACTCTTTGCCGCCAGGAACTAAAGAAAAACGACGGCTGTCAATTCCCTTCTTCACACCACATCATCCGAAAACTATACAAGCAATACCAACAGGGCAATTTTTGAGAACACGCAGGATTTGCTCTGACGACAAGCATTTCGAATAACGTGGGTCTTAATAAATGACCCCCTTTAACAGAAGAACAAGACGTGGGTCTTAATAAATTACCCCCTATAACAGAAGAATTAGGCCTCATGCACACAACCGTGTCTGTATTGCTGTTCTTAAAGCAAAGATCCGCGAAATAAGGACATCTTCCGTGTACAATCTGCATTTTACTCACTTCCGTTACTAGAAATGACTATTCTTGTCTGCAGTACGGACAATAATATGAAATGTTCTATCATTTGTGGAACAGACACACGGATGAGGACAGCACATAAGGACATTTCTGTACTACGTTTTTTTTTTTTTGCAAAGCCGTAGAAATGAATGGGTCTGTGTGTGATCGGCAAAAAATGCGGACTGGACGCGAATACAAAATATGGTTGTTTGGCACAAAGGACCAATTGGCAGTGAATGTTCCAAAGGGCAAGATGACAGATTTTCTTCAACTTCCCAGCATTGCAGCATGGATGTATTTTGAATGGGACAGAGGATAAATCCACTGCTAGACGGCTTATCTGACGTTATGGGGGAAAGTTGTGAGGTCCTCATACATATTAGATAGTCAGCTTGTCTCACCAAAATCCCAAGGTTTGGTCAGATCAAGTATATTATCCATTATATAGGGCCTTGACGTGACTATATATATTTTTATTCTTTTGCTTTTGAGCACAAATGCAGAGATTTCACAATTCTGGAAAACTCATTTAGGGTTTTACTCTAATAAATAGGACTTTACATTGCAATTATATAATCAAAGGCACAATTTAGATGACTAGGCATAACACTTCACTAGCAGTTCATACTACTGCATTAGGGACCAGTAATGCAGGATTTCCTTGTCATCATACATTTTTATTATCTGGATAGTAATTTGGATAAAACGACTGTATATAGATACACTGTAATAACAATGAAGACATTATTAACAGGACCCAATTTAGTTCTGTTCTGCATGTTTAATGCATGTGAAATACGATGAAAGTCAAGTTCATGAAACAAGTCCAAAGACTGGAAAGAAATTACACACACAAATACTCTTAGGCCTCTTTCAGACGGGCGTTGCGGGAAAATGTGCGGGTGCGTTACGGGAACACCCGCGATTTTTCCGCGCGAGTGCAAAACATTGTAATGTGTTTTGAAAAATCGCGCATGTTTGGTACCCAAACCCGAACTTCTTCACAGAAGTTCGGGCTTGGGTTAGGTGTTCTGTAGATTGTATTATTTCCCCTTATAACCATGTTATAAGGGGAAATAATAGCATTCTGAATACAGAATGCATAGTAAAATAGCGCTGGAGGGGTTAAAAAATAAATAAATAATAATTTAACTCACCTTAGTCCACTTGATCGCGATGTCCGGCATCTCCTTCTGTCTCCTTTGCTGAACAGAACCTGTGGTGAGCATTCATTATAGGTCAAGGACCTGTGGTGGCGTCACTCCGGTCATCACATGATCCATCACCATGGTAAAAGATCATGTGATGGATCATGTGATGACCGGAGTGACATCACCACAGGTCCTTGACCTGTAATGAATGCTCACCACAGGTCTTGTTCAGTAAAGGAAACAGAAGGAGATGCCGGGCATCGCGATCAAGTGGACTAAGGTGAGTTAAATTATTTTATTTTTTTAACCCCTCCAGCGCTATGTTACTATGCATTCTGTATTCAGAATGCTATTATTTTTCCTTATAACCATGTTATAAGGGAAAATAATAATGACCGGGTCTCCATCCCGATAGTCTCCTAGCAACCGTGCGTGAAAATCGCACCTCATCTGCACTTGCTTGCGGATGCTTGCGATTTTCACGCAACCCCATTCACTTCTATGGGGCCTGCGTTGCGTGAAAAACGCAGAATATAGAGCATGCTGCGATTTTCACGCAACGCATAAGTGATGCGTGAAAATCACCGCTCATCTGAACAGCCCCATAGAAATGAATGGGTCGGTATTCAGTGCGGGTGCAATGCGTTCAACTCACGCATCGCATCTGCGCGGAATACTCGCCTGTGTGAAAGGGGCCTAAGAGAGCTCTCAGTGGAAATGGGGTAGATCCATACTTATTTCACTATGATTTCTGTGTTCAAACCTGCCCAAATGACTAATCAAAGCAACATTCCCAAACTACTAAGTAGGAGCTGTACAGTAGTGCAACCTTGATGTAAATTATTTAAATATGGTACTTTTGTCTAATATATATCTTGTAATATAGAAAACAGCTTCTGGTCTGTGTCCTCATGACTACACTCACTTGTGACCTGGCAGTTCTGTTTTATTGCAAGTCCCGCAATCAATGCTCAATTATTGTCCATTTCCCTGGCATCATGAGAACAAGGGATTGTTATAAAGAACTTGAGAAATACTTTATTTTTATGATATCCCTCCCACTGGACGCGAATCAATTCTTTAGTTGTGGGTGAAAACACATCATAACTATAACCTGACATATTAATATAAACCACATGCAGATGAGCATTTACCGTTACATATAAAGAGGACCTGTCACATAGAAACATAGAATGTTTCGGCAGATGAGAACCATTTGGCCCATCTAGTCTGCCCAATATACTGAATACTATGAATAGCCCCTGGCCTATCTTATATGAAGGATGGCCTTATGCCTATCCCATGCATGCTTAAACTCCTCCACTGTATTTGCAGCTACCACTTCTGCAGGAAGGCTATTCCATGCATCCACTACTCTCTCAGTAAAGTAATACTTCCTGATATTACTTTGAAACCTTTACCCCTCTAATTTAAAACTATGTCCTCTTGTAGCAGTTTTTCTTCTTTTAAATATTCCTGTTATGTATTTAAAAGTTTCTATCATATCCCCTCTGTCTCGTCTTTCTTCCAAGCTATACATGCTAAGGTCCTTTAATCTTTCCTGGCATGAGCACCTCCCTCTTTCTACTGGTAATGTCTCTCGCTATTCACCCAAGCATTCTGCTAGCATTTCCTGCTGCTCTATGACATTGTCTGCCTACCTTTAAGTCTTCTGAAATAATGACCCCTCAATCCCTTTCCTCAGATACTGAGGTTAGGACTGTATCACTGATTTTATATTCTGCTCTTGGGTTTTTACGCCCCAGGTCCACTATCTTGCACTTATCAACATTACATTTTAGTTGCCAGATTTTTGACCATTCCTCTAAATCCTTTTCCATTTGGTGTATCCCTCCAGGAACATCAACCCTGTTACAAATCTTTGTGTCATCAGCAAAAAGACACCTTACCATCGAGGCCTTCTGCAATTTCGCTGATAAAGATATTAAACAATATGGGTCCCAGAACAGATCCCTGAGGTACCCCACTGGTAACAAGACCATGGTCTGAATATACTCCATTGACTACAACCCTCTGTTGTCTGTCCCTCAGCCATTGCCTAATCCATTCAACAATATGGGAGTCCAAGCACTACCCATCTACATTTACTGGAGTTGGCCATAGACAGTAGTACAGGGAAGAGAGTTCACTAGAATACTGGGGTTTCCTAGAACATTGCAGACCTGGGTCTTCTAGGGTACAGCCACACGGTGGTGGGCCCACAGTGTATCTGCCAGAATTCTACACCACAGCACATGGTGCAGATTTTGTTGGAGAATTCATGACGGAAATGCAGCAGGATTGCAGCAAGTTTCATCCTCTGAATTGCAGAGTGAAATCCGTGGCAGAAATCTGCAAAATAAATTGACACACTGTGGATTTAAAATCCATACCACCGATTATGTGCATATTTTGCTGTGGAAATGTTGTGCAGATTTTGGATGAGAAATCTCATCCACCTTGCTACTGCTTTATTCGCTTTGGAATATCTGCACACCACTTCTTGCACTGGCCATACCCATATGCCTCATTCAAATGTCCGTGATGAAATCTGTGATAAATTGGGACATGAAGATGTCCGTGAAGGATCCGTGTTTGGTCTGTGTGTCTGTTTTTTGCTCTCCTGGTTTGATTCGTGTTTCACGGACACTGTACAGCTGAAAATTATTTTCATAGCATTTTCTCCTAATGGTCTGTGAAACACAGCTGAAATGCAGATGGCATCCGTGTTTTTTGCGCACTTATAGACTATAATGGGCATAATGGATCTGTGAACATAGACAAAATTGAGCATGCTTCAGTGCTAAAACCATGTACCCACAGACCATGCTAAAACATGGATATGTGAATAAACACAATAAAATGAATGGGTATGTGTGATGTCTGCGGAGAACACATACAGCACATCTACGTGATCATCCTTAGTTGGTTTACTAATGTTCAACTAATGTGTCAGACTCTTTTTAGGGTCAGACATTTTCAGTATGAAAATGTGCTGTCAAACATAAAACTTTGAAAGATTGTTCTGATCTGTGGTGCTCCAATATATCTAAAAGTAATGTTCCATCAATAGTGACCCCATTAATCTAACTGCTGTAGGTTGCATTTACATTTTACCAATATTTGTGTCCTTTTCAAGACATTGGACAAATATCTCACTTTGTATGTAATGAGTCTATCTCAAATATTAGTTTCACCTTTTAAGTTGCATTACTAAAATAAATGAACTTTGCACGATATTATAATTTTTCGAGTTTGACCTGTAGAAGGAATAATTCACATCCCCACCTAACCCTTGGTTGAACTTGATGGACTTATGTCTTTTTTCAACCGTATTAACTGTGTAACTATGTACTAATAGAGTTCCAAAAAAAGATGCTCTAAAATTATTTCAAGTAGTTACTAAAACCAACATGTCAGGAGAGCTGACAGATAAAGGGGAGATCCCAAAAATGTAACTGAAGGACGAGAATGCTATTTAATAAAAAGGAACCAGTATTCACTTGTTTAATCCTCCACCATTCTAGCCAAGTACCGCACTTAACAGCAGCAGTCAATCACTGCTGTCACGAACCAACGGGTGTGAACCTACTGTGCCACGTGTCCTACCTCCTCTAAGGGCGTTGTCTAAGTGAACCCCTGGATCTTCACAGTACCCCTGATGGTGGGGATAGACTTTCCTGAGGAGAACACCAGGTCGTAACCTCTTGAGGAGGATAGGCACATGAGGCAGCTGGTCCAGACGGACCAGGAGGTACCTGAGAAAGGTACCAGAGGTGCAGGACCGAAGGATGAGGCAGAGGCATAGTCAGACAGGCAAAAGGTCAGGGCAGGTGGCACAGGTACAGGTCAGGCAATCCGGGTCGGTAACAGGAGAGTCAACGCAAGCAGGTAGGTATATAACAGGTAGCAAAGTCCAGGAATACAGGTACGAGTCAGGAACACAAGAACACAAGCTGAAAACAGGAACCTTAGCAGGGCACAAGGACCTTGACACTGAGGCATCTGGGAAGTGGGCTGAGCCACATATGAGCTGGAGGGCTAGGATAGGTCAGTGAGGTCACATGACCTAACCCATAAAGTCCAGGAAGTGACGCGTGCCGGGCCTGAAGGAAGTACTGCAGGAAGAAACGGCAAGCATGGGCCGGGCTGAGAGCAAACTGTGGAGCAGATCCCAGAACAACAGCACCCACACATACAGAGCCCAGGACTGCAGCAGTGAATGGGAAGCACCGGCCACAGATCACCACTTAACACGGCGCCCGGGACCGCAGCGGTAAGCAGAGGAACAGCAGCGCACTCAGTGGTTACATGGGGTTATCTCTGTAGCCCTGGAAACAAAGGTTGGTGGGAAGCATTGCCTCTTTCTTTATTTTATAACATTCCCGGCCTGCAGCTCAATTTTGGGGATCTCTGAAAACCCTGAGGGAATTTGTCAAAGCACAAAAAAAAAAAAAAAAAAGAAAGCAAGTAGAAAGTCCAATAAATAATCATGATGCTCTGTGCCATCGCTGATTTGGAAACTTGCCTATTGGTAAGATTGGTGATGTCACAAACATTTGTACAGATGAACATATTTACATATGTGCTATGTGATTGATACAATATTATTTAGTTTTTTCCAGGGTTAAATATATCATAAACTGTAAAATACAGAACAGCAGGTGTAGTGATGGCAGTGAATAGAAATTACAGACTTTACCTGCTATAAAGAGCAGCACTAACTAATAAGTGACAGTGTAGAAAGCCTTTAGCCCAGAGATAAATCCAATTGCACTGTCATTTTTTATTTTTATTTACAAGTAGGACGGAATGTAACAGGACGTAATCTGTCTGACACTTGGCTTCTGGTGCTGTACTCTACATTGACTAGACTGAGGGCATTAGTACTGCGTAAGATCACTACCAGCTGTGACACAGTTTAAATTAAAACCCAGACAAGTCTACAGTCACAGATTACAAGAGGACAGATCATCAGATGTTCTTATTTCAAGATCAACTTCCAATACATTTGTGAAGATAAAGCCTACAAAATATACAGAGCACGTAAAAATGCACTCTCTTTTTGTGTAACAGCACATTCACATGACAGGTCGTACACTGCCATTTACGAAACAAAAGACAATCCTTTTGTATTGTGATTTTGCGTTGACTAGAATTAGTTTGGTTTTTACTTTTCTAGTTTTATTTCCATCAATTGTATAACATAAAATAAAGCCATCAACGTGTCAGTTTGACTAGCCTCCATAAGAGACCAGTGTTAGTAGGTCGCCATCACTACCCATCTACATTTACTGGAGTTGGCCATAGACAGTAGTACAGGGAAGAGAGTTCACTAGAATACTGGGGTTTCCTAGAACATTGCAGACCTGGGTCTTCTAGGGCAGTGGTCCCCAACCTTTTTTGCACCAAGGACTGGTTTCATGCAAGACAATTTTCCCAGGGATCGGGTGGGGGGGGGGGGGGGAAGGGGGCGGGGGTTCTGGGGCGGGGCTGACTGATTCACGCGCATAACAAAACACAAGATGCATATTAAAATATATAACACTATATAATGACTATATAAACTGACTATGGTCTCTGCTGCACTGTACCGTATTTTTCGCCCTATAAGATGCACCTAGTTTTAGAGGAGAACAATAAGAAAAAAATATTTTTCATTACACCTCAGGTCAGACCAGCAATCAGACCCCCAATGTTAATCAGACCTCAGATCAGACCCCCAATGGCTCAGATCAACCCCCAAACCTTTAGCCATCTATCAGCCCCCAATGTCAGCCATAAACCCCCCAATGTCAGCCATAACCCCCCCAATGTCAGCCATAAACCCCCCCAATGTCAGCCATAAACCCCCCAATGTCAGCCATAAGCCCCCCAATGTCACCCATAAGCCCCCCAATGTCAGCCATAAGCCCCCCAATGTCAGCCATAAGCCCCCCATTAGCCCCTCATGTCAGCCATAAGCCCCCCATTAGCCCCTCATGTCAGCCATAAGCCCCCCATTAGCCCCTCATGTCAGCCAAAAGCCCCCTATTAGCCCCTCATGTCAGCCATAAGCCCCCATTAGCCCCTCATGTCAGCCATAAGCCCCCCATTAGCCCCTCATGTCAGCCATAAGCCCCCATTAGCCCCTCATATCAGCCATAAGCCCCCCATTAGCCCTTCATGTCAGCCATAAGCCCCCATTAGCCCCTCATGTCAGCCATAAGCCCCCATTAGCCCCTCATGTCAGCCATAAGCCCCCATTAGCCCCTCATGTCAGCCATAAGCCCCCCATTAGCCCCTCATGTCAGCCATAAGCCCCCATTAGCCCCTCATGTCAGCCATAAGCCCCCATTAGCCCCTCATGTCAGCCATAAGCCCCCCATTAGCCATTCATGTCAGCCATAAGCCCCCCATTAGCCCCTCATGTCAGCCATAAGCCCCCTATTAGCCACTCATGTCAGCCATAAGCCCCCCATTAGCCCCTCATGTCAGCCATAAGCCCCCCATTAGCCCCTCATGTCAGCCATAAGCCCCCCATTAGCCCCTCATGTCAGCCATAAGCCCCCCATTAGCCCCTCATGTCAGCCATAAGCCCCCCATTAGCCCCTCATGTCAGCCATAAGCCCCCATTAGCCCCTCATGTCAGCCATAAGCCCCCCATTAGCCCCTCATGTCAGCCATAAGCCCCCATTAGCCCCTCATGTCAGCCATGATTAGCCCCTCATGTCAGCTGTTAGCCCCTCATTAGCCCCTCATGTCAGCCATAAGCCCCCCATTAGCCCCTTTATGTCAGCCCCATGTCCCTCATGTCAGCCATCAGCCCCGGGTGCAAATAAAATAAAATAAAATAAAAAAACCACTTACCTCTCCTGCTCCTGGTCACCATCGCGATCCTCTTCATTCTGCTGTCGGCTGGCTGTGTATAGCGGAGCACAGCGTGAGGTCACAGAGAGACCTCACGCTGTGCGCAGCCATGCACAGCCGAGCCGAGGACCAGGAAGCGGTGATTACAGATCCTTCACCGCTCCCTCGTCCTTCTGTACTAATGAAGCGCTTCCATAATGGAAGCACTTCATTAGTACAGAGTTAAAGACTGCCCTGATCGCCGCGGCCCGGCTAACAATCCTCCACGGCCCGGTCCTGGGCCGCGGCCCGGCGGTTGGGGACCGCTGTTCTAGGGTACAGCCACACGGTGGTGGGCCCACAGTGTATCTGCCGGAATTCTGCACCAGCAAAATCTACAGCAAATGGTGCAGATTTTGTTAAAGAATTCATGACGGAAATGCAGCAGGATTGCAGCAAGTTTCACCCTCTGAATTGCAAAGAGTGAAATCCGTGGCAGAAATGCACAAAATAAATGGACACACTGGATTTAAAATCCATACCACCGATTATGTGCATACTTTGCTGTGGAAATGTGCCAATTTTGGATGAGAAATCTCATCCACCTTGCTACTGCTTTATTCGCTTTGGAATATCTGCACACCACTTCTTGCACTGGCCATACCCATATGCCTCATTCACACGTCCGTGATGAAATCTGTGATAAATTGGTCCATGAAGATGTCCGTGAAGGATCCGTGTTTGGTCTGTGTGTCTGTTTTTTGCTCTCCTGGTGTGATTTGTGTTTCACGGACACTGTACAGCTGAAAATTAATTTTCATAGCGTCTTCTCCTAATGGTCTGTGAAACACAGCTGAAATGCGGATGGCATCCGTGTTTTTTGCGCACTTATAGACTATAATGGGCATAATGGATCTGTGAACATGGACAAAATTGAGCATGCTTCAGTGCTAAAACCATGTACCCACAGACCATGCTAAAACATGGATATGTGAATAAACACAATAAAATGAATGGGTATGTGTGATGTCTGCGGAGAACACATACAGCACATCTACGTGATCATCCTTAGTTGGTTTACTAATGTTCAACTAATGTGTCAGACTCTTTTTAGGGTCAGACATTTTCAGTATGAAAATGTGCTGTCAAACATAAAACTTTGAAAGATTGTTCTGATCTGTGGTGCTCCAATATATCTAAAAGTAATGTTCCATCCATAGTGACCCCATTAATCTAACTGCTGTAGGTTGCATTTACGTTTTACCAATATTTGTGTCCTTTTCAAGACATTGGACAACTCCAATAAGAACTGATGGGTCGATGGACTGCCCTAAAGAACTTTGGAGGCACATTTACTACAGAAACTTCACAGGGTCAATTCCTACCTTTTACTTATTTTGTAAGATTAGACAAGGTACATTTTTCTATCCTGGTTGTCCTCTAAAAATAATACATTCATCTGTTACATCCATATCAAACCATATTAACAATGCTATTACATACTCCTCACGGGCAGTGTACCTAAGGATTTCTTTCATATGATTTCCTGTATGAAGTGGAAATGAGTTTCAGCAGCATTTTTAAAATGTAATAGATTTTTTGTGATAGAGATTAAGGACAGTGCAAAGCAATTTATATTGTACATGTAGGTATCAACCTATGGATGAGAGTTCTAATAGCACATTCAATATGTTATTATCTGTCTTGTTTTCAGAACAGATATCTTCAAGGGAATTCAGAGAACAAAATAAAACTTGTTTTTTCATTAGTTTCTTTGTGTACTGGAGTTTAATATTATTGGACAAACATTGCAAGCATACGTATTATAGCCTTGATCTTAAAGTGTACCTGAGTTTTCAAAAAAAAGTTTACATAATGGCCATGCTTCTTTGTATAATCATAACTGTGAAGGAACAGGTCTTTTTTGGGGTTTTCTTACTGTTCCTTTCAGCCATATCATTCCCTGTTTCAGCTGCACAGCTAGATGCATTTTACTCAGAAGCAGGGGCATATCCCTTTGGTGAAATCTGCGAGCACTGTACTGCTGTGACATCCTTTCCCTTCCCACTATGTTTGTTTTCAGCTATGAAGCTCACAGAACAGATGAGGAGGGGGGAATGACAATTACAGACACAAAGGAGGCTCCTAAAATCTTCAAGACCTGTGTAGAAGCAGTTTTATTTTTTATAAGGCTAGCTCTGACATGCCCCCATTTCCTGTGAGTCATCTTCCGAGTCTCTTTTACTAGGGACAACAGGCAGTGGACGGCAAATTAGGTAGAATTAAGACCTGTAGTAACCATGACTTTACAGCTTTTTCTTTCAGGGGGATGTAGGCATATTTTGTAAATAAAGTGATTAAGAAATTTGCAAATTACACCAAATAAATGAAATACAATTGTATTAAAGTACAGCGACTCTTTAGTTATCATAAAGCATAAAGCTACTCAGAAACAGAAATATTTCTAACACCAAAAAAATCTATGAGGGATTTTAAAGTATAACTGTCGTATTATTTTTTTTTTTTTGTATTGGATTGTGGGAATTAATATAACTTTGGTGGCCCTATTTAAATTTTTCACTGTGTACTCTTAATTCCACAGTTTTGTCCCCTGTACTGCCTACTTTTACCTGTGCTTAAAATAGAGTTGCTAGGCATGGTCCGTCCTTCATAGAAGGACGGAGGACGCTGCGTGCAAGGTCAGATTACTGACAGCCAGGGACTGTAAGTAAATGATTAAAGCTAGGTCCTCCCCAGCAGCTGATAACAGTGCCTGGGCTGTGTGCACTTCTCCCTGTCCCTGCACTTGGCAGACGCTCCCTCACTCAGCAGAGCTGGAGAAGTAGAGTTGAATCAGCGCACAACAGGGAAGGGAGATCTGCCGCCTGCTCAGTGTATAAATGGAAGCAACATGTGGTAAGAGGACCCCTTTGTGCTGCAGGAGATTAACCCTTTAGGGGGAGGGCTCTGGTTACTGACACTTTTGGGGGGCTGTTGTTACTGGCTAGTGAGGGCAGGCGGGATTAGCCTCAGGGTGAGGGCAGTGGCGGCCATCTTAACTGAATAGTGAGATTGCAGTTTTATGCAGACTGGTTGCTAAGGGCTGAATCTTATTAAATATGGGGTAAGTCAGTCTAATAGTAACTGATTCTGGAATATCATGTTATTAGTAACTGCATATATGAAAATTGAAATTAGGGTCTAAGTGTGACAGTTATCCTTTAAGTAAATGTCTGATTAGACATTAGATATGATAAGAGGAGAATAAGCTGCTGCCAGACTCGCCTCTTCCACCCCCAACATCTGCCATATTGAGAGACTCTCGAGACCCCCATACACATTAGTTCGCTGAGGTTCAGCTGACTTTCCTTTAATATGTATTGACCACTTAAAGTGGAACTGTCATTACATTTATTTTATTTTTTAATGTGTAGGGCAAGGGATTGTGATTATTTTTGCAGTATACTTTATTTGTTGAATTTGCACTTTTTCATGACCAAACTGCCTCTGAAGTTACATAGTTACATAGTTAATAGAGTTGAAAAAAGACATAAATCCATCAAGTTCAACCAAGGGATAGGTGGGGATGTGAATCCCAGAAGGAAGTGAGACTCAGATTTCTACAGATTTTCATAAGCATTTATGTAATTTACTTTTAAGAATAGATCTAAACCCTTTTTAAAACTGTCCACTGTTCCTGCTGTGACCACGTCCTGAGGAAGTCTATTCCACAGATTCATAGTTCTTACAGTAAAGAAGCTTTGACGCTTCTGGAGACTGAACTTTTTCTTCTCCAGTCGGATGCCGTGCCCCCTTGTCTTGAGGGCATTTTACATAGAACACTTTTTCACTGTATTTTTTGTATGGCCCATTTGTATAGGTTAATCATGTCCCCCCTTAAACGTCTCTTCTCAAGACTAAATACCTCACTATTCCCTACCTCCGGCACCTTTTTCCTATAGTATACAAGCACAGCGATCGCTGCTGGATTACAGTAACCAGCAATGTATAATATGATGGAAAAATGAATTGGCCATTAAAGGAAGCAATATGGACAATCACAATACATTAGTAAGCTCCTTGTATTAACTTTCTCTACTTGATAAATGCCATTTGCTGAAGTGACACAACCCCTTTAAATGTCTTTTTAGTAACTACTTGCATTTCCTATGTAATAGCAATTCTTATAACTCTATGTTGTGTCATTCCTTTATTACTCCCATTAGAGGTTTTTTTAATGAATTGCCAGCAATCTGCAATAAAAGTCCATCTGGGTGTTACCAGTGGTGGGTGTGTCCCTGCACAGTCTGACAATGACAGCACTGATTGGATATTGTCACACTGCGCAGGGACACCCCCCAACTGGGAATAATGGAGGAATGGCACATCATAATGTTATATGAAAAATTGCTTCAGAATTGTTTTTACCTGGGGAATGCAAGTAGTTACTAAATAGACACGTCAGGAGACGTGGCAGGTCCTCTTTAAGAAATAACATTTCCAGCTTGGCTATTAGGGATCTGTTTGATGAAAGCTTGCCTGTCTGAAATGATGACCAGCAAAACTGTTAATGTGGCTCATATGACTTAAAAATAAGGACAGCATTACTCTTGTCACATTTGTATATTTGCACTTCCTTATGCAGAAGAGTAATCCAACAAAGCGGCCACACAAGCCTTAGAAAAGTACAGTCAATCAGGAACAGATGCTACCCCAACCAAGTGCCCAAAGGCAGCTGTTGGAAGGAAAGTAAGACCCTGTCATGCTGCCATATGTCTTTACTTGCTGACACTCGTCTGATTAAATGTAATGGAAAAATGGCGGTAGTGGAATTTATGGAAATGACCGGACTGGAAGGGGGGAGAAAGGGGGGCCCCTAAGGGTAGGCCCACATGACGGGGGGTTTGGTTAGTGAGCCCCAGGGAGATTAGGATTGGGGTAGCAGGGGGTGGGGTGGATGCAGGGGGGTCGTATTGGTGGGTTTGAGCAGGAGGGGAGGAGCGTAGGGGTTAAATAGAGTAGGGGGACAGTGGACGGTAGCCATTTTGGTTACCTGAGAAAGCTGGCCAGACCTGTTGCAGAGATGGAGCAGTTGGAAGCGGCGATTCAGGAGCTGCGGGCGGCAGCAGCGGTCCACGGATCGGCATGGGCCCAGGAGCAGGTTCGGTTGTTGCTGAGGGGGGAGGCTGAGGCTTCTGTCTTGCCTCAGCCACCTTTAATACGGCCGCGGCGGGCAAGGCCGCCGGCGCGCTTTAGTCCTTCTTCATCCCCCCCTCGGGCTCAGCGCCGTGTCCGGAGCCCTTCACAGGACCCTTCACGTCGGGCGCCTCCGGTGCCAGCTGCTTCAAGGCCCCGACGTGGAAGGAATCCAATTGGTAGGCGGAGCCCCAGGGGTGGCCGGGCCCGGCCATCTCCTTCATCCAGCGGCAGCGGCGGGGGTTCTGGACCAGGTGCGGCGGGGGCCCCCCTAACTCCTGGCAGGGGGGTGACCGCCCGGCGTGGGAGGAATAGGCTGCAATACGGGGCTGCTGCAAGGGAAGGAGAAACGAGCAGCAGGCCCTCCGTTCAGTGTGTGAGGGGTAGCTCCGCCCACAGTAGCTCCGCCCACCGTGCCTCAGTTAACCCTAGCGTCCCTGGTCTGAGGCTGGCCAGGGGACAGGCAGAAGGGAGAAGATGCAGCAGGACGGATCCAGATTGCCATAGAGAGTGCTGCCTTGCTGCTGACTCCAGCTCTGCCAGGAGGCAGAGTGAAGAGGAGAGCTCTGCCCCTCAGGATCCAGTCGTGGAGAGACGCATCGTCCCTGGTACCAGCGTTTCCAGGGGACAGTATGAAGATGGACTGGCGGCGGGATCCAAAGATCTGCCTCAAGGGACGGTTCGTCTGGAGTCAGGAATCGCGGCTGATGGGGACACAGCACCCAGGCAGCCAGGTGAGATTACTTGGGGACCGTTAGCTCAGGTAATGCAGGGCATGGGGGTTGGGGGGGGGGGTAGTGGCCCGCAGGCGGATGTCAGCAGGGGTTTAGGGCAATTGTTGGGGGGTTTGGCGGGATTGATGGCCAGTTGGGAGGTGGCGGGGGGATCCCCTTTACAGGCGTGGGGTGTACAGGGTCCGTCGGGAGGTTTCGGGTTGGGGGGTGAGCCTCGGCGGGCATTACCGGGAGTGGGGGTGTCAGTGCAGACGCAGGCGGGGGCTGAGGCGGAGGAGGAGACGGTGCGGGTAGACGATAAGGCAAAGGGAGAGGTGTATGTTTGCTTTGAGGGGCCTTTGGGGGCTCATTTGAAGGCGGAGGTGCGGGAGCGGATTTGGAAGGGGGAGTATGTAGAGATTTTTTCTTTGCTCCCCTTGGAGAGGTTTAATCTAGATAGGGCAAAAAAGGACGAGGGTAAAAAAGATGAGGAGGAAAAACGACGGTTCAGGTTGATTCCACGGACGTTTGCTAATTGGTTGCAGGCGTTCGCTATTTTGGCGAGTGTGATTGGGGAGAAGGCGCCGGAAAATTGTTCGGCGCTGTTTTGTTATCTCGATGCTATAGGCGAAGCGTATAGGGTTTACGGGGGGGTTGCCTGGTTGCGTTACGATGAACAATTCCGGCAGAGAAAAGCGGTGCGTCCAGACATAAGGTGGGATCACAAAGATATTGCCTTATGGCTGAGGGTGACGGCACCTGTTAGATCTGGGCAGCCCTTTCGGGGGGAAGGAGGGAGCGGGGGGTCTTCCAGCATGGCGTCGGCCTCAGCAAGAGGCTTGTGCTTTGCCTTTAATGAAGGAAACTGTAGATTCGGGGTTAAATGCAAATTTAAACACGAATGCTCAGGTTGTGGGGGGAACCATGGAGCGGCAAGATGCTTTAGGGGTGGGAAGCAGAAAGGGGACGCCAATAGCAAAGGGGGCGACGCCGGTCAGACTGGAAAGCATGGTGCCTTTTCTCGCTAGGTATCCGGATAGGGCAGCGGCGGTATTGCTTGAGGCAGGGTTTGGGGAGGGGTTTAGGATTCCATTTGTACCAGGGGGGGCAGTGTTGTTAAAAAAGAATTTGCGTTCGGCTAGGGAGCATTCGGAGGTGGTGACGGATAAACTAAATAAGGAAGTGTTGTTGGGTCGGATGGCGGGCCCGTTTCACGAGCCGCCTTTTGCGGATTTGCGAGTGTCACCGCTGGGAGTGGTCCCTAAGAAGGAGGTGAATAAGTTTCGGCTTATTCATCACCTGTCTTTTCCAAAGGGTTCTTCGGTCAATGATGGTATTGACCCCGCACTTTGTACGGTGGTATATACGTCATTTGATGCAGCGGTCGCGTGGGTAAAGCGCTTTGGGGCGGGGGCACTCCTAGCAAAGACGGATATTGAAGCGGCGTTTAGGTTACTGCCGGTACATCCGGATTGTCACCATTTGTTAGGCTGTTTTTGGGAGGGGGGTTTCTTTGTGGACCGATGCTTGCCCATGGGGTGTCATGTGCCTACTTCGAAACGTTCAGTTCGTTTCTGGAATGGGCTGTGATAGACTCATCAGGTTGTGCATCTCTGATTCACTACCTGGATGATTTTTTGTGTATAGGCCCCCCGGGTTCGCGGGTGTGTTCCTTGTTGTTGGAAACGTTACGTTCGCTTTTTGGTTGGTTTGGGGTTCCGTTGGCGGCGGAAAAAACGGAGGGTCCGGTAACGGTATTGAGTTTCTTGGGGATTGTGATTGATTCCGAAAAGATGGAGTGTAGACTGCCAGTAGATAAATTAGAGGATTTAAGAGGGAATTTGGTGAATGCCCAGAGGAAGAAGAAGTTGCAGCTACGGGAGCTTCAATCATTGTTAGGGAAACTTAATTTTGCTTGCCGGGTCATGCCTATGGGAAGGGTTTTCTGTAGACGACTGGCTAGGGCGACAGCAGGTGTGGTTTCGCCTCGTCACTACATTCGGCTGGGGAAGGAATTGCGGGCGGACTTAAAGGTGTGGTTGTCATTTTTGGAAAAGTATAACGGTCGGTCGTTATTTATGGGGGATGTGATGGACTCGTTTGACTTTGAGCTGTTTACAGATGCGGCGGGTGGTTCCGGTTTTGGTGCATTTTGTGGTGGCCAATGGTGTGCTGGGCAGTGGCCGGTAGGGTGGTTTGAGCGCGGTTGGGTGAGGAATTTGGCGTTATTGGAGCTCTTCCCAATTGTGGTGGCGGTGTTATTGTGGGGGGACCGTTTTCGGAATAGGAAGATTCGTTTTCACTGTGATAACATGGGGGTGGTGCAGGCTATAAATGTTTGTCGGCATCTTCGCCTTTAGTGGTACGGCTTCTTCAGCGGTTGGTGTTGGAGTGCCTGTCGCTTAATGCCTGGGTGGTGGCGGTGCATGTCCCGGGGGTGGAGAACTGTATTGCTGACGCCCTCTCTCGTTCACAGTGGGATCGTTTTCGTCAGTTGGCTCCGGACGCGGAAGCTACGGGCCTACCTTGTCCGGCTTGCCTGTGGGATCTGCTGGAAGAACCGTGAATGGGCTCATTCAAGCGTCGTTGGCGCCCGGTACGTGGGCTATGTATGTCAGAGCTTGGGATCATTGGGAGGCTTGGTGTGTGGATCTGGGGGCTAGGATGGAGGATTTGGAGGTAGCGTTGTTGATGTTTTTGGGCCATTGTAAGGAAGAGGGATGGTCAGTTAGTAAAATTAATGGTTGTATGGCTGGGCTGGCTTTCGGTTTTAAAATGAGACGGATGTTTGATTTTACTAAGTCGTTTCTGGTGGTGCAGGTGTTAAAAGGATGGCGTAGGCTGCGATCATGGGTGGATACCAGGAGGCCGGTATCGTTTGCGTTATTGTTGGAATTGGGGGAGCAGTTGAGGGGTGTGTGTAATTCAGTGAAGGAGGTCCGTTTGTTTAGACTGGCTTTTTCGCTGGCGTTCTTTGGGGCGCTTCGTTTGGGTGAACTAGTTTGTCCGTCGGTGTATAGACCGGGGGGGTTGATGAGGGATGATGTGGATTTGTTTCCGGATAGGGTGGAGTTCGTTATCCGTAGATCAAAGAACGATGTGGAGGGTCGGGGTCATAGGGTGGTGTTGTTTGCGGTGGAGGATTGTGATATGTGTCCGGTCAGCTGTCTTCGGGAGTATGGTTCACGGGTGGAGGTGGGGCTAGGTCCACTGTTAGTTCACGCGGATGGGTCCTATTTGTCCCGTTTTCAATTTTCGGCAGTGTTTGCAAAATGTTTGCAGGGGTTGGGGCTGGATCGGGAGGGGTACTCCAGTCATTCGTTTAGGATTGGTGCAGCCACTGAAGCAGCAAGGCTGGGTTTGGGGGATGAGGTCATAAAACGCATAGGACGATGGGAATCTACGCGTTTTAGGTCATATGTTCGGCTGAATCGTTTATAAAAATAAAAAAAAGAGGGGGGGATGACATTTTGCTTTATGTTGGCAGTGTTGTTCTTGCATTATTTTTCTCGTTTCAGGTGCAGCACCCGCCCTGGTGTGGATTTTGGGACACTCCTATGTTTTCTGGGGGGCCGTTCGGGCAGCAGTTCGGCCGGACGGTCAGCAACTAGGTTTCGACAGGGCGTCGGTGGTGGTAAGATGGATAGGGCGCAGGGGCATGATTTGGAGAGGGGTGCTGCCGGAAGTGCATCGTTTTGCTCGGATGGATAGGGCACCTGACGTGTTGGTGATCCACGCGGGTGGAAATGATTTGGCTGCGAGACCTATCAGGGAGCTGGTGAAAGATATAAAATGGGACATGTTGCGGTTGTGGTCATTGTTCCCTGGGTTGGTGACCGTGTGGTCAGACATAGTACCGAGGCGAGTCTGGAGGGAGGCGAGGTCGTTGGAGGCGGTAAATAAGGCTCGGGTTAAAGTTAATCGGGCGGTTGGGCGGTTTATGGCACGGAACGGGGCAGTGGTGGTCAGGCATAGGGACTTGGAGAGCGGGGTTGGTTCCTTTTGGAGAGCGGACGGGGTGCACCTGAATGCAGTAGGGGTGGATATGTGGAGCCTGGCGCTGCAGGAGGGTATTGAGGTGGCCCTGAGGATGTGGAGGAACGCACAGAGTTGAGGAGTCTAATCTGTGCGTTGGTGGCGGTGGGGGGTCCTTGGAGTTGGTTACGGTGGAGCTGGAGGACATTGGGAGGGCCCCCACGGTTGGGGCTGGACTCCCATGGTGGCCCAGCTGTTGAGGGGGGGGCCATTCTGTGGTGCTTCCGAGCTGGGGGTCACGGCTGGAGGCAAAATGGCTCACCCCGGATCAGCAGCTGGGGGGTTTGTGGGGCTCTAAGGACCTCCCCCGTTAGGAGGAGTCATTGTTATGGTTTATGTTATGTTGTATTTATATTAATAAACGGCTGCTGTGGCCAATATATTCCAACAGGTGTCTGAGTCTTTTTGGGATAGTTGGGTATGTTGGTATATGGTGGGGGCGGAACAGGTGAGAACAGTTAGTTGTAGTAGGGGCGAGCAAAATATGACCAATACCCCCGTCAGGAAATGGCCTGACTGGAAGGGGGGAGAAAGGGGGGCCCCTAAGGGTAGGCCCACATGACGGGGGGTTTGGTTAGTGAGCCCCAGGGAGATTAGGATTGGGGTAGCAGGGGGTGGGGTGGATGCAGGGGGGTCGTATTGGTGGGTTTTAGCAGGAGGGGAGGAGCGTAGGGGTTAAATAGAGTAGGGGGACAGTGGACGGTAGCCATTTTGGTTACCTGAGAAAGCTCCCTCCCACCCTCCCTTTTAAGTTTGGATGGGGGGGGCGAGGCGATGTGTGCATGGGGAGATGGGATCGGTCTTGTCACAGTGGCGTTGGCGGTGGGGGGTCCTTGGAGTTGGTTACGGTGGAGCTGGAGGACATTGGGAGGGCCCCCACGGTTGGGGCTGGACTCCCATGGTGGCCCAGCTGTTGAGGGGGGGGCCATTCTGTGGTGCTTCCGAGCTGGGGGTCACGGCTGGAGGCAAAATGGCTCACCCCGGATCAGCAGCTGGGGGGTTTGTGGGGCTCTAAGGACCTCCCCCGTTAGGAGGAGTCATTGTTATGGTTTATGTTATGTTGTATTTATATTAATAAACGGCTGCTGTGGCCAATATATTCCAACAGGTGTCTGAGTCTTTTTGGGATGGTTGGGTATGTTGGTATATGGTGGGGGCGGAACAGGTGAGAACAGTTAGTTGTAGTAGGGGCGAGCAAAATATGACCAATACCCCCGTCAAGAAAATTTAAAGTAACAGTAAATTAGCTGAAGGTGGAGTTAAATTTGCATAGTCTACATTTTCAGCTCTAATGTGAAAGAACATGAGTACAACTTTTAACACCAAACTGATATATAATAGCACTGTACTTTACACTCTGAGAGCACATCTACAGATAAGCCAGACCTTACAGTGTAGCAAACTAATGCACAACTTAAGAAAACCAGTCAGTATCTGGTGTGGTCACTATTTGCCTCACGCAGTGCAACACATCTCCGTCGCATAGAGTTGATCAGGTTGTTGATTGTGGCCTGTGGAATGTTGGTCCACTCCTCTTCAATAGCTGTGCGAAGTTACAGAATATTGGCAGGAACTGGAACACGCTGTCGTGTACGCCGATCCAGAGCATCCCAAACATGCTTAATGGGTGACATGTCCAGGAATTGTGTACATATCATTGCAATATGGGGCCGTGCATTATCATGCTGCAACATGAGGCATGAGGTGATGGTCGTGGATGAATGGCACAACAATGGGCCTCAGGATCTCGTCACAGTATCTCTGTGCATTCAAAATGCCATCAATAAAATGCACCTGTGTTCGTTGTCCATTACATACGCCCACTTCATTAATGAAGCTTGCGGAGCAGGAGAGTGACTGACTAAGTGACGTTACGATGCCGGCCTGCCTGCTAGCTTGATAGTGAGTACTACTACAGACAATTACAGCAGTTTAACAAAGCAGAGCCACTTGTTGAGGATTACATGAATAATCTTTACATATGAAGACTGCTGTGAGCAGGGCCCGTTGTAGTAAGGGTCACTATTTACACAGGGACATGAGAAGAAACAGAGGGGACCAGCATAAGATTCTATATACCCTCTGTGTCATCAACATATCCCCCCCATAACAATTTCATCCACAGATCCCCCCATAACAGTGTCATCCACCGATCCCCCATAACAGTGTCATCCACCGATCCCCCCCATTACAGTGTCATCCACAGATCCCCCCATAACAGTGTCATCCACAGATCCCCCATAACAGTGCGCCATCACAGAACCCCCTCCATAACAGTGTCATCCACAGATCCCCCATAATAGTGTCATCCACAGACCACCATTAGTTCAAAACCCACCAAAAGCACACTTATTGGTTCAAAATATTTTTTTTCTTATTTTCCTCCTCAAAAATCCAGGTGCGTCTTATCATCAGGTGTGTCTCATAAAGCGAAAAATACGGTAACTTCTGTATATTTTAGGTCATCAATATCAGATCGCTGGAGATCCAACAAACGGTACCCCCAGCTGTTTTAAGCAGCCCCAACGCTAGAAACTTTACAGTGTATGTTACTGAAAGTAGACAGCTCTGTACAATGCGTAGTGACTACGCCAGGTTATGCAGCTCAGGTCCAATTCAAGTGAAAAGCCAGCGACAGCAGCTACACAGTGTATAGAGCCTTCTGCTTTTGACTTTTAGTCTCTGGCACAAATACAGGCTGAAACAGCTGATCGGTGGGGGTGCCCAGTGTCGGACCCCTAACCATCTGATACTGATAACCTATCCTTAGGAGAACCCAATTATTTTTAACATTATTTGTGTCTGATTAGGAGACTTTCTTTTGTGAACTGTAATGTAATACCATATGTCTGTATGACATTACATTACAGCCTATGCATGTAAGGATGCCTTCATCCGCAACAGATTTTGTTCCAGAAAGTTTTCAGTTCTATTCATTTTAATGGGGTTGTTTTGGTGGCAAGCATATGGATTTCTTGTGTAACAACTGTACGTAGGGACAGACAAGGACAGTGAACCCTAAGGCTAGAAACCAGCCCACTTTCCCCACCTACTTGCAGTACAAGCCCTAGATAGCTAGACCGCAACTGGTAAACAGTCCCTACACTATTTAACTTCTGAGATGGACAAACAAAGACAGATAAACACAATATCAGAGTCATATGTAAATGAGTCAAAACCAGACGGGCTATGCAGTACCAAACAGAAGACAAGCCAATAAAGCACAGGAACAAGAACCAGGAACACAGCTAGTACGTCCAAAGGCTATCACTGGCATTGGCGTATGGCCAGGAAGGGATTTAAATATAGCGTTGAGTCCCTGGATCAGAATCTGATAGTTTCATGACTCGGCACTCCATTAGTCAGAAACACTAGCACACAGTAAAAGAGCATCTTCCCCAGCACACCCGTTGCTGGGAGAAACAGAGCATTGCAACCTATTACTAAGGATGCGGTTGTATCAACAGGGGACGTGGCTCAGCAGCGCGTCATTCCTGATGTGGCCGTACGGAGGCTGAGAATCACGCCGCTGGATCCCAGGCAGGTAAGTTACATCTGGTCACCTGAATTTACTGTATGTAACAAAATCTGCTGCATATAGGCACCCTAAAACCACTGGCAACTTTTAGGGCATACCTAAGATGTGCTCTACTAGGGTCTTACAATGGATAGCTTTGGGGACATTTGGGGGGCCCCAGGTTGATAGTTTAAATTGTCAGTCCAGTTCTGTGGCTGGCAGTGGATGAAGTGACAAAGGGAGCCCTAGCCCTTTATCAGCACCACATTACTGGACATGGGATGTCCACACTATGTACCTGCAGATCTGCAAATCAGTTTTCTGTGCACACAAAGTAAAACCTCTCAACGGCAGATGCAACCAATTAAATGATAGACAGCTGAGGTGCGGGGTGGGGGTGGGGTGGGGGCTGTTTACATGCTTGGGGTCCATCTGAACCCCCCACATACCTACCAGCGAGGGCAGAAGTATTTTGTGGGCATTCTTCCTGGCGGTGCGATACCACACTTTTAGGATGTCTACAGTATTGATTCTTATACTTATATTCTCATATTGATTCTTATATTTTTTATGTGAATATTATATGCATTTATTATGTCAGCAGAGTTTATCATTAGATATCTTTGTACACTGATTACTTTATGTAATTATTGATGTCACTTGTATTTTGTCACTACAGGGAGTGCAGAATTATTAGGCAAGTTGTATTTTTGAGGATTAATTTTATTATTGAACAACAACCATGTTCTCAATGAACCCAAAAAACTCATTAATATCAAAGCTGAATATTTTTGGAAGTAGTTTTTAGTTTGTTTTAGTTTTAGCTATTTTAGGGGGATATCTGTGTGTGCAGGTGACTATTACTGTGCATAATTATTAGGCAACTTAACAAAAAACAAATATATACCCATTTCAATTATTTATTTTTACCAGTGAAACCAATATAACATCTCAACATTCACAAATATACTTTTCTGACATTCAAAAACAAAACAAAAACAAATCAGTGACCAATATAGCCACCTTTCTTTGCAAGGACACTCAAAAGCCTGCCATCCATGGATTCTGTCAGTGTTTTGATCTGTTCACCATCAACATTGCGTGCAGCAGCAACAACAGCCTCCCAGACACTGTTCAGAGAGGTGTACTGTTTTCCCTCCTTGTAAATCTCACATTTGATGATGGACCACAGGTTCTCAATGGGGTTCAGATCAGGTGAACAAGGAGGCCATGTCATTAGATTTTCTTCTTTTATACCCTTTCTTGCCAGCCACGCTGTGGAGTACTTGGACGCGTGTGATGGAGCATTGTCCTGCATGAAAATCATGTTTTTCTTGAAGGATGCAGACTTCTTCCTGTACCACTGCTTGAAGAAGGTGTCTTCCAGAAACTGGCAGTAGGACTGGGAGTTGAGCTTGACTCCATCCTCAACCCGAAAAGGCCCCACAAGCTCATCTTTGATGATACCAGCCCAAACCAGTACTCCACCTCCACCTTGCTGGCGTCTGAGTCGGACTGGAGCTCTCTGCCCTTTACCAATCCAGCCACGGGCCCATCCATCTGGCCCATCAAGACTCACTCTCATTTCATCAGTCCATAAAACCTTAGAAAAATCAGTCTTGAGATATTTCTTGGCCCAGTCTTGACGTTTCAGCTTGTGTGTCTTGTTCAGTGGTGGTCGTCTTTCAGCCTTTCTTACCTTGGCCATGTCTCTGAGTATTGCACACCTTGTGCTTTTGGGCACTCCAGTGATGTTGCAGCTCTGAAATATGGCCAAACTGGTGGCAAGTGGCATCTTGGCAGCTGCACGCTTGACTTTTCTCAGTTCATGGGCAGTTATTTTGCGCCTTGGTTTTTCCACACGCTTCTTGCGACCCTGTTGACTATTTTGAATGAAACGCTTGATTGTTCGATGATCACGCTTCAGAAGCTTTGCAATTTTAAGAGTGCTGCATCCCTCTGCAAGATATCTCACTATTTTTGACTTTTCTGAGCCCGTCAAGTCCTTCTTTTGACCCATTTTGCCAAAGGAAAGGAAGTTTCCTAATAATTATGCACACCTAATATAGGGTGTTGATGTCATTAGACCACACCCCTTCTCATTACAGAGATGCACATCACCAAATATGCTTAATTGGTAGTAGGCTTTCGAGCCTATACAGCTTGGAGTAAGACAACATGCATAAAGAGGATGATGTGGTCAAAATACTCATTTGCCTAATAATTCTGCACGCAGTGTATACATATCAATTATTTATGTCTCCATAGCTTTATTCACATAGATGTACTTTTTAAAAAAATTTTTATGAATATAGACAGTTTTTTATACATGTTCTTTGTGACACTGAGTGTTGGTTGCTCCGCCCAGGTGCACTCAATATTAGTGGGATTTTTTTTGTTTCCCTCTAATATCTCTCAGCAATACTGATTTTTACATACCGGTATTTATATTTTGTGCCATTATGGATAAAATAAATGATGTATTTTTACTCTGGTTTTTTGTGGTTGAAGATATATTTATGAGCAAGGGTCCATATTATACTATTGTGAGCATATGTAGGTGTTATTACATGTTTGGGGTCTGTCTGAACCCTCCGCATAGCTGCCAGCAGCGAGGGGAGAAGTATGTTGTGCATGCACTGTGGTATTTCATTCTGCTGCAGCTGTATTTTGTGCTGCACTAAGGTATTGCTGGCTTCACCTTCTGTCAATTTAGAACCTCCTACAAAATGAGGCCCCTTTTACTTTTTTCCTGGCCCACTCTAAGTTCCCAGCCTGCCCCTGCGGAACAGTGTTGCTATAGAGAAGTAGAGGGGGTTGTACACTCACCTAAAGAATTATTAGGAACACCTGTTCTATTTCTCATTAATGCTAGTCAACCAATCACATGGCAGTTGCTTCAATGCATTTAGGGGGTGGTCCTGGTCAAGACAATCTCCTGAACTCCAAACTGAATGTCAGAATGGGAAAGAAAGGTGATTTAAGCAATTTTGAGCGTGGCATGGTTGTTGGTGCCAGACGGGCCGGTCTGAGTATTTCACAATCTGCTCAGTTACTTGGATTTTCACGCACAACCATTTCAAGGGTTTACAAAGAATGGTGTGAAAAGGGAAAAACATCCAGTATGCGGCAGTCCTGTGGGCAAAAATGCCTTGTGGATGCTAGAGGTCAGAGGAGAATGGGCCGACTGATTCAAGCTGATAGAAGAGCAACGTTGACTGAAATAACCACTCGTTACAACCGAGGTATGCAGCAAAGCATTTGTGAAGCCACAACACGCACAACCTTGAGGCGGATGGGCTACAACAGCAGAAGACCCCACCGGGTACCACTCATCTCCACAAATAGGAAAAAGAGGCTACAATTTGCACGAGCTCACCAAAATTGGACTGTTGAAGACTGGAAAAATGTTGCCTGGTCTGATGAGTCTCGATTTCTGTTTAGACATTCAAATGGTAGAGTCCGAATTTGGCGTAAACAGAATGAGAACATGTATCCATCCTCTGATGGCTACTTCCAGCAGGATAATGTCACCATGTCACAAATCTTGAATCATTTCAATTTGGTTTCTTGAACATGACAATGAGTTCACTGTACTAAAATGGCCCCCACAGTCACCACATCTCAACCTAATAGAGCATCTTTGGGATGTGGTGGAACGGGAGCTTCGTGCCCTGTATGTGCATCCCTCAAATCTCCATCAACTGCAAGATGCTATCCTATCAATATGGGCCAACATTTCTAAAGAATGCTATCAGCACCTTGTTGAATCAATGCCACGTAGAATTAAGGCAGTTCTGAAGGCAAAAGGGGGTCCAACACCGTATTAGTATGGTGTTCCTAATAATTCTTTAGGTGAGTGTATATAGGCAATGTATAACATAGACAGAAGGCTGTGACATATTATGTGGAAAGCTTTGACATACCTAACTGAATAAATCTATAGTGGGTTATAGTTAGCTTTACTTAAGAAGTATGCATCGGAACTCTGGTAAATGGCACACAGTATTGTGTGAACAGGAACATACATCAGTATAGGTGCTTTCCATTATAGATGGTCCATTTGATGACTGCTCTTGGCCACACTGCTTTTCTAGACACTTTTCAAAACTGTCTAGTAAGTTATAAAAAGTGTCTAAAGCACAAAATAGATTTGGAACACGGCAAGTAGGGTATGCTACATTTTTTCCCCCTGAAATTCGTGCTTGAATTCCTCCATATTTTCCTTAGTTATTTTCTCCCTATGTAGTATTCTCTCTGTGTTATGACTGGTATAGGTACTATTAGGTAGTCACTATTTATATGAATAATTATATACACTAAGACACGCTATTTTAAATGCACTATGGCTACGACTATTACCAGTATATGTTAGTTACACATAGGTATATATTTATTATGGCAGACAGTACTTTATGTGCTACTATATAAGTGCACTATGACTGGTACAACTATGTGGAAAATGTACCACCAAAAATAAAACAAATAAATAAATAAAATATAAATGAAACGCGTGTTAGGGCTAGGACCTGCTGTGTGTGGTTGGTATTTCATATGCACTAATGCTCTTTATTGTTATTGTTATTTATTTACATCTATGGTGGAGTTTTTTTGTGAAATCTATTCCTTGATATTGTTTGCACTAAGCAATTTATGTACAGAACCTTTTTTCTATGTAACCATCTCAGGGCCCCTAATGTAATATACAGTTGCAAGAAAAAGTATGTGAACCCTTTGCAATGATATGGATTTCTGCAAAAATTAGTCATAAAATGTGATCTGATCTTGATCTAAGTCACAACAATAGACAATCACAGTCTGCTTAAACTAATAACACACAAATAATTAAATGTTACCAGTTTTTTTTTAACACACCATGTAAACATTCACAGTGCAGGTGGAAAAAGTATGTGAACCCTTGGATTTAATAACTGGTTGAACCTCCTTTTGCAGCAATAACTTCAACCAAACGTTTCCTGTAGTTGCAGATCAGACGTGCACAATGGTCAGGAGTAATTCTTGACCATTCCTCTTTACAGAACTGTTTCAGTTCAGCAATATTCTTGGGATGTCTGGTGTGAATCGCTTTCTTGAGGTCATGCCACAGCATCTCAATCGGGTAGAGGTCAGGATTCTGACTGGGCCACTCCAGAAGGCGTATTTTCTTCTGTTTAAGCCATTCTGTTGTTGATTTACTTCTATGCTCTTGATAAACTTGGGAATTATTTTTTCCTTCGATGATAGCAATCCGTCCAGGCCCTGACGCAGCAAAGCAGCCCCAAACCATGATGCCCCCACCACCATACTTCACAGTTGGAATGAGGTTTTGATGTTGGTGTGCTGTGCCTCTTTTTCTCCACACATAGTGTTGGTGTTTCTTCCAAACAACTCAACTTTGATTTAATCTGTCCACAGAATATTTTGCCAGTACTGCTGTGGAACATCCAGGTGCTCTTGTGCAAACTGTAAACGTGCAGCAATGTTTTTTGGACAGCAGTGGCTTCCTCTGTTGTATCCTCCCATGAAATCCATTCTTGTTTAGATTTTTACGTATCGTAGATTCGCTAACAGGGATGTTAGCATATGCCAGAGACTTTTGTAAGTCTTTAGCTGACACTCTAGGATTCTTCTTCATCTCATTGAGCAGTCTGCACTGTGCTCTTGCAGTCATCTTTACAGGACGGCCACTCCTAGGGAGAGTAGCAGCCGTGCTGAACTTTCTCCATTTATAGACCATTTGTCTTACCGTGGACTGATGAACAGCAAGGCTTTTGGAGATACTTTTATAACCCTTTCCAGCTTTATGCAAGTCAACAATTCTTAATCGTAGGTCTTCTGAGAGCTCTCTTGTACAAGGCATCATTCACATCAGGCAATGCTTCTTGTGAAAAGCAAACCCAGAACTGGTGTGTGTTTTTTATAGGGCAGGGCAGCTGTAACCAACACCTCCAATCTCTACTCATTGATTGGACTCCAGTTGGATGACACCTCACTCCAATTAGCTCTTGGAGATGTCATTAATCTAGGGGTTCACATACTTTTTCCACCTGTACTGTGAATGCTTACATGGGGTGTTCGATAAAAACATGGTAACATTTAATTCTTTGTGTGTTATTAGTTTAAGCAGACTGTGATTGTCTATTGTTGTGACTTAGATGAGGATCAGATCACATTTTATGACCAATTTGTGCAGAAATTCATATAATTCCAAAGGGTTCACATACTTTTTCTTGCAACTGTATGTAATGTTTTTAATGATTTATTTTTTCTTGATATATTTTTCGGTGGTGCTGTTGTAGTTCTTCTATGGGAATTGTTTTCATGATATGGGTATTGGGTCAGTTTTTTGTTCCTTATAGGTGTAATGCCTGGCATTATTGTATGGCACTTAGGTCATTTTATAAGGGTGCTATGTCTTGTAATATTTCATATGAACTATGGCTGTAGTTATTATATTTATCTTTACAGGTAGAGTATATGATTATATTGTTTTATAATATTACATGGAGACTACAATGTTGTTATTTGTGCAGTATGGTTGGTATTATTATATAGATTGTATGTCTGCTTGTATTATATTAGGCAATAATATTGCTGGTACTGTTTTAATATAGCAAATAGCTATCATAAAGATACAAGATTATTTTAGGCCACCCTGCACATTAAAGGGAGCCTGTCACCTGCACACCCTATTAAATACAGCAACACATGTATAGAACATCTGCCACTGACTCCAGATAAGAAATTAGAATTTTGATACGCATCCCTATTCCCCCACTGCGCGCACACAAATCTGCCCTGGAAAGCATGAAGAGGACTTCTCCTGGAGTCCTCTACATTACGTGTGCGCGCAAATAAATCATTTCATTCCGGGGCTGGTTTGCAGGCGCACAGTGGGGAAACAATATGAATTGGAGACACAAATTACTGATCCAAAGTCAGCGTCAAGTGTTTTATACATCTATTACCGTACTTATGGTAACAGAGCTTGCATAAGGTGACAGTAAGAAAAATCATTTACAAATACATTTTTCCATGTTTAAAGGTTATTGTTCCTCTTGATACATCTAAAAGCGTATTCATACAAATGCTTTTAGTGCTAATGACCAGAACTTCATGAACTTGAAAATGGATAAAAAGTATATCAAAGATGGATCAGTCCCCATTATAGAGAAACAGGCCATATAGTACAATTAGGACACTGTACCAGGGCTGCAAACAACTTACCCACAAATCACAGTGATTCTAAACTAAAAGTAAATAATAAAGGTAATAAGAGATTGTGACGAATACCGCACCTCCCTGGGAGCACGTAAGGTCAGCTTAATACAGTTTATACAGATGCCCCCTGTCCACGTGGGCACAGAGATGCAGGGGGGGTGAGAGACGGTGGTCCACGCGGCCTCTGGCGTAACTCCACACTCGCTCACAACCCTGACAAGCTGAGAGAGCCTTTTCACTGTCCCAGTGAAACAGAGCTTTCTTATCCCGGTGGACTGCCAGCAGTTCCTCGTTTGATATAAGCCCAGTCCGCTAACGGGATTATATAGGGTGAGAAACCAACCTGCAGTAGCGTATAACTATGCCGAAACACAGACGTGGGAATTCATGGACCGAGATACAAGAACAGCACAAGATTAAATATATATTTAATTGCCTTAAGGGCGCACTAGACAATACACACAGAGAATATATACAGTGGTCGGATGTGCAAATACAAGTGGTATGATACGATGAGTTCTGGGGTGCTATAATGCTTGGCTGTAGTCACATGGGGACAGTGATATCAGCCGTTTGTCCACGGTCCCTCCAAACATATTACTCGATGTGACCCCCTTCAGAAAAAGACCCTGGCCTCTGGCCTGCATGGGCCTTTTCACCTGTAGTCGGTCACGCCCCTCCCTCCCTCTGGGAGGAGTCCACCCTCCCTTCCTTGTCCTGGTAGCCAAAGACCCACAACATCCATTATGGCCCATAGATCCAGACCGGAAGGTCACAGGGAGATGGTTCTGGGACCAATGGGTGTGCCTGGGTTCTGGCTACAGGTGGAGACCAAACATGGCACTGTTATTAGGTTTCTGCTGGGAGATCTCTGTATCTCCCCTTCCCGTCATCAGACCCCCAAACTAGCACCAGGGGCATGTCCGTCTTGGCACCAGGGTCACAGATATATAACTGGTTTATGCCTGTGATGGATGGGCAATTCATAATTCCTTATGAATCCCTGCTTCCATGATGTCTGATGGATTTGAGGGATCTGGGTAATAGCTGAGACCCCATACAGGGGGGTTTTCCTGTAGGATAAGTTGGCTGAGTGAGGTGTGAATTGTACGCATGTAGCCTGCTTGAATCCCAGACCGCTGCGGAGTTCACTTCCTCTGCTATCTCACAGCAAATGGCTGGAATTAGATCATGGCTGGCATTAGATCATAATTCCACATTTCTCACAGTGATATATGCTTATAGGCTAAAAAAACAATATTAACTCATTAGTAGCATTTACTGTAGTCTGTAAAAAGACAATTAGGCCCCATGCACACAACTGTATCAGTTTTGCAATCTGCAAATCGCAGATTTGCAAAATGTGGATGCGGTCCGTGTTGCATCTTTTTTGTAGCCATTGACTTTAATGTATCTGCAATCCTTATTTTGCAGACAAGTATAGGATATGTTCTATCTTTTTGCAGAACTGACATACGGATGTGGAAAGCACAATGATAATCCATGTGCTTTCTGCACCATCTCCATTTTCAAAAAGATGTGGACCCAATGAAAACATAAAAAAAAACATAAGGTCCCTTTCACACGAGTGAGTTTTCCGAGTTTGACGTGAACGCATAGCACCCGCACTGAATCCTGACCAATTCATTTCTATGGTGCTTTGTACATGAGCGTTGTTTTTCACGCATCAGTTCTGCGTTGCGTGAAAATCGCAGCATGTTCTATATTCTGCGTTTTTCACGCAGTCCTGGCCCCATAGAAGTGAATGGGGCTGCGTGAAAAACGCATTGCATTCGCAAGCAAGTGCGGGTGCGATGCGTTTTTCACTGATGGTTGCTAAGAGATGTTGTTTGTAAACATTCAGTTTTTTATCACGCGCGTGAAAAACGCATCAAAACGCATTGCACCCGCGCGGAAAAAACTGAACAACTAAACGCAACCGCAGACAAAACTGACTGAACTTGCTTGCAAAATAGTGCGAGTTTCACTGAATGCACTCTGAACGCATCCGGCCCCAATCCGCAACGCCCGTGTGAAATCAGCCTAAGGCCCCTTTCACACGAGCGAGTTTTCCGCGCGGGTGCAATGCGTGACGTGAACGCATAGCACCTGCACTGAATCCTGACCCATTCATTTCAATGGGTCTGTGTACATGGGTGTTGTTTTTCACGCATCAGTTCTGCATTGTGTGAAAATCGCAGCATGTTCTATATTCTGCGTTTTTCACGCAGCCCTGGCCCCATAGGCCTCTTTCACACGAGCGTGATGGATTAGGTCCGGATGCGTTCAGGATGCATTCAGTGAAACTCGCACCATTTTGCAAGCAAGTTCAGTCAGTTTTTTCTGCGATTGTGTTCAGTTGTTCAGTTTTTTCCGCGCGGGTGCAATGCGTTTTAATGCGTTTTTCACACGCGTGATAAAAAACGGAAGGTTTACAAACAACATCTCTTAGCAACCATCAGTGAAAAACGCATCGCACCCGCACTTGCTTGCATTGCGTTTTTCACGCAGCCTCATTTACTTCTATGGGGCCAGGGCTACGTGAAAAACGCAGAATATAGAACATGCTGCGATTTTCACGCAACGCAGAACTGATGCGTGAAAAACAACGCTCATGTACACAGCCAAATTGAAATGAATGGGTCAGGATTCAGTGCGGGTGCTATGCGTTCACGTCACGGATTGCACCCGCGCGGAAAACTCGCTCGTGTGAAAGGGGCCATAGAAGTGAATGGGGCTTCAGTGAAAAACGTATTACATCTGCAAGCAAGTGCGGGTGCGATGCGTTTTTCACTGATGGTTGCTAAGAGTTGTTGTTTGTAAACCTTCAGTTTTTTATCACGCGCGTCAAAACGCATTGCATCCGCGCGGAAAAAACTGAACAACTGAACGCAATCGCAGACAAAACTGACTGACTGCAAAATGGTGCGAGTTTCACTGAATGCACCCTGAACGCATCCGGACCTAATCAGTCACGCTCGTGTGAAAGAGGCCTAAGTGGTAGCTGCAAATACAGTGAAGGAGTTTAAGCATGCATGGGATAGGCATAAGGCCATCCTTCATATAACATAGGGCCAGGGGCTATCCATAGTATTTAGTATATTGGGCAGACTAGATGGGCCAAATGGTTCTTATCTGCCGACACATTCTATGTTTCTATGCTTCTAACAGGTCTGCAAATAAAATGCAGACTGCAAAATGGATACTGTTGTGTGCATAGGGTCTCACTACAATAACCCATGAGCTCATCCAGCTTCAAAAACAGCAAAAATGTACCTATGTATTTATGGGCACTGGACAGAAGTCCCCTACTTTTATGCACTGTTTGAGAATTTTCAAACAGTTGGCAACCCTGCACCCAGATCTCAACTGGCAGATGAATATCCACTTCTTCTCCAGCACCCTATGAAAACAGTACTTATTCCCCCTGGTACATAATATAGCCTGCTCATTACATTTTAAATTACTGCCCATTAACTAACTGCTAACATTTGCTGTCATTTGTCTGATAAAGATAGGCCAGCTGATACCATACGGTAAATACCATAGCTGAAGAACACATTTGAATCATTAAAGAGGACCTTTCACTAGAATAGAAAATCTAAACTAAGCATACAGACACGTAGAGCGGCGCCCAGGGATCTCCCTGCACTTACTATTATCCCTGGGCGCCGCTCCGTTCTC
This sequence comes from Bufo bufo, assembly GCF_905171765.1. Taxonomy (NCBI): domain Eukaryota; kingdom Metazoa; phylum Chordata; class Amphibia; order Anura; family Bufonidae; genus Bufo; species Bufo bufo. Next base: position 132,378,976 of record NC_053393.1, read on the forward strand.
CCGGTATAGGCTCCGGTATCATTATATGTTAGGCTCCACCCAGTTGAGCCTGCCGGCGTCTCCTTCTCCCAGGCTGTAGTGCTGGCCAATCGCAGCGCTTAGCTCATAGCCTGAGAGGTTTTTTTTTCAACTGGGTGGAGCCGAACATATGAAGATACCGGAGCCTATACCGGGAGAACGGAGCGGCGCCCAGGTATAACAGTAAGTGCAGGGAGATCCCTGGGCGCCGCTCTCCATGTCTGTATACTTAGTTTACATTTTTTATTCTAGTGAAAGGTCCTCTTTAAGTATTTACAGTACATCTATGTGAAAATTCCACGGCATTACAAAAGTTAATGGCCATTATGATGAAAGTTTTCAACTTGTAATTTATAGTTATGTGTTCATAATATGTCATAAAAATCAATGCATGACCCTGGTTCATGAAATAATAATAATAATAACAATAATAATAGTAATTGTAAAGGAAAATGAAAGAAAAAAAGGACATGAAAATACTGTGTAGATTTACACGGTAAAAGTATGAAAAACAATTTAAACACAAATAAATAGTCAACAAAATAAAATACTCATAAAATGCCTTAACTAAACAGAACAGAACATAACTAAATGGCATTCTATAATAACAGAGATATTTTAGAGCCACTAACTAATGATGTTTTTTACCTTACAAATCTGTAACATGTCCTTGTTATTTTCCTCTTCATTTTCATGTTTCTGATTTTTGCCCACACGGAAACTGACGGCATATCTCCGTGCTTGAAGTGGAGACAGGAACTGCCTCCACATTGGAAAAGCACAGCCTGGTAAGCACTAGGCCTTTCTTCGTTGGGGAAGGGGGAATAAAATCACAAAAATGAAATATGCTGTAGACTTCTTTTGTGAAAATGTTGATGTGAAGATCAAATCTCAGCAGTCGGCATGGTGGATAATCTTCTGCTAATACACTGTTGGCAAAAAGGATGCTCACATTTTGCCAGCGCTTTTGTTTCTGTGTTTACAGACATGATGAAGGCATAAGGGATTATCTTCCAGCCTATGTACCAGTACCTTTCTTACTCTGGGAGCATTAGTATAGCGTTCCGGCTTACAGATTAAAGCTATTACGGTACATTCAATATCTCTGTCTAGTAAGGCTGGCCACAAAAAGAAAAGATTGCACAATGTGAGTCCACAAGGAGGGTATATCATAGGCCACAATCCATACAATAAGCTAGGAAACAACTGTATTTTTATCTTCTAAAAATAAAACTCATCTTGCGCGCAGAGAAGTTCTAAGCTTCTCTGTTTCTCATTGATGTGACTCTATTCAGACAGATGGCCCATTCTCCAATATAATCCTTTCTGCCTCAGTGAAAATAACATTTTAGCTGAATTAGTCTGCAAACTTCTAATTATCATGACACAATCACTGCTCTCCAAGCAATCTCTTATTATGAGATGGATTCATACTGACAGTTCACTGTGTTTTCCTAATCAACATTAATAGCCTTTGTTTTCCAACTATACAGTAGTCTGTGGGTAAATATCATTTATGAGCATGAGCACAGGCTTGATTCCAATAAACAGCCTACTGAACGTGAGTTTCTTAAACTATGATGTAAAAACTCCTGTATGTTCCAAGATAATGTTTATGAAATCAATAGGGACCAAAAGGAACTGAATACAGACTAGTGGTTGAAGTGGTCATGAGCAATTTGGAAATTAAAGAAGGACGCCATAACATTTTTGCTCAGTGTTAAAAAGATGAGGAACTCACAAAAAAATTGCTTATAAAGCAAATTCTTGAATACTATATAATTTTGTAATAACTGGAAGATGTACATTTTAACTCCTTATAGAAATTATCTCATTTCAGCAAATGGCACTTATCATGTAGACAAAGTTTAAAGGGGTTGTCTGGGTTCAAAGCTGAACCCGGACATATCCCCATTTTCATCCAGGCAGCCCCCCTGATATGAGCATCGGAGCATTTTATGCTCTGATGCTCTCCCTTGCCCTGTGCTGTATCGCACAGGGCAAGGGCTTTTTTGTTTCCATTTTTCCACTGCTAGGCAGAGGCTTCCACCTAGCAGTGTTGCCAGTGACGTCACGGCACTAATAGGCAGGCTTTAGCGCTGCCCTAGCCTGTTTTACAGGCTAGGGCAGCGCTAAAGCCCACCCATGAGTGCGGATGACGTCACTGGGCTCACTGCTAGGCGGAGGCCTCCACCTAGCAGAGACCCGGTATGTTACTGGATCTAATGAAAAGGCCCTTGCCCTGTGCGATTCAGCACAAAGCGAGGGAGGGCATCGGAGCATGAAATGCTACGATGCTTATATCAGAGGGGCTGCCTGGGTGAAAACGGGGATATGTCCGGGTTCAGCTCTGAATCCGGACAACTCCTTTAATACAGGCACTTGCTAATGTACAGGGAGTGCAGAATTATTAGGCAAGTTGTATTTTTGAGGATTAATTTTATTATTGAACAACAACCATGTTCTCAATGAACCCAAAAAACTCATTAATATCAAAGCTGAATATTTTTGGAAGTAGTTTTTAGTTTGTTTTTAGTTTTAGCTATTTTAGGGGGATATCTGTGTGTGCAGGTGACTATTACTGTGCATAATTATTAGGCAACTTAACAAAAAACAAATATATACCCATTTCAATTATTTATTTTTACCAGTGAAACCAATATAACATCTCAACATTCACAAATATACATTTCTGACATTCAAAAACAAAACAAAAACAAATCAGTGACCAATATAGCCACCTTTCTTTGCAAGGACACTCAAAAGCCTGCCATCCATGGATTCTGTCAGTGTTTTGATCTGTTCACCATCAACATTGCGTGCAGCAGCAACCACAGCCTCCCAGACACTGTTCAGAGAGGTGTACTGTTTTACCTCCTTGTAAATCTCACATTTGATGATGGACCACAGGTTCTCAATGGGGTTCAGATCAGGTGAACAAGGAGGCCATGTCATTAGATTTTCTTCTTTTATACCCTTTCTTGCCAGCCACGCTGTGGAGTACTTGGACGCGTTTGATGGAGCATTGTCCTGCATTAAAATCATGTTTTTCTTGAAGGATGCAGACTTCTTCCTGTACCACTGCTTGAAGAAGGTGTCTTCCAGATACTGGCAGTAGGACTGGGAGTTGAGCTTGACTCCATCCTCAACCCGAAAAGGCCCCACAAGCTCATCTTTGATGATACCAGCCCAAACCAGTACTCCACCTCCACCTTGCTGGCGTCTGAGTCGGACTGGAGCTCTCTGCCCTTTACCAATCCAGCCACGGGCCCATCCATCTGGCCCATCAAGACTCACTCTCATTTCATCAGTCCATAAAACCTTAGAAAAATCAGTCTTGAGATATTTCTTGGCCCAGTCTTGACGTTTCAGCTTGTGTGTCTTGTTCAGTGGTGGTCGTCTTTCAGCCTTTCTTACCTTGGCCATGTCTCTGAGTATTGCACACCTTGTGCTTTTGGGCACTCCAGTGATGTTGCAGCTCTGAAATATGGCCAAACTGGTGGCAAGTGGCATCTTGGCAGCTGCACGCTTGACTTTTCTCAGTTCGTGGGCAGTTATTTTGCGCCTTGGTTTTTCCACACGCTTCTTGCGACCCTGTTGACTATTTTGAATGAAACGCTTGATTGTTCGATGATCACGCTTCAGAAGCTTTGCAATTTTAAGAGTGCTGCATCCCTCTGCAAGATATCTCACTATTTTTGACTTTTCTGAGCCTGTCAAGTCCTTCTTTTGACCCATTTTGCCAAAGGAAAGGAAGTTGCCTAATAATTATGCACACCTGATATAGGGTGTTGATGTCATTAGACCACACCCCTTCTCATTACAGAGATGCACATCACCTAATATGCTTAATTGGTAGTAGGCTTTCGAGCCTATACAGCTTGGAGTAAGACAACATGCATAAAGAGGATGATGTGGTCAAAATACTCATTTGCCTAATAATTCTGCACGCAGTGTATTGCGATTGTCCATATTGTCTCCTTTACTGGCTTGATTCATTTTTCCATCGCATTATACACATTTACACTTGTTTCCAGGGTTTACTGCCAACGCTGCAATGCTCCCATGATCCCATCCACCAGAGAGGCTGGTGCTTTTTCTATAGTGTGCAAGCACGGCCACCTCTGCTGAATTGCAGGGTGGTCATTGCCTCTGGAAATGAGCTGTGTATAATGTGATGTAAGGCTACTTTCACACTAGCGTTAATGTTTTCCGGTATTAAGACAGGGGCACGCTTTTAAAAATGCAAAAAAAAAATAATACCGGATCCGTTTTTCCAGATGACACCAGAGAGACGGATCCAGTGTTTTAATGCATTTGTTAGATGGATCTGCATCCAGATCCGTCTACAAATGCTATCTGTTTGCACACAGATTTCTGGATCCGGCAGGCAGTTCCAGCGACGCAACTGCCTACCGGATCTTCACAACGCAAGTGTGCAAGTACCCTTAAAGAGGACCTTTCATGGGTCCAGACATTATGAAATAAATAGCAGGTTATGTAGGGCATAGAGCAGGGATCTTCTTACTATTTTTTCTAGGCGCTGCTCCATTTGCCCGCTGTGCCCCTTTTGAATTCTCCCGCCTGGTATGCTAATGCATCGGTACAGGAAGGAGGAGACTGCTCTGTTTCTCAATGGGTCTCCTTCTCCCTGGCTGTGACGCTCTCTTTTGTGATTGGACCGCGCTACAGCCAGGGGAGAAGACGCCCATCGAGAAACAGTGCAGTCTCCTCCTGCCTGTACCAATGCTATTCATTAGCATACCAGGAGGCAGAATTCAACAGGGGCACAGCGGGCAAACGGAGCAGCGCCAAGAAAAATAGTAAGTGCTCTTAGATCCCTGCTCTATGCTCTGCATAACCTGCTAGTTATTTCATATTGTCTGGACCCATGAAAGGTCCTTTTTAAAATAAGTCAAACCAGCAAAGGAGACAATATGGACCATGTGCCTTGTATTAACTTTTTCTTCATGATAAATGCCATTTCCTGAAGTGAGATAATCCCTTTAAGGACTCAGCTTTTTTACCCATCAGGACAAGGTGTATTTTATGTATTTTTCTAACTGTATTCCAAGAGCCATAACCTTAGAATTTTTTTTCATTGGCATTGGTGTGTAAGATCTTGTTGATTTGCAATTCAGTATTTATTTATTTTTTAAATGGTATATTTTTGCACTATGGTGGCAAATAAATAGGAAACCAGCCACCTCATCTCCTGGCACACTAAACTGTTTGCAGGAAATCCCAAAATCACAATGCAATTTTGTAAACTGTAAACATAATCTTCTTTATGTACCCTTTTAAAAACCTTCAAATAACACTCTAGAAAAAGTAACCACTCCACTTACGCATTTCAGACCCATTAGGATTCTTTCTCATAGCTAAAGTGGAAATGCCTAACACACTAAATAGCTACCTATGTGACACCTCCTGTACACCTATGAATTAAAACATTATTAGCAAATATAAAATAAAGAAAGTAAAAAATTATACTACTGCGCAATCAACACTGCCTTTATAGTTCAAATTATATCAGTCCAGAAGCAGATAAGATGTATCTTACATTAATATTCAATAACCTTCTCGATTAAGGAGAAGGTCTATAGACTCTTTCAATGCCAAAAAGGCAGAAAACTGCACAGATCTCCAGAATGAAAGAATCACTCCCACAAAATGTTTTATTCTCTGATCTGTTAGAAAAAGCACATGATGTAAACTGTAGTAGAAGTAATCTTCTTACCAATGACTGTATTTGTGAGTTATAGGCTTAGCCTCCCTTCTGATCCTCAGCTATGTTATGTGACCAACACTGATCTCTAATTGACACAAGACAGGAAGTCAGTTACTTCTCTATCCATTCATATGACATTGAGGATCCCATAGGAATACATAGAGAAACTGGCTTCCTGTTCACAAATGCTTCCTCCCTTCCTATCCAAAGATGCTGTCTTATTTGGACTACCAGAGCATTGGTCACATGACACAGCTGAGGATTAGAGGGGAGGCTGTAACTCACAAATACAGTGTCTGGTAAGAAGATGCAGCAAAAAATTCCAAATTGATCCAGCGAGTAAAAGCAATGATTCTTTATTTCTTCAATTAAAAAGATGTATAAACAAGTATTCCTCCTGCATAAAATCAACGCGTTTCAAGACAGGTCTTCTTCATGGATTCATAGTATAAAGTATTCAGATACAGGCATGTAAGTGCTTTTTAAGCAAAAAGGGAGGAATGAAATCAAATGGAAATGTCAAGGAACCCCCGCAGTGCAGGTGTAGGGTAAAATATAGATAATATTAGCTCTTGATGTACATGCCTGTGGCTGAAGACTGACTTGCACTAAAAAATATATATGAATAAATATTATAATGATACGATGTACAATAATGCAGGAATGAGGAACAATCATATATTAATAATGTAATAAAATATCTGTATGATAATGCTCTCTCCAATAATAATTTTTTGAAACTGCCCCCTCGCTTGTATAATTTTACTTTTTCTATACCAGGGGTGCACAACCTTTTTTGGTCTGGGGGCAACATTGCCACATTGCTCTATTTCAAGGGGCTGCAAATAAAAAATGTTGATCGGCGCTCATCTGCTTATTATACAAGCCAGTGACTGGGGAGGAGTGATCGCTGCCAGTCATTCCGCCTTCATTTAGATTACACAGGAAGATGTGCTGCAGATAATCGTACATCTTTCATCCTGATAAAATATGCAAATCAGCCGACAAATGAGCAATGCCTTGTTTATCGACTGATCAGCTGCACGATTATACTGGCCAGATAAAAGATATAAGTGCGTCTATGAACACTTGTTCCAAGTAATTGTCCCAAATATCGTGCTGCAGCATGGCCCCTGAAACCGAAGAGTTATACTTGCTGCACGATGGTGTAGTAACTTCAAACAGAGTGCAACCTAAATACAGGTTATACTCACAAAACTCAGATGGTAATAAGCGTAAAGGACCGGCTCAGCGCTGTCAAAGACCCAGGAGCTGCACACCTCAGATGCGGTTCACCAAACCCGACGGACGGATAGAATCTTGAATAATTTCCACAAGCACAGGCTGGATCTCCAGGTAAAAACCACTTAGGCAGAATGTCAAACTTTACACTCCTCAAAGTCTCGGAAAGAAAAATATCATCCAATGGTGAAGTATATACCACAAGGTTGAAGAAAAATGGATTTATTATACTCACAAACAACGCAAGTTTTGGAGCAAATTAAAACAGGTACAAAGTGCCCGACCCGGGTTTCGCCATAATGCTTCGTCTGGGGCGTGTGTTCCTAATTGCATGCAGCTGAATAAAAAGGATCAAAAGATCCAAAGTACCTCCCTTATTGGGCGTCATAGAACTTATAACAAATATAGACCACTTCTAAAATATATAAATAGACACACAAAAATGCTGCCTCTCCCGCAAAAAAACGGGTATACAACATAAAATTACTAAAATAGTCTTTTCTAAAATAGTTTCTTTTTAAAAAATAAAAATAAATAGACACAAATGAATACAATCATATCGGGACCAACACATTTCTATCATAAAAGCACAAACCTCTTCTAAAACATCCTCAATTTAAACTATGCAAGCATTCACATCGCATTCTATATTAAGACCCTGGGGTTGGATGGTGTTTAAAAGAAACATCCATTCCACCGCCCTTTTATTCAGTATTGAAATGAAATCCCCCCTCCCCCCCCCGTATAGGGGTACGGACCAGCTCAATACCGGTAAAAAGGAGCCCTCTGGGATTTTTTTGATGATGAATTTTAAAATGAAGGGAGACACTGTGGGTCTCCAAACCTTTTTTGATATTTCGAATATGTTCTTGTACTCGGGTCTTTAAACTACGTGTGGTTCTCCCCACATATTGGAGGCCACAAGGGCACTCCAACAAATATGACACCCACATTATTACATGACAGATTGCCTTTTATTTTAAAACTACTACCTATTCTTTTATTGGATACTACGGAGTCAGCAGAAATTTTCCGATCTTTAAAGATGCGGTTTTTGCAAGGTATGCAAAAACCGCACCATGTGAATTTACTCCTATGCGCAATCGGATGTTTTTTATTGGTAGCAAAGCTAGCACTATGTACCAACTTATTTGTTAGATTGCTAGCTCTTTTAAAAACTAAAAAAGGTTTTTCTGGGAGATCCTTGTTCAAAACCGGATCATTCTGAAGTATGTGCCAATTTTTATTAATCATCTGTTTAATAAAACCTGCTTGGTTGTTATATTGTGTTATGAACATATATCTGGAATCTTTCTTTTTTCCTTCACCATTTTTATCCTCACTTCTTATATCACCTATAGTCGGGGTAATGTGCCGCTTGTCTTCTATTGTTTTTATACAGTCATCCAAAAGATCTTCTTGGTATCCTTTTTCAAGGAATCTAGTTTTAATCATTCTTCCCTGTTCCTTATAGTCTTCCAATTTGGTGCAATTCTTCGATATCCGTTGGAACTGACTTTTGGGGATATTTCTGAGCCAAGAGGGATGATGGCAGCTATTTAATTCTATATAGGTGTTAACATCCACAGTTTTAAAAAAGGTTTTGGTTTTGAGCCTATTGTCCTCAGAAAAGATAACTAAATCCAAAAAATCGACAGAAATGTCGCTAATATGGCTGGTAAACTTAAGGTTAAAAAAATTCTTGTTAATATCCACTATAAAGGACTCAAGCCCCTCTTTCTCACCTGACCAGATAAGGAGACAGTCATCGATGTATCTGCGCCAAATTAAAAGGCGCCCCTTTCCAAGATCTTTGTCGAGGATTGTGTCTATTCTCCCCCTTTCCCACATAGTCATAAATAAATTTGCCAGGCTTGGGGCGAATTTCGCCCCCATCGCCACGCCAGAGCGCTGAAGATAAAACTGGTCATTATGTAGGAAATAATTATGGGTGAGGCAGAAAGTTACACAATCCAGAACAAAGTCTTTTTGTGCTGTCCCCATCTGTGTATCATGGTCAAGTGCCTCTCTCACTCCCCTTATACCTAAATCTTGCGGTATGCAGGTATATAGAGAGGAGACATCGACCGTGGCTAACCATATAGTACCTTGCAGTGATCCTATATCTTCAATCAAACTAATGACACTAGCAGAATTTTTCAGATATGATGGGGCCATTATAACATGTTTTTGCAAAAAATAGTCAATGTATTCTGAGACTCTACTGTTCAGGGAATCTATCCCTGAAACAATGGGTCTCCCAGGAGGGTGTATGGGATCTTTATGTATTTTCGGTAGGAAATATATAACCGGCGTAACCAGATTTTTAATAGAAAGATATTCAAATTCTTTTTTGTTTAGAACATCACTCTCTAAACCTCTCTTAAGTATAATGTCATGTTCTTTTTTATAGACATTTAGTGGATTATTTTTGAGTACCAGATAAGTGTCTTTATCAGACAGTAATCTGTTCATTTCTGACGTATATTGCTCTACATCCATAAGAACCACCCCCCCTCCCTTATCAGCAGGTTTTATGACAATTTGGTCATTTTTTTCAAGTTTTTTCAGAGCCTCTTTTTCTTTATAAGAAAGATTATATTTTATTGGTTTGCTATTAATATTCTCTAAACCATTTAAAAGGCTCCTCTTGAAGGCATCTATACACTCATTGTTTTTATTCTTAGGACAGAATTTCGATTTATTTCGAAAGTCTGTGTGTACGACCCCTACCATATTCTCACTATTTTTTACCTGCGGGGGCTGGATATTGAGATGATATTTTGCTATGTTCAATTTCCTAATAAATTTATGGATGTCTAAAAATAGGCTAAATTTATTGATCCCACTACTTGGAGCAAATTTCAGCCCTTTTTGTAAAACGTTTTTTTCTTCTTCTGAGAGCAAATATTTACTTAAGTTAAATATTCCTATTGTATCCCTTTGCATTTTTTGCCTTTCTGAATCTGATTCCTTTCCCCTTCTGCAACCTCTGTGTCCTCGATGTAGCCTCTTTTTAATGGTGTTCTTTTTTGAGGCATATTTGATGTTATTTTTGAAATTTTTTCCACTTGAGGATCCCTCTGCACCCCTCGTATACTCTGATGGGGAAAATTTTGGCTCAAAGTTGCTGCATGGTGATTTGAGGTGGATGGATTCTCATCTTTGTTAATGAATCGTTGATCAGTGTTTTTAACACCTTCCTCATCCTTCTGATTTGGTTCTTTCGGCTCTATATTAATTAGTCTATTTTCATCTACACTAAGATTATCAGATGGTCCTGCTTTAACAGGGTTAAAACCCTTCTTATTTTTAGGAGGATCTTTACAATTATTTAATCTTAATTGATCCCTGGTAGGATAATTATTCCCATTCCTACTCTGAATAGGTGCGTTAGAATGTCCCCTATGATTGTATGTATAAGGTGCTCGTGTGTTGTATTGGTTATATTTATAAAATTGATAGTTTGAATTAAAACGTGGTGTATATTCATTCTCCCACCTCGTGGGAGCATACCAATCTTTTGGCTGATCTTCATAAAAGCTCCTATTATTAAACTCGCCATTCCCCATCAAAGATGGAGGATGCTGTGTATGGCTTCTGATATTAGTTCTTTCATTCTGTTTGCGGTTCCCATAAGGGTTCTCAGATATATCTACATCTACTTCTATCAATCCCTTATGCTCCATATTGACCGTCGATTTCCATTTGTATATTTTGTTTTTATGATAATCTTCACAAACATTTAGGTATTTTTTGCATTTTTTCATCTTGACTTCTGTTTCTAGTTTTTCAATATTTTTCTGACAATTTTTTGAAAGTGTGATATATTCGCTGGTTTTTTTATGTGGTACAAGGGACTCCTGAATTCTTTCTATATTTTCATTGATCTCTTTAAGTTTTTGTTTTCTTTTGCAAATAATGAATGTCATTACTTTGAAACTGCACTCATTCATAACCAACTCCCACTCTTCTTTTTCATCCTTATTCTCTGAATTGAGTGGTAACTGCCACCTGAGACCCAGAAGGTCTCAGGTGGCAGTTACCACTCAATTCAGAGAATAAGGATGAAAAAGAAGAGTGGGAGTTGGTTATGAATGAGTGCAGTTTCAAAGTAATGACATTCATTATTCGCAAAAGAAAACAAAAACTTAAAAAGATCAATGAGAATATAGAAAGCATTCAGGAGTCCCTTGTACCACATAAAAAAAAAGCGAATATATCACACTTTCAAAAAATTGTCAGAAAAATATTGAAAAACTAGAAACAGAAGTCAAGATGAAAAAATGCAAAAAATACCTAAAAGTTTGTGAAGATTATCATAAAAACAAAATATACAAATGGAAATCGACGGTCAATATGGAGCATAAGGGATTGATAGAAGTAGATGTAGATATATCTGAGAACCCTTATGGGAACCGCAAACAGAATGAAAGAACTAATATCAGAAGCCATACACAGCATCCTCCATCTTTGATGGGGAATGGCGAGTTTAATAATAGGAGCTTTTATGAAGATCAGCCAAAAGATTGGTATGCTCCCACGAGGTGGGAGAATAAATATACACCACGTTTTAATTCAAACTATCAATTTTATAAATATAACCAATACAACACACGAGCACCTTATACATACAATCATAGGGGACATTCTAACGCACCTATTCAGAGTAGGAATAGGAATAATTATCCTACCAAGGATCAATTAAGATTAAATAATTGTAAAGATCCTCCTAAAAATAAGAAGGGTTTTAACCCTGTTAAAGCAGGACCATCTGATAATCTTAGTGTAGATGAAAATAGACTAATTAATATAGAGCCGAAAGAACCAAATCAGAAGGATGAGGAAGGTGTTAAAAACACTGATCAACGATTCATTAACAAAGATGAGAATCCATCCACCTCAAATCACCATGCAGCAACTTTGAGCCAAAATTTTCCCCATCAGAGTATACGAGGGGTGCAGAGGGATCCTCAAGTGGAAAAAATTTCAAAAATAACATCGAATATGCCTCAAAAAAGAACACCATTAAAAAGAGGCTACATCGAGGACACAGAGGTTGCAGAAGGGGAAAGGAATCAGATTCAGAAAGGCAAAAAATGCAAAGGGATACAATAGGAATATTTAACTTAAGTAAATATTTGCTCTCAGAAGAAAAAAAAAATGTTTTACAAAAAGGGCTAAAATTTGCTCCAAGTAGTGGGATCAATAAATTTAGCCTATTTTTAGACATCCATAAATTTATTAGGAAATTGAACATAGCAAAATATCATCTCAATATCCAGCCCCCGCAGGTAAAAAATAGTGAGAATATGGTAGGGGTCGTACACACAGACTTTCGAAATAAATCGAAATTCTGTCCTAAGAATAAAAACAATGAGTGTATAGATGCCTTCAAGAGGAGCCTTTTAAATGGTTTAGAGAATATTAATAGCAAACCAATAAAATATAATCTTTCTTATAAAGAAAAAGAGGCTCTGAAAAAACTTGAAAAAAATGACCAAATTATCATAAAACCTGCTGATAAGGGAGGGGGGGTGGTTCTTATGGATGTAGAGCAATATACGTCAGAAATGAACAGATTACTGTCTGATAAAGACACTTATCTGGTACTCAAAAATAATCCACTAAATGTCTATAAAAAAGAACATGACATTATACTTAAGAGAGGTTTAGAGAGTGATGTTCTAAACAAAAAAGAATTTGAATATCTTTCTATTAAAAATCCGGTTACGCCGGTTATATATTTCCTACCGAAAATACATAAAGATCCCATACACCCTCCTGGGAGACCCATTGTTTCAGGGATAGATTCCCTGAACAGTAGAGTCTCAGAATACATTGACTATTTTTTGCAAAAACATGTTATAATGGCCCCATCATATCTGAAAAATTCTGCTAGTGTCATTAGTTTGATTGAAGATATAGGATCACTGCAAGGTACTATATGGTTAGCCACGGTCGATGTCTCCTCTCTATATACCTGCATACCGCAAGATTTAGGTATAAGGGGAGTGAGAGAGGCACTTGACCATGATACACAGATGGGGACAGCACAAAAAGACTTTGTTCTGGATTGTGTAACTTTCTGCCTCACCCATAATTATTTCCTACATAATGACCAGTTTTATCTTCAGCACTCTGGCGTGGCGATGGGGGCGAAATTCGCCCCAAGCCTGGCAAATTTATTTATGACTATGTGGGAAAGGGGGAGAATAGACACAATCCTCGACAAAGATCTTGGAAAGGGGCGCCTTTTAATTTGGCGCAGATACATCGATGACTGTCTCCTTATCTGGTCAGGTGAGAAAGAGGGGCTTGAGTCCTTTATAGTGGATATTAACAAGAATTTTTTTAACCTTAAGTTTACCAGCCATATTAGCGACATTTCTGTCGATTTTTTTGGATTTAGTTATCTTTTCTGAGGACAATAGGCTCAAAACCAAAACCTTTTTTAAAACTGTGGATGTTAACACCTATATAGAATTAAATAGCTGCCATCATCCCTCTTGGCTCAGAAATATCCCCAAAAGTCAGTTCCAACGGATATCGAAGAATTGCACCAAATTGGAAGACTATAAGGAACAGGGAAGAATGATTAAAACTAGATTCCTTGAAAAAGGATACCAAGAAGATCTTTTGGATGACTGTATAAAAACAATAGAAGACAAGCGGCACATTACCCCGACTATAGGTGATATAAGAAGTGAGGATAAAAATGGTGAAGGAAAAAAGAAAGATTCCAGATATATGTTCATAACACAATATAACAACCAAGCGGGTTTTATTAAACAGATGATTAATAAAAATTGGCACATACTTCAGAATGATCCGGTTTTGAACAAGGATCTCCCAGAAAAACCTTTTTTAGTTTTTAAAAAAGCTAGCAATCTAACAAATAAGTTGGTACATAGTGCTAGCTTTGCTACCAATAAAAAACATCCGATTGCGCATAGGAGTAAATTCACATGGTGCGGTTTTTGCATACCTTGCAAAAACCGCATCTTTAAAGATCGGAAAATTTCTGCTGACTCCGTAGTATCCAATAAAAGAATAGGTAGTAGTTTTAAAATAAAAGGCAATCTGTCATGTAATAATGTGGGTGTCATATATTTGTTGGAGTGCCCTTGTGGCCTCCAATATGTGGGGAGAACCACACATAGTTTAAAGACCCGAGTACAAGAACATATTCGAAATATCAAAAAAGGTTTGGAGACCCACAGTGTCTCCCTTCATTTTAAAATTCACCATCAAAAAAATCCCAGAGGGCTCCTTTTTACCGGTATTGAGCTGGTCCGTACCCCTATCCGGGGGGGGGGGGGGGGGATTTCATTTCAATACTGAATAAAAGGGAGGTGGAATGGATGTTTCTTTTAAACACCATCCAACCCCAGGGTCTTAATATAGAATGCGATGTGAATGCTTGCATAGTTTAAATTGAGGATGTTTTAGAAGAGGTTTGTGCTTTTATGATAGAAATGTGTTGGTCCCGATATGATTGTATTCATTTGTGTCTATTTATTTTTATTTTTTAAAAAGAAACTATTTTAGAAAAGACTATTTTAGTAATTTTATGTTGTATACCCGTTTTTTTGCGGGAGAGGCAGCATTTTTGTGTGTCTATTTATATATTTTAGAAGTGGTCTATATTTGTTATAAGTTCTATGACGCCCAATAAGGGAGGTACTTTGGATCTTTTGATCCTTTTTATTCAGCTGCATGCAATTAGGAACACACGCCCCAGACGAAGCATTATGGCGAAACCCGGGTCGGGCACTTTGTACCTGTTTTAATTTGCTCCAAAACTTGCGTTGTTTGTGAGTATAATAAATCCATTTTTATTCAACCTTGTGGTATATACTTCACCATTGGATGATATTTTTCTTTCCGAGACTTTGAGGAGTGTAAAGTTTGACATTCTGCCTAAGTGTTTTTTACCTGGAGATCCAGCCTGTGCTTGTGGAAATTATTCAAGATTCTATCCGTCCGTCGGGTCTGGTGAACCGCATCTGAGGTGTGCAGCTCCTGGGTCTTTGACAGCGCTGAGCCGGTCCTTTACGCTTATTACCATCTGAGTTTTGTGAGTATAACCTGTATTTAGGTTGCACTCTGTTTGAAGTTACTACACCATCGTGCGGTTTCTATTTTATTTCAGAATTCTACATCCCAGTTTGTGTTTGATGTACATGGATGAATCCTTTTGACTGAAGATTTACATAAGAAGAAAATAACTTTGTGACTTTGATTATTTCTAGTATACTCTCCTGCAGCGCAATCCAATTTTTCTTCTATTTCACTGTATGGACTTTTGCTCACTTGTGTCAAGGAATTTGCAGCGCTAGAGAGTTTAATACTTGAACAGAATTTGTACCTTATTTTCCCGAAGAGTTATACTTACCTGCTCCCCAGTGCTCCGGTCCTTCGCAGTGCCCCCGCTGTTTACAACTGGCAGTGCATGGACATGGTCATACACCACTCCAGTCAATGACTGGCTTACGCAGTGATGTGGCCACAAGCAGCATGTCACTTCTGAAGCCAGTCATTGACTGGAGCCATGCAAGTGACCATAGCCATGTACTGCCAGGTGTAAACAGCACGGGGACCAGAAGATGGAGGCAGCGGGGGCAGCAAAGAGGACTAGAGCGGTGTGGAGCATGTAATTATGAATCTTCTATTTGAGAGGCCATGCTGCAGGAACTTGATTAAAAACATTTTTACCAGAAAAGTGGCAACATTTCCTTCCATCCTGCCTCCTATTCATAAATCAGTGTGCAGTGAGCCGGATTGTGACTAATGCACACTGGCGCAAATTTAACGGTTTTTAGTTTGTGACGCCAATTGCAATGTGCGCAGGTTATAGTCTCAGGGCCCTTTAAGATGTTATAACTCTCGTACCAGGTGAGGAATGCTAGAGGTGGATAATGTATCTGTGTAGTAGGTATTGTGTCAACGGTGTCTCCTACCTTGGTACGGCTGGACTCCTGGATCCTGGCTCACTTGCAATAAAATGAGTGTTGTTAATAGGAGCAACTGAGGAACTTGGGTAATAGTAAATGAGTTCCAGACTGGTGATAGAATCCAACTTGTCTTTACTTAATGGGTGCAGCATAAATCCATATGAGTACAGCAATAGTCTTTAGGTCCCAGCAGGTATTGGCAATGTATGGCAGGGGTTAATGCCTCTTCTGCTCCTATACTATATGCCTAGTGAGTCTGGCAGGTATTTATCTTCTGCTCTGTCTTCTGCTTGGTATGGGCCTGACTAGCTGAGTAGGAATTTGGCTTCTCCTGGTCTTTGGATATGTACTCACAGCTTGGCTCACAAGGAATGCTTCTTCCTCGAGGCTGGAGATGGCTGCTTTTCTTGTCAACCAGCTGAGGCTGATGGCTCAGGCTGGGAAGAGTGATCTTGGCCTCAGCCGAGGCTCGATCCTGTCTTGGGATCCCTGTTTCTGGGAGCTCCTACTAACACAGCCTTCCCCTAGCCGCGGTGGCTGGTACACTAACTAGAACTTTCTTTCCTCCCCATGAGGCAGGACATGGGACCAGCCCACTTCTGCTCCTAGAAGAGGGGGAGCTAAACACTGGAATGAACTATTCCAGTCTAGCTATACTAAATTGAACTAAACACATTGCTGCCACCTGCTGGTGTACATGGAAATTACAGCAAATTTTTATATAACAGGCTTGGAAAATACACATAATGGAAATGCACAGTTAAATTACACCAGATGGAAATACATACACACCTAACATAATGCAGTGGGGAAACAGAAGTTTAGTGACATACTTCAGGATGTTACAAGTGCTTTCCTTCACTGCAGAAGATGGAGCTCACTGGTTATTACCATCTCTTGCCAATCCAGTTATTGGCGCCCTACTGTAACCAGTAAGCACTTTACCTTGCTAGTGGGGAAGGCGCTTATTGGTTAACACTTTAATGACCAGGCTTGAAAAGGCCTTAATGACCAGACACTTTTTTGTGATTTAGCGTGCGTGGTGGTTCAAACGGTTGTAAATATCTATTATTTGTTGAACTACCAAAATAATTTTTGCAACAATTTTTGTTTGGGGGAAACTGTATAAAACGTTTTTTAAAAAGTATTTTCTTTCAAGCTATAGCTCCTTATTCTTTAAATATGCAAACTGACACCAAAATACATTATTATAACTAGTTCCCTATTTTGGGTAGGCTGTTTTGTTATATAATATGTATAGTTTCACGTGAATGGGGCGGTAATGGTGACAGTTTTGGTTGATGTGGGTGTTTTTTCTTTTATGTATTAAATTTTTTTAATTATTTTTTTTAACTTCATTTTTCATATATTTCTGCTACATAATATGTCCCGCAAGACCTTGGGGGACACTGTCACTTTTTAAAATTTTGCACTTTTTCCTTTTTATTTTTTCCTTTTATTTGTATTTTATTAATATTTTATTGTATTATTTTTTATAATTGGTTTATTACTTATTTTTCTAAATATCTTTTTGTCACATAATATGTCCCACAAGAGATCCTAAAAAACTGTTGGAGGACAATAAACACTTTTCCTTTTTATTTTATTTTTAAAAAAATTTTATTTCCTTTTTATTCTATTTGTATTTTATTTTTATTTTTTAGAATTTTCTATTATTTTTTAAATATATATTTTCCACATAATATGTCTCTCAAGGGGTCATAAAAAGACTGTTGCGGGACAGTGAACACTCTTTTATTTAGCAATTTTTCCTTTTTATTGTATTCTATTTTTTTAATAATTTTCAATTTTTTTGTGCCAAATATTTTATTATTTATATTTTATTATATTTTTTATTTAGTTTAAAAAAAATGAATTTTTTTTTTAAAATTACGGTACTAATGTACTATTTCCACTGTAACTGGAGCATCCAAAGGAGCCCCAGTTACAGGGAAACCAGCTTGCTGAGATGGGGGCTTTGTACCAGGGCAGAGCTGGATCTCTGCGCTCCTCTGCCCCCAAGACACCCAGCGATCACGTGATCACTGGGTCCACACTGCAGAGCACTCATAGAGGAGAAGCGCTGATAAAGCGCTTCTGTCTTCTCCTTAGCTTCCCTACTCTCACTAATAGCCGGGACCCTTTCCGCTCCTGCTACAATGCAGGAGCAAAACCTGTGATCCATCCGCTGTGCGGCGCTCCAGTCAGAAACACAGCTGATCGCAGTTGAATGGGTCTGGATCCATCCCGAAGCCTGCACGAAAGTCTTCCATGCATTGGGGACCGCAAATTGCGGTGCACAATGCACGGAACGGAACACATACGTTCGTGTGAACAAGCCCTTAACATGTTAACACGGGCAGTGGCTTGTTTTAGCATCCAATTAGGGTAACCCCTGGCTGACAATCTATTGTGTATAGCTTTCTGTTCACATTGGTAGTTTTTTTCTGTGCTGCAATTACGTTTGACTCTGACTAATTCACCAGTGGGAATAGCTTTCAAAGTATGTTTTGAATGGAATGTACCGTATTTTTTGCCCCGTAAGAAGCCCCCTTTTCCCCCCAAAGTGGGGGGAAAATGCTCCTGCGTCTTATGGGGCAAATACTAATGAAGCGCTTCCATTATGGAAGCGCTTCATTAGTACTGGAGGACTGGGAAGCAGTGAAGGCTCTGTACTCACCGCTTTCTGGTCCTCGGCTCGACTATCGGCTGTGCAGGGCTGCGCACAGCGTGAGGGCGCTCTGTGACCTCACACTGTGCGCCACGATACACAGCCGACAGCAGGATGAACAGGATCGGGATGGTGAGGAGCGGTGGCGACGCCATGCGCTTCGTGCCGCCACTCTACAGTAATACACTCATATAGATCACAACCAATGACGCCGTGCGCTCCTGCAATGCCAGTCCGGTATCTCACGGATCGTGTTCCACGGATGTCTGCACAAGGCTTAAGGGTTGTAGTAAATTGTCTGTATTTTTACCTTAAATACAGCTTACCTTTATGGAATGAATCATACAGATATTTTATTACATTATTAATATATGATTGTTTCTCATTCCTGCATTATTGTACATTGTGTTATTATATTATTTATTAATATATATTTTTTAGTGCAAGTCAGTCTTCAGCTAGAGGCATGTACATCAAGAGTTAATATTATCTATATTTTACCCTACACCTGCATTGCATGGGTTCCTTGACATTTTCAATTGATTTAATTCCTCCCTTTTTGCTTAAAAAGCACTTACATGCCTGTATCTGAATACTTTATACTATGAATCCATGAAGAAGACCTGTCTTATGGTTGAAACGCGTTGATTTTATGCAGGAGGAATACTTGTTTATACATTTTTTTTAATTGAAGAAATAAAGAATCATTGATTTTACTCGCTGGATCCATTTGGACTGTTTTGCTGCATCTACGTTGGGTGTGAACACAGCCCGGATTCGTGCAGATCAGGTCATAGCACCTTTACCACTTGAGAGCTGGACTTTGTTTTATCTATCTAGTAAGAAGATACCTTACCTTCACTACAGTTTACATCATGGAACTTTCTAAAAGGTCTTCTCTAAACAAATGCTTGGAATATGCTTTCTGATCTGCTGTTTTAATTTATGAGTTGTACATCCTACATAGAAAACACTTCAAGGCATATTTTAGATACAGTATATAATGTATTTGGTATTGCAATTAATAAAACTCACAATTTTGTGCTTTCTCCTTTCATTTGTATCGTTTTGTCCTACATATATCATTTAATCTTTATTATGGTTTCCACTGATTCTGTTTTTGGTTATTATGATTAGAGATGAGCAAATTTCTCAAAAATTCGATTCGGCCAGTTTGCCAAATTTTCCAAAAAGATTTGCTTCGATCCGAATTTATTCGCGACGAATCGCATTAAAAAACTGCTATTTTCCGGCTGCAGAGAGACTTTATAGGGGTGTAGAACACTGTGCCTTGCAGTAACACGCATAGGGAGTGTGCTGTGGTAGTGAAATAATACTGTGAGTCAGTATGACATGCAGATGACAGGCCTCTTAGAATCACTGCACACTTCACTTATTTGGGCAGTCACGGGGCTAAAACCAATAAAATAACTCAAGTATGAACTCAGCCTTACAGGTCGATGTTAGCGTCAAGAAGAAGCGCACTCCTTTTAAACAGTCGCCAGCTGATTCCACATAGATGTCTACAGAACCTGTTCTATTAAACGCTTATACAGGGAGTGCAGAATTATTAGGCAAGTTGTATTTTTGAGGATTAATTTTATTATTGAACAACAACAACCATGTTCTCAATGAACCCAAAAAACTCATTAATATCAAAGCTGAATATTTTTGGAAGTAGTTTTTAGTTTGTTTTTAGTTTTAGCTATTTTAGGGGGATATCTGTGTGTGCAGGTGACTATTACTGTGCATAATTATTAGGCAACTTAACAAAAAACAAATATATATCCATTTCAATTATTTATTTTTACCAGTGAAACCAATATAACATCTCAACATTCACAAATATACATTTCTGACATTCAAAAACAAAACAAAAACAAATCAGTGACCAATATAGCCACCTTTCTTTGCAAGGACACTCAAAAGCCTGCCATCCATGGATTCTGTCAGTGTTTTGATCTGTTCACCATCAACATTGCGTGCAGCAGCAACCACAGCCTCCCAGACACTGTTCAGAGAGGTGTACTGTTTTCCCTCCTTGTAAATCTCACATTTGATGATGGACCACAGGTTCTCAATGGGGTTCAGATCAGGTGAACAAGGAGGCCATGTCATTAGATTTTCTTCTTTTATACCCTTTCTTGCCAGCCACGCTGTGGAGTACTTGGACGCGTGTGATGGAGCATTGTCCTGCATGAAAATCATGTTTTTCTTGAAGGATGCAGACTTCTTCCTGTACCACTGCTTGAAGAAGGTGTCTTCCAGAAACTGGCAGTAGGACTGGGAGTTGAGCTTGACTCCATCCTCAACCCGAAAAGGCCCCACAAGCTCATCTTTGATGATACCAGCCCAAACCAGTACTCCACCTCCACCTTGCTGGCGTCTGAGTCGGACTGGAGCTCTCTGCTCTTTACCAATCCAGCCACGGGCCCATCCATCTGGCCCATCAAGACTCACTCTCATTTCATCAGTCCATAAAACCTTAGAAAAATCAGTCTTCAGATATTTCTTGGCCCAGCCTTGACGTTTCAGCTTGTGTGTCTTGTTCAGTGGTGGTCGTCTTTCAGCCTTTCTTACCTTGGCCATGTCTCTGAGTATTGCACACCTTGTGCTTTTGGGCACTCCAGTGATGTTGCAGCTCTGAAATATGGCCAAACTGGTGGCAAGTGGCATCTTGGCAGCTGCACGCTTGACTTTTCTCAGTTCATGGGCAGTTATTTTGCGCCTTGGTTTTTCCACACGCTTCTTGCGACCCTGTTGACTATTTTGAATGAAACGCTTGATTGTTCGATGATCACGCTTCAGAAGCTTTGCAATTTTAAGAGTGCTGCATCCCTCTGCAAGATATCTCACTATTTTTGACTTTTCTGAGCCTGTCAAGTCCTTCTTTTGACCCATTTTGCCAAAGGAAAGGAAGTTGCCTAATAATTATACACACCTAATATAGGGTGTTGATGTCATTAGACCACACCCCTTCTCATTACAGAGATGCACATCACCTAATATGCTTAATTGGTAGTAGGCTTTCGAGCCTATACAGCTTGGAGTAAGACAACATGCATAAAGAGGATGATGTGGTCAAAATACTAATTTGCCTAATAATTCTGCACGTAGTGTACAAGTAGAGCCCCCCCCGGACAGAGTGGAGAGGGTGTCAGCACTAAGTTTGTGTTGAAGTCACTGATTAATTTGCCCTTCCTCTGATCTGTCAGAACAATAACCCACAAAAAAACGATTCTGTCTCTGGAGCATATGCCTTCGGTCAGCATTTGCTCAATAATCCATCAGTATTGCTAATGCCAAAAAAAAAACCAGGAGTGGATCTAAAACAGAGACGACATGTGAATGGAATATTTGCATGTCTTCTGTGTTTTGTACCCATTCCTGCTTTTGGCTACCAAATCATAAGTTAATTCTGATGGGACCATACAGGCCTTACAGCTGCTACACAGACAGGATACATTGTGCGTCTCATTTTTCCTTCCTTCCTACAGATCAGAAGAAGGGTCAAACAAATGATGATGTCAGCCAGGCCAAAAGGTGGGAACAGCATGAGGAGACCACAGAGTGGCCCTATGACATAGTGGTGAGGTGAAAACAGCATGAGGAGACCACAGAGTGGCCCAATGACAGAGTCTAGAGGTGGTGGCAGCAGCAGTAGCAGCATCAGGAGAAGGCCACCGAGTGGCACAATGACAGAGTATGGAGGTGGTAGCAGTATGAGGAGGCCACAGAGTGGCAAAATGACATAATCTGGAGGTGGCGGCAGCATGAGGAGGCCACCGAGTGGCACAATGACCGAGTGTGGAGGTGGCAGCAGCATAAAGAAGTCACAGAGTGGCATAATGACAGAGTGTGGAGGTGGCAGTAGTATGAGGAGGCCACAGAGTGGCACAATCACCGAGTGTGGAGATGGCAGCAGTATGAGGAAGCCACCGAGTGGTACAATGACAGTCTGGAGGTGGCAGCAGCATCAGGAGGCCACAGAGTGGCAAGGTGACATAGTGTTGAGGTGGCAGCAGCATGAGGAGGCCACAGAGTGGCACGACGACGAGAGATTGCGGAGGTGGCAGCAGCATGAGGATGCCACAGAGTGGCCGCTTTGTCTATTCATTTATAGTGAATATGGGACAGAACAGAAGGTTAAAATTTCTCAACTTTATAAAGTGCTGCTTAAAAGACGATTTAATAATGCACGTTCTCCGGCACAAAAGGCTTGGCAAATTGATTGCCTGTGAATTTCCCTAGAAGATTTGAATAATATATTGGCGAATTTAAGTTTACTTTCTTATAATTTTAACCCCTTCCCGACCAGCGCCGTAATAGTACGGTGCAGCGAGACGTGACTTGAATCCAAGCGGTGTACTATTACGGCCTGCTGATCGGGCAGGTGCAGGAGCTGCGTCCGCCCAATCAGCTGCAGGGGACCAGCTGTTCCCATTAGCCGGACCCCTGCTGTATGTGCCGGCATCGGTGAAAACACTGATGCCGGCGCATTAACCCCTTCTATAACGCAGTCAGCGTTGACCACGACATAGAGGGGGTTCGCTGCGGGTGAGGGAGCCCATCAGGTCCCCGCACTGCTGTGGCGGGGACCCGATGGGTGACAAGGCAGCCCGATGCCATGCAGAGGCTGCCCAATGCCTTGCACGGCATCGGGACCTGCCTTCTACGGGTGCCCAGGAGATCCAGCCTCAGGCTGGGTCTCCTAGGCAACCTGTTAGTGTATTACTCTGTGTAATACACTAACAGGCAATGCATTACAATACCCTACCCTTCCTAAGACAATCGGTCAAAAAATAAAAAAGCTATGGCTCTCAGACTATGGATACACTAAAACATCATTTTTTTGGTTTAAAAAATGCTATTGTGTAAAACTTAAATAAATAAGAAAAAGTATACATATTAGGTATTGACACGTCCGTAGCAATCTGCCATAAGAAATATCACGTGACCTAACCTCTCAGGTGAACGCTGGAAAAATAAATAAATAAAAACTGTGCCAAAATTACCAATTTTTTTGTTTTTTGACAGAAATATGTCACTAAAATTTTTACCACATATACTGTAGCTGCAGCGTTGAACGCTGAATAAATTTTTTTTTTGACCAAAATACGTCGCAAAAGGTTTTACCACATATAACTGCAGCGCTGAACGCTGAATAATTTTTTTTTTGCTACCAAAATACGTCACTAAAGGCTTGAGACTCTCCATCTCGGCTCGCCACAAGCCATCAGTTCTCTGAAAGGTGCAGAGTACACCACTTGGAAAGGGAGGGACTGCAACACCAGCAACTTGGACAGCAGCACGTTCAGCTTCTGCGCCGTTGTATGCGTGCACGCATACTGTTGTCTCTTGGCAATCGCTTCAGTGATCGATTGCTGGCGGAATGACTGACGAGGAGTAGGAGGAGCAGGAGCATCAGGACCAGCAGACGATGGGAACAACAGAAAGCTCACTTCACCTGAAGTGGTGGAGCCTTGACTGCCTGAAATCATGTGTGGAGTGCCAGTGGGTGATGCAGCGGTTGCTGCGGCACGCTGGACCACCACATTGGATATGTTGACGCAGGGCCGTGGTGCCAACATTGGCACACTGGCAACGCTTCACCTTCTGCCCACAGATTTTACATATGGCCATGTTCACCTCCTCTGGAGGCTGTACAAAAAACTGCAGAGTAGGTGATTTTACCGACAACACTACGCACTGACTGACTGCTACCGCCGCTGCTTCCGTGAACCCGTGGACCCCTCCTTAATAAGGATACATTTTTATAAGAATACATTTTTCATTTCCTACTGAAATACGCAACTTAAGGCTTTACCATGTATAACTGCGGTGCTGAACGCAGAATAAATGTATCATTTTCTACCGGAGTATATTGCCGAGAGTTTGGCAAAGGGACATATTAGACCATCTAAGTCTCCTATGGCCGCTGGCTTCTTTTTCGTAAAGAAGAAGAACGAATCCCTTAGACCGTGCCTAGATTTCCGGGAACTGAATCTCATTACTGTCCGTGATCCTTATCCCCTTCCTTTGATTCCGGATCTATTTGATCAGATTGTTGGTGCCAAGGTGTTTTCTAAGTTGGATTTAAGAGGAGCTTATAATCTGATCAGAATCAGGGAAGGAGATGAATGGAAAACGGCCTTCAATACCCCCGAGGGTCACTTCGAGAACCTAGTCATGCCCTTTGGTTTAACTAATGCTCCAGCAGTTTTCAGCGCTTTATCAATGACATTTTTCATCATTTGGTGGGGAGGTTCGTTGTTATTTACCTTGATGACATACTAATTTACTCACCCGATATGAAGACTCATCAGGATCATTTGAGACAAGTGTTATTAATCCTTCGGGAGAATAAATTGTGTGCCAAGTTGGAAAAATGTGTGTTTGCTGTTCAGGAGCTGCCGTTTTTGGGGTACTTGCTTTCTCCCTCCGGTTTTCATATGGATCCCGAAAAAGTCCATGCGGTACTGGAATGGGACCGGCCGGAGAATCAGAAAGCCCTGATGCGGTTTTTAGGATTTACTAATTACTACAGAAAATCCATCCTTATTTATTCCACCATTGTCAAACCTTTGACAGATATGACTAGTAAGGGCGCTGACTTCTCTGTCTGGTCGGATGAGGCATTACAGGCTTTTTCTGCTATTAAGAAATATTTTGCTTCTGCTCCCATTATGATGCAACCTGATGTGTCTCAACCCTTCATTGTGGAGGTTGACGCGTCAGAAGTGGGAGTTGGAGCAGTCTTGTCGCAGGGTCCCTCTCCTAGCAAATGGCGCCCGTGTGCTTTTTTCTCCAAGAAACTCTCGGCCGCCGAAAGAAATTATGATGCTGGGAATAGAGATTTGTTAGCCATCAAATTGACCTTTGAAGAGTGGCGTCATTTGCTAGAAGGGGCTACTCATCTGATTACGGTATTTACTGACCATAAGAATCTGGCTTACCTGCAATCTGCAAAGCATTTAAATCCTAGGAAGGCTAGATGCTCATTGTTTTTTACCAGGTTCAATTTTGTGGTCACCTATCGCCCTGGGATTAAAAACGATGCGTTGTCACTTAGCTTTCCTGGGGGGGGGGGGGGGGGGGGGGAGATTCGGAGGATCCCACTCCGATTTTGGCTGATGGGGTGGTAGTTTCTGCTCTTTACCCCGAACTGGAGACGGAATTGTTGGGGGCTTAAGAGGGGGCACCTGATTCTTGTCCTCCAGGCAAGTTGTTTGTTCCTTCTGAACTGCGATACAAGGTGTTCAAGGAACATTATGATACTGTCCTTGCGGGACATCCTGGAAGTAGATCCACTGTAGATCTTATTTCCCAAGAGATTCTGGTGGCCAGGGTTGCGTAAAGGTGTTGAGGGTTATGTAGCAGCTTGTGAGACTTGTGCACGCGCGAAGGTGGCTCACACTCGGCCATCAGGACCTCTTCTTCCTTTGTCCATCCCATCTCGTCCTTGGACGCATTTGTCCATGGACTTCATTACTGATTTGCCGAGTTCCTCTGGGAAAACTGTGATTTTGGTGGTAGTGGACCGCTTCAGCAAGATGGCTCACTTTGTACCATTTGGCTTGTTTGCCCAATGCGAAAACTCTCGCTCAGGTTTTTATTGATAACATTGTGAAATTACATGGCATTCCCTCTGATGTGGTGTCTGATAGGGGGACGCAATTTGTTTCCAGGTTTTGGAGGGCGTTTTGTTATCGTGTGGGTATTCAGTTGTCTTTCTCTTCGGCTTTTCATTCTCAGCCAAATGGTTAAACTGAGCGCACTAACCAAAACCTGGAGACCTATTTGAGGTGTTTTGTCGCTGAGAATCAGGATGAGTGGTCCTCGTTCTTGTCTTTAGCTGAGTTTGCCTTGAATAACCGTAGGCAGGAGTCAACTGATAAGTCACCATTTTTTGGCGCATATGGTTTTCACCCTCTGCTTGGTACTTTTTCTGGGACCGACTCTTCTGGGATACCGGAAGAGGATAGATTCTCTTCCTCTTTGTCATCTATCTGGTGGAAAATTCAAGTTAATTTGAAAAAAATTGGTGAAAGATATAAACGGATGGCTGACAAGAGACATATGACTAGTCCGGACCTGTGTGTGGGTGATTTGGTGTGGTTGTCCACTAAAAACATTAAGCTGAAGGTACCATCTTGGAAATTTGGTCCAAGATTTTTTGGCCCTTACAAAATCTCGACCATTGTCAATCCAGTGGCGTTTCGTCTGGAACTTCCGCAGGCCTGGAAGATCCATAATGTGTTTCACAGGTCCTTGTTGAAGAAATATGTGAAGCCTGCGGAACCATCTCTTTTGCCTCCTCCTCCTGTTTTGGTTGATGGTAATCTGGAGTTTCAGATCTCTAGAATTCTCAACTCACGTGTTCTTCGGGGTTCCCTTCAGTACCTGGTGCATTGGAGGGGATACGGTCCCGAGGAAAGAATGTGGGTTCCGGCTACTGATGTTAATGCTAGCCGCCTTGTGAATGCCTTTTTACAGGGCACATCCGGATAAAGTTGGGCCTGGGTGTCCGGAGGTCACCCGTAGAGGGGGGGGGGGGTACTGTCACGCCCTGCCCAGTGGTTGTTCTGAGGAAATCTGTCAGAGTTGCTGCATGTGACTCGATCTGACAGTTTGTTTTGTTGTGGGTTTGAGCTGAATCCCACCTCCTCCCAGGTTTTGCTCTTTAGATAATTGGTGAGGCTATTTATTCCTCCCTCTCCCTATAGCCTTTTGCGGGTTATAGTTCTGCCTTGTGTGAGCTTTGGAAGTTTGGTGGATCATCTGCTCCAACACATCATCAGATAAGTCCTTTTCCCTTTTTCCTTCTGTGTCTGTTTTGACTAGGCCTCTAGGGTGGCGCTAGCTCCTTCGGTTGTTGAAGGAGCTGGGTGTCTCTTTCCCTCTTCCCTACAGCTGAGGGTTTGGTTCAGTATATCATAGTCTTAGGTACGTGGGCATGTCATATCTACCATCGTGGTATGCACATGGGCATAGCAGCTTAGGGAAAATGTTTTAGGGATTTCTAGGAGGTGACCCCTTTGTTCCCTAGCATTTGTGACCTAGTCAGTTGTTTTGTTTGCTTTGCCGTGTTCTGTTTCCTTCCCTTATCTTACCTACCGTGACAAGGACACAACTCTTTCAACACAAATAACTGCAGAAGTGAAATGCGAATATATTTTTATTTTTCCACATATATAAGCCACTAAAGGATTTTCAACATAGCACTTGCACCCCAATAACAAGAACAAATTGCTGGAATGCCAGAGCTGTATAATGGCTATTTTGTAAATCGTTTTTTTTTTTTCACAATGAGATTTTTCTAGCACTGTCCCTAGCGACTTCAGACGTCTCTCCCTGCACTAAGATGCTGTGAAATGATTCCTCATTATCGTTTCCATGCAATTTGAATAATGTTTCCATGCACTTGTAAATCACTTTTTTTTTACAATGAGGTATTTCTGGCACTGTCCCTAGTGACTTCAGACGTCTCTTCCTGCACTAAGATGCTGTGAAATGATTCCTCCCTATCGTTTCCCTGCAATTTATATAATGTTTCCCAGCACTTGTAAATCATTTTTTTTTTCACAATGAGGTTTTCAGTACAGCTCTCCCTAGTGCCTGCAGCGTCTGTCCCTCCACTAAGAACACTGGAAAATGTCTGAATCCAAGATGGCTGAGGGTATTTATAGGGATGTGACATCACAGGGCTGGATGGCTGCTGATTGGCTGCATGCATGGTATTATGGGTCAGCCCGCCTTCCCAGAGTTCCTTGCCCCATGTCCTCACACGTGTAGCCGCCATTTTAGGAAAAATTGCAATTCATTACCACGAAGCGTGAAGAAATTCTCATTCGTTGCGAATCAAATTTTTCATGAAATTCGCATCGAATTCCACTTCGTAAGCTTCGATTCGCTCATCTCTAATTATGATTAAGAGGATACCAAATATGTATATGCTGTTCATGATTATTTTTATTTAATAAAACATATATAAAACAGTTTACAGTGGCATGCAAATGTTTGTGCACCCCTTTACAAAATTACTGTTACTATGAACAGTTGAAGTTAAAATAATCTCCAAAAAGCATAAAGGTAAAGATGACACATTCCATTTGTATTTTAACCCCTTCCCGACATATGACATAATAGTACCTCATGGCGGCAAGTGACTTGCCGCATTTTGACGTACTATTATGTCATGGTGTTCGGGCGGGCACAGGAGCAGTGCACGCCCGATCACTGCAGTGGCCCGGCAGTCCCTGATAGCCGGGCACCTGCTCTATCTGCCGGCATCGGTGTAAAAGCCGATGCCAGCGGATTAACCCCTTCTATGCCGCGGTCAGCGCCGACCGCGGCATAGAAGGTGCACTCGGCGGGTGAGAGAGCCCATCGGGTCTCAGCACTGCTGTGGCAGGGACCCGGTGGGTGACAAGGCAGCCGGATGCCGTGCAGAGCCTGACCAATGCCTTGCACTGCATCGGGACCTGCCTTCTACGGGGGCCGAGGAGATCCAGGCTGGGTCTCCTGGGCAACCTGTTAGTGTATTACTCAGTGTAATACACTAACAGTCAATGCATTACAATACAGATGTATTGTAATGCATTGCAGAGGGGATCAGACCGTCAAAAGTTGAAGTCTCCGAGTGGGACAGAAATAAAGTTTAAAAAAAAAAGTGTTTTTAATAAATAAAGAAAAAGTTTCAAGTAAAAAAAGAAAAAAATGCCCCTTTCCCCTGATTTTATAATAAAAAATAGAATAAAAGGAAAAAACACACGCGTCCGTAATGACGGGCTCTATAAATATATCACATGATCCACCTCGTCTGATAAACACCATAAAAAAATAAAATAATACATTTTTGTTCCCTTACACCACAAAAAGTGCAACACCAAGTGATCAAAAAGGCTTATGTCCCACAAAATGGTACCAATAAAACCGTCACCTCATCCTGCAAAAATTAACCCCTACATAAGAAAATCGTTTAAAAAAATAAATAAAAAAATACTATAGCTCTCAGAATATAGAGACTTTAAAACATCATTTTTTTGTTTAAAAAATGCTATTATCTTCCTAAAGCTAAAGTAGCTTTGATGATGTCACCACAGGTCCTGGACGGAATCACACCCCTTATTCTGTTAGATCTGATATCATGTCATTAATTCAATTAAGTTTTAATATCTTTAAAAATAAAATGATATTAAGCTTGTATAACCTCTTATTAAGCCATTATAAATATTGACAATGGCTAATTGATCCGGCTATATTCCTAAAGCTAAAGTAGCTTTGATAATATCACCACAGGTCCTGGAAGGGGAACTGACGCAGTTCCTTTGTTAGATCCTGCAGGACCTGTGATGTTGTAAATTTGCTTTAAGCAGCCCCTTTGTTAGATCCTGCAGGACCTGCAATGTCTGAAATTTGCTTTAATTATATACGATCGTATTTAATAAAATCGAAGGCGTATGTGATTTAAGCAAAATATTTGATCACAGCAGCTAACACAGATATGTATCATTTAAAAAAATTAACACTAGCTAATTGGGGCACCCAATTTTCCTGGGTGTCGACTATCTAGCTTCTAGTTGGAGACATGTCCAGACACGTCCTAAGATGTAGCGTACATGGCCTGAGATGTTATTTAACAGTGCCGAAATCATTAAGTTTTATTATCTTTTAAAATAAAATGCTATTAAAAGCTGTATGAATCTATTAAAAGCTTATCAAACTCTTAGAATCTTTACTAATAAAATCATTAAAAACAGACTATGACAAAATTAAAAAGGCTTTATGATTGGCTTACCATTATTTCAACCAGTAAGCTCGTATCACAACCAGGCATTATATTATAGCCACCAGGGCAACTGTTTTGGACTCCCCAATACTCACAACCCAGTAAAAAATATACAGAGCACCTGTATGGTGCACCTGGGAGGGAGCCCTATATGGCACTAGTCAACCAGTATATTGCAGCGGAACATTCAAGCTGCATTATCTGTATAACTACTGATAATGGGTAGCAGTCGCTCTAAGCGTTTCTGTGTGGGAAACTATCACCACGATTGAGTGGCGCAGGTTGCTGCAGTAGAACCGGCACCGGCGCTGTGATGGTACACTTGGCCAATCAGAAATGTGTAGGCCGAGTGACAAAGCAAGGCATTACAGCCCGGGAGGCAAGCGCAGGCACACTATAAAGGTAAAGGGGGAACCGATTCTGTGGCAATATCTAATCCAATATATTGTACATCACTGCTGGTAATAGGGAAAACATAAAGTGGAATATAGTGTACAGGCAGTATAAGAGATAGAATGGCAAAACACTATGAAGGCACCAGATGTGACAATACTGGCCACGGACACAGCTATTACTAGAACTAGAACAGAGGGGGGAAACATTTGATAAACACCACTCCAGTATGGTACAGAAACAATCCTATATTCCAATGTATTAAATATAGATTGTGAACAACTATATAGACGGACTATAAGGGTGAGAAAAGTAATAATAATGGATGTGCCCATGTACCCATTCATGGTTTCTAATCACCTCCCATTAGATGATGTTATTAAGTTCATTAACCACTGTAGAACCGTGGTGGGGTGAAACATGGATGTACACCTAGAACACATCATCAAGGTGTCACTATCTCACTGAATGGCATACTATATGAAACAAGTATACGAAATTGCTTGATTCAGTCATTTAGGGATCACTGTCCGTAGTTTAAAAATCCACTGGGTTTCCTTGCGGCGTAACATCGTATCGATGTCACCACCATGGATAGGTTTCCTAATGTGTTCAATCTCTTGAACCATCAGTGTTTCTGTGTTCCCTCCATGGATATAGACTAGGCAGACACAGTGGTTTCTGCAATACCTGTAATTCATCCACCTGAGAAACACTACAGTTAACATTTCTACAGCCTGATAACCGGTAGCAATAGATTGTATTAGCCTGTCATACAGTCATCATCTCCCCACCCTGAAATGACTGATAACTGGTAACAATAGATTGTATTCTCCTGCCCTACAGTCATCTTCTCCCCTGAAATGACTGATAACAGTGAGAGTAGAGCCTGCAAGGTTAGTGGCCCTTTAAGGGGTTGGTCTGGGCAACAGCCTCATCACTACACCTGTGTGAAATAGAAGAAAACGATTCCGGCACTTATTTTTCTTCCCATAAAATATTCCTCTTTATTTAATCACATCATATGCGGTACAGTGTCACAAACAAGCTGTTTACGCGTTTCGGAGACCTTCTCCTTAGTCGTAACATCATCACTACACCTGTGGACAATGGATATGATAAAAATAAAAAGCTTCATAATGCAAATTTTAAATAAATATATAAAGCTAAAATATAAATAATATGTAAACAATAATAACTATAAAATCCTGGTAACAGTAGTGAATAAAAATTTCAACAATAATAAATGTGGAAAAATACAAATATAAAAATATAAATAATAACTAATAAATGTGGAAAATAGACAATTAAAAATAATTAAAAATAATAAATATAAAAATAAATATAACATACAAAAAGTCCAGACTAAATAAAAATTATAAAACTGTAATATAAATAATAAATGTGGAAAAATATGAATCTAAAATGTAAATCTAAAATATTCAAGTCTAAATAGTAAATGTTAAAAATATAAATCAAAAATATAAACAATAAATAAAAATTTATAAATAATAAATTTGAAAAATAACTAAAATAAAAAAATAAAAGCTACATAATAAAAATAATATGTAAACAATATTAAATATAAAATATAAACAATAAATATAAAATATAAAAAGTGCCTAATAAAAATATGTAATACAAAAAACATAATAAAACTAATATCTAAAATAAAAATGGCAGCTCCAGTGTCCACAGGTGTAGTGATGAGGCTTTTGCCCAGACCAACCCCTTAAATGGCCACTAACCATGCAGGCTCTCTTCTCACCATGTGTATGTGAAAATACAGGCTATTGCTCCCTGTTATCAGTATAAGGTCCGGGACACTATTGATGAGGCTACAAGATCCTTCCTCACAAACCACAATCCCATTACACCAGCCTTCTACATTTTACCCAAAATACATAAAGATCTAAATAACCCACCAGGCCGTCCCATAGTAGCTTCCACCGACTCCATCTTTTCACCTCTGTCCATTTTCTTAGAAAAAATCCTAACACCACATATCAAAAAAACAAGATCATTTCTATTGGATACATCAGCCTTTCTAACTATTGTGAGTGAACTGCAACCCCTACCACCAGAAACATTTCTGGTCACGTGGGATGTCACCAGCCTATACACCTCCATTCAACATCAGAAGGGAATTCATGCGGTACAGAATTTACTACAGTCCACAGAGATGCACACAGAGGTTATCAACCTCTGTCTGGACCTCTTGGAAATTGTCCTGACCAACAACTTTTTACTATTTGAGGACGAATTCTACATACAGAAACAAGGGACCTCTATGGGGTCCAAAGTAGCGCCCCCGTATGCAAACTGCTACATGGATCATTTTGAAAACTCTTTCATTTACACTAATCCACTCTTCTCTAAACATGTCATCACCTGGAAAAGATACATTGATGATATCTTCTGCATTTGGCAAGGCCTACAGGAATCGCTTATCCTATTTTACAACTTTCTAAATTCCGTTTACCCTGAATTGCAATTCACCATCCACTACGACCATTCATCCATCAGTTTCTTGGACACTACAGTCACAGGTAAACTTAGAACAGATTTATACAGAAAACCGACAGACCGCAACAATTTACTACACTATACCAGCTTTCATCCGCTAAGCACCAAAAAAGCTTTACCTGTTACGCCCATGTTCATGGTCGTGACTCCTTAGGAGCCGCATGCACTTGCCCGCGGTCTGGGTGTTTTGTCAACCGCAGCTGGGGGCTGTTTGTAGTTTTTCTCAAGTGCGGTTGCCGCGGACAAGAGGTGTTTGTTGGTAGTGTAGCAGCCTGCGCTGGTTGCTAGGCGTCTCACTGTCGATGCGTGCGGTTGCCTCTGGCTATGTGTGTGTGTTTGTATGCACTTTCTATGTCTGGTGTGCACGAGGTTTATGTATGTGTGCACTGTGACATTTTCCCTCACTTGTGGCTGCCAGTGGCAACGTGTGTGTTGTGTACATGTGGTGGCAGTGTCTCGGCCTTCTGGCTGTTCCCCAGGACATGGTTTCCACGCATGTCGTTGCCTGCGGTAACAGCTGCAGTGTGATATTTGTTTGGACACTTCCCCTTTAAGTGGCAGTCTTCCCTTGCCTGGTGTAGGAAGAGTTAACTCCTTTCTTTGTGTGTTAACACTGGGTGTGTCTGTGTGTGGGTGTGGCCACTTGGGGCTATTTAGCTCCTGCTGGATGCCAGACTCTGAGGGGTACATCAGCCATGGTTAGCTGAAGCCATCCTCCTGGTTATATACCATCTTCCAGTGAGGGCCACCCTTGTGGTCATAAAACCAATGTATGATGTAAAGTTGATGTGTTTTCCTTTCCGTGTTTATTACAGCTATGGATGTCCTGGTTACCTGTGTGTTTTGTGGTGTGCTGTCTCCTTGGTGTTTGTGTGGACAGCAATACTGGTGCATGGGTTTCAGTCAGCAAGGCTGTGGCAGGTAGGTTTGGAACTAGTGTTGTTCACCTGCCATATCCATATGTCTGTATGTGTTTCCCCTTCCTTGCAGCTTGGCCAGTGAGACTCCTGTTCCTCCGTGTCCGGGAGGAACAGGTCGTCTTACCCTGCTCCTAGTTCAGGGCCACCCTGAGGGCTAGTAGGGACCCCAAGTTTCCGGAGTATGAGCCCTCCTACCATCAGGGTCGGCTCATACAGCTAGGAGTCAGGGTCAGAGTTAGGGATGCTGTAGGAGGTGACCTGCTCCCTAATTCTGTCGTCCTGGTCGAGCAGCGACCTAACATCTTCCGGGCATCGAACAGCTAAGGGTTTCCCCCATCTTCAGCCGTGACATTACCAGGCTCACAATTTTAAAG
Organism: Bufo bufo; assembly: GCF_905171765.1. NCBI lineage: Eukaryota > Metazoa > Chordata > Amphibia > Anura > Bufonidae > Bufo > Bufo bufo. The sequence goes on from NC_053393.1 coordinate 132,413,599, forward strand.
AGTCAACATTATAGTCCAACAGGGCCCCTTACGAGCAAAAAGAATAGAAGAGATGAAAATAAGGTTCTTAGAAAGGGGATATCCCCCTCACATTCTCAATCAACCAACAATCATGGTCAATATGCATGGGATACATTTTAAAAATGTCTCTCTCTGTTTTATCATGTACAGTATCTGAAGAAGGCCTGCGTGCCGAAACATTATACGATATGAAGATTGCCACAAGTCAAAGAAAAACCTGAACCAACATAATTGCAAACCAAATAAGCTGTAGTTGTATACTTCATTGGAAACGGGGGTTGGAACCCTACTTACAGCTCCTCACAAAGTGCGACAAAGATTTATCTGGATCTATGCTCCCTGTTATCAGTCATTTCAGGGGAGAAGATGACTGTAGGGCAGGAGAATACAATCTATTGTTACTAGTTATCAGTCATTTCAGGGCGAGGAGATGATGACTGTATGAAAGGCGAATACAATCTATTGCTACCGGTTATCAGGCATTTCAGGCTGTGGAAATATTAACTGCAGTGTTTCCCAGGTGGATGAATTACAGGTATTGCAGAAACTACTGTGCCAAATGTGCAGTAAATCTGCCTAGTCACACCATGATATTGGGTGAGGGGCCTTGCTTTCGGTTACAGCTAGAATTCTAGAATTTTTTAAGTGCAAAAATATTGCAAAATAGAGCTACAATAAAATTAATCTAATGCTAAAATAAAAATGCTAAAATAAGCAGGTTATAAAATTTAAATATAAAAAATATTGAAGATTAGTTCTACAATATGAATAGTCTAATGCTATGGTAAATGAATTTTTTTTTTTTAAATAAAGTGCAAAAATATTAAGAAATAGCACTACAATAAAATTAATCTAATGTTAAAATAAAAATGCTAAAATAAGCTAAAATAAAATGTAAAAAAATATAAAAAAGGGTTTAATAGGGTTTTAATAGTCTGATAAAAGATCTTGATAAAATCTTTTGACAACTGTTTGCTATTGTCACAGCTGCTCGTACATTATACAAACTGGATTCCAAAAAAGTTGGGACACTAAACAAATTGTGAATAAAAACTGAATGCAATGATGTGGAGATGGCAAATGTCAATATTTTATTTGTAATAGAACGTAGATGACAGATCAAACGTTTAATCCGAGTAAATGTATCATTTTAAAGGAAAAATACATTGATTCCAATTTTCACGGTGTCAACAAATCCCCAAAAAGTTGGGACAAGTAGCAATAAGAGGCTGGAAAAAGTAAATTTGAGTATAACGAAGAGCTGGAAGACCAATTAACACTAATTAGGTCAATTGGCAACATGATTGGGTATAAAAAGAGCTTCTCAGAGTGGCAGTGTCTCTCAGAAGCCAAGATGGGTAGAGGATCACCAATTCCCACAATGTTGCGCAGAAAGATAGTGGAGCAATATCAGAAAGGTGTTACCCAGCGAAAAATTGCAAAGACTTTGCATCTATCATCATCAACTGTGCATAACATCATCCGAAGATTCAGAGAATCTGGAACAATCTCTGTGCGTAAGGGTCAATGCCGTAAAACCATACTGGAAGCCCGTGATCTCCGGGCCCTTAAACGACACTGCACCACAAACAGGAATGCTACTGTAAAGGAAATCACAGAATAGGCTCAGGAATACTTCCAGAAACCATTGTCAGTGAACACAATCCACCGTGCCATCCGCCGTTGCCAGCTGAAACTCTACAGTGCAAAGAAGAAGCCATTTCTAAGCAAGATCCACAAGCTCAGGCGTTTCACTGGGCCAGGGATCATTTAAAATGGAGTGTGGCAAAATGGAAGACTGTTCTGTGGTCAGACGAGTCACGATTCGAAGTTCTTTTTGGAAATCTGGGACGCCATGTCATCCGGACCAAAGAGGACAAGGACAACCCAAGTTGCTATCAACGCTCAGTTCAGAAGCCTGCATCTCTGATGGTATGGGGTTGCATGAGTGCGTGTGGCATGGGCAGCTTGCATGTCTGGAAAAGCATCATCAATGCAGAAAAATATATTCAGGTTCTAGAACAACATATGCTCCCTTCCAGACGTCATCTCTTTCAGGGAAGACCCTGCATTTTTCAACAAGATAATGCCAGACCACATTCTGCATCAATCACAACATCATGGCTGCGTAGGAGAAGGATCCGGGTACTGAAATGGCCAGTCTGCAGTCCAGATCTTTCACCTATAGAGAACATTTGGCGCATCATAAAGAGGAAGGTGCAACAAAGAAGGCCCAAGACGATTGAACAGTTAGAGGCCTGTATTAGACAAGAATGGGAGAGCATTCCTATTTCTAAACTTGAGAAACTGGTCTCCTCGGTCCCCAGACGTCTGTTGAGTGTTGTAAGAAGAAGGGGAGATGCCACACAGTGGTGAAAATGGCCTTGTCCCAACTTTTTGGGGATTTGTTGACACCATGAAATTCTGATTCAACATATTTTTCCCTTAAAATTGAAAATTTTCTCAGTTTAAACTTTTGTTCCGTGATTTATGTTCTATTCTGAATAAAATATTAGAAGTTGGCACCTCCACATCATTGCATTCAGTTTTTATTCACGATTTGTATAGTGTCCCAACTTTTTTGGAATCCGGTTTGTATGTCTCGTAACACATGTATAAACATTGTGGACTTCTAAATTTGGTAGGTATTTGTACAAATTGATGGACAGATGGCGTATTAGAAGATAGATATGTGTTATCGGCACTCCGGAAAATTGGGTGCAGCAATTAGCTATTGCTAATATTCATAAATGCTACATATCTGTGTTAGATAGATATGTTAAATATCTGTAATAGATGTGGATATGAAATAGGACAAAATAGGAAAGTTGGGGTGCCGCAGCTAACGCAGCTTCTGTTTCTGCCGCAGCTGCTGCGGCTGTGACGGGCCAAAAGACAAATCTGTATGAAGACGCTAAGGACAAATATAGCTTCAACGTGTTATCGGCACCAGGGAAAGTTGGGTGCCTTTCTAATTTTGGCACAGCCTGTTTTTAATGATTTTATTATTAAAGATTCTAACAGCTTGATAAGCTTTTAATAGATTCATACAGTTTTTAATAGATTCATACAGTTTTTAATAGCTTCATAAGATTCATAGGGTTTTAATAGGAATTTAATAGTCTGATAAAAGAAATTGATAGAACCTTAATATCATTTTATTTTTAAAGATATTTAAACATGTGTTCTGACTATACTATATTAGGACATGTATGGACATGTTTTGACAACTGTTTAGCTTTAATTTGGCCTGTTATTCTGGCTCTTTTGTTAACTGTTTGCTATTGTCACAGCTGGTTAGATAGATAGATATGAGATAGATAGATAGATATGAAATAGATAGATATTAGATAAATATTAGATAGATAGATAGATTGATAGATGATAGATATAATATAAAAAGATAGATAGTTAGGTAGATATGTGATAGATATTAGATAAATATTAGATAAATGATAGATAGATAGACAGAGATAGATATGAGATAGGTATTAGATAAATATTAGATAGATAGTCCGATACAAAGAAAGATAGATAGATATTAGATGGCTAGATACATAATCAAAGTTTTATAAATACTGTTTTCTGTTACAAATAGTTACAACAGCGATGCTGTTTTTATACGCCGTGGCAAAACATGGTTTTGAAATTTGTATTACTTGTAAATATTTATAATATTATTTTATTAAACACGATCGTATATAATTAAACATAATCAAAGTTTTATAAATACTGTTTTCTGCTACAAAAAGTTAGATACAGCGATGCTGTTTTTATATGCTGTGGCAAAACATGGTTTTAGAGCGATAGATAGATATAACATATGAGTTGATAGATATATAGATGGCGATAGATATGAGCTAGATAGATATGAGCTAGATAGATAATAGATAGATGGATAAATTTAGATAGGTATATTTAGACAGCTATGATATATGGGTAGATAGATAGATATATTTGATAGATAGATAAATAGATGGATAGATAGATATGTGATAGATAGATAAATAGATATATAGATAAATAGCTAGATATGTGATTGATAGATATTGTCAATATTTATAATATTATTAAATACAATACGCTACTATATAATTTTTTATTTATTTATATTTTGTATATTTATATAGATTTATGGCTATATATATATATATATATATATATATATATTTATATTTGTATATTTTTGAAAGATAGTTATATAGACAGATAATAGCTGGATAACTGGTTAGATAGATAGATAGATAGATAGATAGAACATCTGGTAATTGAAAAATATTAAATACTAGCTAAAGGACCCGGCTTCGCTCGGGTATATTTAATCAATTTCATTTAACGTTTGTGTGTGTCGCTAAAAGATATCAACACTATCCACTATAACAGTGACATCTACAGCACTCCGCCCCCTTAACAGTGACCTTCACAGCCCCCTACCCCTTAACACTGACCCCCCCCCCACAGTGCCCCATCCCTTAAAATTGGACCTCCACAGCAGCCCATCACCTTAAATTTGACCTTTACAGTAACCTTCCCCTTTAACAGTGAGTTTCACAGCACACAACCTCCTTGACAGTGACCTCCACAGGGTCTCACCCCCTTAACAGTGGCTTTTACAGCAATCTGCCCCTTAACACTGACCTCCATTGTGGACCATCCCCTTAACTGTGACCTCCACAGCAGCCTGCCCAAAGGGTGGTCCAGTTTTAGACCAGACAGTCCGGCTTTCAGACTCCCTGTCCTCTGTCTGGCAGGGACAGACACAAGGATGTCCTTTTAAACAGCTCACTCACAGAGCACAGCACTGTGCTGTCTGAGTGTGAGCTGCAGGAAGAAAGACACTGTCCCTCCCACCCCTGCAGCTCACAGAAGTTGATTTTTAACTTAATTTTTTCAAACCCTGTCGGCTGAGGAGTGGGTGTGGCCTAACCGAATTAGGACGTGGCTTAGCGGGACCTAGAAGTTGATTTTTAACTTAATTTTTTCAATCCCTGTCGGCTAAGCAGTGGGAGGGGCGTGGACTAACCTGATCAGGGGTGTGGCTTAGTGGCACCTGGGGACGGGGTTTTAAGTTTGTCTTTTAAGGGTGGCCACATTGTGGCAGGGGGCGTATCTGGGCTCCTTCATGCAAGAGTGATGTCCCTCTTGGGCACCTTACTGGCTCATTTGCATTTCAAATAAACTGGATTTTCAGAGAATAAAAACATTTATTGCTGGAACAAAGGCACATCTTGAAATAAGGTACTAAGTGCTATTAGGCCATGGCTTTACTTCAATAGCGATTATCCTGGTGACAAATTTCCTTTAAAGCTCTCCTACAGCAGTGAAGATAAATGACTGGGTTGTTATGGAAACCTGGAGTAAAACTGTGTGTGTGGAGACTGGAGGACCTGCGAGCTTCTATTGGCTGATAAGGGTCATGTGACCAAGCTTCTATTGGCTAATGAATTTTTTGGGAATATCTCAGGAATAGTACTGTACGTCCTAGAGAGCTGAGACCTGGTCTAAAACCTTCCCGGACACCTGATGTACCTGTGTGACAAATTTCGTGATTGTAAATGCGACGGTGCGGATTCCTTTAGCGGACATACACATACACTCAGCTTTATATATTAAATAAAATCTGGTAACTGAGTAACATTTTGCCATGTGCTCGCACAGCGTGTGGTTTGTGTACTTCTGTTAATATTTTGATATGTGCTCACACAGCTTAATATAATTTTATTTTTAAAGATATTAAAACTTAATTGATGTATGGTCTGTCTATACATTATGTATGGGTTATGTATACGTTGCTGTAATTACGCACAAACGTGCCTACCCTACTGAGTTATTGAAAAATGTAATATGATGCTTTGTAAATAAAGACATTTTGCTTAAATCACGTACGCCTTCAATTTTTATTAAACATTATTTTGTAACAAAGCAAATTAAATTTCCTAACGAGACAAAATGATTTCGCCGCTCTTAAATAAAGTCTTAGGACATTTCCGAACATACCCTGACGGGCAAAAATAAGGACGAATATTGGGTGCCTTTTTAATTTTGTCATAGTCTGTTTTTAATGATTTCATTAGTAAAGATAAGAGTTTGATGAGCTTTTAATAGATTCATACAGTTTTTAATAGATTCATACAGTTTTTAATAGCATTTTATTTGAAAAGATAATAAAACCTTAATGATTTCGGCACTGTTAAATAGCAGTCTCCTGTCACGTTGGGGAGTGGGGGAAACTCCCCACCGTACAATGTCACCATATACTAAGCCATACGCAGGGAAAAGAGAGCTGGTCACCTCCTAAAGCTTCCCTAAAATAGCCCTAGTCTCCTGGCTGTATGACCTGCCTTCAATGGTAAGCGGGCTCATACCCACGAACCTAGAAGTCTAGGAATCCCTGCATCGCCCTCAACATCATGACAGGGCAAAAACCTCCTGTTCATCCATCACCACGGATGAAAGGCGTCTCCAGCGGCCCAGTAGCTGACAGGGAGAAAGACAATGCAGCAACTGCACAGCAGGTAAGAACACAATGTAACAACGGAACATCAAACACTTACAGATGGAATAACCACACCAAAACAACAAGGTGGCTCCAGGCAAGGCTGCTAATGTCTTTAGGTTCACCCCTCCGGGAAACCAATGGGATCCCCTTTCGGAGGTAGCACACACAAGGGAGACGTCTTGCACACAGGCAGGGACAAACACCAACAACATCCCAGACATGCAACCACAAGACGTACAACAAATCTCCAACTAAAACTCACACCATAAATGACACACCAAGAGGGAAAGGAAGACAAGGAGGAAACACTCAGGATGACATCGCTAATAAACTTGATGTCAAACTTGGATTGCCCTCAGATCTCATCCAAGTACAGATCAAGCATCTCACATGCAAGGCAGACAAACCAAACTGATCTCAGTCCCCAAGCCAGAGTATATAAGGAGACCTGAGACCACACCCAACTCACCACTTTGCTCCAGCCAGAGTATTAACCCCACACACACCATACAGCAGGGAGACACTACTTAAAGGGGTATTGCACACACAGGCAAAAGGCAACAGGTTGCCGCAGACAACAACATGCGTGGCCAGCAATTCACGGCGCACACAGCAAAACCCGTGACACTGCCACAACATGCCAAAACAGCAACATGTTGCCACCGGCAACAGCAAGCGTGGCAACAGTGTGGCTACATCTTAGGCCGTGACATCTCCAACTAGAAGCCAGATAGTTGACAACCTGGAAAGTTGGGTGACCCAATTAGCTATTGTTATTTTTTTTTTAATGATACATACATCGCAGGTCCTGCAGGATCTAACAAAGGGGCTGCTTAAAGCAAATTTACAACATCGCAGGTCCTGCAGGATCTAACAAAGGAACTGCGTCAGTTCCCCTTCCAGGCCCTATGGTGACATCATCAAAGGTACTTTAGCTTTAGGAATATAGCCGGATCAATTAGCTATTATCAGTATTTATAATGGCTTAATAAGAAGTTATACAAGCTTAATATAATTTTATTTTTAAAGATATTAAAACTTAATTGAATTAATGACATGATATCAGATCTAACAGAATAAGGGGATCCCTTCCAGGCCCTATGGTGACATCATCAAAGGTACTTTAGCTTTAGGAATATAGCCGGATCAATGAACCATTGATAATATTTATAATGGCTTAGTAAGAGGTTAATACAAGCTTAACATCATCTTATTTTTAAAGATATTAAAACTTAATTGAATTACTGACACAATATCAGATCTAACAGAATAAGGGTCGTTGAATGGGTGGTGTTTAGGAGTGGTTTGGGGCGTGCAACGGGCGAAGCTTTGGGTGGGGCTGTGGGCGGAGTGGGCGGGGTTATGGGCGGGGAAAGGGAGGTGTCGATCTGTCACTTTTAGTTTGACGAAAGCTATAGAGGTTATCTATTAATGGAAAATCTGCTAGAAAAGTGAAATTTAGAAATTTCTTGCGGAACAATGGGTTAGCAAAGTTTGTAAAATCAGTTTTGAGTAACTTGAGGGGTGTAGTTTCTACAATGGGGTCATTTATGGGGGGTTTCCACTATGTAAGCTCCACAAAGTGACTTCAGACCTGAACTGGTCCTTAAAAAGTGGGTTTTGGAAATTTTCTTAAAAATTGCTTCTAAAATTCTAAACCTTCTAACGTCCTAAAATTTTTTAATGACATTTAAAAAATGATGCTAACATAAAGTAGTCATAAGGGGAATGTTAAGTAACAAATACTTTATGAGGTATCACTTTCTGTTTTAAAAGCAGAGAAATAAAAAATGTTAAAATTGCGAATTTTTCCAAATTTTTGGTAAATTTGGGATTTTTTCATAAATAAAGGTGAAATATATTGATTTAAATTTATGAATATCATGGAGTATAATGTGTCACGAGAAAACAATCTCAGAATGGCTTGGATAAGAAAGTGTTCCAAAGTTATTACCACATAAAGTGACACATGTCAGATTTGCAAAAAAATGGCCTGGGCAGGAGGGCAAAAACTGCCCCATGGTAGAAGGGGTTAAGCAAAAATATTTTTTTTATTTCCATCTTTTACATTTTCAAAATACTAACAAAAGAAAGGTGCCAGAAGCAAAAGTTTGGGCACTCTGCATGGTTAGTACCTAGTAGCAACCCCTCTGGGATTTTCATTCATTCTTCTTTGCAAACGTCTTCCAGTTCTGTGAGATTCCCGGTCCATCTTGCATACACTGCTCTTTTGACGTCTATCCACAGATTTTTTATAATGTTCAGCTCAGGGGACTGTGAGCACCATGATGAAACCTTCAGCTTGTGCTCTTTGAGGTAGTTTCAGGTTGCCATTTCCTCACTATTAAATGTAATTAATAAATGACAATAACAAGAATTGTAGAGGTCAAGAGAAGGTCTGGAGGGCTAAGAAAAATGTCAGAGACAGCTGCTCGTAGGAGTGCTAGAAAGGCAAATTAGAACCCTCTCTTGACTGCAAAAGACCTTCGGGAAGATTTAGCAGAATCTGGAGTTGTGGCTCATTGTTCTACTGTCTACCGACAGCTGCACAAAATGGCCTTCATGGAAGAGTCATCAAAAGAAAACCTCTCCTGTGTCTTCACCACAAAATTTAGCATCAGAAGTTTAGAAAAGAACATCTAAACAAGGCTGATACATTTTGGAAAAAAGTCCTGTGGACCAATGAGGTTAAAATAGAACTCTTTGGAGGGGGCGGAGCCAGCGCTTGAGCCGGATGGAAGTGTGAAGTTCTGCTCTCCTGCCTGCATAACCCTCAAAGCACCTTATTTTAAGCCCACTGGTCGTCAAAATGGTAAAAATCGGGGGCCAGAAGCCCACAGAACAACCGGGTAACAACCGCTCCCAGAACCAAGCAGGGGAGATGGAGAGATATATCAAGAAGACAGCTGCAGCGGCAGTTAGCCGGGAATCCAAGATGGCGCCCGGCACCCCACGCTCTGCACACAAGCTATCAACAGCAGCCGGCGGCGATAAGGTAGGGGATGACCCCAGTGAAACGGACTGTCTGCCCATATCCAGAGCTTTTCTAAAAGAAGCTCTTGCAGAAGCCCTGGGCCCCCTTAGCCTAGATATCTCCTTGATAAAAGAGGATGTTCAACATATAGGACGGAGGGTTGAAGTAGTGGAAGAAACCCAGGCCAAGATCCTGCAACACCAGGCTGAAGTAACATCTAGCTTGTCTCTGGCTCAATGCCATATTAACTCGCTTTACATAGCTATGGAAGATCAAGAAAATAGAAGCAGGCGTAATAACCTGCGTTTTAGAGGCATTCCCGAATCGATAGCTTCTATAGATATTCCAGAAACTGTAATACAAATCTAGGAAAAAGAGAATACAGCGGCTCACCCTCTCTCTATATGGAACAGGTGCTCACCCCCAGGTCCCACCCTCAAGACCAATGGTAGAGTAAAATATAGCAAATATGGGGGGGCACTCACAAAAGGGACCACCACAGCAGTGACAGTGATTGTACACTTTAATCTGTTAAAATTTTAAGAACATACCCCTAAAATCATACAAATACATATACCACATATGACCCACACTCAGTCTCTGCGTCAAATGCGTAAATAATCAAATATAGAACCGCGTGCAAAAGATGTTTTATAGTAATGCCACCAGTTCTGTAGATAAATGCGCCAGCAACAGTGTACTGCTTAGGTGCAGTGATTCAATGCACCACTTCAATGTCCAGAGCACTTGATATAGTAAAGCACAGGTCCAAAACAATGCGGTATGGCCCCACAATCGTGGGTATGACTCACTTGCCTCTACAGTGCTCAGAATCGAGCCCGGTCTTACCCGTCTTCACTGCCTCCTCCGCAGCGGCGATCCAGGCGGCCGCTCACCACACAGCGTCTCACGTGGTGTGCTCGGCCTAAACGTGGCGTCCCACGTGACCTGGTTGCCTTGGGGACCGGATACACGCTCGTATGACGTCACTATTGAGCGACTGCCTTGGAATCCGTACGTGATGCTTGGTTTACTTTGCTTTTGCTTTTGAAGTAGCCGGCTTCTTCTTTCTTTAGATGGATCCACGCTCACTTCCAACCGCCAGACGCGTTTCAGGGTCCTACGCCACGTTTAGGCCGAGCACACCACGTGAGACGCTGTGTGGTGAGCGGCCGCCTGGATCGCCGCTGCGGAGGAGGCAGTGAAGACGGGTAAGACCGGGCTCGATTCTGAGCACTGTAGAGGCAAGTGAGTCATACCCACGATTGTGGGGCCATACCGCATTGTTTGGGACCTGTGCTTTACTATATCAAGTGCTCTGGACATTGAAGTGGTGCATTGAATCACTGCACCTAAGCAGTACACTGTTGCTGGCGCATTTATCTACAGAACTGGTGGCATTACTATAAAACATCTTTTGCACGCGGTTCTATATTTGATTATTTACGCATTTGACGCAGAGACTGAGTGTGGGTCATATGTGGTATATGTATTTGTATGATTTTAGGGGTATGTTCTTAAAATTTTAACAGATTAAAGTGTACAATCACTGTCACTGCTGTGGTGGTCCCTTTTGTGAGTGCCCCCCCATATTTGCTATGTAATACAAATCTGCTTGAAAATTTTAGGCCCTGATTCAGCACACGAAGTTTTGATTGAGCGGGCACATAGGGCTCTCAGACCTAAGCCACAAGTGAATGAGCCCCCCAGAGATGTTATCTGCAAGTTTCTACATTTCCCTGTTAAAGAAGCCATCATGGCTAATGCCAGAAATACCACTGTGGATTGGGAAGAAAATAATATCTCCATTTTCCAAGATTTGGCACAGTCGACCCTAAAAAAGCGTAAATCCCTGAGACCTCTCACCGAATGGCTGTGACAACACAGAATTCTATATAGGTGGACTTTTCCATTCGGTCTATCCTTCCTGCATGATGGACGTCGCATCCATATTTCATCTTATACTGACCTGGATAAAGCCTATGATCTTCTCCAGATCTCTCCTCTGCCTATTGAGAACTGGGACATAGTTCAGAACTTAACCAGCTTACCTGACCTTCCTAGGGTGATCCCCTGGGAACCTCCTGGTACCCCAAAGCCCCAAAGAAATAGAAAGGGGAATTCATTCTCCACCCCTAAGCGTCTGACCATGGTGGAAAAATAATCAGCCACGTCTTAACCGTCTTTAATTAGGTGACATAAGAATTATATAGTATGTGAAGTGCTAGCTCCTGGTTGATAATATATCTATAGATAGGTGACAGCATCCTTTATACCGTGCAGAGAACCTGGCCTATGATTTCAAATTCATCAGGTTAAATTTTGCTCTCTACCCGGTATTAAATGTAGAAACAGTAGGGATCTCTCTCCTTTGAGTCTCCCATCTGTTTTTAAGATTTATACAGTCACAGTCTCTATTACCATCACCAAGCTATCTAAGATACTAATTTAACCTAGTACACATATGAGATCTTGTGTGACGCCTAGTGTCGCTCACATACATCTTTCAATTCTAATGCAGGAGCTGACCCCTCCCACCCTCAGATTGTCTCCTACTTGTCTTCATGTAGACAAATACTATTAAAGATCTCCTAATGTTCATACAGATCCCCCTGATTCTTCTTCTTATAATAATTCATGAAACAAAAAAAAAAAAAAAAATTTCCAGTATAAGATGCATTACAGAGGGTAATGCTTCTGGGTAAAGTACCCTATCCCCCCCCTATATAAGATGCCTAACCAGACAGGCACTATTGTTATGTTTTATTTTATTTGGATGATACTTATTCATCTTTTGGCTTCAACTTTAGTTTTGTCTTTTGTTTTATACTGTTTTTGTTATTGTTTTGACAGGTACTCTAAAACTAATCTATTATTTTCTCAGATGGGTAGACAGGTCCGCCTGCGGATTAAGTGGTCGCAGATTGTGACTTCCCTGAGTGAATGGATGCTCCTGGGCTCCCCTCGTGGCCGTATTCTCTCCTCCACCTTGCTGCTAGCTGGTCAGTTTTTCTCCAATGCAACATATATTCCATACACAATTTTTTCTTCTTATGAAACAATATGGCGGATTTTAAATTAGCCTCTTACAACGTTAAGGGCCTGAGATCCCCTTCTAAGAGATCACAGATTTTCTCTCTACTACACAGGGAAAAATGCTCAGTGGTCTTTTTACAAGAGACACATTTTAAACATGGGAATTACCCCAATCTTTCTTATTCCAAATTTCCTTGCTGGTACCATTGTGGTGCCGGGGGTGCGGCCTCGAGGGGAGTCAGCATTGGCTTTTCTGGGAGAGTCCCTTTCCAATACAAAACACATGTCCAAGATCCAGAGGGTCGATACTTGATCCTTATAGGCCAGGTGAGACAAACTATGTTTACTTTTGTAAACATATATGCCCCAAATGTAGATCAAAATAACTGGCTCACTCCAGTCCTTTCTTTGATAGAGAAATATAGGGAAGGTTTTCTGGTAGTGGCAGGGGATTTTAATATTGCCCTGAACCCTTTAACAGATACCTCTTCCAAAAAATCACCAGTCTCGTCGAAAACTCTTAGGTTGTTACGTTCCAAAATGCATAACCTGGGAGTCTTGGATGTCTGGCGCTGCCACAATCCTGAAACCATTGACTATTCCTTTTATTCCGCTGCCAATAATTCATATAGTAGAATTGATTACATTTTTATCCCGAAGGAAAAGTTGCAATATTGCTCATCCCCAAAAATTGGGAACATCACCTTGTCCGATCATGCCCCGATTTTCTGTGATATATGCCCAGATCAAAAATCCAATAGGCAAACTAATTGGAGATTTAATGAATCCCTACTTAACAACACAAAACATACTGCTCTCATATCCTCTTATCTTGAGGAATATTTCCTAATAAATAACACACCTGAGATATCTCCCCAAGTTCTCTGGGATGCTCATAAAGCATATATTAGAGGCAGGCTGATTGGTCTCTGCTCTTTTCTAAAGAGAGAATCAGAGAAAAAACTAAGTGATTTACTTGCAAAGATACACACTGCAGAGAATGCACATAAACAGTCCTTAAGTGATCCGCGCCTGGCGGAACTCTCTTCCCTTAGAGCACAATTAAAAATTTTTTTGAATGAACGCTCTGCCAAATTTTTCTTGAGTGTTCAGCAAAAAAATTTTGCCCATGGCAATAAAGCCTCTAAATACGTGATAAACCGCATTAGGCAGAGGAGGGGCTCCCGCTATGTGCAATCTCTGAAACAGCAGCAAGGTTCTCTAACATTCAAATCAGAAGAGATAGCTGAACAATTTAGACTATTTTATAGTTCTCTCTATAACCTTCCAGTCCCAGACCCTCCCAATCCTTCTTTAGACAGGGAAACTAATATTAATTCCTTCTTAGACACACTGGATCTTCCAGTATTATCTCCCACACAACGAGAGTCTTTAGCAATGCCTTTCACAGTCCTGGAATTAGAAGCTGCCATTAAAGCTACCCCCAGAGGTAAATGTCCCGGCCCAGATGGTCTCCCTATAACCTATTTTTCATCTTTCAAGAGCACACTTTTACCCTACCTACTGCCTGTCTGCAACATGGCAATGTCCAATCTTCCTCTCTCACCTGATATGACTAAAGCCACTATAACAATAATACCCAAAGAGGGCAAAGACTCCACATTATGCTCCAACTATCGTCCAATCTCTCTACTTAATGTAGACCTTAAACTCATAGCTAAAATGCTCGCCACTAGACTACAGAGGTTCTTGCCTGAATTAATCCACCCAGATCAAGTAGGCTTTGTGAAAGGAAGAGAGGGGAAAGATAATACCACAAAAATTTTAGACTCCCTGTACTACGCTTCCCATAAACATACTCCCTTGGTCTTGATTGGCACGGACGCCGAGAAAGCATTTGACAGAGTGGACTGGACTTATATCAGACTGACTCTGTTGAAATTTCAATTCCCAGAACCATATGTCAACGCAATATTTGCAATGTACACTTGCTCCTCGGCGTCCGTGTCGGTCAATGGCTTACTGTCCTCTTGCTTTTCTATTAGAAATGGGACTAGACAGGGATGCCCCCTTTCACCCCTTATATTTGTGCTAGTGATGGAATCCCTTATGCAGGCCCTTAGACAAAACAGTGATATCCAAGGTTTGAAAATTGGAACAAACGAATTTAAACTAGCAGCGTTTGCGGATGATTTATTAATCACTACCACCAACCCTCACAAATCCATGCCCAAGATCCTATCAACTCTTAGTCATTTTGGCTCCCTTTCGAACTTTAAGATTAACCCCTCCAAGACCCAAGTGCTCCATATAGGACTCTCCCCTGCTAGCATCTTATCTCTTCAAATAAACTCCCCATTTGATTGGAGTTCCCAACAATTAACTTATTTAGGAGTTAAATTATCCCCCCATTTACCTGATCTATTTAAACTAAACTATAGTCCTCTCTTAGCCTCTATGCAAACCCAGATAGACTCTCTAGACTCCAAATACCTCTCATGGTTTGGTAGGAAGAACATTTTCATGTCCCTGATTATGCCAAAACTCACCTACCTGATGCAAGTCCTTCCTATTGAAATACCCAAAGCATATTTTATCTCTCTGAATAAAATTATTCGCAGGTTTATCTGGCAGGGTAAAAGCCCCCGTATCTCCTTTGATACGCTAACCAAGCCTAGGACTAAAGGTGGTATAGGTCTTCCTGACCCTGAAGCCTACATGAGGGCAATCCAATTATCCAGGGCCATAGACTTGGTTAGGGAACCTATTCACAAATTTTGGCCTAAATTAGAAAATGCACTACTCCCATCCCCAATCCGGGCTCTTCTGCTCGCAAACAAACCACTCCCTCCATCTAACTTGATACCTAACCCCCTCACTCGTAACACTTTAAAGGTCTGGAAATGGTTTTCAGGAAGCTCTGATGGTCCTAAATTCCCTTCTCCTCTTCTGCTTATAAAAGACATTATTAATTTAGCTCCTAAGGAACTAAGAGAGAGTTGCCCAACAATCCTGAGATATTCAGAGATATCTACCTCAAAGTTACTAGATACAGAAGGCTGTATTCTTTCTGATAACGAAATACTTGCGTTATTAGAGACACAGATACATAACCCCATTCTACAGCACTTCCTCAAGACAGAGGTTCTGTCGTGGGCAAAAAATGTCTCCCAAACAAGGGAATCTAACTGGTTTGAAGCAATGTTAGGGTCTAAGATATACCCATCCAAAACTATATCTAGAATATACAAAAGCTTGAAACTTTACTCTTCCCTCTCTAAACCGGCAATTGTTGGCCTATGGGAAAGAGACTTAGAACGTAGTCTGTCGCCCCAGGAGGTCACCAAACTCTTAATCTCACCCCATAAACTATCCAGATGTATTCGCATACAAGAAAATAGTTATAAAATTCTTATGCGCTGGTACAAGACTCCTGACAAGACATGTTTGTATAGCCCAACAGCATCTGATGTCTGCTGGAGATGTCATAATGTGACCTAATTAAGATGTGACCTAATTAAACCTTGGTGGCTCAAGATATTCAAACTATGTAACCAGATATGTCAGGTTTCTCTCCCATGTTCACCCGAGATAGCCCTGATATCCCTGGGGATGGACACTCTGGGATCACACAAATCATCTCTTTTCTCATTTTTACTGGCAGCTGCTAGACTTCTCTTACCGACACACTGGTTGTCTACTGACACCCCAAGTATTGACCATTGGACTAACAAAGTAGATCAGATATACAGGCTAGAAGAAATCTCTCATTGGGAGGCACATTCTAGATCTTCTTTTCTGAAGGTATGGTCACCATGGAAGAACTATAGAGGTTTTTCTTAACAACTCACATAGATACATACCCATCTGGGTCGAATTCTTGTTTTGGTTTTTGAAGTCACATGGGGGATATCACATGTGACTCATCCCTTATATTGAGCAACAAGTCCTGACATTTCTAACTTGCAGTCTGACCTGAATCTTGCCTATGTTTAATAATAGCTAATACCTGTCAATGTTGGGCATATATGCCCGCCTGTTACTTGAATTAGTGACAATTTTTTAAAAATGTACTTGCCGTTTTCTTTTGTAATCACTTGCAATGTAATTACAATGTATCTTCTTGCTTGTAACTTGCTATGATATTTACAAAACAATAAAAATTGTCAATAAAAAAAAAAAAAAAAAATAGAACTCTTTGGCCGCAATGAGCAATGGGATGTTTGGAAAAAAAGGGCACAGAATTTCATGAAAAGAACACTGCTCCAACCATTCAGCGTGGGGGTGGATCAATCATGCTTTGGGGTTGTGTTGTAGCCAATAACACGGGGAACATTTCATGGGTAGAGGAAGAATGGTTTGAATGATATTTCAGCAAATTCTGGAAGCAAACATAACACCAACTGTAAAAAAGCTGAAGTTGAAAAGAGGATCGCTTCTACAAATGATCCTAAACACACCTCAAAATCCACAATAAACTTTCTCAAAAAGCGCAAGCTGAAGGTTTTACCACGACCCTCACAGTCCCATGATCTGAACATCATTGAAAATCTGTGGATAGACCTCAAAAGAGCAGTGTATGCAAAACAGCACAGGAATCTCACAGAACTGGAAGACTTTTGTAAGGAAGAATGGATGAAAATCCCTCAAACAAGAATTGAAAGACTCTTGGCTGGCTATAAAAACATTTACGAGCTATGATACTTGCCAAAGGGGTTGCCACTAGGTACTAACCATGCAGGTTGTCCAAACTTTTGCTTCGGGCCCTTTTCATTTTTTGGTATTTTGAAAATGTAAAAGATGAAAAAAAAAGAAAACGTTTTTGCTTAAAATAAAAAGGGAACGTGTCATCTTTAACTTTGTGCCTTTTGAAGATCATTTCAACTTGCTTAACTATTCACAGTAACAGTAAGGGGTGCCCAAACATGCCACTGTACACTGTGTGAACAATTATTAGGCAAGTAATTTGACCAAATCATTTTTATGCATATTTTAGAAGCTCTATAAACTTGAATAGTTATTGGATTGAAGCATCTCAGGTGATGTGTATTTGTGTAATGAGAGTAATGGGTGTGGCCTAAGGAGATCAAGATCCTATATCAAGGTGTGTATAATTATTAGACAGCTTGTTTTCTTCTGGCAAAATAGGCCAAAAAGATTTCAGTGACTCTGAAAAGTCAAAAATTGTTAAAAGTCTTTCAAAAGGACACAGCACAATTGAAATTCCTAAGATATTAGGCTGTGATTACAGAGCCATCAAACGTTTTGTTGCAAATAATAAACAGGGTCTCAAGAAACGTGTTGACAAAAACAATATGCAAATTAACTGCCAAAGATTTGAGAATAATGAAACGTGAAGCAACCAGGAACCCATTATGTTTAAACATATTTTATTGAATTTTAATCTTTATAATTCAACGAAAAAAGGATTACATTACAATTCAGCTAAATATTTTCAATTTAAGTATATAAGTACAGGTAATCTTCACAATACCTTTCTGTATATCAAGAGATAAGTGATACATCAAGTATAATAAACTGAACAAATATGTCATATGATAGATATATTTAGGAACAGAAATCGAAAAATAAAAAAGAGAAAATGAATAAAAGAGAATAAAGAAGGAAGAAGGAGAGGAGAGAAGAGAGGAAAGAGGGGGTGGGGGAGAGGGGGTAATTATATGTGTCTAACAGGAGTGAATCTGCAAAATCGTGACTTATCCCACAAAGGTCATCAAATCAGGTAGCCAGCAGAGGAAGAAACTCCGGGGAATCCTGTGAATCTATCCAACATGCCCATGTCTTTAAATACTTTGCAGACTGATCCAATGCATTTGAAGAGATCTCCTCTATTCTGGCAATGCATAGCATTTCCTGAAACCATTCCCTCATAGTTGGTATATGTGTTGTGTGCCAATGTCGAATGAATAATCGATCTAGCTGCTGTAATGCAAAATCGCAATATACTTCTCTTTTGAGAGGCAATGGATCCCGGTAGGATGGAGAGGACCGCTATCTGCGGAGTATTGTCCACTGTTTTCCTAGTGACATTATGGAAATTTTAAAAACTCCATCCCAAAATGGTTTTATCCTTTCACACCCCGGCCAAATATGTAACATAGTGCCTCTATCTTTGCCACAACGCCAGCAGGAATCTGAGACAGTAGGAAATATTCTATGTAGTCTGACTGGGTATCTGTAACAACGTGACATGTTCTTATATTTTTTTTCCTGAGCAGAGCATGCCATGGAAAGTTTGTGAGAAAATAAGAATGCTTTTTGTAGCTCAGCGCGTTCTATTTCGGTATCTAGTTCTTTCTCCCAACCCTTAACAAAGTTAGGAGTTTCTTTATAGTGGTTTGTCAGTAAGTTCCGGTAAAGTTAGGAGATCAGGTGTGTCGGCGGAGAGGACTGTGTAAACAATTTTTCGGTCTCTGTTAAAGTGGATCCAAAGGAACACTGCTCCCCCTGGATGAAATGTATGACTTCAGTTGTTCATATTCCAGCCACGAGATTCGTATATTAGGGAATTTTTATGATAACGCGGATAGAAGTGATAGGGAATTACCCGCCAAAAGATTATGTAAACGGGGATGCCTAAGAAAGAGTCCCTTCCAGTGCTAGCGGGAAATGCTGGATTATAAAAGATCGGGGTAAGTGGACTAAATCTTCTTCCGCAAATACCCTTGAGAGTTAGGGAATCCCATAATTTAAGGGTCTGATGGAGCAAATAGTTTTGTCTGTTTATGTGTGGACGTGCTTCAGATGCGATCCAAGGTATGTATTTACAGTAAGTGGCAGAGAATATAATGTCTGTTCCAAACCCACCCATTGTTTCGTTATCCCATTATATTGCCAGTCCAATAGTCTGACGAGTGATGTTGCCGTGTGATATAATTTGAGGTCCAGAAGACCCATCCCTCCCTGGGATTTAGATCTAATTAAAGTAGAGAAGCCAATTCGAGGGCAAAGGTGTCTCTATATAAATCTAGTGAATGCTCTATATAAATCTATAAATCTGGAAGAAGTATGAAGGTGGTGTTAATGGGATAGCTTGAAAAATTTATAAAAATTTGGGTAAAATATCAATTTTTAGTACATTTATTCGCCCAAACCATGACAGTTTTTTTTTTAATTAAAGCTAGCAAGATCTTTCAATGTCTTGTCTAACAGGGGGAGATAGTATAGTTTGAATAGATGAGTCCCATCTACTGGTAAACGTATTCCTAAGTAATCAAGTGAGGATGGTTGATGTCGAAACTGAAATGAGGTAAGGAGTCTGGTGAACTCAGTCTGAGGAATGGTTATATTGCGTATTTCAGTTTTCGTGTAGTTAACTTTAAAATTGCTTAAGTGGCCGAATCTCAAATTCATTAAGTATCGAAGGGAGGGATATATATGGTTGGGTAATGTATAGCCGTGGGATTAGAGTAAAGGGCCTGAATTCTATTAAAAAACCTCAGGCCCAGCCCAATCTGTTTCAAAGTGTAGTCTAAAAAAGTCCAATGAACTCTATCAATCGCCTTTTCGGCATCAACCGATAACAGGCATAGGGGTATGTGGTACCTCTTGCTACACTGGAAAGAATTAGAGTCTTGAAAGTGTTATCTCATGCTTCCCTGCCACGGGCAAAGCCTACCTGATCTGTGTGAATTATATTCGGTAATATAGGTGCCAATCTATCTGCAAGGACTTTAGAATATACAGTATTTTAATGTCAATGTGTAACAGTCCTACAGGCTCACCTGAGTCAGAGGACCGCTGGCTGGAGGTAGGAGTGGAGCCCAGTGGCAAGGACCGCAGGCAGGTAGTAGGTGCAGGAAGTCTGGCAGAGGCTTGGTCGGTAGGCAGGCGGTGGGTCAGGGCAGGCGGCAGTAAGCGTGGTCAGACAATCCGGATGGCAACGATGGTAGCAGTTCAGTAGGTAGGGACAAGCAGAAGAGTAGTCGGTAGGCAGGCGGTGGGTCAGGGCAGGCGGCAGTAAGCGTAGTCAGACAATCCGGATGGCAACGGTGGTAGCAGTTCAGTAGGTAGGGACAAGCAGAAGAGTAGTCGGTAGGCAATTCCTGGTCAGCAGTGGACTTCCAGTTGTAGCAAGAGCAGCAGATGAGGAGAAGCTTGATCAAGGCTCAGGAGCTCAATAATCAGCAAGCTAGAGTGCAAGGGGCTGGACTTATATAGGGAAGTACCAGGTGTGGGGAATCAAGGGTGATGAGCAAGGCTTGGCAAGACTGAGGTTACATAATAGTTTTCAGGGAGTAATGTCCAGAGAGGACGGTAGCCTAGTAAGCAGGGCTACCGCCTGGGATGTGGCTGGTCACGGGTTCGAATCCCGACAGTACTCCCCCCCTTCCAAGGTGACCTCCGGGCACCGCAGGGGGAGGCTTACTGGGGTGCCGTTGGTGGAACTCTTTTACCAGTCTGGGGGCGTGGACATTTTCTTCTAGCTCCCAGGAGTTATCCTCGGGAGGGTAACCCTCCCACCCAATTAGGTATTGTAGTCTTCCCCGGTGGATCCTGGAGTCGAGGATCTTTGCGACAACGTATTCTTCTTCACCCTGTACCCTCACGGGTGGTGGAGGGGGCGAGTGGCGGCCTGTGAAGGTGTTCTCCACGTATGGCTTGAGGAGTGAGCAATGGAAGACAGGGTGCACCCTAATGGAGTCCGGAAGGTCGAGCCGGAACGTGACCTCGTTGATTTGTTCGGTGACCCGAAACGGACCCATGTATCTTTGGGCCAACTTTTTGGAGGGGACCTTCAATCTGAGGTTCCTGGTGGACAGCCACACCTTGTCTCCCACATGGAAGCCCGGGGTGGGTTTGCGACGTCTGTCTGCTCCCTGTTTAAAACGCCTCTGGGCGAGCTGGAGGTTGTCTATAATGTTCTTTTGTGCCTCCTGTAGGGTTGTTAGGAGTTCGGCCACTGCTGGGAGGGTGGAGGCGACAGGCAGGTGGGGAATGAACACCGGGTGCGAGCCTGTGTTAGCAAAGAAAGGGCTGTGCTTGGTTGAGCTATGCTCAGCATTGTTGTAGGCGAACTCGGCCGTGGGGAGATGGTCAAGCCAGTCATCCGGCAGGTGGGAGCTGAAACGGCGTAGGTACTGCTCTAGGGTCTGATTAGTTCTCTCAGTCTGCCCGTTTGACTGAGGGTGGAAAGCGGAGGATAGGTTCACTTTAACCCCGAGCGCCAGGCAGAAGTTCTTCCAGAACTTTGAGGCAAATTGTACGCCTCGGTTGGAGACCACGTCGTCCTGGATCCCATGCAGCCTGAAGACCTCTCTGAGAATTAGATCGGCCGTCTGTTTGGCGGTGGGTATGCCTTTGTAGGGGATGAAATGGGCCATCTTGGTGAGACGGTCGACCACGACCAGGATAGTGTTCATCCCTTTTGAAGGAGGAAGGTCTACCACAAAGTCCATGGAGATCGAGCCCCAGGGGCGGGAGGGAATAGGGAGGGGTTGTAACAGACCCACAGGGGAGGAACGAAGAGTCTTATTGCGGGCACAGACCGCGCACGAGGAGATGTACCTCTTGATGTCCTCCTTGTATGTTGGCCACCAGAAGGAGCGGGAGAGAAGCTCCTGGGTCTTTCTTATGCCAAAATGGCCGGCCAGCTTGGAGTCATGGTTGAATTTGAGCACTTCGAGCCGTGCGAT
This sequence comes from Bufo bufo, assembly GCF_905171765.1. Classification (NCBI taxonomy): domain Eukaryota; kingdom Metazoa; phylum Chordata; class Amphibia; order Anura; family Bufonidae; genus Bufo; species Bufo bufo. The sequence goes on from NC_053393.1 coordinate 132,435,746, forward strand.
TTCTGGTACATATAGTTGTAGGTCCTGATGAAACCAATGACCGTTCTTAAACGTAAGGCTGATATTCCTTGTGGGGTGGGCGAGGAAGGGGTCATTTTCGTATCCTTCTTTGATTGTGCCCAGGAGTTCTTTAGAGTAGGTGGCCCCTACGACCCTTCTCTCGGGTAAGATGTTATTTTGGCCCTTGTTACTCTGTGAGGGTTCGGAAAACATTCTGGAGAGGGCGTCAGCCTTGCCGTTTTTTGATCCAGGGCGATAGGTGATGAGATAGTTGAAGCGGGAAAAGAATAGGCTCCATCTGGCCTGTCTGGCTGAGAGTCTCTTAGCGCTGCGGATGAACTCGAGGTTCTTGTGGTCAGTTAGTACGATTATGGGGTTGGTGGCTCCCTCCAGCAGGTGTCTCCACTTGGAGAAGGCATCCTTGATCGCCAGCAGTTCTTTGTTCCCGATGTCATAGTTCTTCTCGGAGGGGGACATCTGGCGGGAGAAATATGCGCACGGGTGTAATAGCATCCTCTCCCCTGTCCGTTGTGACAAAACTGCCCCCACCGCAGAGTCTGATGCATCCACTTCGACTGTAAATGGGAGCTCGGGGTTCGGGTGGATTAGGATTGGGGCAGAAGTGAAGAGGAGTTTTAACTTGGTGAAGGCCTCCTGGGCCTCGGGTGTCCAGGAGAAGGGGACTGCCTTCTTGGTGAGTTGGGTGATTGGTGATATGACCTTTGAGAAGTTCCGGATAAACTTCCGATAGAAGTTGGCGAAGCCAATGAATCTTTGTATCTCCTTCTCGTTTTTCGGAATGGGCCAGTTCATCACAGCTTGGACCTTTCCCGGGTCCATACTTAGGCCCTCTGGGGAGATGATGTATCCGAGGAACTGAGTAGTGGTTCGCTCAAACTCGCATTTCTCTAGCTTGATATAGAGAGAGTTCTGTCTGAGTCTCTGCAGTACCCTGCGGACGTGTTCGCGGTGCTGCTCGAGGTCTTCAGAGAAGATCAAGATGTCGTCCAGGTAAACGACTACAAACAGATCCAGCATGTCCCTGAGGGCGTCGTTAATGAAGTGCTGGAAGGTGGCGGGAGCATTGCAGAGTCCGAAAGGCATGACCAGGTACTCAAAATGACCATAACGTGTCCGGAAGGCAGTCTTCCATTCGTCCCCAGGGCGGATTCGGACGAGGTTGTAGGCCCCTCGAAGGTCGAGTTTGGTGAAGATCTTCGCTTCCCGGAGTCTCTCAAGGAGTTCGGCAATCAGTGGGAGCGGGTACCGGTTTTTTACGGTTATGTCATTAAGCTTTCTGTAGTCTATGCAGGGACGCAGGGAGGAGTCTTTTTTCTCTACGAAGAAAAAGGGGGCTCCCGCGGGGGAGGTGGAGGGCCGGATGAACCCCTTCCTCAGGTCCTCGTCCAGGTACTCTTTCAGAGCCTTGAGTTCAGGCTCTGAGAGGGAGTAGATACTGCCAAAGGGTATTTCGGCCCCGGGCAACAGTTCTATAGGGCAGTCATAGGGTTGGTGTGGTGGCAGCTTGTCTGCGTTTTTCTTGTCGCAGACATCCTGGAACTCACGGTATTGAGGGGGTAGCAGATCCTTGACGGATAGTTTTGAGATGGTGGTGTCTTCGGGTGGAAGGACGGGTTTGTGGGAGCAATTTAGCGTGCAGAACTCGGATGGGAATCGTATGCAGCGGGTTTCCCAGTCCACCGAGGGGTTGTGGGTGGCCAACCATGGGATGCCCAAGATCACTGGGAACTTCGGGGAGGCGATCAGAGAGAAGTGGATCTTTTCACGGTGATCAGGTTCTATGAGGAGTTGTAGTTCGGTGGTCTCGTGAGTGGCCGGCCCCGAGGAGAGTGGGGATCCGTCGACGGTTTCCAGGTCAACGGGGGCTGCCTTGATTGTCAGTGGAATGTTCTTTTCGCGGGCGAAGGTTAGGTCCATGAAGTTGCCTCCCGCCCCGGAGTCTAACATCGCTGAACAGGGGAGTTGTCGCCCCTCAATGTCGATGAGGATGGGGACGATGAAGTGGGATCCATGAGCCGCCGTGTTGTTATTTTCCGGGGCTGCTGGCGGGGTTGGAGTCTGTGGTTGCTCCTTTAGCTCCGTGACGGCAATAGTCTTTCGGATCTTATGAGGACATTTGATGGCAAAATGACCCGGCTCCCCACAGTAGAGGCAGAGGTTTTCGGCCAGCCTTCTCTCCTTCTCAGCTGTGGATAGAGACCTATGTAGAGCGTCGACCTGCATAGGTTCAGTTACTGACTGGGGGTCGCGCTGGGCGGTGGAAGAGAAGGAGTAAGTGGGTCTGTGGTCCGAGGACCAGAGTCTTTCTTTCTTCCTCTCGGAGAGTCTTTGATCTATCCGGATGCATAACTGAATAAAGTCATCCAGATCGTCCGGGGCCTCAACTCTGGCGAGTTCGTCCTTTATTAATTCTGACAGGCCTCGCCGGAATTGGCTTCTCTGTGCCGCTGGGTTCCAGGTGGTGTCCGTGACCCAACGGCGAAACTCGGCGGTGTATTCGGCGACGGAGCGTCTCCCTTGCCGCAGACCATGTAGTCGCGCCTCGGCTGTCGCACAGCGGTTGGGGTCATCGAAGACTTGGCTCATGGCGGTGATAAGTTGTTTAGGTTGTCCAGGAGCTGACTGTTAGTCTCCACGTATGGTGATGCCCATGCTAATGCTTCATCCGTCAGGAGATTGACCACGAATAGCACCTTCTTTTTCTCGGTGGTGAAGGGGGCCGGGTACATCTGAAAATAGATGCGGCATTGGTTTAGAAACCCCTGATACTGGCGTCTGTCGCCGCTGAATCTTGATGGGAGTGGCATGCGGGTGTCTGCGGGCGCGCCGCGAACGTCCAGGAGTTGCCTCTGTAGTTCAATAATCTCCCTCTGTTGGCTTTGGACTACGCCTTGGAGCTGGGCAAATTTCTCCTGATATGTAGTACCAAATTCTTGAAGTTCGGAGACCTGCTTACGCAGAGTGGCCATTGCGGACTCCATAGTGTGGCTGATTATTCTGTAACAGTCCTACAGGCTCACCTGAGTCAGAGGACCGCTGGCTGGAGGTAGGAGTGGAGCCCAGTGGCAAGGACCGCAGGCAGGTAGTAGGTGCAGGAAGTCTGGCAGAGGCGTAGTCGGTAGGCAGGCGGTGGGTCAGGGCAGGCGGCAGTAAGCGTGGTCAGACAATCTGGATGGCAACGGTGGTAGCAGTTCAGTAGGTAGGGACAAGCAGAAGAGTAGTCGGTAGGCAGGCGGTGGGTCAGGGCAGGCGGCAGTAAGCGTAGTCAGACAATCCGGATGGCAACGGTGGTAGCAGTTCAGTAGGTAGGGACAAGCAGAAGAGTAGTCGGTAGGCAATTCCTGGTCAGCAGTGGACTTCCAGTTGTAGCAAGAGCAGCAGATGAGGAGAAGCTTGATCAAGGCTCAGGAGCTCAATAATCAGCAAGCTAGAGTGCAAGGGGCTGGACTTATATAGGGAAGTACCAGGTGTGGGGAATCAAGGGTGATGAGCAAGGCTTGGCAAGACTGAGGTTACATAATAGGTTTCAGGGAGTAATGTCCAGAGAGGACGGTAGCCTAGTAAGCAGGGCTACCGCCTGGGATGTGGCTGGTCACGGGTTCGAATCCCGACACAATGTTAATTAAAGAGATTGGTCTATAATTTGAAGACAAGGAATGATCTTTGTCGGGTTTGGGTAATACACTAATGTGCGCTTCTAATGATTGTTTAGTGAATGTGGATTCTGGGCCAATGCTGTTGAAAAATTTTGCTAGGAAGGGGGAGATAGAGTCACTAAAGCGTTTGTAAAACGCTGTTGTCAAACCGTCCGGGCCTGGGAATTTCTCAGACGGTGAATTCTTAATAATAGTCTTCACATCCCCTTCAGAAAAGTCAGAATCTAGCGTCTCTCTATCCGCTTTGGGTATTTCGGGTAGTGCCTTTTCTGAAATGTATTCCTTTATGCGTGTAGCTAAGGAGGTAGGTGACATGTCTGAGAATTGACCTTTGATATTATATAACTGAGAATAATATTCCCTAAAGACTTCCAAAATCTCCATAGGGTTGTGTGTGCTTTCCCGTTACCTTTCTTAATATGGGGTATAAATGTTTGTTACGATCTGGGATGTATTTGGCATGCTAGCGGCCTACCGCATTTATTAGTATATTCGTAGAAAAAACGACGTCCCGATCTCAGTATCTTTTAAATTGTTGGTCAAGTAAGGCTTTGATGGAGTCCCTAACCTTGAGTAACTCTATATAAGTGGCTGGAGAAAGTGTTTGTTTATGTAACATTTCTAAATTATGGGCTTCTGAAAGGAGGTTGGTGAGTTTAAGTGTTCTTTCTTTTTTTAAACGTGAGCCATGTTTTATAAAGGTTCCTTTAAGGACACACTTGAATGCCTCCCATTGTGTTGGCATTGGAGTATTGTCAGAGGAGTGTATCTGTAAAAAATCTCTGATTGTGTCCTGGATGTCGGCTGAACAGGCTAAATCCTTGAGATTGTCGTTCAGCCTCCAATTCCAAGGTTTAGATGCTATATCAGGTAGCTCTATGGCAAAGTAAATTGGAGCGAGATCTGATAGCAAGATATCCCCAATAGAGGCTTGTGGTTTCCATGCCAAGGTATGATGGCTGACTAAGAAAAGATCTATACGACTATATGACTGGTGTGGAGAGGAAAAAAATTTATACTGTGAATAAATTGGAGTAAACCCTCAGCTTTAGGATAATATAACTCCCCTCACCATCCATTTTGACATCCACCACTGTCCATTGTAAGGACCTGTGCAGGGCCACTGAGACTCCCATGCCCTTTCTTAAAATGAGTTTCTTGTAGAAGAAAAATTTGTACTTTCTGTTTATGCATGTGATAAAGAATATGTGACCTCTTTTGTCGTGTGCTAAATCCACAGACATTTAGGGATCCGATCTTTAGTGAAGTCATCCCTGCCGGACACTAAACAAATAAGGAGGGCAAGAGAGGATTGGGTAATCTGCTATTAGGGAAGAAAAGGTACGAGGTGAAGAAAGGAAAAGAGAGAAGGAATGAAGGCAAATATCAGCAAATAGATGCTGATGAGGATAAGTAAATAGAAAATGAGTAATAGTAATTTTAGATTACAATCAATAACAGCATTAAGAGGCACAATTAAAAGAGGAAAGAACTTATCCCACATCAAGGGAGATGTGGGTCCCTTTACGGAAGCGAGCTTTCAATAGAGGAGCTACCCCCCCTGGACAAAGAGACCCTATAAGATATTCAGATAAACAATCTTAACGACATCGCTATTTAAAGAACTAATAGTTAAATTTAACCTGAGAACAAATATTTCTAAGTTGCATAGCTGTATATCTGGCGCGGATTATCAACATCTGACCGCCAGCTATAAGCCACTTCCTCTACATCCTGAACTGTCTGAATTGGCTGAAAGGGAAAACAAGAATGCTTAGAGTCCTGAGACAGCTTCAAAATGGAGTTTGTTGGGTAGGTTATGGAGAAAGTCCACGTCTGCGACCTGATCACTCTACTTCGCAGGAACTTCAGCTGTTTCTCCCAGTAGACCTTGACCTCTGGTGGTACGCTGGATCTTATGGCGAGGTGTTCTGGGCTCCCTTTGTGGTAATGGGATAGTATCCATCTTGGTGCCATCTGGAAGAGATAGCCACTCTGATATTTTCACTGATGGAAAGCTGCCGAGAAGGTTGGTAAGTCTCTAGGATGACACAGCGTTACCAACATTACTTCAAGGGAGCAGCAAGAATGTTTTCAAATCAGTGTATATGAAAGCCAAGTTATTTGTGTGTAAGTTTGTCTTACGAATCCCATCTGCTCCTCTTAGCCTCAAGTGCCCATTGAGATATTTTGACCTCACATCTCTTGTTTGTGGTGTTTACTGTGTTCCTTTTTTTAGAACTGCTTGACAAAATTAGGAAATCACATTCATTGAATTAGACGTGGCTATTGCCTCCACTGCTCTAATTCTTTGGATGCGTTCTCTGGATTTTTTTCTCATTTGTATTGAACTACATGGAGTCTAAAGCCATGCTGTTAAAGTCACAGAATATGTTCTTCGATCTGGTGATGTTTTGATCCAGTAGGGCATATACAGTGCATCCCTGTGGTAAGTAGAATACTACCAGCAGAACTGATATCTAATGCTCTTGGTGGGAAAGGTGTATACATTCTGTAATAGGAAGTTCTGTTACTATGATAACATATCATGCAATATATAATATACACTGAAACCTCCCTAAAAGAACACCTCTTTGAGATGACCACACTCTCTTATCCAGATTAGATTTCCTGTGACAGATTTTCAGTTCCAATATGTATTATGCATACTGGCTATCTTCTTTGGGAAGACCACTCCTCTAAAAGACCACTTTTCAGTGCAATTTTGGGTAGTTCTCTTGGTTTCACTGTATAATATAATGGCAGATGAAATGTCTTGATTAATACTTTAGCTGCCAGGAATTTGTGGGAATTTTTCACCTCTAGTAGTCAGAACATGTTTTCACTTTTGACACATGCAAATTACAAAATAGAAAAAAAATCATACTAACCCCCATGGAATGACCAAAATTAAGGTTTTAAAAAGCAAATAAAAAAGCAGCAACCTACAAAATGTAGGTATGTAAATGAAAACATAAGTGCACCCCTGAACCCTTCATATTTCCTGTAAGCAGACAAGTTGATCATTGCTGCTGTCTTGATTGGATACTGACACCTTCATGTAACTTCCTGGTGAACAGGAATTTTAGGGTTTCCATTATTTTTACTTTTACAGTTTACAGCTTCCTCGTTGCCACCCTTCTTGTGGATGGGTACAACACTGGCTATTCTCCAATCTTCAGGAACATCACCAATTAAGAGGGACTAGGTAAACAAATCAATTAGAGGAATAGCAATCACAGACTGGAGTTCTTTAACCCCTTAGTGACCAGTCTGTTTTGGGCCTTAATGACCAGGAATTGTTTTTTCATTTTTTTATCGTCGCTTTCCAAGAGCCGTAACTTTTTTATTTTTCAGTCTATGTAGCCATATGGGGGCTTTTGCGGGAAAAGTTGTATTTTTTAATGGTGCATTTTGAGGTAAACATAACTTACTGATTATTTCTGGGAGGGGGATAGGAAAAAACAGCAATACTGCACCTAAGTTTTTACGTTATAAATTTAGCTGGGTTCATTTTTTGGCATAAATAACATGATTAGAGTTGAGCGAACACCTGGATGTTCGGGTCCCGAACCCGAACCCCATTGAAGTCAATGGGGACCCGAACTTTTGGGCACTAAAAAGGCTGTAAAACAGCCCAGGAAAGAGCTAGAGGGCTGCAAAAGGCAGCAACATGTAGGTAAATCCCCTGCAAACAAATGTGGATAGGGAAATGAATTAAAATTAAAATTAAAAAAATAAAAATGAACGAATATCAATTGGACAGAGGTCCCATAGCAGAGAATCTGGCTTCACGTCAGCAGAGAATCAGTCTCTTCATGCCATAGCAAAGAATCTGGCTTCATGTCAGCAGAGAATCAGTCTCTTCATGCCATAGCAGAGAATCTGGCTTCATGTCAGCGCAGAATCAGTCTTCATGTCATAGCAGAGAATCAGGCTTCACGTCACCCACCACTGGAACAGGCCACTGTCACACATTTAGGCCCAGGCACAGGAGAGGTCCCGTAACAGAGAATCTGGCCTTATGTCAGCGCAGAATCTGTCTTCATGTCATAGCAGAGAATCAGGCTTCACGTCACCCACCACTGGAACAGGCCACTGTCACACATTTAGGCCCCGGCACCCAGACAGAGGAGAGCGGTCCCGTAACAGAGAATCTGGCCTTATGTCAGCGCAGAATCTGTCTTCATGTCATAGCAGAGAATCAGGCATCACGTCACCCACCACTGGAACAGGCCACTGTCACACATTTAGGCCCAGGCACCCAGGCAGAGGAGAGAGGTCCCGTAACAGAGAATCTGGCCTTATGTCAGCGCAGAATCTGTCTTCATGTCATAGCAGAGAATCAGGCTTCACGTCACCCACCACTGGAACAGGCCACTGTCACACATTTAGGCCCAGGCACCCAGGCAGAGGAGAGAGGTCCCGTAACAGAGAATCTGGCCTTATGTCAGCGCAGAATCTGTCTTCATGTCATAGCAGAGAATCAGGCTTCACGTCACCCACCACTGGAACAAGCCACTGTCACACATTTAGGCCCCGGCACCCAGGCAGAAGAGAGAGGTCCCGTAACAGAGAATCTGGCCTTATGTCAGCGCAGAATCTGTCTTCATGTCATAGCAGAGAATCAGGCTTCACGTCACCCACCACTGGAACAGGCCACTGTCACACATTTAGGCCCCGGCACCCAGACAGAGGAGAGAGGTCCCGTAACAGAGAATCTGGCCTTATGTCAGCGCAGAATCTGTATTCATGTCATAGCAGAGAATCAGGCTTCACGTCACCCACCACTGGAACAGGCCACTGTCACACATTTAGGCCCAGGCACCCAGGCAGAGGAGAGAGGTCCCGTAACAGAGAATCTGGCCTTATGTCAGCGCAGAATCTGTATTCATGTCATAGCAGAGAATCAGGCTTCACGTCACCCACCACTGGAACAGGCCACTGTCACACATTTAGGCCCAGGCACCCAGGCAGAGGAGAGAGGTCCCGTAACAGAGAATCTGGCCTTATGTCAGCGCAGAATCTGTCTTCATGTCATAGCAGAGAATCAGGCTTCACGTCACCCACCACTGGAACAGGCCACTGTCACACATTTAGGCCCAGGCACCCAGGCAGAGGAGAGAGGTCCCGTAACAGAGAATCTGGCCTTATGTCAGCGCAGAATCTGTCTTCATGTCATAGCAGAGAATCAGGCTTCACGTCACCCACCACTGGAACAGGCCACTGTCACACATTTAGGCCCCGGCACCCAGACAGAGGAGAGGTTCATTCAACTTTGGGTTGCCCCGCAATATAATGGTAAAATTAAATTAAAAATAGTATTGAATGAGGAAGTGCCCTGGAGTAGAATAATATATTGTTAAGGGGAGGTAGTTAATATCTAATCTGCACAAGGGATGGACAGGTCCTGTGGGATCCATGCCTGGTTCATTTTTATGAACGTCAGCTTGTCCACATTGGCTGTAGACAGGCGGCTGCGTTTGTCTGTAATGACGCCCCCTGCCGTGCTGAATACACGTTCAGACAAAACGCTGGCCGCCGGGCAGGCCAGCACCTCCAAGGCATAAAAGGCTAGCTCTGGCCACGTGGACAATTTGGAGACCCAGAAGTTGAATGGGGCCGAACCATCAGTCAGTACGTGGAGGGGTGTGCACAGGTACTGTTCCACCATGTTAGTGAAATGTTGCCTCCTGCTAACACGTTCCGTATCAGGTGGTGGTGCACTTAGCTGTGGCGTGTTGACAAAACTTTTCCACATCTCTGCCATGCTAACCCTGCCCTCAGAGGAGCTGGGCGTGACACAGCTGCGTTGGCGACCTCTTGCTCCTCCTCTGCCTTCGCCTTGGGCTTCCACTGGTTCCCCTGTGACATTTGGGAATGCTCTCAGTAGCGCGTCTACCAACGTGCGCTTGTACTCGCGCATCTTCCTATCACGCTCCAGTGTAGGAAGTAAGGTGGGCACATTGTCTTTGTACCGGGGATCCAGCAGGGTGGCAACCCAGTAGTCCGCACACGTTAAAATGTGGGCAACTCTGCTGTCGTTGCGCAGGCACTGCAGCATGTAGTCGCTCATGTGTGCCAGGCTGCCCAGAGGTAAGGACAAGCTGTCCTCTGTGGGAGGCGTATCGTCATCGTCCTGTGTTTCCCCCCAGCCACGCACCAGTGATGGGCCCGAGCTGCTTTGGGTGCCACCCCGCTGTGAACATGCTTCATCCTCATCCTCCTCCACCTCCTCCTCGTCCTCCAGTAGTGGGCCCTGTCTGGCCACATTTGTACCTGGCCTCTGGTGTTGCAAAAAACCTCCCTCTGAGTCACTTCGAAGAGACTGGCCTGAAAGTGCTAAAAATGACCCCTCTTCCTCCTCTTCCTCCTGGGCCACCTCCTCTTCCATCATCGCCCTAAGTGTTTTCTCAAGGAGACATAGAAGTGGTATTGTAACGCTGATAACGGCGTCATCGCCACTGGCCATGTTGGTGGAGTACTCGAAACAGCGCAACAGGGCACACAGGTCTCGCATGGAGGCCCAGTCATTGGTGGTGAAGTGGGTCTGATCCACAGTGCGACTGACCCGTGCGTGCTGCAGCTGAAACTCCACTATGGCCTGCTGCTGCTCGCACAGTCTGTCCAGCATATGCAAGGTGGAGTTCCACCTGGTGGGCACGTCGCATATGAGGCGGTGAGCGGGAAGGCCGAAGTTACGCTGTAGCGCAGACAGGCGAGCAGCGGCAGGGTGTGAACGCCGGAAGCGCGAACAGACGGCCCGCACTTTATGCAGCAGCTCTGACATGTCGGGGTAGTTGCGAATGAACTTCTGCACCACCAAATTCAGCACATGCGCCAGGCAAGGGATGTGCGTCAAACCGGCTAGTCCCAGAGCTGCAACGAGATTTCGCCCATTATCGCACACCACCAGGCCGGGCTTGAGGCTCACCGGCAGCAACCACTCGTCGGTCTGTTGTTCTATACCCCGCCACAACTCCTGTGCGGTGTGGGGCCTGTCCCCCAAACATATGAGTTTCAGAATGGCCTGCTGACGTTTACCCCGTGCTGTGCTGAAGTTGGTGGTGAAGGTGTGTGGCTGACTGGATGAGCAGGTGGAAGAAGAGGAGGAGGAAGCTGAGGAGGAGGAGACAGGAGGCAAAGAATGTTGCCCTGCGATCCTTGGCAGCGGAAGGACGTGCGCCAAACAGCTCTCCGCCTGGGGCCCAGCCGCCACTACATTTACCCAGTGTGCAGTTAGGGAGATATAGCGTCCCTGGCCGTGCTTACTGGTCCACGTATCTGTGGTTAGGTGGACCTTGCCACAGATGGCGTTGCGCAGTGCACACTTGATTTTATCGGACACTTGTTTGTGCAGGGAAGGCACGGCTCTCTTGGAGAAGTAGTGGCGGTTGGGAACAACATACTGTGGGACAGCAAGTGACATGAGCTGTTTGAAGCTGTGTGTGTCCACCAGCCTAAATGACAGCATTTCATAGGCCAGTAGTTTAGAAATGCTGGCATTCAGGGCCAGGGATCGAGGGTGGCTAGGTGGGAATTTACGCTTTCTCTCAAATGTTTGTGAGATGGAGAGCTGAACGCTGCCGTGTGACATGGTTGAGATGCTTGGTGACGCAGGTGGTGGTGTTGGTGGTACATCCCATGTTTGCTGGGCGGCAGGTGCCAACGTTCCTCCAGAGGCGGAGGAAGAGGCCGAGGCGGCGGCAGCAGCAGCAGAAGAGGCCGAGGCGGCGGCAGCAGCAGAAGAGGCCGAGGCGGCAGCAGCAGAAGAGGTAGCAGGGGGAGCCTGAGTGACTTCCTTGTTTTTAAGGTGTTTACTCCACTGCAGTTCATGCTTTGCATGCAGGTGCCTGGTCATGCAGGTTGTGCTAAGGTTCAGAACGTTAATGCCTCGCTTCAGGCTCTGATGGCACAGCGTGCAAACCACTCGGGTCTTGTCGTCAGTACATTGTTTGAAGAAGTGCCATGCCAGGGAACTCCTTGAAGCTGCCTTTGGGGTGCTCGGTCCCAGATGGCGGCGGTCAGTAGCAGGCGGAGTCTCTTGGCGGCGGGTGTTCTGATTTTGCCCACTGCTCCCTCTTTTGCTACGCTGTTGGCTCGGTCTCACCACTGCCTCTTCCTCCGAACTGTGAAAGTCAGTGGCACGACCTTCATTCCATGTGGGGTCTAGGACCTCATCATCCCCTGCATCGTCTTCCACCCAGTCTTGATCCCTGACCTCCTGTTCAGTCTGCACACTGCAGAAAGACGCAGCAGTTGGCACCTGTGTTTCGTCATCATCAGAGACGTGCTGAGGTGGTATTCCCATGTCCTCATCATCAGGAAAAATAAGTGGTTGTGCGTTAGTGCATTCTATCTCTTCCACCCCTGGGGAAGGGCTAGGTGGATGCCCTTGGGAAACCCTGGCAGCAGAGTCTTCAAACAGCATAAGAGACTGCTGCATAACTTGAGGCTCAGACAGTTTCCCTGATATGCATGGGGGTGATGTGACAGACCGATGGGCTTGGTTTTCATGCGCCATCTGTGCGCTTTCTGCAGAAGACTGGGTGGGAGATAATGTGAACGTGCTGGATCCACTGTCGGCCACCCAATTGACTAATGCCTGTACCTGCTCAGGCCTTACCATCCTTAGAACGGCATTGGGCCCCACCAAATATCGCTGTAAATTCTGCTGGCTACTGGGACCTGAGGTAGTTGGTTCACTAGGACGTGTGGCTGTGGCAGAACGGCCACGTCCTCTCCCAGCACCAGAGGGTCCACTAACACCACCACGACTATGTCCACGTCCGCGTCCGCGTCCCTTATTAGATGTTTTCCTCATTGTTCCCGTTCACCACAATTTTGAGAATGGCAAATTTGGGAATGCTTTTTCAACCCAGAACAAAAAGTCTGCTTTTACGGTCACTACAAATAACTTGACCAGCTAAAACAGTGCAGATTTGGTTGAATAGAGATGTGAGACCTGTTTTTTTTTTGCGCTGTGTGACAGGTATAGGTTTAATCACAGAATCACACTTCTATCAGCACGCTAGCGTGTGTCTTAGGTTTTTCTGAATGACACTATCAATACCTTCAATGTAAGATTTTCTTTTTGGGATAGATTTCAAGTAGGCCTCAAATACCAGAAACTAGTTATTTTGAGAATGGCAAATTTGGGAATGCTTTTTCAACCCAGAACAAAAAGTCTGCTTTTACGGTCACTACAAATAACTTGACCAGCTAAAACAGTGCAGATTTGGTTGAATAGAGATGTGAGACCTGTTTTTTTTTGCGCTGTGTGACAGGTATAGGTTTAATCACAGAATCACACTTCTATCAGCACGCTAGCGTGTGTCTTAGGTTTTTCTGAATGACACTATCAATACCTTCAATGTAAGATTTTCTTTTTGGGATAGATTTCAAGTAGGCCTCAAATACCAGAAACTAGTTATTTTGAGAATGGCAAATTTGGGAATGCTTTTTCAACCCAGAACAAAAAGTCTGCTTTTACGGTCACTACAAATAACTTGACCAGCTAAAACAGTGCAGATTTGGTTGAATAGAGATGTGAGACCTGTTTTTTTTTGCGCTGTGTGACAGGTATAGGTTTAATCACAGAATCACACTTCTATCAGCACGCTAGCGTGTGTCTTAGGTTTTTCTGAATGACACTATCAATACCTTCAATGTAAGATTTTCTTTTTGGGATAGATTTCAAGTAGGCCTCAAATACCAGAAACTAGTTATTTTGAGAATGGCAAATTTGGGAATGCTTTTTCAACCCAGAACAAAAAGTCTGCTTTTACGGTCACTACAAATAACTTGACCAGCTAAAACAGTGCAGATTTGGTTGAATAGAGATGTGAGACCTGTTTTTTTTTGCGCTGTGTGACAGGTATAGGTTTAATCACAGAATCACACTTCTATCAGCACGCTAGCGTGTGTCTTAGGTTTTTCTGAATGACACTATCAATACCTTCAATGTAAGATTTTCTTTTTGGGATAGATTTCAAGTAGGCCTCAAATACCAGAAACTAGTTATTTTGAGAATGGCAAATTTGGGAATGCTTTTTCAACCCAGAAAAAAAAGTGTGCTTTTACGGTCAATACAAATAACTTGACCAGCTAAAACAGTACAGATTTGGTTGAATAGAAATGTCAGGTCTATTTTTTAGGCGCTGGGTGACAGGCTCAACTTGCCCCTGATGTAATATATGGCCAAAAAATAACCACACTGTTGATGGTTAAATGCACTTGGGTGACACAGGCTCAGCCTGCACCAGATGTAGTATATGGCCAAAAAATAATCAGACTGTTGATGGTTAAATGCACTTGGGTGACACAGGCTCAGCCTGCACCAGATGTAGTATATGGCCAAAAAATAATCAGACTGTTGATGGTTAAATGCACTTGGGTGACACAGGCTCAGCCTGCAGCTGATGTAGGATATAGCACAAAATAACCACACTATCGATGGTTAAATACACTTGGGTGACACAGGCTCAGCCTGCAGCTGATGTAGTATATGGCCAAAAAATAATCAGACTGTTGATGGTTAAATGCACTTGGGTGACACAGGCTCAGCCTGCAGCTGATGTAGTATATGGCCAAAAAATAACCAGACTGTTGATGGTTAAATGCACTTCGGTGACACAGGCTCAGCCTGCAGCTGATGTAGGATATAGCACAAAATAACCACACTATCGATGGTTAAATACACTTGGTGATAGCTCGTGCTGGCGCACCACTAGTCACAAAATGGCCGCCGATCACCCCAGAAAAAAAGTGATCTAAAAACGCTCTGGGCAGCCTCAAAAAAGTGAGCAAGTCAATAATAGCACTTCAATGATCCACAGCTGCAGATCGATCACAGAATGAAGTCTTTTGGAGGAGTTAATCTGCCTAATCTCGCCCTAACGTCGCAGCTGCAACCTCTCCCTATACTGATCATAGCAGAGTGACGTGCGGCGCTACGTGACTCCAGCTTAAATAGAGGCTGGGTCACATGGTGCACTGGCCAATCACAGCCATGTCAATAGTAGGCATGGCTGTGATGGCCTCTTGGGCCAAGTAGTATGACGCTTGTTGATTGGCTGCTTTGCAGCCTTTCAAAAAGCGCCAAGAAAGCGCTGAACACCGAACCCGAACCCGGACTTTTACGAAAATGTTCGGGTTCGGGTCCGTGTCACGGACACCCCAAAATTCGGTACGAACCCGAACTATACAGTTCGGGTTCGCTCATCCCTAAACATGATAACTTTATTGTTTGGGTCAGTAAGATTACAGCAGTACCAAATAATATATAGGTTTTTTTTTACATTTTACTACTTTTGTGCAATATAACCCTCTTTTTTTTAAAAGAATAAAATGATTTTGCATTGCTGCATCCCAAGACCCATAATTTTTTTATTTTTCTTTCTACGGAGCTGTGTGTGCTTGATTTAAGCAGGACAACTTGTAGGTTTCATTGGTATCATTTTAGGGTACATAAAACTTTTTGATCGATTTTTATTCTGTTTCTTTGGTGGTACCTAAGCAACAAGCAGCAATTTTGTTTAGTTTTTTAAGACGTTCACTGTACAGGATCATTTAAATGATATCTGTGTAGTGCAGGTTATGGATGTGATGATCCTAAACGTGGAGATTTTATTTTTGCTATTTTTTCCATTGAAAAGCGTTTTTTTCTATGGAAAAAATAATGCTTTTTTTCTTTATAATTTTTTTATTTAATACAGTGGTTTTTAAAAAAAACTTTTTTAACCATTTAATAGTTCCACAAAGGAACTATAATATGCGATTTTTCGATCGCTTCTAAAATACATTGCACTATTCCTATAGTGCAATGCATTTTAATGTCAGTGCTATACTGACATTCACCAGCAGGCTGAACCACAGAGGAAAAAAGCGCTGGACACAGCATACCGATGCTCTGTACCACTGCAGACGCCAGGAGGCTGTCGGACGCCGCACACATATGGACAGACTGCTTTACAGGTATTTTAGCTTTTATAAAAGACTGGAGTAACAATGATTACGGTCTTTGCCCCTGCTTTAGTCTCTGCTTTGACAGAGTAGGGGCGACCTTATAGGATATATATTAAACTCAAGGTCATTTATCTGTACCATCTTGATCCTTTTGTAGATTGCATCATAACATATTGGCAGTCTGCTCATATCTATTGGGCCCATATATATATATGTATCAACTACAAGTCAGCTGAGATACATTTGAAGCACCACTAAGTCACCTTAAATACCGGACCACGGCCTACACTGGGCCCTGGCCTGCCTGCACTGAAATGAGCACCCCGCAATCTCATTTGCGGGGTGCCGATGGGAGAGGGAGTCTGCTCCCTCTGTAGCAGTTTAAATGCAGCGGCCTAGATGGATGCTTCTTCCATTTCCGGGCCATTAGTGCAGGAGCACGGCTCTCATGTGAGAGCCAAGACCCAGCTGCATGGTAGGCGTATTGGTGGTCACTAAGAGGTTAAGGACTCTGGGATGGATCCCATCTGGACCCTTGGCCTTGTTTGACTTTACGTGTGGTAATTCATCAATGGCATCACCCTCCAAAACACTGAAGCTTCGCCCTTACAACTACCGGACATCCAATATTTGACCATAAGGGTGCATTCACACAGTGTGTTCATTTTGCAGAGTGCAAACAGTGGATCAACAAATCACAGGCACCGGCCGTGTGCACCCCATATCAAGGTGCGGGCCCATTGTCTTCAAGGGGTCTGCAATCTGCATTTTGCAGCTAAAGACACAGCATGTCCTATCTTTTTGTCATGCCTTGCCCTGTGAATGTGCAGAGGTCTGTCAGACTGGCTCTGTTTGTTTTGATTTGGGTTTGAGCTGGATCCACCTTCCCTCAGGTGTACTGGGTTTCATTGTTAGTTAGGCTATTTATCCATCCTTCCCCCAGTGGCCTGTGCGGGTTATAGTTCTTTCCTGAGAGCTCTTGGTTTGTGGTGGATTGTCTGCTCTAGCTCTGCTCAAGATAAGTCCTCTCCGTTATTCCCCTTTGTGTGTTTTATCTACGCCTCTAGAGAGACGCTTGCTTCCTCCTGGTTTGAAGAAGCAGGTTTCCTCTTCCCTTTTCCCTGCTGCTTAGGGTTTGCCCAGGGTGTTTAGGTTTAAGCACGAGGGCATGTGCATATCCACCATAAGGGTATGCACATGGGCACAGCAGTCTAGGAAAAGCTTTTAGGGATCGCTAGGAGGTGACCCTTTTCTCCCTAGCTTTTGGGCCTAGTCGTTTGTTCTGTTTGTTTTCCTGTGTTTGGTTATTTCCCCGCTTACCTACCGATCGTGACACTTTTGCGGCGCGGACCTGGAAGCACAAAGAGCTTCAAACAGCGAATTAGTAGGAGTGCTGGGAGTTCGACAGTTTTTCAGGAGTTTGTCAAGGACTTAAATTATGCCCGTGTGAATAGACCCATAGACTACAATTTGTTGTAAAAGTGGCTGTGTGATGGCTGGTACTTAAACGGCCGTCATACAGCCAGTTTTCATGTGTAAATGTAACCTTACACAACTATGCTATAATACAGAGCATAAGAAGAAAAATAACAAGCGGAAAATAGTTCTGCAGCAATTTGAAACATTCCTGTATTTTACTAATGAACGTGTGAGAGACTCCCAGTGCCATATTTATCTTGGCATTAAAATAAAAAATAATTGACAGGCAAAATATCTTAGCTTGAGGAATAAAACCAGATTCTCCATAAGCTGTCATAGCTACAAAATAAAGCATGCTTTGTTCATCTCGGCCACTGATTACCTGCCCTCTCATAAGGAAAGATAATAAAACGTTGGAACACAGACTAGGAATAAGGCTGTCAAGATTAAAAGCAAAGGCAAGTACACTGCTCAAAAAAATAAAGGGAACACAAAAATAACACATCCTAGATCTGAGTTAATTAAATATTCTTCTGAAATACTTTGTTCTTTACATAGTTGAATGTGCTGACAACAAAATCACACAAAAATAAAAAAATGGAAATCAAATTTTTCAACCCATGGAGGTCTGGATTTGGAGTCACACTCAAAATTAAAGTGGAAAAACACACTACAGGCTGATCCAACTTTGATGTAATGTCCTTAAAACAAGTCAAAATGAGGCTCAGTAGTGTGTGTGGCCTCCACGTGCCTGTATGACCTCCCTACAACGCCTGTGCATGCTCCTGATGAGGTGGCGGACGGTCTCCTGAGGGATCTCCTCCCTGGCATCTGCCAACTCCTGGACAGTCTGTGGTGCAACGTGACGTTGGTGGATAGAGCGAGACATGATGTCCCAGATGTGCTCAATTGGATTCAGGTCTGGGGAACGGGCGGGCCAGTCCATAGCATCAATGCCTTCGTCTTGCAGGAACTCCAGCCACATGAGGTCTAGCATTGTCTTGCATTAGGAGGAACCCAGGGCCAACCGCACCAGCATATGGTCTCACAAGGGGTCTGAGGATCTCATCTCGGTACCTAATGGCAGTCAGGCTACCTCTGGTGAGCACATGGAGGGCTGTGCGGCCCTCCAAAGAAATGCCACCCCACACCATTACTGACCCAATGCCAAACCGGTCATGCTGGAGGATGTTGCAGGCAGCAGAACGTTCTCCACGGAGTCTCCAGACTCTGTCACGTCTGTCACATGTGCTCAGTGTGAACCTGCTTTCATCTGAAGAGCACAGGGCGCCAGTGGCAAATTTGCCAATCTTGGTGTTCTCTGGCAAATGCCAAACGTCCTGCACGGTGTTGGGCTGTAAGCACAACCCCCACCTGTGGACGTCGGGCCCTCATATCACCCTCATGGAGTCTGTTTCTGACCGTTTGAGCATTTGTGGCCTGCTGGAGGTCATTTTGCAGGACTCTGGCAGTGCTCCTCCTGTTCCTCCTTGCACAAAGGCGGAGGTAGCGGTCCTGCTGCTGGGTTGTTGCCCTCCTACGGCCTCCTCCACGTCTCCTGATGTACTGGCCTGTCTCCTGGTAGCGCCTCCATGCTCTAGACACTACGCTGACAGACACAGCAAACCTTCTTGCCACAGCTCGCATTGATGTTACATCCTGGATAAGCTGCACTACCTGAGCCACTTGTGTGGGTTGTAGACTCCGTCTCATGCTACCACTAAAGAGAAAACAGCGCCAGCATTCAAAAGTGACCAAAACATCAGCCAGGAAGCATAGGAACTGAGAAGGGGTCTGTGGTCACCACCTGCAGAACCACTCCTTTATTGGGGGTGTCTTGCTAATTGCCTATAATTTCCACCTGTTGTCTATCCCATTTGCACAACAGCATGTGAAATTGATTGTCACTCAGTGTTGCTTCCTAAGTGGACAGTTTGATTTCACAGAA
Source organism: Bufo bufo (assembly GCF_905171765.1). Lineage (NCBI taxonomy): Eukaryota > Metazoa > Chordata > Amphibia > Anura > Bufonidae > Bufo > Bufo bufo. The sequence continues at coordinate 132,454,757 of NC_053393.1, forward strand.
GTGTGATTGACTTGGAGTTACATTGTGTTGTTTAAGTGTTCCCTTTATTTTTTTGAGCAGTGTATCTAGCATCATTGAGTACATAAATCAGCAGAATGCTTTATCAGCACTAAAGTGAATGTGCACAAAAATCTATCTTATCCGAGAAATTTGAAGCTCCACTATGATATGACAGTGGCACTGATGGTATATCCACAGTCCTGAAAAGAGAGTGCTCTAGGTAAGGGCTCATGCACATGGCGTTGTCTGGCCGTGGCCGTATTGCGGCCCCCATACAGCGGGTCCGCAATACACGGGCACCGGCCGTGTGCTCCCCGCATCACAGATGCGGATCCATTCACTTGGTGTTTCTGTCTTTTCCTTCAAAAACTAGATTTTTACCCTCTAATCGTTTCATTTCCTTTTTCTTTGCAGGTTTGGATCCTAATTTTTAGTCATATTTTCCTTAACAGCCTGAGTAATACGTTCATCCAAAAAAGCCAATCCTACGTTTGTTTCTGACAGATACCAAAGGTGTCTCTTAGCAACTGTGAGAGCACTTTTTTTTACGTCTGCATCTGGTAAGTGCTCAGACGCTGTAGTATATCCAAATCATTCTTTGGAGCCCATCGACTTACAATTGCCTTGTGCAAAAAGCGAACATATGAGGCTGACAAAATGTGCCACCCGTTTCATTCCTTTCAATTCTCGTTGAGGAATATTCAACTTTTTAGTGAAGAGGACAATTTTAAGTGCATAACTTGCCTTTGCCATCCACCTTGCTTGATGCAGAGCCCCTGGGATCCTGAAACTGAAGTTGTTTTTAGACCAACCTCCTAGGTACAGGAGTGAGAGTAGTAATAAAAGTGATCAATGTGTGCAACCCCTAAATATTATCCAATCTTCTTGAAATTTAACATATACAGTATATCTTTTACATCACTGAGACAAGGTTATTTGAAAATCGCATCTTTGGAAAAATGAAACACCCTAATAACCATGCTATAGAATAACACAGTGACACCCCTCAAAAAGACCATCTCTTTGACAATACCATCCCTTTATCTGAAAAGATTTCCTGTGATGCATAGTGGCCATTTAATGCAGTTTTGGGTGGTCTGAAGGTTTCACTGTTGAGGGCATTGCTCATCCTCTATGCTGTTCTCACTCTAAGGTTCTCATACTGGGTAAAAACAATGTGCATTTTGGCAAACTCCGAGCACTGCTGAGCCGCATCCTGATAAAGCCAAATTACCCCTAGGAAAAATAGACTGGAAAAGAATTAGGGCGTGTAGCCCTTTAAGAGCCAGGAAGCATGCGTACGCACCCTACAGGTGGAAAGAACAGACCGGTTAGAGAAACGAAAGCTGTGGTCTACAGGAGAAGAGGGGCAGCTGGTCAGGTTGAAGGACGGGGAGGATAAATAAGGCGGGCACACCGCCATGCTAATACATAGTTTTAATGCTTGTGATTTTTGTCTGTGCACATGAATTCTAAATTGCATGTAAGCCTATGGGAATGCATGATATTGCATACTAATATGTGATGTTATGCTTCTGTGATTGCAAATCACAGGAAAGCTAAGCCCTGTTAAGATAAAGGTACGCGCCAGTGTGTAGGGAGTCCGCCTCCACTCACCAACCCGCTTTTGCAAAGAAGGAAGAGGGACAACATTTTCAGCGCGCCTCTAACTCTGCCTAAAACATAACTAAACACCTAATCCCAGCCAGTCCCCTAAATGCCCCACACAGTAATTATTCCTCCTTTATGCCACCGCACAGTATTTATGCCCACATTGTTCCCCCTTCACAGGTTATGTCCAGATATGTGGCCCCTCACAGTAGTTATGCCCAGCTGTGCCACCTCACAGAATTATGCCCAGCTGTTCCCCCTTCACAGGTTATGCCTAGCTGTGCCCCCTTACAGAATTATGCCTAGCTGTGCACCTTCACAGGATTATGCCCAGCATTGTGTCCCTTCACAGCTTATGCCCAGCTGTGCCCCGTCAAATAATTATGCCCAGCTTGTACCCCTCACAGAATTATGCCCAGCTGTGCCCCCTCACAGAATTACGCCCAGCTGTGCCCCCTCACAGAATTACGCCCAGCTGTACCCCTCACAGAATTATGCCCAGCTGTACCCCCTCACAGGAAGGTAAGAAACAAACAAACCTCCACATACTCACCTTGTTCCTAGCAGCAGGATACATCGGCTGCTCTGGTCTGTGTAGGAGCTGAGGCTGACTGACGCCCCCCCCCCCCCTTTCCCCAGTGTGGAGTGCCGGCAGGGGGAGGAATGATGAAGCAGGGAGCCCACCGCTCTCTGCTTCATCATTACAATCAATTGTCTCTGCTTCCTATGGTAGCAGGGACAGCTGCCTGAAAGCGGGACATACCTCCCCTGTACCGGGACCGCCACTGAAATCCGGGACTATCCCGCCAGATCCAGGATGGTTGGGAGGTATGCCCCACGGCAGCTCTGCAGAAAGGCGCAATATTACCTGGAGAACTTTCTGCTTTGTTTGGAGTTTTAGCACTTTTAGCTCCAACCAAAGAGGGAAGGGGGATGACTGACTGAATTAGAGCATCACACTTTACACTGATGAGTGCAATGCTCTTCTGTTGGCATCTTTATCTACGCCTATCAAGAGAACAATAGAGCTGGCATCCCAAATCTACATCTACTGTTAATAATGAGGATTAACTTGCGGATAAGATCTTCCCCTCACAGCAGCAGTAAACTGACAATGGATTGCCACTGTTTATATAGGAGTTATATCGCTCTGTTCTGACAGCTAGAAAAGGAAAATATTTAGGTGGTCATTTATTAAGACCACCTTTTTAGACGCCGGTCTTAATATCCACTATAGCTGGCGGTGGATCCACCGGAGTTACGCAGAGGCATTACTTTGGCGGATCCACCGCCGCTTCTAAATGTAAGACAGCTTCCTGAAATACGCCTAATATAGGCGTATTTCTGGTTAGTAAATGGACCTAAAATCACAGAAATATAGTGGCCAATATGGGGGAACTGCTCAGACCCCAAACACTGTAGCGTGTTTCTCATTGGGGGAGCAGTCCCACCGCATGTGGACCGCAGCAAACGACCATCCCCAGCAAAAAATGCGTACAATGGAGGATGCCGGCGCGTACAATGGTAGTGCATGTGGACCGCGCCGGCATCCTCCATTGTACGCATTTTTTGCTGGGGATGGTCGTTTGCTGCGGTCCACATGCGGTGGGACTGCTCCCCCAATGAGAAACACGCTACAGTATTTGGAGTCTGAGCAGTTCCCCCATATAGGCCACTATATTTCTGTGATTTTGTTTTATATGTATTGAATGTGCCTTTACCTGGCATTTAACATTCTTTTGCACCTGGTCCATCACACGGTCTGATATGGGTGTGGCTTACAGTCTTGCTTTATTCACATTGCATTAGTTGTCCTGCTAGGCGGTTGTGTGGAAGCTTGGCTGTGAGCTGGATTACATCACCTTCAGACCGTGTTCACACCATAGGTAGCGTAGTGGTAGGACCCCTTGCCATGCTGAGAGACCGTGACGTGGTGCATGAGGGGCTCCGATGTGTTCCTGACAGAAATATATTGGAAAAAGTCTCAGCTTTTAATATCTGCTTGCATGACTAGCTAGTATAGTCAGTGGCATATCCGTTTGGTGCATTTTTTTTCTGTGATTTATTTTGTAAATGGACCCCCTTAGTATTTAATTTTCAGCTGTATTGTCAGAACCTTACCCAGCTACGTTCCTGTGCACGGCTGCATACTTATTCCAGGAGGGTTGCTATGCCGGCTGGTCAGTCTATCAGTGAGCCTGGATGCCATACAATCAGGTCCCTGGCTCGGTGTCCAATCCCAGAGCTAGACAGGGGATTTAAGTCCGGCTCTCACTATTTGTCAGTGCCTGTGATTCTTGGATTCCTGGCTCCTGTGTGCTGTTAACAGGTGGCATTTCTGTTGAACCTTCCAGTGTCCTGACCTCAGCTTGTTTCAGGATTTACCCTTTTTACTGATTAGGCATTTACTGACTCTCTTAGCTTTGACTTTCGGTTGCTCTAGTCTTTTGCTACTCCTTGGCATCTGATTTGTCTGCTGCCTGTGAGCGCACACCTGTTTTCTGCCGCCTTACTCCTTACTTACAGATGTAGCCTCGGTCCCTAGCAGGCTAGTCAAGACTGCCTACACTGCCATACAACCCCCTACCCACTCATGTAAAAAATATGAAAATAAAATACTTACTAGTGCTGGACATGAGGAAGAATCAAGAGTTTACTTTATAGAATGCCGTCTGGGCCTGATATGCCCCCTTAGTGCCCACACAGTAGATTCCCGTTCACAGCAGTGACGCCCCTTCGGTGTCACCACGCAGTAGCCATGCCCTTGTAGTGCCCCCACACATTAGTCATGTCCCCCTTACAGTAGTGCTGGCTCCTTAGTTCCTCACTACACTTACAGTAGTGCTGGCCCCTCAGTGCCCCCCTTACTGTACTGAAGCCCCTGTGGTGTTAATTAAATAAAAAATGAATTCTCACCTAGCCCCATTCCCCTGATTAACAACGTTCATCATGATATCCCCGGCTGATGCACTCTCCTACTCAGCTCAGCATTTGGGGGTGCAGCTTGCTGCTGAGGAGAGCACAGGCTGGGGAAGAGGCCTGGGACGTAATGGATGGCAGACACAGCACCTGGACTTGGGCCTGGGTTCGGCTGCTACAGTATGTCTGTTATCCATTACGGCCCAGGCATCACTTGCCAGTAAACACATACAGTAACCAGCCATGGTGGTGGTTCTGCCCGTGAATAAGGCCTCTTTCACACGAGCGATTTTTCTGCACGGTTGCAATGCGTGACGTGAACGCATAGCACCCGCACTGAATCCTGACCCATTCATTTCAATGGATCTGTGTACATGAGGTTTTTTTTTTTTCCACGCACCATAAAAGTGAATGGGGCTTCAGTGAAAAATGCATTGGATCCTGAAGCAAGTGCGGATGCAATGCGTTTTTCACTTATGGTTGCTAGGAGATGTTGTTTGCAAACTTCCAGTTTTTTATCACGCACGTGAAAAAAACGCATCAAAACGCGCGGAAAAAACTGAACAACTGAACGCAATTGCAGACAAAACTGACTGAACCTGCTTGCAAAATGGTGCGAGTTTCACTGAACGCATCCTGAACACATCCGGACCTAATCCGTCACGCTGGTGAGAAAAAGGCCTAAGAGATTGCTGGTGGGTCCCAGATGGTGACCCTGTTTTCCTTTCTTATCTCTGTATTCATACTAGGTATAGTATTGCCAAAATGAAAAAGAAAGACATTCAAAAATTCTTAAAGGGGTTGTGTCACTTCAGAAAATAGTATTTATCATGTAGAGAAAGTTAATACAAGGCACTTACTAATGTATTGTTATTATCCATATTGCTTCCTTTGCTGTCTGGATTCATTTTTCCATCACATTATACAGTTGTGTTCATAATTATTCAACCCCCAATGCTGTAAAGGGTTTTAGGGAATTTAGTGTACATTTGTAATTGTGTTCAGAATGAAATCTTACAAGGACTTTTTAACCCCTTCCCGACCGCAATCTGTATATATACGTGCCCCGTGCAGCTACCACGTGTATAGACGTCAGGCAGTTCTTTAATCCAAGCGCTGCAAAGCGCTTGGATTAAAGCTTCTGCCCCTGTCATGCTGCTGTCAGGGACAGCATACAGTCTAGTAATGCCGGCAAGGGACCAATCAGAGTGGCCCCTTGCTGGCAATCGATCCGATTAGTTAGTCTGTGCAGACTAACCAATTGGATCGCGGCAGTGTTAAAATGCCGGTTTCAGCCTCTGATCTGCGCTCTGCAGATCAGAGCCTGAAATCAGGTAATGTGTAATGAAGCCTCCCATCTGTGCCCCCGATCTTTGCCCCCTTCCTGTGCGCCTCCAACCTCCCCACCCCTTCCGTGAGCCTGGCCTCCGATGCGATTGCGATCCCCGCCCCCCCATCCATTTTTTGTACCCCTGCTGCGGTCCGCCTCCCCCCCCATGCATGCATCAGACCCCCAAATATGCCCCCTCCTGCTGGCCATCCCCCCCTTTAAAGCGCTGCCCCCTATCTGTGCCTCCTGCCCCGATGCGGCCCCCCTGCTTTATTTGATGTCGGCGGCTCCATTCCTGAGCCGCCGACATCAGCAGCGAGTGTCAGCTGTATGCTGACACTCTGCTGTAACCCCTTAGATGCCGCGGTAGCGGCATCCATGGGGTTAATAGAGGGAGGGGGCTCCCTCTCTCAACTATCGGGGCTGCCGCGCTGTGATTGCAGCGTCCCGATGGTTGCCATGGCAACCGGACGCTTTGCAAAAGCGCCCGGTGTTGCCATCTACGGGACATTTGATAGTATTGTACTTTGCAATGCAAAAGCATTGCAAAGTATAGCACAGGCATCAGCCCCACTGGATCTTCAAGATCCAAGTGGGACTTGATAAAAAAAAAAAGTGAAAATAATAAAAGTAAAAATAAAAAAATAACTAAAAATGTAATTTAAAAAAATAAATTGCCTTTTCCTTTAAAAAATGAAAAAGAAAAAAAAAACTAGACATATTAGGTATCACCGCGTCCGTAACGACAGTCTTTATAAATATATCACATGATCGACCGCGTACGATAAACACCATAAAAAATAAGAAAAATAAAAACTGTCAAAAAAGCCATTTTTGTCACCTTACACCACAAAAAGTGCAACACAGAGCGATCAAAAAGGCGTATGTCCCACAAAATGGTACCAATAAAACCGTCACCTCCTCCCGCAAAAAATGATACCATACATAAGACAGTCGCTCAAAAAATAAAAAAACTATAGCTCTCAGAACACGGAGACACTAAAACATAATTTTTTTATTTCAAATATGCCATTATTGTGTTAAAGTGAAATATAAAAAAAAAAAGTGTACATATTAGGTATTGGCGCGTCCGTAACAACATGCTCGATAAAAATATCACATGACCTAACCCCTCAGGTGAACACTGTAAAAAATAAAAATAAAAACATTGGCAAAAAGCAATTTTTTTCACCTTACATCACAAAAAGTACAACACCAAGCGATCAAAAAGGCATATGCCCCCAAAAATAGTACCTTATCCCCCAGTTTCCAAAATAGGGTCACTTTTTGGGAGTTTCTACTGAATGGGTGCATCAGGGGGGCTTTAAGGCTAGGTCTACACAAATAGGGCGCAACATTTGTCGTGCAACATTTTGTTGCACCAATGTCGCGCGACAATTTTTATAATGGCAGTCTATGGTGTCGCACTGCAACATGCGACATGCTGCAACTGCGACGCAACAGTCGCAGAAAAATCCATCTCGATGGATTTTCTGCGACTGTTGCGTCGCAGTCGCAGCATGTTGCATGTTGCAGTGCGACACCATAGACTGCCATTATAAAAATTGTCGCGCGACATTGGTGCAACAAAATGTTGCGCGACAAATGTCGTCGTGTAGACCTAGCCTAAATGGGACATGGCATCTAAAACACAGGCGCGCGCGCTCACAGGAACGGAAGGTAAGCGAGTGGATCTCCAGCCTGCCAGCGGCGATCGTTCGCTGGCAGGCTGGAGATATGATTTTTTTAACCCCTAACAGGTATATTAGACGCTGTTTTGATAACAGCGTCTAATATACCTGCTACCTGGTCCTCTGGTGGTCCCCTTGTTTGGATCGACCACCAGAGGACACAGGTAGCTCAGTAATATGTTGCACCAAGCACCACTACACTACACCCCCCCCCCTGTCACTTATTAACCCCTTATTTACCCTTGATCACCCCTGATCACCTCATATAGACTCCCTGATCACCCCCCTGTCATTGATTACCCCCCTGTCATTGATCACCCCCCTGTAAAGCTCCATTCAGACGTCCGCATGATTTTTACGAATCCACTGATAGATGGATCGGATCCGCAAAACACATACAGGCGTCTCCCTGGAGCCTTCCAGGGGGGGTGATCACCCCATATAGACTCCCTGATCACCCCCCTGTCATTGATCAACCCCCCTGTCATTGATCACCCCCCCTGTCAGGCTGCATTAAGATGTCCGTATGATTTTTACGGATCCACGGATACATGGATCGGATCCGCAAAACACATACGGACATCTGAATGGAGCCTTATAGGGGGGTGATCAATGACAGGGGGGTGATCACCCCATATAGACTCCCTGATCACCCCCCTGTCATTGATCACCCCCCTGTCATTGATCACCCCCCTGTCATTGATCACCCCATATAGACTCCCTGATCACCCCCCTGTCATTGATCACCCCCCTGTCATTGATCACCCCCCTGTCATTGATCACCCCCCTGTAAGGCTCCATTCAGACATTTTTTTGGCCCAAGTTAGCGGAAATTATTATTTTTTTCTTGCAAAGTCTCATATTCCACTAACTTGTGTCAAAAAATTAAATCTCACATGAACTCACCATACCCCTCACGGAATCCAAATGCGTAAAATTTTTTAGACATTTATATTCCAGACTTCTTCTCACGCTTTAGGGCCCCTAGAATGCCAGGGCAGTATAAATACCCCACATGTGACCCCATTTCGGAAAGAAGACACCCCCAGGTATTCCGTGAGGGGCATATTGAGTCCATGAAAGATTGAAATTTTTGTCCCAAGTTAGCGGAAAGGAAGACTTTGTGAGAAAAAAATAAATAAAATCAATTTCCGCTAACTTGTGCCAAAAAAATAAATTTATATGAACTCGCCATGCCCCTCATTGAATACCTTGGGGTGTCTTCTTTCCAAAATGGGGTCACATGTGGGGTATTTATACTGCCCTGGCATTTTAGGGGCCCTAAAGCGTGAGAAGAAGTCTGGGATCCAAATGTCTAAAAATGCCCTCATAAAAGGAATGTGGGCCCCTTTGCGCATCTAGGCTGCAAAAAAGTGTCACACATCTGGTATCGCCGTACTCAGGAGAAGTTGGGCAATGTGTTTTGTGGTGTCATTTTACATATACCCATGCTGGGTGAGATAAATATCTTGGTCAAATACCAACTTTGTATAAAAAAATGGGAAAAGTTGTCTTTTGCCGAGATATTTCTCTCACCCAGCATGAGTATATGTAAAAAGACACCCCAAAACACATTGCCCAACTTCTCCTGAATACGGCGATACCACATGTGTGACACTTTTTTGCAGCCTAGGTGGGCAAAGGGGCCCACATTCCAAAGAGCACCTTTAGGATTTCACAGGTCATTTACCTACTTACCACACATTAGGGCCCCTGGAAAATGCCAGGGCAGTATAACTACCCCACAAGTGACCCCATTTTGGAAAGAAGACACCCCAAGGTATTCCGTGAGGGGCATGGCGAGTTCCTAGAATTTTATATTTTTTGGCATAAGTTAGCGGAAAATGATGATTTTTATATTTATTTTTTTCCTTACAAAGTCTCATATTCCACTAACTTGTGACAAAAAATAAAAACATCCATGAACTCACTATGCCCATCACGAAATACCTGGGGGTGTCTTCTTTCCAAAATGGGGTCACTTGTGGGGTAGTTATACTGCCCTGGCATTCTAGGGGCCCAAATGTGTGGTAAGAAGTTTGAAATCAAAATGTGTAAAAAATGACCGGTGAAATCCGAAAGGTGCTCTTTGGAATATGGGCCCCTTTGCCCACCTAGGCTGCAAAAAAGTGTCACATATGTGGTATCTCCGTACTCAGGAGAAGTTGGGGAATGTGTTTTAGGGTGTCATTTTACATATACCCATGCTGGGTGAGAGAAATATCTTGGCAAAAGACAACTTTTCCCATTTTTTTTATACAAAGTTGGCATTTGACCAAGATATTTATCTCACCCAGCATGGGTATATGTAAAATGACACCCCAAAACACATTCCCCAACTTCTCCTGAGTACGGTGATACCACATGTGTGGCACTTTTTTGCAGCCTAGGTGGGCAAAGGGGCCCACATTCCAAAGAGCACCTTTCGGATTTCACCGGTCATTTTTTACACATTTTGATTTCAAACTACTTACCACACATTTGGGCCCCTAGAATGCCAGGGCAGTATAACTACCCCACAAGTGACCCCATTTTGGAAAGAAGACACCCCAAGGTATTCGCTGATGGGCATAGTGAGTTCATAGAAGTTTTTATTTTTTGTCACAAGTTAGTGGAATATGAGACTTTGTAATAAAAGAAAATCAAAAAAAAAAAATCATAATTTTCCACTAACTTGTGACAAAAAATAAAAGGTTCTATGAACTCACTATGCCCATCAGCGAATACCTTAGGGTGTCTACTTTCCGAAATGGGGTCATTTGTGGGGTGTTTGTACTGTCTGGGCATTGTAGAACCTCAGGAAACATGACAGGTGCTCAGAAAGTCAGAGCTGCTTCAAAAAGCGGAAATTCACATTTTTGTACCATAGTTTGTAAACGCTATAACTTTTACCCAAACCATTTTTTTTTTACCCAAACATTTTTTTTTTTATCAAAGACATGTAGAACAATAAATTTAGAGCAAAATTTATATATGGATCTCGTTTTTTTTGCAAAATTTTACAACTGAAAGTGAAAAATGTCATTTTTTTGCAAAAAAATCGATTAATAACAAAAAAAGTAAAAATGTCAGCAGCAATGAAATACCACCAAATGAAAGCTCTATTAGTGAGAAGAAAAGGAGGTAAAATTCATTTGGGTGGTAAGTTGCATGACCGAGCAATAAACCGCTAAAGTTGTGGAGTGCCGATTTGTAAAAAAGGGCCTGGTCTTTAGGGGGGTATAAACCTGTGGTCCTTAAGTGGTTAAAGACTACCACTCTTAAGAACAGAGGTTCATTCAAGTGTTTTCGATCAGGTATTGAAAACACCTGTGGATGTCAAGGAGCAGCAATCAAGCATAATAAGCACCAATTAGGCAGATTTAAAAGGACTGTGATACTCAGCTCCTTCTAGACATTTACTGGTGTGTTTACAAACATGGTGAAGTCAAGAGAATGGTCCAGGAAGACAAGAGAAGAGGTGATTTCTCTTCACAGGAAGGGCAATAGCTATAAGAAGATTGCAAAGATGTTAAACATACCAAGAGACACCATAGGTAGCATCATTCGCAAATTCAAGGCAAAGGGCACTGTTGAAACGCTACCTGGTCGTGGCAGAAAGAAGATGCTGACTTCGACTGCTGTGGGCTACCTGAAGCGCAAAGTGGAGAAAAGTCCCCGTGTGACTGCTGAGGAACTGAAAAAAGATTTGTCAGATGTGGGTACTGAAGTTTCAGCTCAGACAATAAGGCGCACACTGCGTAATGAAGGCCTCCATGCCAGAACTCCCAGGCGCACCCCCTTGCTGTCTCCAAAGAATAAGAAGAGTCGACTGCAGTATGCCAAAAGTCATGTGGACAAACCACAAAAGTTTTGGGATAGTGTTCTGTGGACTGATGAAACAAAATTAGAACTGTTTGGGCCCATGGATCAACGCTATGTTTGGAGGAGGAAGAACAAGGCCTATGAAGAAAAGAACACCTTGCCTACTGTGAAGCATGGCGGGTGGGGTGGGGGGGGGGGGGTCAATCATGCTTTGGGGCTGTTTTGCTTCTACAGGTACAGGGAAGCTTCAGCGTGTGCAAGGTACCATGAATTCTCTTCAGTACCAGGAGATATTGGATGAAAATGTGATGCAGTCCGGCACAAACCTGAGGCTTGGGAGACGTTGGACCTTTCAACAGGACAATGATCCCAAGCATACCTCCAAGTCCACTAGAGCATGGTTGCAGATTAAAGGCTGGAACATTTTGAAGTGGCCATCACAGTCACCAGACTTAAATCCGATTGAGAACCTCTGGTGGGACTTAAAGAAAGCAGTTGCAGCGCGCAAGCCTAAGAATGTGACTGTACTGGACGCTTTTGCCCATGAAGAATGGGCGAAGATACCCGTAGATCGCTGCAAGACACTTGTGTCAAGCTATGCTTCACGTTTAAAAGCTGTTATAACTGGAAAAGGATGTTCTACTAAGTACTAAGATTGAATGTCACTTGGGGGTTGAATAAAACTGATAATGATGTGAGCACAGAAAAGACATTTGTGGTTATTTCATTATAAATGTTATGTTATATTTGTCTGACTTACAAGTGCCTCTTTGATTTATTTGTAAACAAGATGACTGAAATGATCAAAATCAATGTCAAACTGGCCAAAACACTCAATTTCAGTGGGGGTTGAATAATTTTGAACACAACTGTACACTGCTCGCTTCCCCCCTTTTACAAATAAAAATAGGCCACAAAAAACATGTATGCTGGTTGCTAGGGAATGCGTGCTGGCTGCGGCCTTTCGTGTGTGAACGGTGCCTGTGTTTGTGGATACTCTTTTACTTGTTGGTGCCTGGTTCGTTTTGGGTTAATTTTCCCTGTTCCCTGCAATTTGATCCTGTGAGCTGTGGGTTTGGGGGTCAGTCTGTTTCCAGCCTTGCTATGCACCTGACCTGGGGATATTCCATCTGCCGGTCACCTAATGAGACATCAAGGTCTCCTTGCCTGGTTCTGTCTTTTGTAGGGATGAGCGAACCCGAACTGTATAGTTCGGGTTCGTACTGAATTTTGGGGTGTCCGTGACACGGACCCGAACATTTTCGTAAAAGTCCGTGTTCGAGTTCGGTGTTCGGCGCTTTCTTGGCGCTTTTTGAAAGGCTGCAAAGCAGCCAATCAACAAGCATCATACTACTTGCCCCAAGAGGCCATCACAGCCATGCCTACTATTGGCATGGCTGTGATTGGCCAGTGCAGCATGTGACCCAGCTAGGGTGACCACATTTCCAAACTGCCATTCAGGGACACCCGCCCCGGCCCCCCCCGCACCCATGTCCACTCCCCAAAAAATATGATTTTTGATACTTTTTAAAAAAAATTAAGTCACTTAGTGACAGCGGCGTACTTTGTACTTACGCTGGCAAGTTCATTGCATCGAAGTTATGCTTGAGATTGCTATAAACATAACTGCCTGTGCATTGTTCAGTAATTTGTGATTGTGCCCTGCACACAATCACTGGCTACCTAAAACAGGTCATATTTTTAATGTGTTAGACATCTCTTAATCCCCTTTTATAGAGAGGGGGATCTGTGGATGACACTGCTATGGGGGGGATCTGTGGATGCCACATACCGTATATAGCATCTTATGCTATATGTGTCATCCCCAGATCCACCCCATGACAGTGTCATCCCCATTTCCCCCTCCATAACAGTGTCATCCACAGATCTCCCTCCCTATAACAGTGTCATCCACAGATCTCCCTCCCTATAACAGTGTCATCCACAGATCTCCCTCCCTATAACAGTGTCATCCACAGATCTCCCTCCCCGCCTCTCACAGTAGTGTACATATATAAAAAAAGCATATTTCACATGAACACTTACAGTTACTTGGCTTGGCCCTTGGGGATCTCGGACGCCACTTCAACACTTTGGCCGGGGGCTCGGCGGAGCTGATGTTGTGTTTTATCCTAATGAGAAAGATTTCATAATAAGGATTTGGAGAAGGGGCAGAGGGATAGCAGAGCAGGGAGAGGCTGGTGCTGCTACTAGGGGGTCATACCATGGGGGAGTAATAAAACCCACCATAATGCCCCCCAGTAGAAAGAATTCTCTTTATAATGTGCAAAACATACCCCCTTGTAATGCCCCCAGTTGAGCTAATGTCCCCCATAATGTGCCAGTATAAAATACCCCTATATAGTGCCCCAGTAAATGGCTCCATAGTGCTCCTCTCCCCCCTTCCTGCTAGTGCCCCCCATAATGTACCAGTATAAAATGCCCCATATATCGTGCCCCAGTAGATGCCCTCAGTGTCCCCCATAATTTGCAAGTATAAAATACCCCTTCTTAGTGCCCCCCGTAGATGACTCCATAGTACTCCTGTCTCCCCTTCTCCATAGTACCCACCATAATGTGTCCCAGTATAAAATGCTACTGTACAGAGCCCCCCATATAAAACACCCCTTCTTTGTGGCCTCAGTAGATGCCCCTATAGTGCCCACCAATAATGTGCCAGTAATAAGTGCCCTCAATAACGTGCCACTGCCAGTAACAAGAGCCCCCCAATGTGCCAGTAACAAGAGCCCCATCACGTGCCAGTAATAAGCCCCCCATCACGTGCCAGTAATAAGCCCCCCATCACGTGCCAGTAATAAGCCCCCCATCACGTGCCAGTAATAAGCCCCCCATCACGTGCCAGTAATAAGCCCCCCATCACGTGCCAGTAACAAGAGCCCCATCACGTGCCAGTAATAAGCCCCCCATCACGTGCCAGTAATAAGCCCCCCATCACGTGCCAGTAATAAGCCCCCCATCACGTGCCAGTAATAAGCCCCCCATCACGTGCCAGTAATAGGCCCCCCCATTACGTGCCAGTAATAAGCCCCCCCATTACGTGCCAGTAATAAGCCCCCCATTACGTGCCAGTAATAAGCCCCCCATTACGTGTCAGTAATAAGCCCCCCCCATTACGTGCCAGCAATAAGCCCCCCATTACGTGCTTGTAATAAGCCCCCCATTACGTGCCAGTATTAAGCCCCCCCATCACTTGCCAGTATTAAGCCCCCCATCATGTGCCAGTATTAAGTCCCCCCATCATCATGTGCCAGTATTAAGCCCCCCCATCATCATGTGCCAGTATTAAGCCCCCCCATCATGTGCCAGTATTAAGCCTCCCCATTGTAATAAGCCCCCCCATTGTAATAAGCCCCCCCATTGTAATAAGTCCCCCCATTGTAATAAGCCCCCCCAATGCCAGTAACACTATTGTAAAAAAAACAAAAAACAAAAAAAAAAAACACTTATACTTACCTCAGTGTCAGCGATGCGATGCAGACTCTTCCTGTGTCCCGCGCTGTAAGGCTCGGGCGGTGCGATGACGTCATCGCCCCGCCTTCGCCGGCCTCTGATAGGCTGCCGGCCTAGTGCCTGCAGCCTATCAGAGGAAGGGGAAGGGACACGCCTCTCCCTCCCCTGCACCTCCGCTGGCACAGGCAGATTACTAAGGAGATGAGCGCAATGGAAGCGCTCATCTCCCTGTGCCCGGCGGCGGCGGCTCACTTGGGGGGGCATTTTAGTTGGGGGGGCACAGCATGATGTAGGGGGGGCCGTGGCCCCCTCTGGCCCCCCCCTGGCGACGCCACTGACTGGCAGGCAGTTGATTCCGGGACTCTCTATTGTCCCGGTTTGAAGGCTCCCGGGACACGGGACAAAAACGTAAATTACGGGACGATCCCGGGCAAACCGGGACACGTGGTCACCCTAGACCCAGCCTCTATATAAGCTTGGGTCACGTAGCGCTGCACGTCACTCTGCTGATACAAATGTAGGGAGAGGTTGCAGCTGCGACGTTAGGGCGAGATTAGGCAGTGATTAACTCCTCCAAAAGACTTCATTCAGTGATCGATCTACAGCTGTGGATCATTGAACTGCTGCTATTCAATTGCTCAGTGTTTTTAGGCTGCCCAGAGCGTTTTTATATCACTTTTTTCTGGGGTGATCGGCGGCCATTTTGTGGCTTGTGGTGCGCCAGCACAAGCTGCCACCAAGTGCATTTAACCATCAATAGTGTGGTTATTTTTTGCTATATCCTACATCAGGGTCAAGCTGTCATCAAGTGCATTTAACCATCAATAGTGTGGTTATTTTTTGGCCATATACTACATCAGGGGCAAGCTGAGCCTGTCACCCAGCGCCTAAAAAATAGGCCTCACATTTATATTCATCCAAATCTGTCATTACTGTTTTAGCTGGTCAAGTTATTTAGTGTCCGTGAAAGCACAGTTTTTGTTCTGGGTTGAAAAACAATTCCCAATTTTGCAATTCTCAAAATTAGTGGTTTCTGCTGTATCAGGCCTACTTTAAATCTATCCCTAAAAGGGTAGATTAGATTCAAGTTGCTGATAGGGTCATTCTCAAGAACTTCACACACACGCTACAGTGCAGATCCAAGTCTAATTTTGTGATTAAACGTATACCTGTCACCCAGCGCCTAAAAAATAGGCCTCACATTTATATTCATCCAAATCTGTCATTACTGTTTTAGCGGGTCAAGTAATTTAGTGTCCGTCAAAGCACAGTTTTTGTTCTGGGTTGAAAAACAATTCCCAATTTTGTAATTCTCAAAATTAGTGGTTTCTGTTGTATCAGGCATACTTTAAATCTATCCCTAAAAGGGTATATTAGATTCAAGGTGCTGATAGGGTAATTCTCAAGAACTTCACACACACGCTACAGTGCAGATCCAAGTCTAATTCTGTGATTAAACGTATACCTGTCACCCAGCGCCTAAATAATAGGCCTCAAATTTATATTCAGCTAAATCTGTCATTACTGGTGTGCCTGTATTAGTGTAATACGGTACCTAAATAGATAGCCAGATAGTGTTAGGTGTCTGTAAAAAAAGGCCTGAATTTTAATTCAATACATTGGCCCGAATAATATTTTTCTTATTGTGGTGAACGGTAACAATGAGGAAAACATCTAGTAAGGGACGCGGACATGGTCGTGGTGGTGTTAGTGGACCCTCTGGTGCTGGGAGAGGACGTGGCCGTTCTGCCACAGCCACACGTCCTAGTGAACCAACTACCTCAGGTCCCAGTAGCCAGCAGAATTTACAGCGATATTTTGTGGGGCCCAATGCCGTTCTAAGGATGGTAAGGCCTGAGCAGGTACAGGCATTAGTCAATTGGGTGGCCGACAGTGGATCCAGCACGTTCACATTATCTCCCACCCAGTCTTCTGCAGAAAGCGCACAGATGGCGCATGAAAACCAAGCCCATTAGTCTGTCACATCACCCCCATGCATATCAGGGAAACTGTCTGAGCCTCAAGTTATGCAGCAGTCTCTTATGCTGTTTGAAGACTCTGCTGCCAGGGTTTCCCAAGGGCATCCACCTAGCCCTTCCCCAGGGGTGGAAGAGATAGAATGCACTAACGCACAACCACTTATGTTTCCTGCTGATGAGGACATGGGAATACCACCTCAGCACGTCTCTGATGATGACGAAACACAGGTGCCAACTGCTGCGTCTTTCTGCAGTGTGCAGACTGAACAGGAGGTCAGGGAGGAAGACTGGGTGGAAGACGATGCAGGGGACGATGAGGTCCTAGACCCCACATGGAATGAAGGTCGTGCCACTGACTTTCAGAATTCGGAGGAAGAGGCAGTGGTGAGACCGAGCCAACAGCATAGCAAAAGACAAAGAGGGAGCAGTGGGCAAAAGCAGAACACCCGCCGCCAAGAGACTCCGCCTGCTACTGACCGCCGCCATCTGGGACCGAGCACCCCAAAGGCAGCTTCAAGGAGTTCCCTGGCATGGCACTTCTTCAAACAATGTGCTGACGACAAGACCCAGGTGGTTTGCACGCTGTGCCATCAGAGCCTGAAGCGAGGCATTAACGTTCTGAACCTTAGCACAACCTGCATGACCAGGCACCTGCATGCAAAGCATGAACTGCAGTGGAGTAAACACCTTAAAAACAAGGAAGTCACTCAGGCTCCCCCTGCTACCTCTTCTGCTGCTGCCGCCTCGGCCTCTTCTGCTGCTGCCGCCGCCTCGGCCTCTTCCTCCGCCTCTGGAGGAACGTTGGCACCTGCCGCCCAGCAAACATGGGATGTACCACCAACACCACCACCTGCGTCACCAAGCATCTCAACCATGTCACACGGCAGCGTTCAGCTCTCCATCTCACAAACATTTGAGAGAAAGCGTAAATTCCCACCTAGCCACCCTCGATCCCTGGCCCTGAATGCCAGCATTTCTAAACTACTGGCCTATGAAATGCTGTCATTTAGGCTGGTGGACACAGACAGCTTCAAACAGCTCATGTCGCTTGCTGTCCCACAGTATGTTGTTCCCAGCCGCCACTACTTCTCCAAGAGAGCCGTGCCTTCCCTGCACAAACAAGTGTCCGATAAAATCAAGTGTGCACTGCGCAACGCCATCTGTGGCAAGGTCCACCTAACCACAGATACGTGGACTAGTAAGCACGGCCAGGGATGCTATATCTCCCTAACTGCACACTGGGTAAATGTAGTGGCGGCTGGGCCCCAGGCGGAGAGCTGTTTGGCGCACGTCCTTCCGCCGCCAAGGATCGCAGGGCAACATTCTTTGCCTCCTGTCTCCTCCTCCTCCTACTCAGCTTCCTCCTCCTCTTCTTCCACCTGCTCATCCAGTCAGCCACACACCTTCACCACCAACTTCAGCACAGCCCGGGGTAAACGTCAGCAGGCCGTTCTGAAACTCATATGTTTGGGGGACAGGCCCCACACCGCACAGGAGTTGTGGGGGGGGGGGGTATAAAACAACAGACCGAAGAGTGGTTGCTGCCGGTGAGCCTCAAGCCCGGCCTGGTGGTGTGCGATAATGGGCGTAATCTCGTTGCAGCTCTGGGACTAGCCGGTTTGACGCACATCCCTTGCCTGGCGCATGTGCTGAATTTGGTGGTGCAGAAGTTCATTCACAACTACCCCGACATGTCAGAGCTGCTGCATAAAGTGCGGGCCGTCTGTTCGCGTTTCCGGCGTTCACATCCTGCCGCTGCTCGCCTGTCTGCACTACAGTGTAACTTCGGCCTTCCCGCTCACCGCCTCATATGTGACGTGCCCACCAGGTGGAACTCCACCTTGCACATGCTGGACAGACTGTGCGAGCAGCAGCAGGCAATAGTGGAGTTTCAGCTGCAGCACGCACGGGTCAGTCGCACTGCGGAACAGCACCACTTCACCACCAATGACTGGGCCTCCATGCGAGACCTGTGTGCCCTGTTGCGCTGTTTCGAGTACTCCACCAACATGGCCAGTGGTGATGACGCCGTTATCAGCGTTACAATACCACTTCTATGTCTCCTTGAGAAAACACTTAGGGCGATGATGGAAGAGGAGGTGGCCCAGGAGGAGGAGGAGGAAGAGGGGTCATTTTTAGCACTTTCAGGCCAGTCTCTTCGAAGTGACTCAGAGAGAGGTTTTTTGCAACAGCAGGGCCAGGTACAAATGTGGCCAGACAGGGCCCACTACTGGAGGACGAGGAGGACGAGGATGAGGAGGAGGTGGAGGAGGATGAGGATGAAGCAGGTTCACAGCGGGCTGGCACCCAACGCAGCTCGGGCCCATCACTGGTGCGTGGCTGTGGGGAAAAGCAGGACGATGACGATACGCCTCCCACAGAGGACAGCTTGTCCTTACCTCTGGGCAGCCTGGCACACATGAGCGACTACATGCTGCAGTGCCTGCGCAACGACAGCAGAGTTGCCCACATTTTAACGTGTGCATACTACTGGGTTGCCACCCTGCTGGATCCCCGGTACAAAGACAATGTGCCCACCTTACTTCCTACACTGGAGCGTGATAGGAAGATGCGCGAGTACAAGCGCACGTTGGTAGACGCGCTACTGAGAGCATTCTCAAATGTCACAGGGGAACAAGTGGAAGCCCAAGGCGAAGGCAGAGGAGGAGCAAGAGGTCGCCAACGCAGCTGTGTCACGGCCAGCTCCTCTGAGGGCAGGGTTAGCATGGCAGAGATGTGGAAAAGTTTTGTCACCACGCCACAGCTAACTGCACCACCACCTGAGTGATACGGAACGTGTTAGCAGGAGGCAACATTTCAATAACATGGTGGAACAGTACCTGTGCACACCCCTCCACGTACTGACTGATGGTTCGGCCCCATTCAACTTCTGGGTCTCCAAATTGTCCACGTGGCCAGAGCTAGCCTTTTATGCCTTGGAGGTGCCCGGCGGCCAGCGTTTTGTCTGAACGTGTATTCAGCACGGCAGGGGGCGTCATTACAGACAAACGCAGCCGCCTGTCTACAGCCAATGTGGACAAGCTGACGTTCATAAAAATGAACCAGGCATGGATCCCACAGGACCTGTCCATCCCTTGTGCAGATTAGACATTTATAACTACCTCCCCTTAACAATATATTATTGTACTCCAGGGCACTTCCTCATTCAATCCTATTTTTATTTTCATTTTACCATTATATTGCGGGGCAACCCAAACTTGAATGAACCTCTCCTCTGTCTGGGTGCCGGGGCCTAAAAATATCTGACAGTGGCCTGTTCCAGTGGTGGGTGACGTGAAGCCTGATTCTCTGCTATGACATGAAGACTGATTCTCTGCTGACATGAAGCCTGAATCTCTGTTATGGGACCTCTCTCCTCTGTCTGGGTGTCAGGGCCTAAAAATATCTGACAGTGGCCTGTTCCAGTGGTGGGTGACGTGAAGCCTGATTCTCTGCTATGACATGTAGACTGATTCTCTGCTGACATGAAGCCAGATTTGTAGTGTACAGGGACTGTAATGCCCGTCACTACAAAAGTGTCACTTGGTGTGCTGTCGTCCCTCCTTAATCATGGGAAGTTGGTATATGTCAGTTTTATAAAATGTCATGTAATGCAATGCTATGTATTTCCCTGTTACTGTGAAACTTGCATGTACAGGCCTGCTAGGGGTGTCATTCCAGCTCTTAGTCAGTAGAGGGAGCTAGGGAGCCCTAGTTTATATAAGGCCCAGTCAGGGAAGTGAAAGGCAGACGGAGTCTAGTGTCTGTAATCTACAGTTGGAGATTAGACAATGTCAGAGACAAGTCCAGGCCTGAAGCCTGCTGTCCAGGAGAAGATTCCCTCCTGAATTCCCATATGCAGAAACAGGAATACTTAAGTCAAAGAGCCTGAGGAAGCAGAGAGAGAGACAGAGGCAAAAACTCAAGAAAGCAAGAGGTACTCAAGATAACAGAGGAGGTACTTTATGAAGCTAGAACCAAGGATATATGCCAGAGCTAGGCTATTGGGCCTTGGGGAAGATATGCTACATTCCAGGATCAGTCAGAAATAGAGTGCAAGCTCCTGTACTGCAAGTCCTGTGTTTAACACTCTGTAATCACCTTGCTCAATCTGTATTGCCTGCATCAACCGTATTGCAAAATCGACTGTATGCCAAGGAACTGCGATTCCATTATTGTCTCTGCATGAAAACTACTAAAGTTGGAGTTCTGTTTTAATACCACGTGTTCCTCAAGTTATTCCTGCTATCAGCAAACGGCGTGCCACCGTTTAATTGGCACTGGCGTCACGAACAATTTGCTTCCATCACCTGCCATTGCAGAGAGTCAGCCGTCTCAGGTTAGTGTCATTGCACTACTACACCCAGAAACTCTATTACACACAACTTGAGTACGCTGCAGATTCTCTGTTACGGGACCTCTCTCCTCTGCCTGGGTGCCTGGGCCTAAATATCTGACAATGGACTGTTCCAGTGTTGGGTGACGTAAAGCCTGATTCTCTGCTATGACATGCAGACTGATTCTCTGCTGACATGAAGCCAGATTCTCTGTTACGGGACCTCTCTCCTCTGCCTGGGTGCCTGGGCCTAAATATCTGACAATGGACTGTTCCAGAGTTAGGTGACGTAAAGCCTGATTCTCTGCTATGACATGAAGCCTGAATCTCTGTTATGGGACCTCTCTCCTCTGCCTGGGCCTAAAAATATCTGACAGTGGCCTGTTCCAGTGGTGGGTGACGTGAAGCCTGATTCTCTGCTATGACATGCAGACTGATTCTCTGCTGACATGAAGCCTGAATCTCTGTTATGGGACCTCTCTCCTCTGTCTGGGTGCCTGGGCCTAAATATCTGACAATGGACTGTTCCAGTGTTGGGTGACGTAAAGCATGATTCTCTGCTAGGACATGCAGACTGATTCTCTGCTGACATGAAGCCAGATTCTCTGTTACGGGACCTCTCTCCTCTGCCTGGGTGCCGGGGCCTAAATATCTGACAATGGACTGTTCCAGTGTTGGGTGACGTAAAGCATGATTCTCTGCTATGACATGCAGACTGATTCTCTGCTGACATGAAGCCAGATTCTCTGTTACGGGACCTCTCTCCTCTGCCTGGGTGCCGGGGCCTAAATATATGACAATGGACTGTTACAGTGGTGGGTGACGTGAAGCCAGATTCGTTCTGGCACACGGTTCTTTTCTCTGGTGAGTTCCTGTCTCCCGCTGTTTCCCTCTGGTTACTTTTATTATTGTTATCCATCTTTACATCTCATTGGTCTGCAGCACAATAATTTCATAGCATACTGGCTGTCTGCACACCAACGATTATTTATACAGAGGTGTTCATGCGTCAGACAGGTGGCCCACCTGGTACTTTATTTTTGTATCTTGCACATGGATTTGAGCATTGACTTCACATTGATGTTCATGTGCCTTACACTCTTTTTGTACCATGTCTTTTAGATCCGTGTGCTCTTGCTCCCAGGGTGGTGTCTCGTTTTCTGTCCTCCGCTCCTAACCATGTCTATGGCATCATTTATTCATGTGTTTTACCTATGTCATTTTATCATGTCTCAATAAATTATATATTTTTTTGGTACAATGAGCTCCGCTTTCTTTGTTTCTGCCATTTAGCTCGGGAGCTTTTTGCCGAGTTTTATCTTTGTGTGTCCCCATTGGGGGTATTTTGGGTGGACAACGTGTTTCCGCCCTTCTCCTCCCCTTTTTTTGGGACACCCTGGGTTTATTCTATGTTTCTATGACATGAAGAGACTGATTCTCTGCTGACGTGAAGCCAGATTCTCTGCTATGGGACCTCTCTCCAATTGATATTGGTTAATTTTTATTTGTTTTATTTATATTTTTATTCATTTCCCTATCCACATTTGTTTGCAGGGGATTTACCTACATGTTGCTGCCTTTTGCAGCCCTCTAGCTCTTTCCTCAACTCTAGTCTTTTGTGGTGCAGGTGTCTGTTCGCTCATGAACTAACTCCACATGGGGAACAGGCAGTGGCGTTGCTAGGGCCGGTGACACCCGGTGCGGTAGAAAATGGTGTCAAATGGTGACGTTTATTTTAAATCCAACCCCTTTACTGAACAAATAACATTTTACAACACTAAATTTAACAGGATAAAATTATAAATAATTAAGGGTACTTTCACACTTGCAGCAGGACGGATCCGACAGGCTGTTTACCAAAACCTGACATGCTGTAATTTTAGTCCGGCGGCCTTTCGCCGTGCACCGCCGTGCTGCACCGGAGCTCCGCCCCCATTATAGTAAATGGGGACGGAGCGGCGGTCCAGCGGCACGGCGAAATAGCCGCAGGACGGATCCGACATGGTGAACAGCCTGTCGGATCCGTCCTGCCGCAAGTGTGAAAGTACCCCAAATAACACAAACTTCAACATGAATAATAAATAAATAAATAATTAAATAACAGAAAATTGAACAGGAACAAATACAAGTGCACTTAAAGAACATCTCAATCAATTCAGAACTTTGCTTTCCTGGCCTTCAAAGCTGCAAAACTATTAATTGCTTCATCGAAATCAATGGTTTGCACTAATTCGCTAACCTGAATACTAATTTAACCTGAATACCAATATGGTCTGTCTTCCATGTACTTTATCATTTACATAGCTATAATATCCTGCCTACAGTCAATGTGCTGCCTGTGCTGTTTATAGTGCACTGATGAATGGCAGAAAAAGTCTAAGGCATATTGGTACACCATAGACTTTTTCCCAGGGTGTGGGATGGGTGCCCACAGAGAGGGCTCTGAGTGCCTGACATCTCTCCAGGTCCAACCTGGAGTCCAGGTTAAAGTTTGGAAATGCCCCCCGCCCCCAAATATAATTAAGTAGGCCGCAGAGCGGCACAATGACAGAGTGTGGATGTGGCATCAGCATGAGGAGACCACAGAGTGGCCCAATGACAGTCTAGAGTTGGCTTCAGCAGCGTCAGTGTCAGGAGAAAGCCAACGAGTGGCACATTGACCGAGTCTGGAGTTGGCAGCATCAGGAGAAGGCCACCGAGTGGCACAAGCACAGAGTCTGGAGTTCAGGGCAGCAGCATCAGGAGAAGGCCACCGAGAGGCAAAATGACAGAGTGAGGAGTTGGCGGCAGTATGAGAAGGCCAAAGAGTGGCACAATGATAGAGTCTGGAGGTGGCGACAGGAGCAGCATCAGGTGGATACCACAAAGTGGTCAAGGTGAAATAGTGTGGAGATGGCAGCAGCATTAGCATCAGAAGACCACAGAGTGGCAAGGTGACATAGTGTGGATATGGCAGAAGCATCAGCATCAGGATACCACAGAGTGGCAAGGAGAGTGGATGTGGCAGCAGCATGAAGAGACCACATGCGGTACAATGACCGAGTCTGGAGGTGGCTGCATCTTAAGGGGCGGCGTCATAACGGCCGGTGCCCAGGCCGCGCGCTCATCTTCATAACTTTCCACTCCCCCTTTCACTCAGAAGGCCCGCCCAGTGTCTTCAGCTTGTCCTCCTCCTCCAGTGGCCAAATCCCTCGCCTGCGCTGAGGATCCGGATGCCCGCAGGCCCGTACAGTGACACTCCTGCAAGCGCCGCATCGGAGGGCTGTTCGGAGCTCCAAGAAGAGGCGTGCCGTGTTGGAGCTGCCAGCCTGCCTACCTCCTGACTTTGGCTACAGCAATATTTTTACAGCACAGTACGTGTCCCCTATATTTTTATATAATAAATAAAGAGTCCCACAGTACATAATGTGGGCAAAATATACCTAAGTACATAACATTCCCAATACATAAACTTATTTTTATGTGGAAAATGGTGCCAGGTGGTGTACCATAATAAAAATGCCAGGGTACACCCCCTGGCACCTAAGAGTATCACTATTAAAAATGTAAAATAGGCTTTATTCCCCCAAAAAAAATGTATTTATTGGGAATGTTATGTCAGTAGGTATATTTTGCCCACATTATGTACTGTGGGACTCTTTGCACCGGCCCTGTCACGTGGACGTGACCAGGGCCGGTGCAAGGATTTTTTGGCAACACAAGCGAAGCTACATCTGCCCCATTGTAGCAGCAGCCGCCAGCCAGACCTGCCTAGGTGATTAATTAAATTATGTAACACATTGAAATTGCACTGTAGTAAGTTAGTCCGGCGGCCGGGTGACACCCCATCAGACTGGTGTCACCCGGTGCGGCCCGCACCCCCCTTGCAACGCCACTGGGAACAGGCATCTGCTAGTCCGGTTCTATGTCTTGTGTGCAGCGCTGTCTGTTCGCCCATGGACTAACTCTGCATAGGGAACAGGCATCTACTAGTCCGAGTCTATGCTTTCAGTGGAAAGGTTTTGGGTTCTCTGGAGGGAGGACATCTAGTCTGTGTGCAGCTCAGCCTGTGACCGCCATGTGTCTTTTCGCATGGGGTTCAAGCATCTGCTTGTCTGCCTGTTTGGGCAGCTCTGCCCGTGACCGCCATGTGTCCCTCTGCATGGGGTCCAGGCATCCGCTTGTGTTCTGGTTCCCGTTTGTTTTGTCTGAACTGAGTCCTGTACGGTTGTTTTGTTTCCAGTTCATGTGCCTGGGTTCCAGTTTGTCCCGTGTTTGTCTGGACCGCTGGTGCTTGCACCATCAGGCTCTGCAGGTAAGTGGCCAAGTGCACCGGGACTATCCTGGAGGTGCGACCAGTGAGCCCTTGGGTAACTTCATCCCCAACATCAGGGGCTCTATAAAGAACGGGGCTCACTGAGTCTGCGGCTAATTTTAAAGAGGAAGCAGCCCTCGCACTAGCATTGCTACCCCTTCAAATAACTGATTGGTGGGTGCAGAGAGTCGGACCTCCGCCGATCTAAGGATAGATCATCAATATTAAGCCAATACACACATATTACTTATTCAGCATTGTGAATGTTATAAAAAAAATGAAAAAACTAACAAAAAATAACTATGGGGGAATTCTGGAAAAATATTTATAACCTCCAAATCATACCCTTATAATGTTTTTGAAAAAAAAAAAAAAAGTTATGGCTTTCAGAATATGGAGATGAAGATACGATTCACCGATAGGCTGTCCTTAAAGGGGTTCTCTGGGAATTAAGAAAATGAAAATGCTTAAATATTACGGCTGCAGAGTGGCACAAAAGACCACAATGACATCACCCATCACCATGACCTCCTGCGTCAGGTCTCGCGTGATCATGTTAGTGCATGAGACCCGACACAGGAGTGGTGATGTCATGTGGACTGCCTGTGTCAGCACAGACCACAGATTGGAAGAGGTCAGTGGCCTGCAGCACAGATAGCGGTGGGGGAACAGGAGTGAGGTGTCTTTTTTTAAAGTTTTTTAAGCAATGGCTTACTGGGGGCACCAAGGAAGGGGACGAAGGAGCATCATATATACCTGGCACTACAGGGGAGGGGGATTCATTATATACCAGGGATCTCAAGTCTCCCGGACGTTCAGGGAGTCTCCCGCTATTAGATAGCGGCTCCCTGACACCCGCATGTGAAACAATATATCCAGGAAAGGTTTACTGATAACAGAGCAGAGAGATAAGAGAAGTGACAGGACACAGTTTAGATTACAGGTTGAATTAACCATTTAGGGTCAAATTGGCTTCTCAAGGAGATATATACACTGCTCAAAAAAATAAAGGGAACACAAAAATAACACATCCTGGATCTGAATTATTTAAATATTCTTCTGAAATACTTTGTTCTTTACATAGTTGAATATGCTGACAACAAAATCACACAAAAATAAAAAAATGGAAATCAAATTTTTTAACCCATGGAGGTCTGGATTTGGAGTCACACTCAAAATTAAAGTGGAAAAACACACTATAGGCTGATCCAACTTTGATGTAATGTCCATAAAACAAGTCAAAATGAGGCTCAGTAGTGTGTGTGGCCTCCACGTGCCTGTATGACCTCCCTACAACGCCTGTGCATGCTCCTGATGAGGTGGTGGACGGTCCAGACCTGGACTAAAGCATCTGCCAACTCCTGGACAGTCTGTGGTGCAACGTGACGTTGGTGGATAGAGCGAGACATGATGTCCCAGATGTGCTCAATTGGATTCAGGTCTGGGGAACGGGGTGGCCAGTCCATAGCATCAATGCCTTCGTCTTGCAGGAACTGCTGACACACTCCAGCCACATGAGGTCTAGCATTGTCTTGCATTAGGAGGAACCCAGGGCCAACCGCACCAGCATATGGTCTTACAAGGGGTCTGAGGATCTCATCTCGGTACCTAATGGCAGTCAGGCTACCTCTGGCGAGCACATGGAGGGCTGTGCGGCCCTCCAAAGAAATGCCACCCCACACCATTACTGACCCAATGCCAAACCGGTCATGCTGGAGGATGTTGCAGGCAGCAGAACGTTCTCCACGGCGTCTCCAGACTCTGTCACGTCTGTCACATGTGCTCAGTGTGAACCTGCTTTCATCTGTGAAGAGCACAGGGCGCCAGTGGCAAATATGCCAATCTTGGTGTTCTCTGGCAAATGCCAAACGTCCTGCACGGTGTTGGGCTGTAAGCACAACCCCCACCTGTGGACGTCATATCACCCTCATGGAGTCTGTTTCTGACCGTTTGAGCAGACACATGCACATTTGTGGCCTGCTGGAGGTCATTTTGCAGGGCTCTGGCAGTGCTCCTCCTTGCACAAAGGCGGAGGTAGCGGTCCTGCTGCTGGGTTGTTGCCCCCCTACGGCCTCCTCCACGTCTCCTGATGTACTGGCCTGTCTCCTGGTAGCGCCTCCATGCTCTGGACACTACGCTGACAGACACAGCAAACCTTCTTGCCACAGCTCGCATTGATGTGCCATCCTGGATAAGCTGCACTACCTGAGCCACCTGTGTGGGTTGTAGACTCCGTCTCATGCTAACACTAGAGTGAAAGAACCGCCAGCATTCAAAAGTGACCAAAACATCAGCCAGGAAGCATAGGAACTGAGAAGTGGTCTGTGGTTACCACCTGCAGAACCACTCCTTTATTGGGGGTGTCTTGCTAATTGCCTATAATTTCCACCTGTTGTCTATCCCATTTGCACAACAGCATGTGAAATTGATTGTCACTCAGTGTTGCTTCCTAAGTGGACAGTTTGATTTCACAGAAGTGTGATTGACTTGGAGTTACATTGTGTTGTTTAAGTGTTCCCTTTATTTTTTTGAGCAGTGTATGTTAAAGGCATCCCTTCTTATCTCATTCAGTAGCTATATAACTATTGAGAGAGATGTATTTTTTTTAAATACATTTACACATTTAACCCTCCATTTTAATTATATTATTTACCCCAGTGTTAAATTCACCCCCCTGGATGCTTGTTTTTTTTCTACGGTGGGGTAGATAATTACACACTGGGTTTTAAAGAATAAACTTCCTGACTCAGACCAAGAGCCGACTCAGCAAGTGAATCGAAGCATCCGCGCATGCGCATTGCGCAACCTAAGCTTCGGTTCACTTGCTTCTTGTCAGCTCAGCGAATGAACCGAAGATTCGATTCATGAATCGGTTCATTTGAATGAACTGATTCAAATGAACCGATTCATGTGAAAGAACCGAACTTCCCATCTCTAGTTTACTCGCAGTAAACCTTTCCGGCAACCTGTAGCAGTGTCCCCTTCTCGGCGCGTGCGCATAGTGCAAGAAGAAGCTGATGCCAGCAGTCCGCAACGGCGCATCAGGCTGAGCCTGTGCACACGCGCGGGATCTCAAAGCGGGAGGGAGAGGCGGCACTGAGGAGTAGAAGGCAGCGCTGGGCACGAACGGCGATGCATGCGGCCGGGCACCATGCATCCACAGACCTCCCCTGCTTGGGCACCTTAATTCAATGATTGACAGGTTAGTAAAACCTCTTTTTCCGCAGAATAAAGCCACAAATGGCTTTTATAAGGCCACCATAGAAATCAGAATGCTACCCTGGACGAGAGCATATGTTTAGCTCACAGGGCTTATAGGTGGTGACAGAATCCCTTTAATCATATACATAAATATGATAATTTAGGGCAGGGTGATGAGCCCAGTCCTCCACACCATAGAGCAAAGTGTGCAGATACTGCTTATGTTTGGAAAATGTAATAAAAAGTTTGTGAAAGAAAAAAAAAAAGAAAACCTCCCTGAAATGAGTTTTTGCGGGTTGGGATGTCTGATATACTAGCACAAGGGTGAAGGGGAGCATTATATAATTATATACTGGCTGTACAGGGGGGAGCATTGTATACAGGAACAACAGGGGGATGGAAGAGCATTATATACTAATACTAGGGTGGGGGAAGCATTATATACTGGCACTAAGTTGGGGGGAGAATTATATAATTATATACTGACTGTACAGGGGGGAGCATTGTATACAGGAACAACAGGGGGATGGAAGAGCATTATATACTGATACTAGGGTGGGGGAAGCATTATATACTGGCACTAAGTTGGGGGGAGAATTATATAATTATATACTGACTGTACAGGGGGGAGCATTATATAATATTATATAATTTTATACTGACTGTACAGGGGGGAGCATTATATGTTATATAATTATATACTGGCTGTACAGGGGGAGCATTATATAATTATATACTGGCTGTACAGGGGGAGCGTTATATTCAGGAAGAACAGGGGAGATATACGAGCATTATATACCGGTACTACGAGGGGACATTATATATATATACTGGCAATATGAGGAGGCTGAGGAGCATTATATGCTAACACTACAGGGGGTATATATATACTGGCACTACAGAGGGGCGGGGGGTTGGAGAAGCATTATATACCTGAACTATGGGGGAGCTATATAATACAGGGGGCACTACAGGAGGGGCATTATAAGTATTGGCATTATTACTACCAGGGATACTGTGTGGGCACAGTATAGAGGGCATTGCTACTAATGGAGGCACTCTTGGGGAGTATTAGCAGTATCTGTACGGCACTGTTATTTCTGACAGTATAGTGTTTGTCGCCAGCGGGCACAGTATTGGGGGTAGCAGGATGACCGTGGCCTGTACACATTCGGGGGCTTATCTGGGCTGTATACATTTGCTGCGACCGTTGCGCGGCAGTACATTATAGGAAATGTCGCCATGTAGCCTTATCGTTTTGTGTTGAGCAATTTTTCTGGGACACATCGACGTGCAGCCGAACCCTAAATGGTTAAACTAAAGAAGACAAACTATCCCTCAAAAAACAAGCCCCCATATAAGCATGGGCACGAAAAAATAAAATAAAATAAATAAAAATTATATGGCAGGAGGAAAAAAAATTAAACCATAAAAACCTCCCAATATGTACTCCAGGGCACGGAGTATAAGAAGGTTAGGATGTTGGGAGGTGTAGTATCTCCACGGTGTGTGTACACTGACAGCACACAGCAGCGCTGTATACATAACAGTAACTCCTCCCCCGCCCCTCCAGGAATCACGTGACCATACTGTACCTGCTTCCGGGATCGAGTCACCTGACCCAGTTCCCGTCACATGACCGTGCTCCTCTTGTCAGCCGTAGCAGTGCAGCGGAGAGGTCACGGGTGTGAGGATCCTGCCGTCTGCCCGCTCCTGGCGCCGAGCCTGTGGTGGAGGTGAGTGATGGGCACATTGGTGCTGTGTGCTGTCCGCTCTGTGCAGAAGGGCTAATGGCGGCTGTGCGGCCTCCTGCGCCAGTGCTGGCCCGGCCTTGAGGATGCTGCTAGATGTCACGGGCTGTGCACTGTGTGTACGATATACCAGTGCATTATCATGTATGTAGCAGAGCTGGGTTTGTCACTGCACAGATGTTTGGAGCTGTCTGACTCTTTACCTGGAGTGAGCTTAGTCTTCTACGCAGCCTGCCTGTTGACATAGTAAGCCATGAGTGGCATGCCCTAGGGGCATTATTGGGTGACCCTGTCTTGTAGAAGATGTAAACCTGTCCTGGCGCGCTTCTGCTCAATGCGAGGTTCAGTGTCTTACTCCAATATATTATAAGACCCCATATTTCAGGACTGTGGTAAGTGGCAGACCACGTGTACGCCATAGGCTTAAAGATCCCCCCCCCCCCAATACCGGGGATACTCAACATTATCTGGTCTGAGGGCCACGTTGTATGATGGATCCAGTCCAACGGAGCTCTAATGCCAGCCTCTGCTGGTGCCTAAGGATGCATTATTATACCCAAGACTGGCGTTTTATATGCTGCTGGAGGACGCGCTTAATTTAAGATCACGCTCGCGCTTTGTGCGCCTGTAGTGCAGAGGTTTCTCGCCATCCTTTATGCCTGTTTCCCGGCAGAAATGTTAGTGAACTTGCCAGGCTATTCGCCCTCCGAGTGGCGAGAACGATGTCAAAACGCATCAAAAGTTGCAATGGGGTCTTGGGACTTTAACCCCAAAGAGTGGCATGGCGCACTCTGTAAATGACCCCCATTGACTCAGTATTCTGTACCTAATTCACAGCCAATGCAGGTGTGATTGAGGCCCTGGCTAACAGGGTGGTGCCACATAAAGCCTGGATCTCTTCTGGATGCCATGTTTCTGCTGAAGCTTTCATTTGTGGACCAGATATTCGACAAGTATGTGTCAGCATTAGATGCTGGAGCAGCAGTCGGTGTCTCCTCCGAGCGCTCTGCTTGTACATGGGAGAGTAAATGGCAGAAGGATTTTTGCATGGTCTTCCATAGGCATGCAGTTAGAGATTTCTCTGTCTCTGGGTGACACAACTAATATGACTGCCTTTACACCTCTCCAGGTGGTTGTCACCCAGCTTTCCCAGGCCCCACAATAGCAAATCTGCCTTATGTTTTACTAATGCGATTGACCAAAACCGTCTGCTCTGCCACTGCCTGGCCCTCTCAATCAATCCATTGAGGGAGGGTCTGCCCACAAAAATGAGTGGAGCTTGTGTGCAACGAGAGCAATGGTGATGCCCTCATTGCACCAAAGGCCTAATTTGCATATTAAGCAAAAGCACTATAATTCAGCAATGGGGCCTCGAATCAACAAAGGAAGAACAGTGCTTTAATCGGGTGAACCCCAGCTATGTGTCTGTAAAAACAGTTGGATAGGGAGGTCACTGGTGACAGAGCCCCTTTAAGAGGGTACCCGCTACAGCTGGTCATTGGCTGCGGTGGTGACATGCCCCTGTTTTGTAATGTTAACACTGCACCAGAAAGCGATGTTACGGGAGTGATATATATATATATATATATATATATATATATATATATTACTTGTAGGTGTCATTTAAAAACCGTTTCACATGTCAAATGTTTTGATTGGTGCGGATCCGAGCGCTGGCAGAACTGCTCAGCTGGGCCCTGTACCTGCTCGCTAGCCAAAGGTGGGCCCAAAGCCTATGAGAATAGGGAATGATTGATTTGGGGCACAGTCCACCTCTCTGAAGAATCTATGAAAAATCAGAAGAAAAGCACCTCGTGTCCCCCCTCCTCTGTGCCGGGAGGAATGTGTGACTGGTTTAATAACACATGTGAGCACGAGATCCTCTAGCTGGGGTTAAGAAGCACACCGACGACTATCTTCATGAACAATGCTGCCTTTCACTATAATAATTTTTTATCTTTTTCCGTAGGACACGTTCATTTTTACCAGCACCGCCAGAATCCTGATCCTCCTGCTTGTTACTTGTTAGAGGTAAGACTGAGAGCTGGAAAGAACCCGTCCTGGTGTGGACATCATGGTCCTCCCCTCAGATGAGTGTTTACAGGAAACAGACGGCTTGTTGTGCCATCACAGGACTCTCCAGGTTGTGAAGGACACGAAAAATGAGAGGGACTTTGTATCAACCGCACTTATTATGTCTGTTCTTTAATTACAACAATCCCCTGGTATAGGGTTAATGAAACCCCCCCCCACCATTGTAACTTACACGTCCAGGAGGAGTAAGTGACCCTGTAAATAAGCGAGGCTGCAAGGAGAGTTCTCCACAGGTCAAAATGATCAGGAAACTTCTGATATTCTTAACCATTTATCTTAGGGTACACCATCCCTTATAATATACATAAAGATAACAAATCTCATCAATTTAAAGGAAATTTTTCAATAAATCACTTTAGTTTTCAGTCCTTTGCTAAGTACACTAGAGATATTCAGGAGGTTTAATACAATCTAAAAAAGTAAGGTTTGTTTAAAATCTTTCCCCTCTTTAAAATGGCAGACCTGGTTCTGTGCAGGAATTGTTGTGCTTTTATTTCAGGTTCCACTCTTCGGAGGTTTGGATGCTGTCTGAGCTGTAGACAGCTCTCAGTAATGCAGCAGGAAATTAGATTTTTGAAATCTAAGATTTGTAAACTGAGGCAATAGGTTGTGTGGGTGCTCACCCGTCTAATATCATGCAAGGTGCTCTAGGTCTAACTGGCTCACCCAGCCAGAGGCAGAGTTACAGAGTGATAGGTTTGATGGCCGGACCGGCACACTTAATATCTGAGATCCAGTGAAGGAAGAAGAGTGAGAAGCGGAGAGAATCAGTGTATAAAAACTAATTTATTGACCTAAAATGGCGTTAGAGGTAGAATACAAAGGGTAGGGATAAAAATAGTGCAAAAATAGTGTGGAATTCCGGATAGAATTTGTGCAGAGGGTAGTTCAGTTGTCCGGATTAAGATAGTCTTATAGTAGTACAGGAAAAAGGTTATAAAAATGTGTAGTATTCCGGAAAAAGGGGGAATTAAGAGAGAGTCTCAGTGCATCAGCCGTGTTTGGTGGGCAAGGTGATCTGTGCCTGTACGGCCGGGAATAATCCACTGTATAGTGTGCTGGAGTGGTAGTTATGGTGCACAGAGTGAGGTACTGTTTGTAGTGCAAAAAAATTACGCATAAATTAATGCATAAATTAATATCAGTTGATGCATAAAAAAAGGTTGATGCATAACAAATACAAAGAATAATGCATAAGATTCATGTAAATTGCAAGTAGGTCGCATGAGATGGTGAGAGTTTGTTAGAAAGTTATGTGGCAGGCAGATCAGGTCTCCGGTGGCATCCCACACAGAAGCCGTGATCTGCCTGCTGTTACCTTTGGTACCTTTGTGGCGTCTCGTCAGTGCTGCCGATCCTTTTCCTGTGTGCTGCAGGTGGATTCTCCTCGTTCCTGGCTTGTGGGCGGAGTGCGCAATCGACTCTACGCCCCACGTGGTCTTGGCGTCTCACGTGGTGTGTGATAGGCGTCCCACGTGGTCTGAGACGAGCGGCATCCCATGTGATTCAGGACCGCTGGTTATGTGAATCTTGTAGTGAGGGATATGTCGACTGGAAAGTTGATAGGGAAGCGCTTCCTATTGGTGGTCGATATCCTCTGTAGGGGGTCTTTCACCAATAGAGGATATCGACCACCAATAGGAAGCGCTTCCCGATCAACTTTCCAGCTGGCATATCCCTCACTACAAGATTCACATAACCAGCGGTCCTGAATCACATGGGACGCCGATCACACACCACGTGAGGCGTAGAGTCCATTGCGCACTCTGCCCACAAGCCGGGAACGAGGAGAATCCACCTGCAGCACACAGGAAAGGATCGGCAGCACTGATGAGACGCCGCAAAGGTAACAGCAGGCAGATCATGGCTTCTGTGTGGGACGCCACCGGAGACCTTTACAACTGATCTGCCTGCCACATAACTTTCTAACAAACTCTCACCATCTCATGCGACCTACTTGCGATTTATATAAATCTTATGCATTAATCTTTGCATTTTTTATGCATCAACTGATATTAATTTTATGCATTAATTTATCAGTACCTCACACTGTGCACCATAACTACCACTCCAGCACACTATACAATGGATTATTCCCGGCCGTACAGGCACAGATCACCTTGACCACCAAACACGGCTGGTGCACTGAGACTTTCTCTTTCCCCCTTTTTCCGGAATACTACACCTATTCATAACCTTTTTCCTGGACTACTATAAGATTATCTTAATCCGGACAACTGAACTACCCTCTGCACCAATTCTATCCGGAATTCCACACTATTTTTGTAGTATTTTTGTACTATTTTTATCCCTACTCTTTGTATTTTACCTCTAACGCCATTTTAGGTCAATAAATTAGTTTTTATACACTGATTCTCTCCCCTTCTCACTCTTCTTCCTTCACTGGATCTCAGATATTAAGTGTGCCGGTCCGTCCATCAAACCTAAGATTTGTAAACTAACTGTTAAACAAACTCGGGCTGGGAATGTTGCAATGCCACTGCCACAGAGGCCCCCTAGAAATGGAAGATGGGTTACTGCAGGTTCTGGTAGACTTAGGCTGGGTTCACACGAGCGGATGCCGTGCGTGGCATCCGCTCCGTGAAAGAGTGCCAAGACCCGATGCAGACTGCAGAGGCACGGAGCATTAACATGACTGATAATGCTCCGTGCCTCTCTGTGATCTCTTTACTACGAAATCACAGTGACAACACAGTGATAGAAGACATGTCCCACAACCTGTGGCTCTCCATAATTTATTTGTAGCACCTTCAGAGTGCAAGAGCAACATGGAGGATTGCTCAGGCACAGTGGGTGATGAACAATCATCTCCTATGCCTAAGGCAGGGCTGGCCAACCTGCGGTTCTCCAGCTGTTGCAAAACTACAACTCCCAGCATGCCCAGACAGCCTACAACTATCAGCCTACAGCAGGGCATGGTGGGAATTGTAGTTTTACAACAGCTGGAGAGCCGCAGGTTGGCCAGCCCTGGCCTAAGGTATGCAAGACTGCTGCCAAAGACAAAAAGGATAAGGTGAGGACTGAGAGTAAGCAGCTGTTGATGGGCGATTCTATCATAAGAGGTGTGAATTTGAGGAAAAGGGTTTTCTGAGATGTCTCCCAGGTGCTACTGCTAGCAGGGACATAAGACGTATCCTTAATATTGTTAAGCAAGCAAAGCAGGAAAGGGAGTTGGATGTTCTTGTCCATCTTGGGACAAATGATCTATCTTGCAATGAGGTTTCAAAGGTAAAGGAAGCTTTTCACACACTTGGTAATGATATACGGGAGGTTGCATCGACTGTTTCGTTCTCTGCAGTTTTGCGTGTACATAACCTTCAGCATGACAGGCAGATTCGCATTAAGGAATTCAATGTATGGCTTGGTGAATGGTGTCTGAACCAAGGGTTTGGCTTTGTGTCTCATGTTGGCTCTCGTTGGAATGGAAAAGAACTGTACAAGAAAGATGGTTTGCATCTTTCTCTTAAAGGAACGAATGTCCTCAGTGAACAGTTCCAAGTATTTTCTAAGGAGCATTTAAACTAGGAAAGGGGGGCAAAAGAGTGATAATCCAGCAGCTCGACTGCCCCCCGGAACAATGCCAGAAGATGCCAGTAGCACATAGGTTAAGAAATGACAAGCTCAGATTCTTGTCTACAAATGCTCGCAGTTTAGGGAATAAGATCAATGAACTTGAGGCTATAATGGCATCTGACAATATAGATTTAGTGGCTGTTACTGCGACATGGTTCAATAAGAGTAATGACTGGGATATAACATTACCAGGGTTCTCTCTATATAGGAAAGCCAAAGAAGGCAAGAAGGGGGAGGGGTGGCCCTGTATGTGAAAGATAGCATAACATCTAATCTAATACAAGTTAGCGAGACCAATTTAGAGTCAGTTTGGGTTACATTGCAGCTTGATAATCATAAGGTAGCTTGTGTAGGTGTGATATATAGACCACCTGTCCAAGTCAAAGAATTAGATGATCTACTAGTTGAGGAAATGGCTAAAAGGACATTGAAAGGGGAAGTTATCATTATGGGAGACTTTAATCTTCCTGATATAAACTGGATAATAGCTAGTTCTGCCAGGTGTACAGATATTCTAAATTCCCTACTGGGATTATCTCTACAGCAAGTAGTGGAGGAGCCAACCCGGAAGTAGGCCATTTTAGATTTAGTATTCACAAATGGGAATATGGTATCTGATATTACTGTGGGGGAAAGCTTGGGATCTAGTGATCACCAGTCAGTGTGTTTTACTATGTGACTGAGTCACACCACACAAAAACAAAAGTATTAGATTTTAGAAAAACTGACTTTTCTAAAATTAGATGAGTGGTATATGAGTCCCTATCCGATTTGGAACAGTTTCAATGGAGTCCAGGACAAATGGGACCACTTAAAAGTGGCACTATTGAAGGCAACAGATAATTGCATTAGGCTTGTCAGTGAAAGCCAAAAAAAAAAAAAGACCACTGTGGTAATCAGCAGAAATTGCCAAAATCATTAAATACAAAAAGATAGCATTTAGTAATTATGAAAATACCTAAAACGAGGATGACAGGAAAATTTATAAGATTAGGCAGAGAGAGGCCAAGTAAGTTATAAGAGCTTCTAAAGCACAGGCAGAAGAGAAATTAGCTCAGTGAAAAAAGGCGATAAGACATTCTTCAGATACATAAATGAAAAAAGGAAATTAAAGCAAGGAATTAACAAATTAAAAACAAAAGAAGGAAGGTATATGGAAGAAGATAAAGAACTAGCTGACTGCCTCAATGAATACTTCTGTTCAGTTTTTACTAAGGAAAATGAAGGAAAAGGACCTCAGTTAGGGAGGAAGACCAATGAATCTGTTGATGCATGTGTCGTTACAGAGGAAGAAGTTCTAAGTCAGCTGTCTAAAATTAATACAAATAAGTCACAGGGGCCTGATGGGATACACCCAAAGCTATTAAAAGAGCTTAGCGGTGAACTAGCAAAACCATTAACAGATTTATTTAACCAATCACTGGTAACAGGAGTCGTCCCAGAAGATTGGAAATTAGCAAATGTTGTGCCCATTTACAAGAAAGGTAGTAGGGAGGAATCGGGCAACTATAGGCCAGCAAGTCTGACATCAATAGTGGGGAAATTAATGGAAACCATACTTGGGGTCCATTCACACGTCCGTAGAATGGATCCGGATCTGTTCTGCAACGTTGCGGAACGAATCCGGGCCCATTCATTCTCTATAGGGCCGGAAGAAATGCGGACATCACACAGTGTGCTGTCCGCATCCGCATTTCCGGAGCGCGGCCCCCGATCTTCCGGCTCCCGAAAAAAATAGAACATGTTCAATTCTTGTCCGCAATTGCGGGGGTGCCGGCCAGGTGTATTGCGGATCCGCAATACACTACGGACGTGTGAATGGACCCTAAAGGAGAGGATTGTGGAACATCCAAAATCCCATGGATTGAAAGATGAAAAACAGCATGGGTTTACTTCAGGGAGATCATGTCAAACTAATCTTATAGATTTTTTTGATTGGGTGACTAAAATAATAGATGGCGGAGGTGCAGTAGACATCGCTTATCTAGACTTTAGTAAGGCTTTTGATACTGTCCCACATAGAAGGCTTATCAATAAATTAGTCTTTGGGTTTGCACTCCCATATTCTTGAATGGATTAGGCCAGTGGTGGCGAACCTATGGCACGGGTGCCAGAGGCGGCACTCAAAGCCCTCTCTGTGGGCACCCGCACCCTGGAAAAAGTCTATGGTGTACCAATATGCCTTAGGGTACTTTCACACTAGCGTTTTTCTTTTCCGGCGCTGAGTTCCGTCCTAGGGGCTCAAATCCGGAAAAGAACTGATCAGTTTTATCCTAATGCATTCTGAATGGAGAGTAATCCGTTCAGGATGCCTTCAGTTCAGTCTTTTTGACTGATCAGGCTTTTCAGAAAACCGTAGCATGTTGTATTTTTACCTCCGGCCAAAAATCCTGAACACTTTGACTGAACGCCGGATCCGGTCTTTTTCCCATTGACTTGCATTAACGCCGGATCCGGCGCCGTGTGTTCAGTCAAATCTGATCCGGCTTTTGCATGTTAAACCCGAAAAATGTGAAAAAAAAGTTAAAGTCCATAAATGGCGGATCCGTTTTTTCAATGCATTTTTTCATTGTGATCAAAATCCTGATTAGGATTCAAATGTAATCCGTTTTCACACGTTTTTCCGGTTCCGGCGGGCAGTTCCGGTGTCTGAATTGAATGCCGGATTTAAACAACGCTAGTGTGAAAGTAGTGACTTCTGCTATTCATCAGCGCAGGGCGCACTATGAACAGCTCAGGCAGCGCACTGAATGTAGGCAGGCTATTATAGCTAAATGATAAAGTACATGGAAGATATACTATACTGGACTATAGTATTGCCGTGTTGGCACTCTGCGATAAATAAGTGGGTTTTGGGTTGCAGTTTGGGCACTCTGTCTTTAAAAGGTTCTCCATCACTGGATTAGGCAGTGGCTGAGGGACAGACAACAGAGGGTTGTAGTTAATGTAGTATATTCAGACCATGGTCTTGTTACCAGTGGGGTACCTCAGGGATCTGATCTGGGACCCATATTGTTTAATATCTTTATCAGCGAAATTGCAGAAGGCCTCGATGGTAAGGTGTGTCTTTTTGCTGATGACACAAAGATTTGTAACAGGGTTGATGTTCCTGGAGGGATACACCAAATGGAAAAGGATTTAGGAAAACTAGAGGAATGGTCAAAAATCTGGCAACTAAAATGTAATGTTGATAAGTGCAAGATAATGCACCTGGGGCGTAAAAACCCAAGAGCAGAATATAAAATCAGTGATACAGTCCTAACCTCAGTATCTGAGGAAAGGGATTTAGGGGTCATTATTTCAGAAGACTTAAAGGTAGGCAGACAATGTCATAGAGCAGCAGGAAATGCTAGCAGAATGCTTGGGTGTATAGGGAGAGGCATTACCAGTAGAAAGAGGGAGGTGCTCATGCCGCTCTACAGAGCACTAGTGAGACCTCATTTGGAGTATTGTGCGCAGTACTGGAGACCATATCTCCAGAAGGATATTGATACTTTGGAGAGAGTTCAGAGAAGACCTACTAAACTGGTACATGGATTGCAGGATAAAACTTACCAGGAAAGATTAAAGGACCTTAACATGTATAGCTTGGAAGAAAGACGAGACGGAGAGGATGTGATAGAAACTTTTAAATACATAAAGGGGATCAACAAGGTAAAAGAGGAGAGAATATTTAAAAGAAGAAAAACTGCTACAAGAGGACATAGATTTAAATTAGAGGGGCAAAGGTTTAAAAGTAATATCAGGAAGTATTACTTTACTGAGAGAGTAGTGGATGCATGGAATAGCCTTCCTGCAGAAGTGGTAGCTGCAAATACAGTGGAGGAGTTTAACCACTTCAGCCCCCAGTGCTTAAACACCCTGAAAGACCAGGCCACTTTTTACACTTCTGACCTACACTACTTTCACCGTTTATTGCTCGGTCATGCAACTTACCACCCAAATGAATTTTACCTCCTTTTCTTCTCACTAATAAAGCTTTCATTTGGTGGTATTTCATTGCTGCTGACATTTTTACTTTTTTTGTTATTAATCGAAATTTAACGATTTTTTTGCAAAAAAATGACATTTTTCACTTTCAGTTGTAAAATTTTGCAAAAAAAACGACATCCATATAGAAATTTTGCTCTAAATTTATAGTTCTACATGTCTTTGATAAAAAAAAAATGTTTGGGTAAAAAAAAAATGGTTTGGGTAAAAGTTATAGCGTTTACAAACTATGGTACAAAAATGTGAATTTCCGCTTTTTGAAGCAGCTCTGACTTTCTGAGCACCTGTCATGTTTCCTGAGGTTCTACAATGCCCAGACAGTACAAACACCCCACAAATGACCCCATTTCTGAAAGTACACACCCTAAGGTATTCGCTGATGGGCATAGTGAGTTCATAGAACTTTTTATTTTTTGTCACAAGTTAGCGGAAAATTATGATTTTTTTTTTTTATTTTTTTTTTTCTTACAAAGTCTCATATTCCACTAACTTGTGACAAAAAATAAAAACTTCCATGAACTCACTATGCCCATCAGCGAATACCTTGGGGTCTCTTCTTTCCAAAATGGGGTCACTTGTGGGGTAGTTATACTGCCCTGGCATTCTAGGGGCCCAAATGTGTGGTAAGGAGTTTGAAATCAAATTCTGTAAAAAATGACCTGTGAAATCCGAAAGGTGCTCTTTGGAATGTGGGCCCCTTTGCCCACCTAGGCTGCAAAAAAGTGTCACACATCTGGTATCTCCGTACTCAGGAGAAGGTGGGGAATGTGTTTTGGGGTGTCATTTTATATATACCCATGCTGGGTGAGAGAAATATCTTGGCAAAAGACAACTTTTCCCATTTTTTTATACAAAGTTGTCATTTGACCAAGATATTTATCTCACCCAGCATGGGTATATGTAAAAAGACACCCCAAAACACATTCCTCAACTTCTCCTGAGTACGGGGATACCAGATGTGTGACACTTTTTTGCAGCCTAGGTGGGCAAAGGGGCCCATATTCCAAAGAGCACCTTTCGGATTTCACTCCTCATTTTTTCCTGTATTTGATTTGAACTCCTTACCACACATTTGGGCCCCTAGAATACCAGGGCAGTATAACTACCCCACAAGTAACCCCATTTTGGAAAGAAGACACCCCAAGGTATTCCGTGAGGGGCATGGCGAGTTCCTAGAATTTTTTATTTTTTGTCACAAGTTAGTGGAAAATGATGAGTTTTTTTTTTTTTTTTTTTTTTTTCATACAAAGTCTCATATTCCACAAACTTGTGACAAAAAATAAAAACTTCCATGAACTCACTATGCCCATCAGCGAATACCTTGGGGTCTCTTTTTTCCAAAATGGGGTCACTTGTGGGGTAGCTATACTTCCCTGGCATTCTAGGGGCCCAAATGTGTGGTAAGTAGGTAAATGACCTGTGAAATCCGAAAGGTGCTCTTTGGAATGTGGGCCCCTTTGCCCACCTAGGCTGCAAAAAAGTGTCACACATCTGGTATCCCCGTACTCAGGAGAAGTTGAGGAATGTGTTTTGGGGTGTCTTTTTACATATACCCATGCTGGGTGAGATAAATATCTTGGTCAAATGCCAACTTTGTATAAAAAAATGGGAAAAGTTGTCTTTTGCCAAGATATTTCTCTCACCCAGCATGGGTATATGTAAAATGACACCCCAAAACACATTCCCCAACTTCTCCCGATTACGGAGATACCAGATGTGTGACACTTTTTTGCAGCCTAGGTGGGCAAAGGGGCCCATATTCAAAATAGCACCTTTCGGATTTCACAGGTCATTTTTTACAGAATTTGATTTCAAACTCCTTACCACACATTTGGGCCCCTAGAATGCCAGGGCAGTATAACTACCCCACAAGTGACCCCATTTTGGAAAGAAGAGACCCCAAGGTATTCGCTGATGGGCATAGTGAGTTCATGGAACTTTTTATTTTTTGTCACAAGTTAGTGGAATATGAGACTTTGTATGAAAAAAAAAAAAAAAAAAAAAATAAGCATTTTCCACTAACTTGTGACAAAAAATAAAAAATTCTAGGAACTCGCCATGCCCCTCACGGAATA
Organism: Bufo bufo; assembly: GCF_905171765.1. Taxonomy (NCBI): domain Eukaryota; kingdom Metazoa; phylum Chordata; class Amphibia; order Anura; family Bufonidae; genus Bufo; species Bufo bufo. Next base: position 132,496,897 of record NC_053393.1, read on the forward strand.
CCTTGGGGTGTCTTCTTTCCGAAATGGGGTCACATGTGGGGTATTTATACTGCCCTGGCATTCTAGGGGCCCTAAAGCGTGAGAAGAAGTCTGGAATATAAATGTCTAAAAAATTTTACGCATTTGGATTCCGTGAGGGGTATGGTGAGTTCATGTGAGATTTTATTTTTTGACACAAGTTAGTGGAATATGAGACTTTGTAAGAAAAAAAAAAAATAAATTCTGCTAACTTGGGCCAAAAAAATATCTGAATGGAGCCTTACAGAGGGGTGATCAATGACAGGGGGGTTGATCAATGACAGGGGGGGTGATCAGGGAGTCTATATGGGGTGATCACCACAGTCATTGATCACGCCCCTGTAAGGCTTCATTCAGACGTCCGGATGCGTTTTGCGGATCCGATCCATCTATCAGTGGATCCGTAAAAATCATGCGGACGTCTGAATGGAGCTTTACAGGGGGGTAATCAATGACAGGGGGTTGATCAATGACAGGGGGGTGATCAGGGAGTCTAGATGGGGTGATCACCACAGTCATTGATCACGCCCCTGTAAGGCTTCATTCAGACGTCCGGATGCGTTTTGCGGATCCGATCCATCTATCAGTGCATCCGTAAAAATCATGCGGACATCTGAATGGAGATTTACAGGGGGGTAATCAATGACAGGGGGGTGATCAGGGAGTCTATATGGGGTGATCACCACAGTCATTGATCACTCCCCTGTAAGGCTTCATTCAGACGTCCGGATGCGTTTTGCGGATCCGATCCATCTATCAGCGCATCCGTAAAAATCATGCGGACATCTGAATGGAGCTTTACAGGGGGGTAATCAATGACAGGGGGGTGATCAGGGAGTCTATATGGGGTGATCACCACAGTCATTGATCATGCCCCTGTAAGGCTTCATTCAGACGTCCGGATGCGTTTTGCGGATCGGATCCATCTATCAGTGCATCCGTAAAAATCATGCGGACATCTGAATGGAGCTTTACAGGGGGGTGATCAGGGAGTCTATATGGGGTGATCACCACAGTCATTGATCATGCCCCTGTAAGGCTTCATTCAGACGTCCGGATGCGTTTTGCGGATCGGATCCATCTATCAGTGGATCCGTAAAAATCATGCGGACGTCTGAATGGAGCTTTACAGGGGGGTGATCAATGACAGGGGGGTGATCAGGGAGTCTATATGGGGTGATCACCACAGTCATTGATCATGCCCCTGTAAGGCTTCATTCAGACGTCCGGATGCGTTTTGCGGATCGGATCCATCTATCAGTGCATCCGTAAAAATCATGCGGACGTCTGAATGGAGCTTTACAGGGGGTTGATCAATGACAGGGGTGTAATCAATGACAGGGGGGGTGATCAGGGAGTCTATATGGGGTGATAACCACAGTCATTGATCACGCCCCTGTAAGGCTTCATTCAGACGTCCGTATGCGTTTTGCGGATCCGATCCATCTATCAGTGGATCCGTAAAAATCATGCGGACATCTGAATGGAGCTTTACAGGGGGGTAATCAATGACAGGGGGGTGATCAGGGAGTCTATATGGGGTGATCAGGGGTGATCAGGGGCTAATAAGGGGTTAATAAGTGACGGGGGGGGGGTGTAGTGTAGTGTAGTGGTGCTTGGTGGGACTTTACTGAGCTACCTGTGTCCTCTGGTGGTCGATCCAAACAAATGGGACCACCAGAGGACCAGGTAGCAGGTATATTAGACGCTGTTATCAAAACAGCGTCTAATATACCTGTTAGGGGTTAAAAAAAACACATCTCCAGCCTGCCAGCGAACGATCGCCGCTGGCAGGCTGGAGATCAACTCTCTTACCTTCCGTTCCTGTGAGCGCGCGCGCCTGTGTGCGCGCGTTCACAGGAAATCTCGGCCATCGCGAGATGACGCATATATGCGTGACTCTGCGCAGGGCTGCCACCTCCGGAACGCGATCCTGCGTTAGGCGGTCCGGAGGTGGTTAAGCATGCATAGGATAGGCATTAGGCCATCCTTCATATAAGATAGGGCCAGGGGCTATTCATAGTATTCAGTATATTGGGCAGACTAGATGGGCCAAATGGTTCTTATCTGCCGACACATTCTATTGTTCTATGTAAAACTAAAACAAACTGCAAAGGAAAAAAAAAATCTGAAGCATCCTAAATGGATATTCCGGTTGCTTTAAGTTATCCCCTATCCACTGGAGGACAACTATTATATCAGTGGGGGTCCTACCGTTGGGAACCCCATCGATCACAAAAACAGGGGCCCCCTGCAGCCCTCTGAAATGAGTGGAGTGGCTGGTCCTGTGCATAAGAGATATCTTGAAACAACTGAATATAGGGTTTTCTCACTTCAGCGAATGGCATTTATCATGTAGATAAAGAGAATACAAGGCACTTACTAATGTATTGTGATTCTCCACATTGCCTCCTTTGCTGGCTGGGTTATACACTGCTCTTTTCATGGGTACAACCACCCTGCAATCCAACAGCGGTGGCCATGTTTGTGGCAGGCACAGCACTATGAAGTGCCTTTTGCGCTGTGGCATTAGAAGAATTTTGATCTCTCTGACTTTTTGTCTAACCAGACTTTCTATTACTGTGTAATTCCTCTAGCACCGTTCTATGGAAACAGGTTTAAAGAGCACACCAAATGCTTGAAATAACTTCTTTATTAACTTCAACTTTTCTTCATATAACACTGCAGCTTCCGCAGCAGATAGTCCATGTACAAAGCACTTGTTGAAAAGATATCACAAAATGGCGGTATGCATAAGATGGTGGTTCAACTGTTCAATCTTGTCATTCAACATAAAATGGTGGATATATTTCTCTCTTCAGTATCTGTACTCTCACTTTAAGTTATTTAAAGGGAACCTGTCACCTCCAACAAACATCCCAAGCCGGCAGCATTACCTGAGAGTAGCCAGCAGCATGTTTGTAACGATCGTTTTCTTCCTGCAGGCAGATGAACCAAAAGCTGTAAAAACGATCTTTAATCCCCTGCCGGCACGCTTCTCTAGTCAGGCTTGAAGTCACGGAGGCAGCGGCCTTCTTGCTTCAAGTCACGGTAACCACGCCCCCTTGCCTGCCACTTCGCTGTGATTGACAGCGCTTATGCAGGACAGTTCGGCTGGCTTTGCCGAACTGCCGGCTTTCAGTCACAGAGAAGGCAGGGAAGGGGGCGTGGTTACCGTGACTTGAAGCAAGGACGCCGCTGCCTTCGTGACTTCAAGCCTTACTAGAGAAGCGCCGGGCAGGGGATTAAAGAACGTTTTTACAGCTTTTGCTTCTCTACCTGCAGGAAGAAAATTATCGTTACAAACATGCTGCTGGCTACTCTTAGGTACTGCTGCCAGCTTGGGATGTTTGTTGGAGGTGACAGGTTCCCTTTAAGAACTTTATGATCTCTCTGAGGTATATCTGAGGTCTAACTAATATTTCACTTGCTGAATTTGGTCTCAATTTGCAGTATGCAGTTAGCAGTAACTATTTGCAGATTGGTTGAGTATGATCTGGTATGGTTGTATGCAATTTGGATTGTGATTGTGAACTTTGTAGTTTGCAATTGGTGGAACTGTAAGTAAACACATATATAACTAGTTCAGTATACAGTTCTAATCACTATATTAACAGTAGGAACATTATATAACTGTTTTAAATGCCTATTTTGGCCTCTCTGCTTCCATAAAACACTGCTCTTAGTGGAGTGAATGTCTGTTCAGCTTCTCTCCTCTGGTGTAATGATTCTAGCAGCTCCTCACATCCATATAATGAATCTTAAAGGCATATTATCTTTTCTGCTTCTGTGAACAAAATATATATAACAGTTATATAACATCTAAAGATGAAGTCGCTGTAAATAACTCTGCTTTTGTCTTTAACACACAAACATAGGAATTGTATTAAGGTTATTGGCAGGTCTAGCTGTATAAACACACAAGCCATATTAGCAACCTAGGACAGGTCTTAGCTGGCCAGCTAGACTCCCACCAAAATTACCTATAATTCTATGTTCGTATTGGTAGGACTTAAACATGAATTTGAGGAGTTTTCCATCATGTTTTCAACTTCCAAATGTCTTATCACTCAAGTAGAACAACTAACTTCTGTATAGGACGTTCCAAAAGTGGAGTAGTGAGACCTTTTTTACTTTTTTTGTCAAGTTTTGAGTCTCCTATTTGTAACAACACTCTTCTCACTAGTTTGAAAACTGGTAGGTGCAACTGTAGCCTTCCCCATAACCAGGGCACAGTGTATCTTTTCTTCTCCTATTACTCTGATGTAGGATCACTGACCATAACCATAGCTACTGGCATCTGAAAAGTGATAAAGTTCTATTTTCTTGTACTTTCTGAAATCATGAGGTACAAAACATCTGGGTATCCGAACTTCTCTCAAGTTTTGCAAGTCTCTTATCCAACTCTCCCACCTTTGCCTCAAATTTTCAGGTATGCGCTTGTCCCATCCCAACTTCTGTCTGCATAATTCTTGTAGTATTTATTTTGCTTTGAGGATTACTGGGGCCAAGAATCCCAATGGATCATATATAGAAGCCACTGCGGAAAGAATGGTGCGTCTAGTTGCAACTTTCTCTTCAATAGATACTTCAAAGAAGAACTTGTCATTCTCTACATTCCATCCCAATCCAAGTACGTTCTGGACCGGAAGATGATCATAATTGAGATCTACATTCTTCATTGTTGCTGCACGTTTAGAGTCACTGATGGATTCCAGTACCTCTCTGTTTGAGATGAATTTGCAAAGGCGCAGGTTTCCTCTTGCGCATAACTCTTGGCTTTCTTTCACTAGTTTGATTGCAGATTCTGTGGACTCTAGACTTTTGAGACCATTATCAACATAGTAACATAGTATATAAGGCCGAAAAAATACATTTGTCCATCCAGCTCGGCCTTTTATCCTGAAAGTTGATCCAGAGGAAGGCAAAAAAAAACCTGAGGTAGAAGCCAATTTTCCTCACTTAGGGGGAAAAAATTCCTTCCAGACTCCATTCAGGCAATCAGATAACTCCCTGGATCAACGACCCCTCTCTACTAGCTATAGCCTGTAATATTATTACACTCCAGAAATACATCCAGGCCCAGCTTGAACTCTTTTTTTTTAGTGAACTTACCATCACCACCTTCTCGGGCAGAGCGTTCCATAGTCTCACTGCTCTTACAGTAAAGAATCCTCTTCTATGTTTGTGTACAAACCTTCTTTCCTCGAGGCGCAGAGGATGTCCCCTTGTCACAGTCCTGGGGATAAATAGATGATCGGAGAGATCTCTGTACTGACCCCTGATATATTTATACATAGTAATTAAATCTCCCCTCAGTCATCTTTTTTCTAAAGTGGATAACCCTAATTTTGATAATCTTTCAGGGTACTTACAGTTCCCTCATTCCTGTAATTACTTTGGTTGCTCTCCTCTGAACCATCTCCAGCTCTGCCATGTCTGCCTTGTTCACAGGAGCCCAGAACTGTACACAGTACTCAGTGTAGTCTGACCAGTGATTTGTACAGTGGTAGGACTATGTTCTCATCAAGGGCATCTATGCCCTTTTTGATACAACCCAAAAGTTTTTCTTCTGAAAATTTGCTGCTGATGGGCAATCCTTTTCATTCTAAATGGCCAGGTACTTCATACCATAATTGGCGCAACCTGGAGACGATGCTGCTCCAAACAAGTGTACTTTTATTTTGTATTCTGCTAGCTCTGAATCTGTATCTCCGTCCTCCCACCATAGGACCCTCAGGAAGTCTCTATCTTCATTCTTCACATGAAACTGGTGGAACATCTTTTCAAAGTCACACATGACTGCTATTATGGGATGCTTTCTGAATCTACTGAGTACTCCAGGCAGAGTGTTTGTAAGATCTGGTCCTTTTAGTAGATGATCGTTCAATGCAACACCATTGTACTTTGCTGAGCAATCAAATACCACTCTAATCTTATCTGGTTTCTTTGAGTTGTAGACACCTTGATGTGGGATGTACCACACTTCTCCTTCTTTAGGCTGATTATTAACTTTCTCTGCATGTCCTTCTTCGAGGATGCCTTTCATGAATTTCAAATCATTCTTCAGTATGGGATTTCTTACCATCCTTTTTCTTCAAACATTTTAATCTTGCTAGGGCAAGATTTCTGTTATTTGGCAGACGAGGTCGTTCTCTAAAAGGTAAGGGCATTTCAAGATGATTCTGCTGAATACTTTCTTCTAGAGTGTGTATGAACTTTGTCTTCTTGGGATACACTCTTTTCTTTAGAACTTATGTCTGCAATGTCGGATTCAAGGACACAATGACACAATCCTGCTCCCATTTATTGGCTGTTTCACAGGTAGGTATGCGATCTCGATCTAGAGGTATATCGTCTATTGTATAAGCTGGAGGTAGATTTAATGTGCAGTTTGAATGAAGTCCTCTAACTCTCAGTCCCTTGATCCTTTTGACTGTTCACTAATGTGTTTCTCCCAGTCATTGTGGTGAGTTTGAGCTTCACTGGTACTGTAGCCCCTTGTAATTTCTTGCAGATTTCTTGATCAATGAAGGTGACATCACTCTGGGCATCCAGTAGCGCATAGGCGTATACCATCTTGTTCCTCCTTTTAGGATTTGAAATGCAAACTGGTACAATCATTGATGTGCCGTCGCTTTCTCCTTCCCTCACTCTGCAAGAAAATACCAATACTTTCTTTCCTTCCTCAGTATTGAGGATTTATCCTTCTTTGGACGTTTTTCATGTAGTGGTGTAGGATGACGTCCTTTGCAAATGCTGCATGTGGCATTTTTCTTACACTCCTTAGTAACATGGCCTTTTCTTAGACATCCGAAACACAGTTGGTTATCCAATACAAACCTTTTCTTTTCATCTGGGGACTTCTCGTTTGTTGTTTGTACTTGTGTATGGAGTGGTTCTCTCCACAGAACATACATTTGAAGGTAGTAGTTGGTTCTGTCTCTTTACTGATCCCAGTAGTGACTTTGGACTGCTCTCGTAGGTATCTGGACCTTCATCTGCTGTGTTGGTTGCAAAGCTAGTTGCTCTTGCGCGTCTTATATCCCTCTCAGGCCTTTCTTCTAAGGATTTTAAGACATAAGATGCTGTTACTGGATTACATGCTATCCGTGCTTCCTTATTGATGAACTCAGAGAACTCTTTAAAACTTTGGAATTCCTTACCTAGACCTAACTGTTCAGTCACACAGCGATTCCATCTAGAAGCCACTTCTTCAGGTAGCTTAGTTAGCATCCTGTGGTTTTCTAGATAATCGTTCAGTACTTCCAGTCCTCGTACATGTGGGATGGCATTGCTGCATGCTTGCAGGAAGTCACCATACTTTTGGAGTTTGAAGTGTTCTTTAGGACCTATTTTAGGCCAGTTTTTCAGTTTATCTCTAAAGGCTCCTTGTACTAAGAAAGGATGACCATATCTTGCATTCAATTTTTTCCAAGCTTGCTGTTAGGCTTCTTCGTCTTTTCTATAGAAGTTACCTTCAAGAACTTCCTTGGCTTCTCCACCAACATATCTCTGAAGGTAGAATAACTTGTCAACTGGACTGAAGCAATGATGCTCAATGATTATCTTAAAACTTGCCCTCCACTTTATGAACTTCAGTACGTCTCCCGAAAATACAGTAGGTTCCGGAACTAGGACTGTTCTCTGTGGTCTTGCTGGAATAAAGGTTGTAATATTCTCCTGAACATTGCCATGGCATCTAGGAATTGAATCATCCTGTTCTATTTTCTCACTTAGTTCTGAATTAGGCGAGTCCCTTTCTTCATGTTTTCCGGTAGAGATAGGAAAAAGGTGTGAATTTACCCACTAACACTGGATAAGGCCTCTTTGTTTTTCTGAGCAGGGATGGAAGGATAAAAACGTATTTCTTCACTACATGCTGGAGATTTCCTTTCATTCTCTTGAGCGTATGATGGAAAATAGGAGTCTTTTTCTTCACTTAGTACAGATTTGAACCTATGACTACTCTGACTCATATCCTCCTCATGTACTCTGAGTCTGGCTTCTATGATCTTAACTTCTTTCTGCCTTTCCAGACTTTTCATCTTTTGGCGCTGTGCTTCCATTTCAGCTTCCATCTGATGGCGCTGTGCCTCCATTTCAGCTATCAGTTGGCACTGCGCCTCGATGGCAGCTTCCATTTCAATTTCTGCTCTTTTGACAGCAAGTTGTTCAGCTAATTCTTTTTCTTTTGGCTGATGTATTTGAGGACCCTGATATGTCGGTGGCTCTACTGCTAGTGAAGGAAGTCACATTTTAGATTGTGGTACCACCTGAGGACCTAGCATATTCTCTCATAAAAAGCTCATTCATTTTACTTCTTGCTCTAACTTCATCATAGTTTTCTGCAAATGATAGTTCTCTCATGAGCTTTACCAAATCTTTAGTGACTGCAGTACATGTGTCCATGTTCCTTGCAATATCCTGGGAAGGTGTCGTAAATGACCGCAGATTGACATATGCTGCCATAAGCTCCGATTTAGATTCTTCTACCGTCTCTACCATATCACTCAAGTTCCTTTTTATACTTTCTTGCTTTAGCTTTCAATGAATGTCTTTAATGTACGATTTCCCCCTATCATACTTCTGGGCAAACTTTTTCTGTTTTAATGCTGATTCTTGCTCCAAATTTTCCAGCATCTTTGAGGTCGGTTTTTTGGCACATGAACGTCTTAGTTCATCTGTTTGGGCTATATTTGTTTGAGGCAAGACTAATGCTGCATCAGGCTCTTCTACCTCAGACAGGTTCCCTTGCTCTTCAACTTCTACTCTATCTTTGTATCCTCTAACAGTGGCATGGTAATACTAGGCTCAGACATTTTACTTTAAATGCTATAACAATCAATAATAAAATGCCTTACACTTTAAATGCAATACTGACAAATGCAGAAATGACTTTCACTTTTAATGCAATAGAGTCCTTTTTGTCTTTTATTCCTGAACACGAAAATGTCACTTTATACCAAAACCTATGTGCAATGATAAGTAATAAGGAAAGCTCTGACCTTATTCTGAAGAGCCGGAACAAATGTCTGTCTTAAAGGAGAAGTGTCTTTTATTGATGATGCGATGCTCTGCGCTGACTTGCGATGCTCTGTGCAGACTTGCAATGTGCTGGCTTGGATACGCTGCTGCAGGCTTTGGGCCTAGTGGCGGGAAACTAGCTGGCTGCAGTAGGTGGTCTCTCCGTGGATAGCGATGCGGGCACTCTAGCTCTGGACTTTGGTCTCCCACCATGCGTCTTTCTTTCTCTAGGGATCGCAGGAGGGTTGGCGCTCTTTCTCTGACTATTTTGCCTTTGCCGTTTTGCCACTTTAAGAGTCAGCTGCAGTTTGACTAATGCAAATGTTCTATGGCCTCTATGGTAGCTCCGCTGAGGTGTCTTTGCTTGCTATGTCAGGGAACAGTTGCTGCGTGGCGGTATATGCTGGCGCTCTGCTGCTCTAATGCGCTCTTTACTGTGCACGTTGAGGAGCGCTATCACTTCACCCTCTGAGGGTAATAGTTCCACTGTGGCAGGTGCAGCACTATGAAGTGCCTTTTGCGCTGTGGCATTAGAAGAATTTTGATCTTTCTGACTTTTAGTATAACCAGACTGTCTATTACTCTGTAATTCCTCTTGTGCCGTTCTATGGAAACAGTAGGTTTAAAGAGCACACCAAATGCTTGAAATAATTTTAATTATTAACTTCAACTTTTCTTCATATAACACGGCCGCCTCCGCAGCAGATAGTCCATGTACATAACACGTGTTGAAAAGATATCACAGAATAACGGTATGCATAAGATGGTGGATATATTTCTCTCTTGAGTATCTGTACTCTCACTTTAAGTTATTTAAGCACTTTATGATCTCTCTGAGAGGTATATCTGAGGTTAACTAATAGTTCTGCTTGCTGAATTTGGTCGCAATTTGCAGTATGCAGTTAGCAGTTACTATTTGCAGATTGGTTGAGTATGATCTGGTATGGTTGTATGCAATTTGGATTGCAATATGGAATTTAAATGGTTGCAATTGTGAACTTTGTAGTTTGCAATTGGTGGAACTGTAAGTAAACACATATATAACTAGTTCAGTATACAGTTCTAATCACTATATTAACAGTAGGAACATTATATAACTGTTTTAAATACCTATTTTGGCCTCTCTGCTTCCATAAAACACAGCTCTTAGTGGAGTGAATGTCTGTTTAGCTTCTCTCCTCTGGTGTAATGATTCTAGCAGCTCCTGCTAGGGGCATTTCCCACACAGACTGTGTGATTGGTCTAGACTCCTGCCCAGCAACAACAGTTTAACTCTATGCTTTATGTTGTTTCTGCTGTGTCATTGAGCTTACCTCGCATCATATAATGAATCTTAACCTCTTAAGGACACATGACGTACCGGTACGTCATGTATAGTTCCGATCACTGCCGCCCGGCGGGCGGTGATCGGAACCCGGTGCCTGCTCAAATCATGTCAACGATTGCCCCCCCCCCCCCCATGTCAACGATTGCAGCAAACCGCAGGTCAATTCAGACCTGCGGTTTCGGAAGTTTCTGATCCCTGCGGTCTGTGACTGTGGGGATCAGAAACTTCAAATAACCTTTATTTTAATGTTTAACCCCCCCTCCCTGCTGCCCTCTTTGTTATCTGCCGGCGGGCGCAGCGGGGGAGTGCGGCAGGGAGGGCGGCGGCTGGGGGGGGCGGGCAGGCATGCGATCATCCGCCCGCCCCCTCTCTCAGGATAGCTGAGCGGCTTGCAGAGTGTCAGCACATTGCTGACACTCTGCTCGAAACGCCTGACATCTGTGCTGGCACAGATGCCATGCGTTTAACCCCTTCCATGCCGCGGTCCGTAGGGACCGCTGTATTGAAAAGGTTAAGAGGGAGGGAGCTCTCTCCCATTGGGGGCTGCTGTGCCTTTTCAGCCCCCGATGGGAGAGGGAGGGGGCCACCCTCCCTCCCCATCACCCACTGCTCTGCTGTGGCAGCGAGTGATGGTTACCATGGCAACCGGACGCCTTCACAGGCATCCGGCTGTCCATGGTACTGATCAGAGGCTGTCCATGGTGCTGATTAGACTTCTGCTAAAGGCAGAATTTTTTTATTTTATTCCCCACACATGTTTGATATCACAGCGTCCGTAACAACCTGATCTATAAAACGGTCATGTTACTTTACCCGAACGGTGAACGGCATAAAATAAAAAATTAAAAACTGATGAAATTGAAATTTTGCCCACCTTTGCCCACTATGGAGACACTAAAACATTATTTTTTTTTTGTTTCAAAAATGAAATCATTGTGTAAAACTTACATAAATAAAAAAATTGTATACATATTAGGTATCGCCGCGTCCGTGACAATCTGCTCTATAAAAATATTACATGATCTAACCTGTCAGATGAATGTTGAAAATAACAAAAAATAAAAACGGTGCCAAAACAGCTATTTCTTGTTATCTTGCCTCACAAAAAGTGTAATATAGAGCAACCAAAAATCATATGTACCCTAAACTAGTACCAACAATTCTTCCACCCTATCCCGTAGTTTCTAAAATGGGGTAACTTTTTTGGAGTTTCTACTGTAGGGGTGCATCAGGGGGGCTTCAAATGGGACATGGTGTCAAAAAAACCTGTCCAGCAAAATCTGCCTTACAAAACCGTATGGCATTCCTTTCCTTCTGCACCCTGCCAGGTTCCCATACAGCGGTTTACGACCACATATGGGGTGTTTCTGTAAACTTCAGAATCAGAGCCATAAATATTGATTTTTTGTTTGGCTGTTAATTCTTGCTTTGTAACTGGAAAAAAAATATTAAAATAGAAAATCTGCCAAAAAAGTTAAATTTTGAATTTGTATCTATTTTCCATTAAATCTTGTGGAACACCTTAAGGGTTAACGACGTTTGTAAAATCAGTTTTGAATACCTTGAGGGGTGTAATTTCTTAGATGGGGTCACTTTTATGGAGTTTCTACTCTAGGGGTGCATCAGGGGGGCTTCAAATGGGACATGGTGTCAAAAAACACAGTCCAGCAAAATCTGCCCTCCAAAAAACTAACGGCGCACATTTCCCTCTACGCCCTACTGTGTGCCCATACAGTAGTTTACGGCCACATATGGGGTGTTTCTGCAAACTACAGAATCGGGGCAATAAATATAGCATTTTGTTTGGCTGTTAACCCTTGCTTTGTTACTGGAAAAAATGGATTAAAATGGAAAATTTGCCCAAAAAATCTAAATTCTGAAATTTGATCACCATTTGCCATGAACTCTTGTGGAACACCTAAAGGGTTAACGATGTTTGTAAAATCAGTTTTGAATACCTTGAGGGGTGTTTTCTATTATGTAAGCCTCACAAAGTGACTTCAGACCTGAACTGGTCCCTAAGGTTTTTTTCTCCCAGGCTGTGAGCTCTGCGCTGCGATTGGCCAGCGCTACAGCCTAGGAGAAGGAGACGCCTGCAGAACAAGGGCAGACTCCGCCTACTATAACTAAGTCCCCGAACATACCGGAGGACATAACGGGAGAACGGGCGGCGCCCAGGGATAATAGTAAGTGCAGTGAGATCCCTGGGCGCCGCTGTATATGTCATGATACTTAGTTCACAATGTCAGGATCGGTGAAAGGTCCTCTTTAACCCCTTAAGGACGCAGGGCGTATCGGTACGCCCTATTTCCCGAGTCCTTAAGGACTCAGGGCGTACCGGTACGTCCTAACTTGAAATCGGCATTCCGGCGCCCCAGGGGTTAATCGGAACGGGATTTCGGCTGAAATCATTCAGCCGGCATCCCGTAACAATGCAGGGGGGGGTCATTTGACCCCCCCGCATCGACGATCGCAGAAAACCACAGGTCAATTCAGACCTGCGGTTTTCTGCGTTTCCGGTCCATTCGGGTGTCCTGTGACCCGATGAACTGGAAAAAGACTGCGATCGGTGGCGTAATTTTACACCACCTATCGCAGTCCGAGGATTTGGAGAGGCGGTGCTGGCCCTGGTGCTGAACGCCGCTGTCCAGGGTGCTGATTGGAGCAGGGGAGAGAGGCGCGAGATTCAAACTTCCTGCGCTCCTCTCTCCCCTCCTCTTCCTGTCCAGCACCCTGACCGTGCAGCACCGTCCAGAACGAGCTCCTGTGTCCCCACAATCGGCATCCATCACCCTCCTGCACCCATCGCCACCCAGGTAGGTTAGGGTCAGTGAGGGAGAGGCACCGTTAGGCAGGGAAAGGGAAAAGTTAGTTAGAAAAAAAGAAAAAAAAAAACTTTTATTTCCAAACTTTCTTTGATCCATCCATCAGACCCCAGATCCCCCCCTGCCACTTGCCCCCCCCCACCAGACCCCCCCACCACCAGACCCCCACCCCACCCCCCTTCCCCACCACCAGCCCCCTTACCACCACTTTTTTTTTCTGCGTGCGCTGACTGGCCGGCACTTTTTAGCGTCCGTCCAGTGTTAGCGCATCGCCCGCCCCACCACCCCACCGACCGCTGATCAGCGTTGTACCGCTGATCAGCAAGTTTGAACTTTTTTTTTCCTAACACTTGCCCTTTCTTTTTTTGCCTTTTTTAGTACGCGAACACCCGTTGCCCCCACACACACGCACATATAATAAAGGTTTCCACACACGCACACATACACGCACACACACCCATGGCCCGCCGGATGTTCTCGGCCGAGGAGGCATACGCCCAGATTGCCTCCGACTCTGAGAGCCCCAGTGAGGATGAGGATGACCCCACGTTCCTTTTATCATCCGCATCCTCCTCATCATCATCTGATGACGATGAGCCACCAAGGCGGCGGAGACGCCGCCAGGCGGAGCCAGGGGCCCCACATGCTAGGGATCCTGTGGCCCACCCTAGTACGAGCCGCCCTGGGGTTCGTACTGGTTTCCCGGCCCACCAAATAAGTCCACCGGAGCCCCCTGCCGATGAACTTAGCTGGTGTCCCCCAGTGGACTTTGAGCCTGAGATTCCGGATTTTGCTGGCAATCCTGGAATCCAGATTCCCACAGTGGGGTTTACTGAAATAGACTATTTTAGTTTTTTTTTCAGTAACCCACTGGTGAATCTGATGGTGGAGCAGACGAATCTGTACGCCCAACAGTTCGTCGCTCAAAACCCAGGCTCATTTTTGGCTAGACCCGGTGGCTGGACGCCGGTCAGTGCAGCCGAGATGAGGACATTTTGGCGCCTCGTGCTGCATATGGGTCTAGTCCAAAAACCCAGTGTCAGGCAATACTGGAGTGGGGACGTCCTATACCAGACCCCACTGTACAGTATGGTCATGACACGTCCCCGGTTTGAGGCCATCCGGAAATGTCTGCATTATTCCGATAATGCAGCATGTCCCCCCCGAAGTGATCCTGCCTATGACCGGCTGTACAAGATACGGCCGGTCATCGATCACTTTGGGGCCACATTTCAGCAGGCCTACGTACCTGGAAGGGAGGTCGCGGTTGATGAGTCTCTCGTTGCGTTCAAGGGGAGACTCAGTTTCCGCCAATATATTCCCACAAAGCGGGCGAGGTATGGCGTGAAGCTATACAAAATTTGTGAGAGTACCTCAGGGTACACTTACAAATTTCGTGTGTACGAGGGGCGAGATTCCCGGATTCAACCCCCAGAATGTCCCCCCACTCTGGGTGTTACCGGGAAACTCGTGTGGGACCTTATGTACCCACTGCTGGATAAGGGTTACCACTTGTACGTGGACAACTTTTATACCAGCATTCCCTTGTTCAGGTCCCTTGCCGCCAGATCCACGTTCGCTTGTGGGACCGTGCGGAAAAATCAACGCGGCCTCCCTGCCTACCCCCTCCAGGTACCTATCCCCAGGGGTGAGACCCGTGCACTTACCAGTGGAAACCTGTTGCTGGTCAGGTATAAGGACAAGAGGGATGTCCTTATGCTGTCCACAATCCACGGTAACGGCATCACCCCAGTCCCTGTGCGAGGTACCGCGGCAACGGTCCTCAAGCCCGATTGTATCGTCGCCTACAATCGGTATATGGGAGGAGTTGATCTCTCGGATCAAGTCCTCAAGCCATATAACGCCATGCGCAAAACCCGGGCATGGTACAAAAAAGTTGCGGTCTACTTGGTGCAGGTTGCCATGTACAACTCTTTTGTACTATCCCGAAGCGCTGGCAGCACAGGGACATTCCTCCAATTCTATGAGGCAGTCCTCAAGGACCTGATCTTTTCGGACCGGGAAAGAGCAGGCCGGAGTACCTCGGGAATTGGAGGCGCCCGGATCGTCCCTGGCCAACACTTTCCAGGTGTGGTCCCCCATACTGGAAAGAAGGGACGAACCCAAAAAAAGTGCAGAGTGTGTCGCAGGAGGGGGATACGGAAGGACACCACCACTCAGTGCGACACTTGCCCCGATCATCCGGGCCTCTGCGTTATCGATTGCTTCAGGGAGTATCACACTTCCATGGAGTACTAAATTTTTATAATCCCCAACAGTCCACTAGAGAACATAAAAAACTATGGCTCTCAGACTTTGGAGACACGGAAACATTTTTTTTTTCCCAAAAAAATATTAGTTTTAGTGCAGGCATCCTCAAACTGCGGCCCTCCAGAAACTTTAACTCCCAGCATGCCCAGACAACCTACAGCCATCAGCAGGGCATGGTGGGAATTGTAGTTTTACAACATCTGGAGGGCCGCAGTTTTTAGGATGCCTGCTTAGTGTCTCCAAAGTCTGAGAACCATACATATTGGGCATCGTCGCGTGCGTAAAAGTCGTCGCTATAAAAATAACTTTTGCCCAAACGCCTCGGATGAACGGTGTTAAAAATATAAAATAAAAACGGTGCCAAAACACTAATTTTTGGGCAAAATTTCCATTTGAATCCTTTTTGCCGGTAATAAAGCAAGGGTTAACCGCCAAACAAAACTCAATATTTATGGCCCTGATTCTGTAGTTTGCAGAAACACCCCATATGTGGTCGTAAATGGCTATATAGCCGCACGGCAGGGCATAGAACGGAGGGAACTCCATATGGTTTCTAGAAGGCAGATTTTGATGGACATTTTTTTTTTTGACACCATGTCCCATTAGAAGCCCCGCCTGATGTAGCCTAGACTAGAAACTCCAAAAAAGTGACCCCATCTAAGAAACTACACCCCTCAAGGTATTCAAAAGTTACTTTACAAACTATGTTAACCCTTTAGGTGTTCCACAAAACTAAATAGCGAATGTAGAAACAATTTTAGAATTTTTTTTTTGTTACATTGCCTCAAAAAAGAGTAATATAGAGCAACCAAAAATCATATTTACCCCTAAAATAGTCCCAAAACAACAACCACCTTATCCCGTAGTTTCCTAGATGGGGTCACTTTTGTGGAGTTTCTACTCTAGGGGTGCATCAGGGGGCTTGAAAGGGTACATGGTGTAAATAAACCAGTCCAGCAAAATCTGCCTTCCAAAAACCATATGACGTTCCCCTTCTTCTATGTCCTGCCGTTTAGCCAAATAGTAGTTTACGACCACATATGGGGTGTTTCTGCAAACTACAGAATCGGGGCAACCCATTTTGAGTTTTGTTTGGCAGTTAACCCTTGTTTTACTCCTGGAAAAAATTGATTATTTTGGAAAATTTTCCAAAAAATAGAAATTTCAAAATTGTTTCTCCATCTGCCATCAACTCTTGTGGAACACCTAAAGGGTTAACAAAGTTTGTAAACCCAGTTTTGAATACCTTGAGGGGTGTACTTTCTTAGATGGAGTCACTTTTTTGAAATTTCTATTCTAGGGGTGCAACAGGGGGCTTCAAATGGGACATGGTATAAACAAAACCAGTCCTGCAAAATCTGCCTTCCAAAACCCATATGGTGTTCCCCTCCTTCTATGTGCTCCCGTTCGGCCAAACAGTAGTTTACGACCACATATGGGGTGTTTCTGCAAACTACAGAATCGGGGCAACCCATTTTGAGTTTTGTTTGGCAGTTAACCCTTTACTCCTGGAAAAAATTGATTATATTGGAAAATTTTCCAAAAAATAGAAATTTCAAAATTGTTTCTCCATCTGCCATTAACTCTTGTGGAAGACCTAAAGGGTTAATAAAGTTTGAAAAAACAGTTTTGAATACCTTGAGGGGTGTAGTTTCTAGAATGGGGTCATTTTTGGGAGGTTTCTATTATCTAAGCCTCACAATATGACTTCAAACCTGAACTGGTCCATAAAAAGTGGGATTTTGAAGATTTCAGAAAATTTCAAAATTTGCTTCTAAACTTCTAAGCCTTGTAACATCCCCAAAAAATAAAATATCATTCCCAAAATGCTACAAACATGAAGTAGACATATGGGGAATGTAAAATCATCACAATTTTTGGGGGTATTACTATGTATTACAGAAGTAGAGAAACTGAAAGTTTGAAATTTGCTAATTTTTCAAAAATTTTGGTAAAAATTGTATTTTTTTATGCAAAAAAATTAACTTTTTTGACCCAATTTTAGCAGTGTCATGAAGTACAATATGTGACGAAAAAACAATCTCAGAACGGCCTGGGTAAGTCAAAGCGTTTTAAAGTTATCAGCACTTAAAGTGACAGTGGTCAGATTTGCAAAAAATGGCCAAGTCCTTAAGGTGAAATAGGGCCGAGTCCTTAAGGGGTTAAAGGGCTTCTGTCAGCCCACTAAACCGTTTTTTTTTTTTTTTTTGCTTAATAATAACCCCTACACTGCGATTTATCCATACATAAGTAAAATAAGAATTTTGGTTCAGTAGAATTTGCAAAAACCCTATTTTTATAATATGTAAATTACCTTGCTACCAGCTAGTAGGGCGGCTACTTGCTGGTAGCAGCCGCATCCTCCGATGGTAATGACGCCCCCTCTGCTTGTTGATTGACAGGGCCTGCGGACGGGATCTTTCTCCGCTGGCCCTGCCTGTTTTCATTCAATATCTGGCGCCTGCGCCGCGGCCACTTCAATCGCCGGGTGTAGATGTGACGTCATCGGCGCAGGCGCATTGAGGATGAAGCGGCCGAGTGAGTGGCCGCCTCTCAGTGCGCCTGCGCCGATTGAAGATAGGTACGGCCGCGGCGCAGGCGCCAGATATTGAATGAAAACAGGCAGGGCCAGCGGAGAAAGATCCCGTCCGCTGGCCCTGTCAATCAACAAGCATAGGGGGCGTCATTACCATCGGAGGATGCGGCTGCTACCAGCAAGTAGCCACCCTACTTGCTGGTAGCAAGGTAATTTACATATTATAAAAATAGGGTTTTAGCAAATTCTACTGAACCAAAATTCTTATTTTACTTCTGTATGGATAAATCGCAGTGTAGGGGTTATTATTAAGCAAAAAAAAAAAAACGGTTTAGTGGGCTGACAGAAGCCCTTTAAGGTGAAATATGGCTGTGTCCTAAAGGGGTTAAAGGCATATTATCTTTTCTGCTTCTGTGAACATAATATAATAAGTTATGACATCCAAACATGAAGTCACTGTAAATAACACTGCTTTTGTCTTTAACACACAAACATAGGAACTGTGTTAACCCCTAAGTACCCTGCCATATTTCACCTTAAGGATCAGGCCATTTTTTTGCAAATCTGACGTGTCAATTTATGTGGTTATAACTTTAAAACGCTTTTACTTATCCAAGCCATTCTGAGATTTTTCTCGTCACATATTGTACTTCATGACAGTGGTAAAATTGAGTAAAAAAAAATGTATTTTTATTTATTAAAAAAAATACAAAATTTACAAAATATTTGGAAAAATTGCCAAATTTCAATTTCTCTACTTTTATAATAGATAGTAATACCTCCAAAAATTGTTATTACTTTACTTTACATTTCCCATATGTCTACTACATGTTTGGATCATTTTGTGAATGCCATTTTATTTTTTGGGGACATTAGAAGGCTTAGAAGTTTAGAAACAAGTCTTGAAATTTTTCAGAAAATTTCCAAAACCCACTTTTTAAGGACCAGTTCAGGTCTGAAGTCACTTTACAATGCTTACATAATAGAAACCACCCAAAAATGACCCCATTTTAAAAACTAAACCCCTCAAGGTATTCAAAGCTGATTTTACAAACTTTGTTAACCCTTTAGGTGTTCCACAAGAATTAATGGAAAATGGAGATGAAATTTCAGAATTTCACTTTTTTGGCAGATCCATCAATTTTTTCCAGTTACAAAGTAAGGGTTAACAGCCAAACAAAACTCAATATTTATGGCCCTGATTCTGTAGTTTACAGAAACACCCCATATGTGGTCGTAAACTGCTGTACGGGCACCCGGCATTTCGCAGAAGGAAAGGAACGCCATATGGTTTTTGGAAGGCAGATTTTGCTGGACTGGTTTTTTGACACCACGTCCCATTTGAAGCCCCCCTGATGCAGCCTTAAAAGTGACCCCATTTTGGAAACTACAGGATAAGGTGGCAGTTTTGTTGGTACTATTTTAGGGTACATATGATTTTTGGTTGCTCTATATTACACTTTTTGTGAGGCAAGGTAACAAGAAATAGCTGTTTTGGCACCGTTTTTATTTTTTGTTATTTACAACATTCATCTGACATGTTAGATCATGTGGTAATTTCATAAAGCAGATTGTTACGGACGCGACAATACCACATTTTTTTTGGTTTGTTTCAGTTTTACAGTTTGATCACTTGCTATTACACTTTTTGTGTTGTAAGGTGACAAAAAATAGCTTTTTTGACACTTTTTTTCCTACGGTATTCATCTGAGGGGTTAGTTCATGTGATATTTTTATAGAGCAGGTTATTACGGACGCGGCGATATCTAATACGTATACTTATTTTTTCATTTCTTAAGTTTTACACAATAACAGCATTTTTTAAACAAAAAAAAATGTTTTAGGCCTATTGCACACGACCGTATGGCTTTTTCAATGTTTTGCGGTCCGTTTTCCACAGATCCGTTGTTCTGTTTTTTGTTTCCGTTCCGTTTTTCCGTATGGCATATACAGTATACAGTAATTACATAGATAAAATTGGGCTGGTCATAACATTTTCAATAGATGGTTCAGCAAAGAACGGAAACGGAAGACATACAGATGCATTTCCATATGTGTTCAGTTTTTTTTTTTGCGGACCCATTGACTTGAATGGAGCCACTGAACATGATTTGCGGGCAATAATAGGACATGTTCTATGTTAAAACGGACCGTATACAGAACGCAAAAAACGGCCAGTAAACGGGGGAGAAAAAAAAACGGCCGTGTGCAGGAGGCCTTAGTGTCTCCATATTCTGAGCCATAGTTTTTTTTTATTTTTTGGATGATTGTCGTAGGTAGGGGCTCATTTTTTGCGCGATGAGGTGACTGGTACTATTTTGGGGGGTATGCGCCTTTTTGATCGCTTGGTGTTTCACTTTGTGACCTAAAATGGTTTATTTAGCACAGTTTTTAAATTTTTTTTATTTTTTTTTTACGATGTTCACTTCAGGGGTTAGGTCATGTGATTGTTTTATAGAGCCGGTCGATACGGACGCGGCGATATCTAATGTCTACTTTAATTTTTTTCCCTATTAAAAATTTTTTTTTTTTTTTTTTTACTTTTTAACTTTTCTTTCCACTTCCTTTTTTTGTCCCACTCTGGGACTTCAACTTTTCGGGGTCTGATTCCATTTAAAATGCATGACAATACTTCTGTATTGTCATGCATTGTCTGTAAGTGTGTGTACAATATAAGAAAAAGAACTGGATCGCACATCCTCAATACTATGCTTTTATCGAACTGCTTCTCAGCATAATTAACATCGCTTCTCAGCGCAATTTATCGTATACCTACACCTATGCTGCATGCTATACATGAGGCATTAGTATACAATTTGATCAGAAAGCATAGGCCCAATCACCGCAACAAGGTTGCCTCTTTGAATGGGACCCTATTCTAAATTTGGCGCAGCACTGCACGGCGACCACTGACGCCACAGCACCACCCCGGCAGGCAGTGGGACACAGCAGTCAAACAGCGCCCCTGCTGTCCGACAAAGCCACCCTGGCACTGGGCCCCACCAACCCACCGGGACAGCACCAAAGCAACAATGGCCGCCGTGCAGTACTGCACCATGTGAACAGGTGTGATACCTAATATGTCTACTTTTTCTTTTTTCCCCAAAATTTTTTTCACGTTATTTTGCCAAACGGATATAGAGATATATATATATATATATATATATATTATATATATATATATATATATATATATATATATATATATATATATATATATATATATATAATTTTATTTATTTTTTTTCACTTTATTTTTTTTGTCCCACTCTGGGACTTCAACTTTTGGGGGTCTGATCCCCTTTAAAATGCATGACAATACTTCTGTATTGTCGTGCATTGTCTGTAAGTGTATTACACACTGTAATACACTTACAGCCTTCCTGCCTGTGAGATTCAGGGGGATGGATCTCACAGGCTCTCCCGGAAGGCAGCCACGATGCCTAAGGCATGCCATCGGGTCCCCGTCAGAGCAGCACGGGGACCTGATGGCTGCTTTCTCCCCGCACGGACATTGCACGTGCCGCAGTCAGCGCTGGGGTTAATGTGCCGGCATCGTGATTTCACTGATGCCAGCGCATGCAGCAGGGGTCCGGCTATCAGTGACTGCCGGACCCCTGCCGCTGATCGGGTGGGCGCAGCTCCTACACCGCGCCCGATCACCATGACATACATGTACTTCTCTGGTCCTTAAGTCACGGCCAGAGATGACGTACATGGTGTACGTCATGGGTCCTTAAGGGGTTAAGGTTATTGGCAGGTCTAGCTGTATTAGCAACCTAGGACAGGTCTTAGCTGGCAAGCTACAATGTTTGCCCACTGTAGGAAAAGGCTCCAGCCTCTCTGGAGGCCGGGACCGTGGGAGCGTGTATAGGCAGCTATGTACAGCAGCAGTGGTCATAACCATGAAAGCGAACAGTGTATATTGTGATGGAAAAATGAATCCAGCCAGCAAAGGGTACTTTCACACTTGCGTTGTTTGATTCTGGCAGGCAGTTCAGATCAGGCAAACTGTATGCAAATGCATGTCATTTTTTCTGACTGATCAGGCATTTTTCAGACTGATCAGGATCCTGAGCAGTCAGAAAAATGCCTCATCAGTCAGAAAAACGCATGCTGCGGTATTATCTCCGTCCTGAAAAGTCAAAAAGACTGAACTGAAGACATCCTGATGCATCCTGAACGGATTACTCTCCATTCAGAATGCATTAGGATATACCTGATCAGTTCTTTTCCGGTATAGAGCCCCTAGGACGGAATTCAGTGCCGGAAAAGAAAAACGCTAGTGTGAAAGTACCCTAAGGAAGCAATATGGAAAATAACACTACATTAGTAAGTGCCTTGGATTAACTTTATCTACACGATAAATGCCATTTGCTGAAGTGAGCCAGGCTTTTAAGTGTGTATTACTGTGTCAGGAACAGGTTCCTCCCATCAGACATCAGCAGCCACAGTTTCTCTATCCAAAATAGTGCCAACCCCTAGTTGTCCCCATACAGCACTCACTACATTAAATAGAAACCTCCTGTGATGGGTTGTTAAAGATGCTGATGAACACTCACACGGTCTGTTGCTGTACTTTCACATTCAGTACTTTAGGTAAGCTGTATGACTGACAGCCCCTGTGTGGTCTGTAATGGCAGCTATAATGGACTCCCTGGATCTAATGTTAGGGTGCCTTCATGTACGTCCAGTGATGGCATAGTTTCCTTTTGACATAGTTGGGCAAGATCAGTAAACAGTCACTGCAGCGTTATTCCAGCCGGCGT
The DNA here is from genome assembly GCF_905171765.1 of Bufo bufo. Lineage (NCBI taxonomy): Eukaryota > Metazoa > Chordata > Amphibia > Anura > Bufonidae > Bufo > Bufo bufo. The sequence continues at coordinate 132,519,670 of NC_053393.1, forward strand.
GTTAACAGGTCTAACCGGGTCCGGCTCTGTGCCGCATCTGAGGCAATCATCGGACAGAAGGCAGGATGGCCATTAGTTCTCATCACTTGTGCCAGGCATAAGACAACTGGTTAAAATGTTGAAACCCAGCCTTAGGCCGAATGCACACGGCCGTGGAACACGGTCGTGAGCGGTCCGTGGTATCCCGGCCTGGCATCCTGCTGACAGCAGGAACGCACAGAGTCATTAGTTGCTATGACGCCGTGCGCTTCATGCCGCCGCTGCACTACAGTAATGCACTCGTATGATCTATATGAGTGTATTACTGTAGTGCAGCGGCGGCATGAAGCGCACGGCGTCATAGCAACCAATGACTCTGTGCGTTCCTGCTGTCAGAAGGAATCCATGCCGTGATACCACGGACCGCTCACGGCCTTGTGCATTCAGCCTTACTGAGAAGCTACAGAGCAGAGATATTATGGTGACGGAAGAGTAGAAGTCAAGAATTTCTAGTGATTTTTATTTAAAGGGAGTCTTTCGGCAGATATGATCATGCTAAACTGCTGACGGCACTTGGTAGGGGCTGAGAAGAAAAGGGAGGACATACCTTTTGTGGAGCATTTATTATCAGGAGTAGTGATGGCCATTTGCTGTCGCGTCATCCCGATGAAGGCCCCCGGTGGCTGTCCACATAGCTGCCTGATCCCCGAGATGTTATCAAATACAGTCATGGGGAGCAGGCAGTTCCGAGGACAGCTGCCGGTGGGCTTCATCGGGATGACTCGCCTAGCGGTGCCGGAGCTCTGGCAGCCGGTCTTCAGACCGGCTCCCGGAACAGGCACAGGTAAGGGCTCACCTGTGCGTCGCCGGATGGCTTCACACAGGTGAGTCTACCTTACTAAAGATGGCAGCCCGCATGTGTTTAACTGGCAGGGAACACAGATGTTCGCTGCGGACCGACCATCACTGATCAGGAGTAGTGTGAAAATTAGTTTTTATTCTGCCAGGTTCTGCTTCTGCAAGTGCCCTGAAGGAGGAGCTTCACTGTGAAGTGCTCTCGGCATTTAGCTGCTTCACAGTCCCTCCCCTCTGCACTCACTGAGTGACAGCTGTAGTATCCAGCCAGGAGAATGCTACAACTATCACTCGGAGCAGTGGGGAGAAGCTGTGAAGCAACTCAGTGCAGAGAGCAGAGGACACCTGACTGTGAAGCTCTGCCTCCAGTGCACCTGTGGCAGAATCAAACTTCATATTGACGCTACTCCTGATAATAAAAATTCCTTCTCTCCTCTGCTTTTACCTAGATTCCCTGTAAGATGAAATGCTCTTTAAGCTTCAGTTTGCTTTTTCAGTGGTGTTATGATTTACTAATTCTGTAACAAAGGGGAAGTTACAAACCATCTGTTACTGACGAACATGCAGTATGTGGCAGGGATGACTGTAGCCATTTAGCTTCCTGATACAGAATATGGAATGGCACCCCTCTCACTAAATGAGGGACGGGGAAGAGGACTGGAGTGACACATTTTCAGATGTAATCCATTAGACATGATCTTTGAATTGGCTCTTGCCCTAGTCCTCATGGTGCCAGTACGGTCACTACTGTTTACGAATAATTGCAGCATTAACAGTGCCATTTGGCACTATTGTTTGGACAGTGCAGGGAAAGGATGCACATCTCCCAAAATGTTGCCCCATAGCTCTGCACCCCTTTATGGGACCATATATGTTTTTATATTGGCATGGCATCAGTGACCTCATTTTCTGTATCTATAGGAACAGAAACGTGAAGATGGACATCAGAGGTGCTGTGGATGCGGCTGTCCCAACAAACGTTATTGCAGCCAAAGCCGCAGAGGTTCGCGCTAACAAAGTGAACTGGCAGTCCTATCTACAGTAAGTACACATGTCCATCCTTCCTCATCCTGGGAAATGCCTTTCTGTTATGAGTCCTAATGGGCAAGCTTCAGTTGTGTCAGGCTGGGTACACCTCATGGGCGTCATGTACCAAGACCGGCATTTGTATTCCGGTTTTGATATCCACCTGCGCCGCCAAAGCATGCATATAATTTATAACGAGGCGCACGCTTTGTCATAAATGAAGTGCGTCCTCTGGCAGTCTGTGCACCTAGATTGAAATGTATGCCAGTCTGTAGCCGACGTAGATTTAAAGGGGTTGTCTCACTTCAGTAAGTGGCATTTATCATGTAGAGAAAGTGAATACAAGGCACTTACTAATGTATTGTTATTATCCATATTCCTTCCTTTGCTGTCTGGATTCATTTTTCTATCACATTATACACTGCTTGTTTCCATGGTTACAGACTACTCTGCAATCCATCAGTGGTGATCGTGCTTGCACAATATAGGAAAAAGCACCGGCCTATGTGCACTACCATGGTCCCGGACACCAGAGAGGCTGACGATTTCTCCTATAGTGCGCAAGCACGACCACCACTGATAGATTGCAGGGTGGTCTGTAACCATGGAAATGAGCAGCGTATAATGTGATGGAAAAATGAATCCAGCCAACAAAGAAGGCAATATGGACAATAATTACAGAAAGAAAAAGGATAAGCAGGCACACTCTTAATTTGGGTACAAGGTATTAATTTATTTATACTCTAGTGGTTGTGAGATCTGGTAGATGGATATAAAATGTGAGTACAAAGGTGTCCCTTTTAATAGATAGTAAAAAGATATAAAAGATGTAAAATAATAGGTGATCACCACTGGGTAGGGGGTGATGGATGTCCTGGAAAAAAATCTAGATTAAAAAATGGTAATAAAAAATATCTAGATAAAAATGTTCATAAAGTCTTTCATAAACAGTTTTCATATAGTGGTGGCCGCTGATCAGAAGATAAAATCAAGTAGAGGATGTATGGGATAGTCTTTCATAATCGCTGTACAGAGGATTAATATCCAATGATGCCCCTTTGTGTAATTGTGGCTCCGTTTGTGGGGTATATTATAGATATCTATCACCGCTCAGCAGAGGATCGATGGTGCACCTTTTCAATATGTTTGGTAAGAAAAGGGCAGGCAAGTACATGTAGTTTGCAAATATGGCAATATATGACTGTTAGTAGTTATATTCCATATGACAAGCTGTGGAGGAAAGGGGCACAGAGCAAAAGATAAGTGAATTAGGGTTGTCACGATTCCAAAATTTTGATTCGATTTCGATACCATAAAAAAGTATTGCGATACTCGATACCATTCAATACCACGCAAAAAAAAGTGCATTCCGCATTTTATGGAACGTCCGGCCCATAATCAAACAGTCCTATCCTATTTTTTGGGGGGGGACAAGGTGACTAAAAAATGGTGAATCGCGCAGTTTGGACTTTTCGGATGTGGCGATATGTAATATGTTTATTTATTGTTTATATATTTTCAATGTAAAATTGGGAAAGGGGGTGATTTGATACTTAATAGTTTAATGTTTTTATTTTTGTAATTTTTTATTTAATAACCATTTCCCCCCCTTAGGGGCAAGAACCTGGGATCTTTTGATCCCTTGTCCTATTCACCCTAATAGAGCTCTATTAGGGTGAATAGGACTTCGCACTCCCCCTGCTGCCCTGGGCAAAGTACACACAGCAGCAGGGAGCTGACCCTGGCAGCCAGGGCTTCAGTAGCGTCCTGGCTGCCATGGTAACAGATCAGATCCCCAGGATTACACTGCTGGAGCTCCGATCAGAACTGCCACCAATGAGGAGGGGGACCCTGTGGCCACTACCACCAATGATTTAATACAGGGGTGGTTGGGGGGCACTGCACCACCAATGTTTTTAATACTGGTGGGGAATGGGGGGGGGGGGGGGTGCGGCACCTGAGGGGCTAACTGCCGCTGATTGCAACTCCCTGTCATAGAGGTCGGGTGCCGGCTATGTGACTCTGCTGCCGACACCCGCCTCCTATATTTGTATTAATGGTCTAGTTGTCTTCATTGGCCCCTCCTCCCGTCTCACTCCTCACTGGTAGCAGCGGCACAGGGGGGAGGGAGAGACTGCTTCCTTCTCCCTGTGCTGCTGAGGTAACATGGAGCGCGCTTCTCTCAGCGTGCTCCATGTTCTCTGATACTAGGCTGTGCAGTAGCGCAGCCTAGCATCGGTAAGAGGCAAATCCCGGTATCTAATCGATACCGGTACAAAAATATCGATAATTTGATACCCGGTGCTACCCTAAAGTGAATATCGGCTTTTTTAGTGTTTTATGACTGTGCTGTGTTCACATGCTAGTTCCATCATTTGTCTAGAACAAGGCTGGAAGCATCTGGTAATACAGGTTCTTGATCTTGGTATTTTGGGATGTGGAAGGTCCACTACTACAGATAAGGCTCCAGTAGATTAGTGTGGATGCACACTACATGTGTACATAACACACACGCCATCTACACAGTGTCAGAGGTCATGTATGCACGTCAACATTACTCCCGGGGCTTGTAGAAAGCTGCTTGTCCAGACCAGGGGAATAGGGGGATATTTATGGGAATGTTCTATAGCTGTGTTAATGTAGACGTTATTGAACTGACCTTCAGCACATAATTGTCTGTCATCAACTTCAGCCTTAGTTTTACCACAAACATTTCTAGAAGTCTTTGTGGAATGCGCTTTTTTGATTTTTTTGTATTGTATATAGATTTTATTTTGAACATATGATTAGATATAATAATAGTGGATCTAGAAGTTCTGATGGCAAAGAAAGTTCAAGTGCTGCTTTATAGAAGCCAAGATTTATTCCCGTTTTATAGGATTTTGTACTTGGAATGGACCCCTGTGTGCACCTTACCATACAAATGTGCGGCCTGTGGGCGAGCTTTAGCCCATTTCATAATCAGGGGATCTTTTGAGTCTTTGTTAATAGAGAAAAAAGTGAAAATCTTTAGAATGACTCAGTTGTGATCAACAACCATTCTAACGCTTTGTGTATAAAGACCTCCAATACTGACCATGTACAGAGCAGCATGCCGGCAGAGTCTGTGAACGTAGGCAACTCGTGGATTCTTAACTCCTCATGTGCTATGGTTGATTGTGACTATGGCATCCAGGGGGTCATTTATCAGGAACAGACTGCTCGCGGTGACTGAAAAAACCCCAGCAATGAGATCAAGCGAGCCATTCGGCTGCTATGGCAGCCTGGGGCCTTTTGAAGGCTCCCAGGCCTGGCATAGAAGCCCTAACTGTGGTAGGGCTTAACGGACATCTGTCAGCAGATTTGTACCTATGAAACTGGCTGCCCTGTTACATGTGCGCTTGGCAGCTGAGTTGGTCCCATGTTCGTATGTGTCGGCATTGCTGAGAAAAATTAAGTTTTAATATAGCCAAATGAGCCTCTACTAGCAACGGGGCCGTTGCCGTTACACCTATAGACTCTGGTCTCTTGGTAACTACCATGCCCTCTGCACTTTCATTGACAGGGCCAGGCAGGCATGATGACGTTTTCACGTCCTAGTCCTGTCCGTGCCATTTACAGAGAGAGCTGAGTCTCCAGGTGTAACTGCAACACCCTCATTGCTCCTAGAGGTTCATTTGCATATATTAAAACATTTTGGGACTAACACAGATACCTTCAGCTGCCAAGCGCACATGCAACAGGTCAAACAAATTCATAGGTACAAATCTGCTGACAGATGCTCTTTAAGTATCTTGTAGTGTCAGTGTCCATATCTTCATCAACCCCCACATGGATCCATGGATTCATTGTAATAAGTATGGTGACATAGGGACCTGTATACTGAATATGGGACCAACACAGATGCCTTCAGCTAACAAGTGCAGATGCAACAGGTCAGCCATGTTTCATAGGTACAAATCTGCTGACAGATGCCCTTTGAAATAAACTGTTGTTTTACAATAGACCACAATGGTATACCATTGCAGTCTATGGTGTAAGCCAGAGAGACTGGGAGACAATAAATACATTTTTTAAAAATATGAAAAAAGAATTAAAGAATTAAAATAAATTAGAAATTGCTGAAACTATTAAAATATAAATGTATTGATCTCATGTGGTGAATGCCGTAACGGAACAAAATCAGAATGGCTGAATCGCAGTTTTTTTTGGTCTCTTCACCTATGGCAGTGATGGCTAACCTCTGGCACTCCAGCTGTGGTGAAACTACAACTCCCAGCATGCTCCATTCATTTCTGTGGATTTCTGAGAACAGCCAAGCAAGTGTGCATCTTGAATAAAAAGTGATCAAAAAGTCATACATATCCTAAAATGGTATCAACAAACTCTACAGAACACCCCCAAAAAGTTATATAAAAAAGTTATGGGTGTCAGAATATTGAAATGCAAAGAATATAAATGTTCAAGGTTTGTTTTCATTTATAATGACCCGAATTCCTGTAAACCTACTGACCCGCAGAATAAAGGGAACATCGTTTTCACTGCACAGTGAAGGATGTGGAAACGAAACAAAATGTATAAAACAATAGTGGATGGAATTTAATTCCCCCCCCCCAAATCCACTCCATTTAAAATTTTGTATGACGACATTGCATGGGATATTAAAGCGGATCTGTCAGTATGATCAACCCTATCAAAACAAACATATTAAAGTGGTTATCCTTGAAAAGATAATGATGACTTATCCAGGATAGGTCATCATTATCACATCAGTGCTTGAACAAGTCCAGGCACCCCCGCCAATCAGCTGTTTGAGGGAGCCACGGTGCTTACCGGAGGTATGGTAAGCGATACAGACTCCCGTCAGCTTTTAAAGGTCAGTGCCATACATCGTATAGTGGCAGTGCTTGGTATTGCAGCTGAGTCCCATTGACTTGAATGGGGCTGAGCTGCAATTAGGCCATGTGACAGATGTACAGTGATGTCACTGGCCTAGCAAGACACTGTTGCGCCACGCCCACTTTTTTAGACCTGGCATGAGCGGAGAAAAGTCTTAGATTGCGGCGCAGATGACCTCTGTGCCGCAATCTGCGCCAGAAATACGCCTAATATAGTGTCTGTCCCGTGCCTTCTGGTCTTGGCACTTGTGTAATGAATGGATCTGATTCTGCTCTCCAAGCAGGGCAGATTCCAACTGAACAAGCGCTGAGAAGGGGGAGGGACTAGAGCTAGTAGAGGTGTTACTACTGGTGCTCTGAGAGCTCTGGCCGACCCCTCAGTGCTCCAGTCAGCTGTGTTCCAGTCAGCTCTGCTCCGCTAAATCCAAGCATAGCACATTGGTAAGTGATGTGCCAGGATTTAGCCAAGCTGAGTGGGGCACAGGCAGGAGCAGCAATGTGGGATCCTGTCTGTTCAGATTTCTATGTAGCCCCCATTGCTCCCATACAGTAGAATCCATACACTGCTGACAAGTGAGATGGGCAGCCAGGACTTTGGGTGCATATTTCTTTAGAAATGCAATAACATTACACAAATCATTTTAAGGCATTTGGAACGTTTATAAAGAAAGTTGGCTAAAAGGTTAGTTACTTTTTAAGCTAGTATTAGGATAGTATGTGATGGTATGTTGGTGAGTTGCAGGGTTAGATTCTTGAGATACTGTGCCATTTACGATTTCATTCAGAAATTCCAGTTTATTTATGTTTTAGATGTAATACAATTGATAGAAATAGCTGTTGTAAATGGAGGTCTGTTCAGGAGCGTGACCCTGTGTCAGACGGTCTGACTGTATTATTACATTTCGGCTGTACATGTATTATATAACCCTTATACTGAATCACTTTATTGCAGAGGTCAGATGATTTCAGGAGAAGACTGTGAATTTATCCTGAGGTTTGAAAAGTCCAATTCAGAAGAGAAAAAAGCCATATTAACCAATGAAGGCAATCAGGTATAGTGACATGTTATTACTTTCCTGTCCTTTTTAGTTGTCCGCACACGATTGCTTGGTGTCAGGGAGTCTGCAAATTGCCAGGTATTACGCACAGTGAAAAAATATAATAAGTCTACTTTTATTCATGTACAGTTGGATGGTCATGCATTAACATACATGTCTGGGCCTATTTTGTTGGAAGGGGCTGCAGCATTTGGGTGAGCGCTGCAGCCTAGGCCAATGACATCACGTGCCTAGGCGTAGCGAGATTGAGCTGCTATACCAAGCACACTCTATGCCATGACCAGCACTGTGCCTGCTATACAATGAGGACAAGAGTGCTGGAAGTTAGTCCCTCCACTGAAGACCTATCCTGAGGATGTGCCGATTCATATATACCACTCATGTCTAAGACACTTACATGCACAAATCTTCAAGGAACCGCCAAGTAACAACATATAAAAACAAGGATTACACACCTTGAAAAGTCAGTGTACCCCCTAAACCCTGTACACTTTCTGAAAGTAGAAGCTGTGACAATTGCAATAGCTGTCTTCATGCCACCTTGTGCATTAAATCTTACATTTGCACTTAGGACAGCCATGCACATTAGTTAGGCTACTTTCACACTTGCGTTTCTATTTTTCGGTATTAAGATCCGTCATAGGATCTCAATATCGGAAAAAAACGCTTCCGTTTTGTCCCTATTCATTGTCAATAGGGACAAAACGTAACTGAACAGAACGGAGTGCTCCAAAAAGCATTCCTTTCCGTTGGGTTGCGTTCCCAGACCGGAGAGCAAACCGCAGAAAGCTGTGGTTTTCTTTCCGTCATGGGGTGCTGAGCAAAACGGATCTGGCATGACCCACAATGCAAGTTAATTGGGACGGATCCGTTTTCTCTGACACAATAGAAAACTGATCCGTCACCCATTGACCTTCAATGGAGTTCATGACTGATCTGTCTTGGGTATGTTACATGCACCTGCTCCTAGAGGCTCCGTTCGCCCACCTCATTTCCACGCCCTTCTGTCTTGATTGGCAGGGCCAGGCCAGCGTTGGTTCTCCTGCTGGCCTCATCTGCCATGTAAATCTCGCTATCCAGCTTTCTCACGGCGCCTGCCGCCGAATACTGAATGGGACTGCCCAGGCGCGATATTTATATGGCAGCCCTGGCGCTGTCAATCAAGACAGAAGGGCGTGGAAATGAGGTGGGCGAACGGAGCCTCTAGGAGCAGGTGCAACGCCCCCCCCTGCTCCTAGAGGCTCATTTGCATATAATAAGTTAAAATTACACGCAAACGGGGGCATACTTATATAAAATGCAGTTAAATTTAGGTGACATTTTCACATCTATAATGTCAGCCTGTTTAATAGCGAAAATTGGGGTGACAGAAACCCTTTAAAGAATGCAAACATGCAAAATTGTCATGTTAAAAATTCAACTTAAAGGGGTTCTGCACTTTGTTTTAACTGATGATCTATCCTCTGGATAGATCATCAGCTTCTGATCGGCGGGGATCAGACACTCGGGACTCCCGCCGATCGGCTGTTTGAGAAGGCAGAGGCGCTCCAGTAGCGCCGCGGCCTTCTCACTGTTTACCGCCGGCCCACTGACGTCACGACTAGTATCAACTAGCGTGGGCGGGGCTAAGCTCTGTTCACTTGAATGGAGCTTAGCCCCGCCCACGCTAGTTGATACTAGTCATGACGTCAGTGGGCCGGCGGTAAACAGTGAGAAGGCTGCAATGCTACTGGAGCGCCTCTGCCTTCTCAAACAGCTGATCGGCGGGGGTCGGAAAGTGAGACTGTTCAATTTTGACTAGCCGTAGCTTCTTTGATAATAAGTAAATAATTGCAGGGAATCTGTCACCACCAAAACACATTTTAAATTGTTCCCGGTGCCCTCATACGCCCTATCCCAGACATACTTTTTTGCCTTTGAAAAACATTTTTTAGTGTTGGGCAAATAAGCATAAAAGAGCCCATGGAGCAATACCTATCGAAAACGGAGCCCAGGAACTCCCATCTGAATCGGAGCCCCACTCCTCCCCCTTCCGCCTCCTCTCCCGACATCATCAAGCAGCTGCTGGAAAGCTCAGGCAGGCGCACCTCACCATTGTGGTTACACCTGTACCATGTGGGCCCTTGTATGGGCAGTGTCCTCATCAACGGAACTGCACATGTGCCGAAAGACTTTAGAGTTGTCAATGAACCCTTTATTATTCACGATCTATAAACCACGGTCATTAAAGGGTTTCTGTCATCAGAAAAATCGTTATGTAGCTGGCTGACATCAGCGATGTGCTAATGTCAGCAGAACATAACTGTATGACTTATATCTCCCTGCCTGCCGCCATTTGCGCTAAATAATGACTTTTATAATATGCAAATGAGCCTCTAGGTGCTAGTGGGGGCGTTGCTGCAGCACCTAGAGGCTCCGTCCTCTCACCATCTGGCACGCCCTTGTAAAGGTGATTGACATCCTCGGCGCTGGCGCAGTGAGTGAAGGACGGCAGCAGGCGAGCGTCCTTCACTTACTGCGCCTGCGCCTAATGCTACAATGGATGGCGCGGGATTTGCGGGGCATGGAGGAGACCGAGGATGTCAATCACCTTTACAAGGGCGTGCCAGACGGTGAGGACAGAGCCTCTCGGTGCTGCAGCAACGCCCCACTAGCACCTAGAGGCTCATTTGCATATTATAAAAGTCATTATTTAGCGCGACCGGCGGCAGGCAGGGAGATATAACTCACACGTCGCTAATGTCAGCCAGCTACATGACGATTTTTCTGATGACAGAAACCCTTTAAAGAAGCATATGTTGATCGATCTCTGCAGTGATTTAGCTAGTGATCATTCCTAGTCTACTGATGACCGTATATGATCGGTGGGGGTCCGACACCACTTGTCTCAAAAGGCTAAGGGCTGATATACACGAACGTATTTTCTTTCCGTTCCATTATATTTATTTATTTTTTGCAGTTCTGTTACTTTTTTTGGATACCGTAGTTCTGATTAGTAACATCGTATTATAATTACCATTTCTATTCCTTTCCTTGTTGTTGTTTTTTTGTATATTCCTTTAGTAGGCTTCACGGCATTGATTTGTGAAAGGATGGTAAAACTGTTATTTTCTTTTTTTTTTTTTCTTCAGTGTGCTAAAACCTTTATCAACTTGATGACCCACATCTCCAAGGAACAAACCGTCCAGTATATTTTAACTATGGTGGATGATATGCTTCAGGTAAATCCAATGCTTCAAGAGATCTATCATACACTAAATGTCCTCAGTCTGTAGTATTAATTTTCATAAATTGGGGCCAGTAGTCCTTTCTTTATATTCCCCATTATTTTAGTTTATGTATACACGCATCACCTTATGGCAGTATTTATGGATACATTGCCTACATGGAGCAGTGTTATTTAACCACCTCCGGACCGCTGTACGCACAGACGCGTCCTGGAGGTGGTTGATTCATTCCGAGTGGACGCATATACGCGTCATCTCGCGAGACGCGAGATTTCCTGTGAACGCGCGCACACAGGCGCGCGCGCTCACAGGAACGGAAGGTAAGAGAGTTGATCTCCAGCCTGCCAGCGGCGATCGTTCGCTGGCAGGCTGGAGATGTGTTTTTTTTAACCCCTAACAGGTACAGTCTTGTGAAAAAATTAGGACACCCTTTGAAAGCATGTGGTTTTTTGTAACATTTTTAATAAATGGTTATTTCATCTCCGTTTCAACAATACAGAGAGATTAAAGTAATCCGACTAAACAAAGAAAACTGAAGAAAAGTCTTTTCAAGATCTTCTGTAAATGTCATTCTACAAAAATGCCTATTCTAACTGAGGAAAAAGATAGGACACCCTTGCCCCTAATAGCGAGTGTTACCTCCTTTGGCTGAAATAACTGCAGTGAGACGGTTCTTGTAGCCATCTACCAGTCTTCGACATCGGTCTGAGGAAATTTTACCCCACTCCTCAATGCAGAACTTTTTCAGCTGTGAGATGTTTGAGGGGTTTCTTGCACGTACAGCCCTTTTCAAGTCACCCCACAGCATCTCAATGGGATTCAAATCTGGACTTTGACTTGGCCATTCCAGGACTCTCCATTTCTTCTTTTTCAGCCAATCTTTGGTTGATTTACTAGTATGTTTTGGGTCATTGTCATGTTGCATGGTCCAGTTCCGCTTCAGCTTTAATTTTCTAACTGATGGTCTCACATGTTCTTCAAGCACCTTCTGATACACAGTAGAATTCATCGTGGATTCTATGATGGTGAGCTGACCAGGTCCTGCTGCAGCAAAGCAGCCCCAAACCATGACACTTCCACCTCCATGCTTCACAGTTGGTATGAGGTTCTTTTCTTGGAATGCTGTGTTTGGTTTACGCCAAACATGTCCTCTGCTGTTGTGTCCAAATAATTCAATTTTGGACTCATCTGTCCAAAGAACATTATTCCAGAAGTCCTGGTCTTTGTCAACTTTATCGCTGGCAAATGTCAGTCTGGCCTCGATGTTTCTCTTGGAAAGCAAAGGTTTCCTCCTTGCACACCTCCCATGCAAGTTAAACTTGTACAGTCTCTTTCTGATTGTAGAGGCATGTACTTCTACATCAACAGTAGCCAGAGCCTGCTGTAGTTCTCGAGATGACACTTTAGGGTTTTTGGATACCTCTTTTAGCATCTTGCGGTCTGCTCTTGGGGTGAACTTGCTGGGGCGACCAGTCCTGGGCATGTTGGCAGTTGTTTTGAAAGCCCTCCACTTGTAGACTATCTTCCGGACAGTGGAATGGCTGATTTCAAAATCTTTTGAGATCTTTTTAAATCCCTTCCCAGACTCATAGGCTGCTACAATCTTTTTTCTGAAGTCCTCTGACAGCTCTTTTGCTCTCACCATGGTGCTCACTCTCACTTCAACAGTCAGGAGCACACCAAACTAAATGTCTGAGGTTTAAATAGGGCAAGCCTCATTCAACATGCAGAGTAACGATCTACTAATTATGTGCACCTGGTGTGATATACCTGTGTGAGATCTGAGCCAATTTAAGAGGGAATACATGTGAGGGTGTCCTATCTTTTTCCTCAGTTAGAATAGGCATTTTTGTAGAATGACATTTACAGAAGATCTTGAAAAGACTTTTCTTCAGTTTTCTTTGTTTAGTTGGATTACTTTAATCTCTCTGTATTGTTGAAACGGAGATGAAATAACCATTTATTAAAAATGTTACAAAAAACCACATGCTTTCAAAGGGTGTCCTAATTTTTTCACATGACTGTATATTAGACGCTGTTTTGATAACAGCGTCTAATATACCTGCTACCTGGTCCTCTGGTGGTCCCCTTTGTTTGGATCGACCACCAGAGGACACAGGTAGCTCAGTAAAGTAGCACCAAGCACCACTACACTACACTACACCCCCCCCCCCCGTCACTTATTAACCCCTTATTAGCCCCTGATCACCCCATATAGACTCCCTGATCACCCCATATAGACTCCCTGATCACCCCATATAGACTCCCTGATCACCCCCCTGTCATTGATTACCCCCCTGTCATTGATCAACCCCCTGTAAAGCTCCATTCAGATGTCCGCATGATTTTTACGGATCCACTGATAGATGGATCGGATCCGCAAAACGCATCCGGACGTCTGAATGAAGCCTTACAGGGGCATGATCAATGACTGTGGTGATCACCCCATATAGACTCCCTGATCACCCCCCTGTCATTGATTACCCCCCTGTAAAGCTCCATTCAGACGTCCGCATGATTTTTACGGATCCACTGATAGATGGATCGGATCCGCAAAACGCATCCGGACGTCTGAATGAAGCCTTACAGGGGCATGATCAATGACTGTGGTGATCACCCCATATAGACTCCCTGATCACCCCCCTGTAAAGCTCCATTCAGATGTCCGCATGATTTTTACGGATGCACTGATAGATGGATCGGATCCGCAAAACGCATCCGGACGTCTGAATGAAGCCTTACAGGGGCATGATCAATGACTGTGGTTATCACCCCATATAGACTCCCTGATCACCCCCCTGTCATTGATCACCCCCCTGTCATTGATTACCCCCCTGTAAAGCTCCATTCAGACGTCCGCATGATTTTTACGGATCCACTGATAGATGGATCGGATCCGCAAAACGCATCCGGACGTCTGAATGAAGCCTTACAGGGGCATGATCAATGACTGTGGTTATCACCCCATATAGACTCCCTGATCACCCCCCTGTCATTGATCACCCCCCTGTCATTGATTACCCCCCTGTAAAGCTCCATTCAGACGTCCGCATGATTTTTACGGATCCACTGATAGATGGATCGGATCCGCAAAACGCATCCGGACGTCTGAATGAAGCCTTACAGGGGCATGATCAATGACTGTGGTTATCACCCCATATAGACTCCCTGATCACCCCCCTGTCATTGATTACCCCCCTGTAAAGCTCCATTCAGACGTCCGCATGATTTTTACGGATCCACTGATAGATGGATCGGATCCGCAAAACGCATACGGATGTCTGAATGAAGCCTTACACGGGCGTGATCAATGACTGTGGTTATCACCCCATATAGACTCCCTGATCACCCCCCTGTCATTGATCACCCCCCTGTCATTGATCACCCCCCTGTCATTGATCACCCCCCTGTCATTGATCACCCCCCTGTCATTGATCACCCCCCTGTCATTGATCACCCCCCCTGTCATTGATCACCCCCCCTGTCATTGATCACCCCCCCTGTCATTGATCACCCCCCCTGTCATTGATCACCCCCCCTGTCATTGATCACCCCCCCTGTCATTGATCACCCCCCCTGTCATTGATCACCCCCCTGTCATTGATCACCCCCCCTGTCATTGATCACCCCCCCTGTCATTGATCACCCCCCCTGTCATTGATCACCCCCCCTGTCATTGATCACCCCCCTGTCATTGATCACCCCCCTGTCATTGATCACCCCCCTGTCATTGATCAACCCCCCTGTCATTGATCAACCCCCCTGTCATTGATCAACCCCCCTGTCATTGATCACCCCCCTGTCATTGATCACCCCCCTGTAAGGCTCCATTCAGACATTTTTTTGGCCCAAGTTAGCGGAATTATTATTTTTTTTTCTTACAAAGTCTCATATTCCACTAACTTGTGACAAAAAATTAAATCTCACATGAACTCACCATACCCCTCACGGAATCCAAATGCGTAAATTTTTTTAGACATTTATATTCCAGACTTCTTCTCACGCTTTAGGGCCCCTAGAATGCCTGGGCAGTATAAATACCCCACATGTGACCCCATTTCGGAAAGAAGACACCCCCAGGTATTCCGTGAGGGGCATATTGAGTCCATGAAAGATTGAAATTTTTGTCCCAAGTTAGCGGAACGGGAGACTTTGTGAGAAAAAAATAAAAAATATCAATTTCCGCTAACTTGTGCCAAAAAAAAAAAATTTCTATGAACTCGCGATGCCCCTCATTGAATACCTTGGGGTGTCTTCTTTCCAAAATGGGGTCACATGTGGGGTATTTATACTGCCCTGGCATTCTAGGGGCCCCAAAGCGTGAGAAGAAGTCTGGTATCCAAATGTCTAAAAATGCCCTCCTAAAAGGAATTTGGGCCCCTTTGCGCATCTAGGCTGCAAAAAAGTGTCACACATCTGGTATCGCCGTACTCAGGAGAAGTTGGGGAATGTGTTTTGGGGTGTCATTTTACATATACCCATGCTGGGTGAGATAAATATCTTGGTCAAATGCCAACTTTGTATAAAAAAATGGGAAAAGTTGTCTTTTGCCAAGATATTTCTCTCACCCAGCATAGGTATATGTAAAAAGACACCCCAAAACACATTCCCCAACTTCTCCTGAGTACGGAGATACCACATGTGTGGCACTTTTTTGCAGCCTAGGTGGGCAAAGGGGCCCATATTCCAAAGAGCACCTTTCGGATTTCACTGGTCATTTACCTACTTACCACACATTAGGGCCCCTGGAAAATGCCAGGGCAGTATAACTACCCCACAAGTGACCCCATTTTGGAAAGAAGACACCCCAAGGTATTCCGTGAGGGGCATGGCGAGTTCCTAGAATTTTTTATTTTTTGTCACAAGTTAGTGGAAAATGATGATATTTTTATTTTATTTTTTTTTTCATACAAAGTCTCATATTCCACTAACTTGTGACAAAAAATAAAAACTTCCATGAACTCACTATGCCCATCAGCGAATACCTTGGGGTCTCTTCTTTCCAAAATGGGGTCACTTGTGGGGTAGGTATAATGCCCTGGTATTTTAGGGGCCCAAATGTGTGGTAAGGAGTTTGAAATCAAATTCTGTAAAAAATGACGAGTGAAATCCGAAAGGTGCTCTTTGGAATATGGGCCCCTTTGCCCACCTAGGCTGCAAAAAAGTGCCACACATGTGGTATCTCCGTACTCAGGAGAAGTTGGGGAATGTGTTTTGGGGTGTCTTTTTACATATACCCATGCTGGGTGAGAGAAATATCTTGGCAAAAGACAACTTTTCCCATTTTTTTATACAAAGTTGGCATTTGACCAAGATATTTATCTCGCCCAGCATGGGTATATGTAAAATGACACCCCAAAACACATTCCCCAACTTCTACTGAATACGGAGATACCAGATGTGTGACACTTTTTTGCAGCCTAGGTGGGCAAAGGGGCCCACATTCCAAAGAGCACCTTTCGGATTTCACTCGTCATTTTTTACAGAATTTGATTTCAAACTCCTTACCACACATTTGGGCCCCTAGAATGCCAGGGCAGTATAACTACCCCACAAGTGACCCCATTTTGGAAAGAAGAGACCCCAAGGTATTTCGTGATGGGCATAGTGAGTTCATGGAAGTTTTTATTTTTTGTCACAAGTTAGTGGAATATGAGACTTTGTAAGAAAAAAAAAAAAAAAAAAAATCATCATTTTCCGCTAACTTGTGACAAAAAATAAAAAGTTCTATGAACTCACTATGCCCATCAGCGAATACCTTAGGGTGTGTACTTTCCGAAATGGGGTCATTTGTGGGGTGTTTGTACTGTCTGGGCATTGTAGAACCTCAGGAAACATGACAGGTGCTCAGAAATCAGAGCTGCTTCAAAAAGCGGAAATTCACATTTTTGTACCATAGTTTGTAAACGCTATAACTTTTACCCAAACCATTTTTTTTTTTACCCAAACATTTTTTTTTTTATCAAAGACATGTAGAACAATAAATTTAGAGCAAAATTTATATATGGATGTCGTTTTTTTTGCAAAATTTTACAACTGAAAGTGAAAAATGTCATTTTTTTGCAAAAAAATCGTTAAATTTCGATTAATAACAAAAAAAGTAAAAATGTCAGCAGCAATGAAATACCACCAAATGAAAGCTCTATTAGTGAGAAGAAAAGGAGGTAAAATTCATTTGGGTGGTAAGTTGCATGACCGAGCAATAAATGGTGAAAGTAGTGTAGGTCAGAAGTGTAAAAAGTGGCCTGGTCTTTCAGGGTGTTTAAGCACTGGGGGCTGAGGTGGTTAATCCAGAGATCAGCAGCCTTAGGCACTCCATCTGTTTGTAGTGTCAAACAGCTGGAGAGCCAAAGGTTGCTGAACCCTGATCTAATCAGTTATGAGTAATGTTATCTCATCAGAAATTTAGATAATTAAAGGGTTAAGCTGCTCTCAAATACTGTGAGGAGCAGCCAGTTGTTGCGTAGGACATGTTCTTTCCCAACAGTCGGCTGCTTTTGACGTGGCGGTGAAGCACTGCATTTACTTGTTTAGGCTACACGATCCGCTGCCCAGGAACGATGATTGGGGTGTCCGCACCTCAGATCATTTCACCTGATGAACGAGCGTTTTATTGAAAAGGAAAAACTAAAATGTTGCATTGACATAAGTATTCAGACCCTTTACTCATTAGTTGAAACACATTTGGCAGAGAATACAACCCTCATGTGGCACAGTAAACGTTTGATATGTCGGAGACGCGGGAAAAGTTTGGATTGTTTAGCTCTGAGACCTCACTTATCTCTAGAACGAGGGGAGAGAGGCGCTCGCTTAGCGTGCTGTGTCTTCTTGCTGCACAAGATGGGGGTGAGATGGGCCCATAGATTTTTTGTTGAGTCCGTTGTCGTTTTCTGTCCTGCAGCAAGGAGAGAGAACACACTAATTGAGCACTTCTCTCCCCTAATTCTAGAGTTTGGTGGCCTCAGTGCTCAGACATCCACTCATCTAAACTGTTGATGTGTCCCTATGACATATCAAAAGTTTACTGTACAGTGCCACTTTCAGTCTTCTTGGGTATGATGCCACAAGGCTTGCACCTCTCGATTTCGGGATTTTCTGCCATTCTTCTCTGCAGATCCTCTCAACCTCAGGTTGGATGGGGACTGTTGGTGGGCAGCCATTTTCAAGTCTCTCCAGAGAAATTTGATTGCATTCAAGTGAGGGCTCTGGCTGGGCCACTCTAGAGCTATCCCTTAGTCACTCCTGTGTTGTCTTGGCTGTGTGCTTAGAGTCATTGTCTTTTTGGTAAGTGAACCTTTTTCCCACTCTGAGGTCCACAGCACTCTGGATCAAGTTTTCATTAAGACTATCTCTGTTCTTTGCTCAATTCAGCATTCCCTCAACCCTGACCAGTCTCCCTATCCCCAGCTGCTGTAAAACACCCCCACAGCATGATGCCACCACCATTCTTCACTGTAGGCAAGGTTTTCAGTAGTACCTGGTTTCCACCAAACATGATGCTTAGAATTGAAGCCAAAAAGTTCATTCTTGTTTTTATCAGATTGGAGAATATTGTTTCTTACAGTCTGAGAACCCTTTAGATGTTTTTGCAAACCTTTCATGTGTATTTTTCTGAGGAAGGGCTTTTTTTCTGGTCACTCGGCTGTTAAGCCCAGATTGGTGAAGTGATGCAGTGATGACTGACCTTCTGGAAGTTTCTCCCATCTGCACACACAATCTTTGGATTTCAGCCAGTGTGACCATTGGGTTCTTGGTCACTTCTCTTACCAAGGCCCTTTTTTCCTTATTCATTACTTTGGTGGGGCGGCCAGGTCTAGGAAGAGTCCTGGTTGTTTCAAACTTCTTGAAGAATTAAGGAGACCACTGTGCTGTGGGGAACTTACAGTGCAGCAGACATTTCTTGTACCCTTTTGCAGATCTCTGCCTCCACACAATCCTGTCTCTGAGCTCTACAGGCAGTTCTTTCCTCCTCATGGCTTGTTTTTTTGCACTGATATGGTGTCTTCCCAAATCCTCCAGTCAGCTGAATTTACCACAGATGTACAAACATCTCAAAGATGATCACTAGAAATGAGAGGCCCCAGAGCTGAATTTCAAGCCTCATAGTAATTAGGTGTGAATACTTATGTCCAGGCTAAAGCTTATTGTTTTTTTTTTTTTAATACCGGTACATTTCCAAACATTTCTAAAAAAAACTTTTTTTTATTTTATTAAAGGGTATTGAGTGCAGATTGATGTGGGAGTTATATATATATATATATTTTTTAACTTTAGCACAAACAAAATGTGAAAAAGTGAACGTTTCTTAAGCCTTTACAAATGCACTGTACATATATGTCTAATAGATGAAGGCCCACCCCAGTCTCCCGTATTAGATTCCACCT
This sequence comes from Bufo bufo, assembly GCF_905171765.1. NCBI lineage: Eukaryota > Metazoa > Chordata > Amphibia > Anura > Bufonidae > Bufo > Bufo bufo. Next base: position 132,539,076 of record NC_053393.1, read on the forward strand.
CCTAAATGGTCAGGCAGCCACTGGCCTCTGCATCATTTTAATACAAAATGACTGTAGAGGTAGTAGCGCATGCCCATTTACTTTCAGCTGAGCATTCTTGGTTGGTTAACTCCAATTGAAGTGAATGGAGAAACCCCCCCCCCCCCCCCCCCTTTATTAACTCTAAGACTAGATGTGGCAGCCAATAGGATATGCCTCAAATATCTGATAAGTGAAGTCCCCTCTTGAACCCTATCCCTTGGATGTGCAGGTGTTTTTTTTGGCTTGTTTGGGTTGTATTCTCACCGAAATTAGGGCTGATGGGGCTTGTGGGCCACTGCTCACCACTCCTACTTCTGTAGAAAGAAAATGCTCATTTGGCTTACCCAAATACACAGAAGTTCGGGTAATAACCAAGTTTTGGTTGGCAGTTACCACATGTTTGAGGCAGCTTTATTGGGTTACCAAGTTTTCAAAGAACATTTGATATATCCTAGAGACACATCCAAAGGTTTGATTGGTGGGGGTCTGGGTGCCAAGAACCCCCACCAATCCCTAGAACGAGGAGAGTGAAGTGCTCACATATCGCCCTCTCTCTTCGCGGCAGAGGACAGAATTGAGACAGGCCCATAGACTTTTTTTGAGCCCTTCTCGATTCTGTTGTTTGCATTTAGGAGAGAGAGCACTTCTCTCTCTCCTCATTCTGGGGATTGGTGGGGTTCTCGACACTAAGACCCCTACTGATCAAAACTGTAGCTATTTCTCTGACATATCAAAAGTTTTTTTTTAAAGTGACCTACCGTATGTAAATGGGGAATGATTGCAGTGTTTTCTGTCAGTAGTATCCACAACTCAAGGGCCCTCTTATTGGTGCCAATATTAGATACCTGTTATTAAATGTGGAAGTTTCTATTTCTCGTCTCTCTCATTCTACCATGTCTAAGTGTATTGTACAGAATGAAAAAATACATATGCACAGTGTATAGTTTTTTTTTTTTATGCTGTCACTATAGGTTATATGACATTATTAATATTGATTAGGACATGCTATATAGTGTGAAAATGAATATATGAATCCACATTCATCACAGACACTTTGATTCTGAGGAGCTCCACTGTCATAATGTAACGGAGTTGAAGAACATGAATATTCATTTAAATTATTGCTGGGACAATGCATTTACTTACATGGCCTTATCTATGTGACTAATGATGACACTTTAATTGAGCCGTAAACAAATGAACGGAGCTCAGATTCTAATTAAGGTGATGGATGCTCTGTAATAATGAGGGTAATTTCCATTCATTGTAAACAGCGTTTACTTTCCTCGCCTCTTAAACCATCTTTTGCCTTTAACCTCCTTTATCAGCCCTCTAAAGAAATAAAGGAGCGAAAGGGCTGCGACATCAATTATTGGAGGGAGGAATGGAAGAAATCGGTGCCAATCAGATAATTAGATGATTTTCTTTATTTGCGGTCTCCGTTAATGAATGATAACGCTTCCACAGGGGATTCTCGTTTTAATTGTTTCCATGAGAGCTTGTTTTCATGGAAGTCATCTCAAATTATTGCTCACATCCATGACTGTAGCAGAGGTTTACAGGGGGTGCAGGGAGCCACTGCCGTTTTTTATTTGATTGGTAAATGGCTACATGATTTTGCTGGAAAACACCTGTCCCTCTTAAAGACCAGGAAAAACAGCTCTTTTCTGGCAAAATCATACGACAACCCACCTCAGCCAGTACCTGGCAAGAAAGAAGGAGATACAGTTGGGGTACCCGAGAGGTGGCAGAAGATCGGGGAGATGCATATTGCTGCTTTTATATTTTTTTTAGACCCATTCTAAACTTTTTGTAAACTTTGTTGTACCCGCCAGACAACCCAGAACGTAGACCAGAATCTGTCCACTCATTGAAAGCAACCAGGGATCCTGACAACATATATTATAAAATTGCATTGAAATGTAAGATAAGATGAGGCAGCCTATAAGGATTTTCCAACCCAATGAGTGTACAATGATATAAAATAACAAAAGAAGCTATACCGTGACCCCTTCCGATCCACTGCTGCTCCCGTGCCGACACTTCCCTGGTCTCCCGCAGGTCTCTGTTTTACTTGCCTCCAGCATTTTCATGTTGTCTTGACATGTGGCAGCTGCCGCAGCATTTAGCTTTGTGGTGGCTGCACATGACCGCTACAGCCCATGATTAACTGCAGCAGTCGCAGGTCGACGTGCTAGATCATCGCTAGAGCCTGGTAAACAAAGACTGGCAGGGGATTGGTTGACGTGAATATTGAGCCTTTTTGTTGTTATACCTTTTTCAGCCATATGTAAAATATTTCATGGGGTTGGGCAGCCCCATTAATAGTCTGTCCAGCACCAATCAGAGGCTGCCTCACTTAGGTCCCCCGCTGTCGACATTTGCTTTGAGGCCACTGCAGCAAATCACAGGCCGCAGTGGTGACCTGCTCCCCTTGCATCATGTCAATTGGTCACATGACTCAAAGGAGGGAGGGGGGTGTTCGGGTCACCGCTGTGGCCTGTGATTTGCTATAGCGGCCTCAAAGCAAATGTTAACAGCGAGGCACCTAAGCGCGGCGGCCGGGGAGTGAAGGAGCCGGGACCCAGCAGAGGGAACATGTAGGTCTGCTCTGGAAGGGTGCCAGGTGGCCAACATATTCTACATCAAGTTACAATTGTGAAACTTAATTAACAATTCAGGCAAGAAAATTGAAGGCTCTGTCCTCAAGAGCTTACAATCTAAGGTGATCTAGACCTAGTAACCAAGGGATGCTTTTAAACTTTTTTTTAATAAAGGGACAGAGGAGGGGGATTAACCCTGTAAACCTCCTACTTTATGCATACCCCTGAAACTTAATACTTTTTGATTGACACTTTGAGGCTATTTTATGGGTGTTATTCCACCACTGTGTTAACCAGTAAATGGAGCATCTCTCCCAAAACCTATTCAGGTGGACCTCTGCAATTTTTTTGGACCAAGCTTTGATTCGAATAGAAATAAATAATTTCTGATACGGGGACATTTATTCTGTTGTATAAGGTATGGGAAGATATATCCCTGAAGGATGAGGCGCCCTGGACTAATAATGGGTTAGGCTTTACATTACTTACCAGGTGCTCAGAAGAATAATGGATCTCTGTTATGTTGCTGCATCGACTCCTTTGTTCTTCTTCAGATATTTTTTTCTTTTAGTGTATAGAGCGTTTTCTGTGAACGTTATAATTTTCCTTTCATGTCAATGTTCTCAAATTGAAGTTCTGTTCTCTTGTCTGCACTCAAGACAAAATGTCAGATCTGACCACAGTCTTATTATTCATGAGATCAGATGTCATGAAGTCTGCAGTACTGGCTTAATTATATACTCTACATTTTAGCCTTTTAAGAGTGCCCTGGGTTTTTTCTGAACTGTTTTGGGTTTGCCTGGCAGTTGGATGTCTACAATACAGATTCAGCAGATTATGGGAAGACATCCTTCATTAAAGGGCATCTGTCAGCAGACTTGTCCCTATGACACTGGCTGACCTGTTACATGTGCACTTGACAGCTGAAGGCATCTGTGTTGATCCCATGTTCATATGCAAATTGAAGCTTTAATATATGCAAATGGCAGGCACAATGCCTTGTACGGCTAGCGCAGTTGAATGCAATGATGCCTTTCATGTAGCGATTGATTACTTCAGTCTGAAGAAAAAGTACTTTTGATCTATATGAAAATGAGCTGTTAAGTGCACTGAGGGCGGCCCAAGCCACTCGGTGCACCTCTGCTCCTTCTGCTTCCTCTTCATGCCCTTCCCCCTGATTACCAGGGTCAGGTTTGGGCATAGTCCTCTTACCTGGCTCTGTTAATCAGGCAGGAACGGGAGGGGCTGGCAGGGGGAAGGAATAAGGGTGCACAGAGTGGTTTGGGTCCACCCTCGGTGCACATATTTAAATCCAGCTGAGCTAACCTTACAAGACATTGTGCCTGGTTTAAATGGTCATTTTCTAAATGTAACCCATAAACATAATGGAAGTCATTTATTAAGACCGGCATTTTAGACTCTGGTCTTAATACCCCTTTAGCTGGCAGTGGATGCGCCGATTTTTATGTTGAGGCGCCGGCCTCTACAAAACCTTGGCATATTCCACCGCCTGTCTACATCTACGCTAACTTCCTTGCTGGCATATATGTAGACCATTTTCTATGCCTAAAACAGACATAGAAAAAGATAAATGAGACGGGCCTGCCTGTCCGCGCCCTTCCCCCCCCCATGCCATGCCCCCTTTTTTAGACCTGGGGAGAGTGGGGAAAAGTCTCAGATTGCCCACCGTTTGCGACAGATATATGCAACAAAAAAGTGGCGTATATCTGTTAGTGAATGACCCCAATGTGAACAGAGCCTTAGGCTACTTTCACACTAGTGTTCGGAGCGGGTCCGTCTGATGTTTCATCAGACGGATCCGCTCCGATAATGCAGACGTTTGCATCCGTTCAGAACGGATCCGTCTGCATTATAACTTAGAAAAATTTCTAAGTGTGAAAGTAGCCTGAGCGGATCCGTTCAGACTTTACATTGAAAGTCAATGGGGAACGGATCCGCTTGAAGATTGAGCCATATGGTGTCCTCCTCAAGCGGATCCGTCCCCATTGACTTACATTGTAAGTGTGGACGGATCCGCTCGCCTCCGCACGGCCAGGCGGACACCCGAACGCTGCAAGCAGCGTTCAGGTGTCCGCTCACTGAGCGGAGCGGAGGCTGAACGCTGGCAGGCGGATGCATTCTCAGTGGATCCGCCTCCACTGAGAATGCATTGGGGCCGGACGGCTGCGTTCAGGACCGCTTGTGAGCCCCTTCAAACGGAGCGCACGAGCGGACACCTGAACGCAGGTGTGAAAGTAGCCTTAAAGGGGTTATCAGAGTTCTGAAAAATAAAAACTCATCAGGAGTTACATATTCACCAGTTAATCAGGACTTAATATATATATAAAAAAAACATACTTACAGCTTTGCATAGTTCGGACCTCTTTGTTTACATGCAGCAGCAGAGCTGTGGGGGTCGTGTAACACGAATCGGTTAGCTCTCCCCATGAATATTTGTGGCTGTCAACTATCTACCCATATTGAGCATGAAAAATAGTACTACACTTTCTAATTTCTATCCTAAAGAAAACATGGGCCTTAGGCTGGGTTCACATCATGTTTTTGTCATAGGTATTCCTCAGACTGATGCCATACAGTGGCATCATAGAGTTCCATTGTAAAAAAAAAAAAAAAACGTATACTTTTTTTGCTGGACTTTTCAGTATGGAAAAGCTATGTTTTTCCAACTTGTGCACGTTAACATACACTCTTATTTTTTTTTTTTTTTTTACAGTGGAACTCTATGATGAGGCATCCGTTTTTTTTTTTTTGTAACGATTAAACGTATGACAAAAACATGATGTGAACCCGGCCTAAGGCCCGTGTTTTCTTTAGGATAGTACTACATTTGCTATTTTCCATTTTTCATCTTCAAAATAGTCCAACAGTTTTGACATTCATCCCCATCACGTATTGCAAACTTGTCCCCACCTCTGTCATTTTCCAGGAAGTAAAATTAGAGGAAGTTCTATATATTTTTTTTCTTACTTCTTGGAATAATGTCTGGACATTATAGACGTGCTGTTCGCACCGTTGTCTGTGTGCAGACACGGGAGTAGAAGGGGCACAGAGGCAGGATTTGGGTCCTGTACATGTAAATTAGTGGCTGCTACCTAATGGTTCCCGCTGTAGCTTTGGAGGGTAGGAGCTGTGCAGCTGCCTCCACTATCCAGATGAATTGCACTCCGAAGAGCCAGATGATGTTACGGGTCCACGCCTCTAGAGGCAAAGTCCAACCCCCCCAAAATTTGTAGTGTTCAACACCTATCAGAAAGTAAAAGCCAGTACTCCGGATATAGATGCAAAAATAATGTGTTCCTTTTAATCCAAATGCTATGTTCTGATCTGGTAACTTGCCTCAAGATTTCGGAAATCTGGAGTGCTGCCTTCTACTTTCTATCTGTCAGCAGTTGTGCTGCTATCAACATTGGTAGATCGGGGGTGTACACGTCTTGGAAGGACACCATGTACTTGCCCTGTATTTTTCATGTTGCACTTTAAGTCGTTAGCTCATCATCATCATGCTTCTTTATTCTGCTCAATTTAAATTCACATTTAATGTCTTCTAGGAAAATCATCAACGTGTCAGTATATTCTTTGACTATGCCCGCCGTGGGAAGAACACCGCATGGTCCTACTTTCTGCCGATGTTAAATCGCCAGGATCTCTTCACTGTCCACATGGTAAAATGATATTTCCACTTACGAATGTGACGTATGACAGCTCACATTTATGTCTTATGCCTGTCTAAGTAAAGGGGATAAGTGAAGTAATAGTTCTTAAAATAGACGTTTGGGGCATTTGGAGCCTGTCTAAATTATGGGGGACATTTATCCAGACTGGCGTTCTGGAGTGAGATGCGCCCAATTTATTCAGAGACGGATGCCTCTTAATAAATTAGGCGCATCTCAGGACCTCCGTGTGCCGGAAACTCAAGTGTATGCCAGCCATACTCAAGAAATTGGCATACATTGTAGGTTTCTGTTTCTTGCACGTGGAAAGCTAGAAGATTCATCACATTTATTAGGAGACCTGTGCCACATAATAAACTTGGCACATTTTACTCCAGGACCCTTTGCAATAAGACTGGCGTAGGAAACGCCAGCCTTTGTAAAACTCCCCCTATAGCTGTCTGTCCACCTCACCCAATGTGTAAATGCTGGGTTCATCTTTTAGACAAATGGCTTATTACGATGGTAAAATCCCTTTAATCTGGCACTTGATGGTTTTGAAATCCTGATAACGGGGCATTGGACAGAAGTAGTCCCATACTGCATTGTATCATGGTCATGGTCTTTGCGGTCAGTGGTGGCAGATGGTAGTGTTACAATATAATGTACATTGCACTACTTCTTATACCCTTACACTATAAATCTACTGCTGCAGTGTCTTTACGCTACGTGGTGACATCACCAGCATCATGTTCTTGCGTTAGCACATGCATCCCTGGCGCTAGGCCACCTGCTCAATGATGATGTCAGCACTAGCAGGGGCAGGGAAACCTGGTTGTACATTGCAGCCCTCTGGCATTTAGCTTTGTGCTGGATGGAAGCCTTCTTCTGTAGCCATGTAGAACTGACCTAAACTGTGGTGGTAGTAATTGTTAGGAGAATGTCCCCGTGCTGAATTCAGTCTTGTTGTATTTTATAAGTCAAGTCTAGGTGTGTTTTTAAAATGTAGATATTTTTTTTTCTGAGCTGAGAGGGTGGAGATTGGCTATAGGGCTGAAACGATTACTCAGTTAAATCGAGTAATTAGACACAAAAAAATCGTCAATGCAAATTTTTGCATTGAGGATTAGTTTGTCTCATGGGACCACGTAGCGGGAGTGAAGTGCTTGCTATTACTCACTGCTCCGTGGTTACCCGCCGGCCGGCCCCGCGCTGCACACATCGTCAGGACATAGTGCACGTAAGCGAGCGGCCTGATGCTGTGTCACGTCAGGAGAAGAAGATGAAGGAGCTGTGGAGCGGTGCCCTTACAGGACAGGTAAGTATTTTGTTTCACTGGCGCTGGGGACATGGCTGGGAGGGGGAGATGGTAGCACTGGGGGATAAGCTGGTGGCACTGGGGGGCAGCTGCTCATCAATGGAGCTGAAGTGCTGCATTTACAAGCAGCGATTCCTGGATGGCTACTGCGATCGCTCATCCCCATACAGATCCATTGTTTGCAGGCAGCCATATTAAACCGCATATTCTGCTCTCCAGAATTGAGGATTTAGGTGCCCACACGATTGTTTCACCTGATGAATGAGCGGTTTGCACCTTTTACACGGGCAGATTATAGGGAACGAGCGATCGGATGAACTTTGAGCCGTGTACATGTGTCTTCAGTACATAGAATGAAGGGTATAATATGAGTTAAAATGAAGATCTAGATGTTTTTTCTCCACTCTTTCAGGCAGCGCGTATAATTGCTAAATTGGCAGCCTGGGGGAAAGAATTAATGGAAGGCAGCGATTTGAATTACTACTTCAACTGGATTAAAACTCAGCTGAGCTCCCAGGTATTTCTTTCACTGGATTTCTTGTTGATTGTGCCGTTTTGTATGAAGTGACACAGAACTGTAATTGCTGCCATTACAGAATCTTAATTACTGGCTATACATTAGCTGTACTTGCATAGAGAACGAGGCAGCAGATTGTGATATTGCGTCTGTTTGCTGGTCGTTTAGTAAGTAAAATGATGTATAATGTTCATGTAGTCAGGGTTGGCCAACCTGTGGCTCTCCAGCTGTTGCAAAACTACAACTCCCAGCATACCCAGACAGCCTACAGCAGGGCATGATGGGAATTGTAGTTTTACAACCGTTCAGCCCTAATGCATTCTCAGTGGACGCGGATCCGCTGAGAATGCATCAGTCTGGCAGCGTTCAGCCTCCGCTCCGCTAGCGGACACCTGAACGCTGCTTGCAGCGTTCGGGTGTCCGCCTGGCCGTGCGGAGGCAAGCGGATCCGTCCAGACTTACAATGGAAGTCAATGGGGACAGATCCGCTTGAAGATGACACTATATGGCTCAATCTTCAAACGGATCCGTTCCCCATTGACTTTCAATGTAAAGTCTGAACGGATCCGTTCAGGCTACTTTCAGACTTAGTTTTTTTTTCAAACTATAATGCAATTCTGAACGGATCCAAACGTCTGCATTATAGGAGCAGACATCAGACGGACCCGCTCTGAACGCTAGTGTGAAAGTAGCCTTAGTTGATCACTTTGAGGGCCATAATTAAAATTGCTTTGGGGGTTGGACAACCCCTTTAAATTGCATTTGTCCCTAAAGGCAGAAAAATAAACTGTGCACAAATAGATGTCTTTGCCTTTTATTCTCTTGTTCTAAATTCTCTGCGGATGTTTCTTATATTGGTTGCCTGCCACTTTATCCACTTAGCGCCATGTCCGTTCCACAGAGGGGTGCACTCCATCACTTCCTGAAAACTGAATTAACCTGCTGTCATGTCAGTGCACATTCCCTGCTCACACCTCTATACAGACAGGACAGGAAAGAAGTGTGTCTCTAGTATAGCCTCCCAAAATAAATACTTGCAGCTTAAAGGGGTTGTCTCATCTCATCATATTGTCTTGTAGCTGCGGGTCCCACCGCTGGCACCCCGCACCTAGATCGGGAACAGAGCCCCGCAAAGTGGTGGCTGGAGGACTCCAGTCCGGCCACCACCAAGCTCTCTCCCCATAGAAGTGATTGGGAGCTCCAATTCACTTCTATGGGCCCGACGGAAATAGCATGTGCAGTGCGCCCTTCACCATTTTTGGTGCTCCGTTCTCTATATAGGTGCGGATCCCAGCGGTGGGACCCGCACCTATCAGACAATGGGGGCATATCCTAGCGAGATGAGACTACCCCTTTAAAGACTTATATTGCATTCTTGCACATGCACACACAATAATAATGGTACCTTTCTAGTTTTGGTCCAATTCTGTAAAGCTGGAAAAACGAGGTTAGATTGTTATGCAAATGAAGGCTTGCAAATGCCTGGGGGCGACGTTCTTGCTGGAAGTGCCCAGGCCTCTAGGCGTCCTGCATGCCTAACTCCTCCCCAGTATATCATTCATGTTAAATCATCATCTCCAATTCCACAGTTTGCTGCGGGGCCCGGGCATGTGCACCCCGATAACCACATTGCCGCTGCTCACTGTTGTCTCTCCCCGCTCCACCTCCTCCATCTTTACCAGAAGCTAGCCCATATGCACTGCCGCAAACAGAGCCCATACCCTCAGTGGTTATCGGAGTGCGCATGCCCCGGCCCCCGCGGGAAACTGTGCAGGTGTGCTCACCCGCGGGATCTCGGGAATTGGAGATGATGATGTAACATGAAAGGACCTGCCAGACAATATACAGGGGAGAAGTTAGGCATGCAAAACGCCTAGAGGCCTGGGCACTTACAGCAAGAACGCCCTGGGCACTTGTGAGCCCTCATTTGCATAAACTTATAGCCTCATTTTTGCAGCTTTACAGAATTGGACCAAAACAAGAAAGGTCCTGTTATTATTGTTTGTACATGTGCAAGAACGCAATATACGGTAAGCAGTTTAAAACCTGAAGAGTTAGTGACAGACTCCCTTTAAAAGGGTTGTGCAGTGCTACAGTATTGATGACCTATCCTCAGGACATCAATGTCAGATCAGCGAGGGTCCAATTCGCGAGACCCCCACTGATCAGCTGTTTGACGGGTTGGGATCCTTGTGCGAGCTCTGCGTCCTCTTCACTCTTGAACAGCATATAGGTGCAGTGTGATTACAACTGCTTGTGCCATTGAAGTAAACGGGGCGAGCAGTTGTAGTTACACTGCACTTCCGTTTCAAGCTAGACAGCTCGCAGTTAAACAGTGAAGAGGACGTAGCGCTCAAACATGCGCTATGACCCCTTCAAACAGCTGATCAGCAGGGGTCCTGGGAGTGTGGAATTTGGATCAGTAAACAAGCTACACTGAAATCTTTTGCCACAAAACCATTGAAGAACTCAGCTCCTCCTGCTCTGTAACATGATGCTGTCTACGTATCAGACTGCTATGTCAATGCGGTAGGTTCCTAAGATATTAAAGGGGTTGTCTCATCATGGACAATGGGGGCATATCGCTAGTATATGCCCCCATTGTCATATAGGTGCGGGTCCCACCGCTGGGACCCGCACCTATATCGAGAGCCGAGCCCGGCAAGGTGGTGGCTGGAGGACTCCGGTCCGGCCACCACCAAGCCGGCTCCCCATAAAAGTAAATGGGAGCGTACCGCGCATGCCTGGCCCCCACACCCATTCATTTCCATGAGGCCGACAGAAATAGCCGAGCTAGCGCTCGGCTATTTTCGACAGCCCCATAGAAAATGAATAGAGGACGGCTGCGCATGCGCAGTGTGCCTTCCTTCACTTTCGGGGGTCCGTTCTCGATATAGGTGCAGGTCCCAGCGGTGGAACCTGCGCCTGTAAGACAATGGGGGCATATCCTAGTGATATGCCCCCATTGTCCATGATGAGAAAACCCCTTTTAAGCTTTGAAGGCTGCCATGTTGCCTCATCATATTAAAGTGTGTCCTACGTTTACCTTCTTTTCATGGTGCTATTAATTTTTTTAGAGAGTTGCTTTTCTGCTAACTTTTTAAATAAGTTTTTGACATTTCTTTCTTCTTTTAGAAATCACGAGGAAGTGGAGGCGCTATGGAAACAGGAACAGTTTCTCCTAGTGATGTAGGTGTTCAGAAATGGAAACAGGCTATGATAGATCTGGTATAATGGTGAATCATAGACTAGAGCACAGCTGCCTAACACCAGGTTACTTCATTGTATCTTTGTACGTTTTACTGTAACCTCACTCATTACTTCAGTGTCAACGTTGTATCGGATCCAGCCGGTTCTGTATTTCGTTTGTGCTACTCAAGTTTCTTTTAAAGCAGCTCATTTCATGGCACGAAGCTATAGATAAACAGAGATTGACCTAAGTTCGCCACAGAAAGTATGGCATCGGAAATCAAAATCACAAGGTTTGGTCAGGAAACATGATGAGAAGTTACATAGGGGATTGAGGAGGCGGCAAAGGTGATAATGAAACTCTTAGGGCTTGGTGAAAAAAAGCAGCAAGTCTGTTTTGTCAGGTTGTAGTTTAATTTAAAATGGGTTTATTTTTATCCAAATGAACTTTACTTGATTCCACTTTTCCCCTCTGCTTATTATAAGTGTCAGTTACTTGTTGAGTGTAAGGGGAGATTGAGCAGAGTGCAGGGGGAAGACTGTCTACTGCAGCTCATAGCACAGTGCAGGGGGAAGACTGTCTACTGCAGCTCATAGCACAGTGCAGGGGGAAGACTGTCTACTGCAGCTCATAGCACAGTGCAGGGGGAAGACTGTCTACTGCAGCTCATAGCACAGTGCAGGGGGAAGACTGTCTACTGCAGCTCATAGCACAGTGCAGGGGGAAGACTGTGTCTACTGCAGCTCATAGCAGAGTGCAGGGGGAAGACTGTGTCTACTGCAGCTCATAGCACAGTGCAGGGGGAAGACTGTGTCTACTGCAGCTCATAGCACAGTGCAGGGGGAAGACTGTGTCTACTACAGCTCATAGCACAGTGCAGGGGGAAGACTGTGTCTACTGCAGCTCATAGCACAGTGCAGGGGGAAGACTGTCTACTGCAGCTCATAGCAGAGTGCAGGGGGAAGACTGTCTACTGCAGCTCATAGCACAGTGCAGGGGGAAGACTGTGTCTACTGCAGCTCATAGCACAGTGCAGGGGGAAGACTGTCTACTGCAGCTCATAGCACAGTGCAGGGGGAAGACTGTCTACTGCAGCTCATAGCACAGTGCAGGGGGAAGACTGTGTCTACTGCAGCTCATAGCAGAGTGCAGGGGGAAGACTGTGTCTACTGCAGCTCATAGCACAGTGCAGGGGGAAGACTGTGTCTACTGCAGCTCATAGCACAGTGCAGGGGGAAGACTGTCTACTACAGCTCATAGCACAGTGCAGGGGGAAGACTGTGTCTACTGCAGCTCATAGCACAGTGCAGGGGGAAGACTGTGTCTACTGCAGCTCATAGCACAGTGCAGGGGGAAGACTGTGTCTACTGCAGCTCATAGCACAGTGCAGGGGGAAGACTGTGTCTACTGCAGCTCATAGCACAGTGCAGGGGGAAGACTGTGTCTACTGCAGCTCATAGCACAGTGCAGGGGGAAGACTGTGTCTACTGCAGCTCATAGCACAGTGCAGGGGGAAGACTGTGTCTACTGCAGCTCATAGCACAGTGCAGGGGGAAGACTGTCTACTGCAGCTCATAGCAGAGTGCAGGGGGAAGACTGTCTACTACAGCTCATAGCACAGTGCAGGGGGAAGACTGTGTCTACTGCAGCTCATAGCACAGTGCAGGGGGAAGACTGTGTCTACTGCAGCTCATAGCACAGTGCAGGGGGAAGACTGTGTCTACTGCAGCTCATAGCACAGTGCAGGGGGAAGACTGTGTCTACTGCAGCTCATAGCACAGTGCAGGGGGAAGACTGTGTCTACTGCAGCTCATAGCACAGTGCAGGGGGAAGACTGTGTCTACTACAGCTCATAGCACAGTGCAGGGGGAAGACTGTGTCTACTGCAGCTCATAGCACAGTGCAGGGGGAAGACTGTCTACTGCAGCTCATAGCAGAGTGCAGGGGGAAGACTGTCTACTGCAGCTCATAGCACAGTGCAGGGGGAAGACTGTGTCTACTGCAGCTCATAGCACAGTGCAGGGGGAAGACTGTGTCTACTGCAGCTCATAGCACAGTGCAGGGGGAAGACTGTGTCTACTACAGCTCATAGCACAGTGCAGGGGGAAGACTGTGTCTACTGCAGCTCATAGCACAGTGCAGGGGGAAGACTGTCTACTGCAGCTCATAGCAGAGTGCAGGGGGAAGACTGTCTACTACAGCTCATAGCACAGTGCAGGGGGAAGACTGTGTCTACTGCAGCTCATAGCACAGTGCAGGGGGAAGACTGTGTCTACTGCAGCTCATAGCACAGTGCAGGGGGAAGACTGTGTCTACTACAGCTCATAGCACAGTGCAGGGGGAAGACTGTGTCTACTGCAGCTCATAGCACAGTGCAGGGGGAAGACTGTGTCTACTGCAGCTCATAGCACAGTGCAGGGGGAAGACTGTGTCTACTGCAGCTCATAGCACAGTGCAGGGGGAAGACTGTGTCTAAATGGATCCCACAGGCGGACCCAGAAACGGCAGTGTGAAAGTAGCCTAAGTTCCATCTCAGTAAGCCTTTGGATTGTGGGAGGAAACAGGAATACCCAGAGGAAACCCACTGATACATAGGGAGAACATACAGACTCTATGCAAATGTTGTCTAAGTCAAAACGGATCGGTCTCGACTTTCAATGTAAGTCATTGGGGGACGGATCCGTTTTCAATTGCACCATATTGTGTCAGTGAAAAACTGATCCGTCCCCATTGACTTACATTGTAAGTCTATACGGATCCGTTTGGCTGCGCATAGACAGACGGTCCCCAAAACGCTGCAAGCTGCGTTTTAGTGACCGTCTAAAAAACGCAACGGAGACCAAACACAGCCAAATTAATGCACTCTGAACGGATCCTTATCCATTCAGAATGCATTGGGGCTGAACTGATCCGTTTTGGGCCGTTCGTGAAAGCCCTGAAACGGATCTCACGAGCGGGCCCCGAAACGCCAGTGTGAAAGTAGCCTACCATAGAAGTGAAAGAAGGATTCTGGGAGTTTAAGTTTTAGAACAGCTGGAGGTCGCTGATCCCTGTTATTGGAGTTATGAAACACTGTGCAAACATGCGGTTTTTAAATTTTTTTTTCATTTTCCTAAACTTGTCACTTTTTGGATCAACTGCTTTATTTTTTTTATTTTTTTATTTCAGCATGCTTTAGTCATTTTTAGCCTTCTTTTCAGGAGTTTCTCATGCAATAGACATCCATTGATTTTTTTGGCTGTGCAGGAATAAACTGGCTTACTTGGTTTGTTCAGGTTTAAAGGGAATGTGTCAGAAAATGACCTATTCTTTAAATCAAGTTTTCATGTAAAACATATTTTCAAAGATATTTTGGCAGTTATTTAAAATTTTCCATGTGTCTATATATATATATATATATATATATATATATATATATATATATATATATATATATATATATATATATATATATATAATATATATATATAATGTGTGTGTATGTCTATCTATATCTATCATACACACACAGGATCCATCATTCACAATAGACGATTGCCAAAGCTAATCTATTCTTTCCTTGTACAATGACCTCTGCACAGGTCACAGAGCATGCCTAGAAAACTCTCCCATACAAGTCCATGAGTCTTTTCCTGTCTATTGTTTCTTTGGCCCATGTTGACTGCTTTAAAGCTTATCTCTAAATGCTGTTAAGAACAGCTCAGGCAAGATGGCTGCCCCCATAATCATGTTCAGGAAATACAGTGGATATAAAAAGTCTACAATGAGCAAATAAAAACTGGTTAGAAAAACATGTATTGCTATCTGGTTTTAACTGGCAACAAAATGGTGACACTTTCTCTTTTAAGATTTGGCTTTTTTTTTTTTATGTGCTGAGATAAATATATCTTGTGTAGAGATTCACGTTACTTTTTTAGAATTTTGCATCTACCCAAATATGCTAATAAAAATGTTGTTTTAGCACAGTTGTACAGAAAGTTTTACGTTAATGGATGTTTGTCATTTTAAAAAGAAAACCTTGGATTTGACCCTGCAAATTTTACTCATAATGGCACCAAACCACCTCATTCCTTTTATATGTTAAGAGCTATATATATTTATCTTAGTGTTTTTCTACAGAGGTTGGAAAAGGTACATTTCTGTGTGTTGTGGAAGGGAGTTGACCTTGCAAGCTTCCATTAAAATGAATATGTAGCATTACAGCGGCACAATTGACAATCCTCCGTTATACCGCTCCATATAAGCATTTTGTTTATTGGTTTAAAATATTCAAGATTTCTGTGCATGCAAAGATCAAAAAGGCTCCTCATTTCAAGTCTTAAAGGGGCTTTTAAGATTGAAGACCTGTCCTCAGGATAGGTCATCAATATCAGATCGGCGGGGGTCAGACACCCGGCACCCCTGCCGATCATCTGTATGAAGGAAAGGCGTGTGCACGTGCCGTCCTCAGTCTCTCTTCCTGCTCGCTGCTTCTATGGCAAGCAGGAAGAGACAGGAGACGGCACGCACGGCGCGTGACTTCTCTTCATACAGCTGGTCCGACACCCGGCACCCCTGCCGATCATCAGTATAAATTAAAAGGCGTGTGCACGTGCCGTCCTCAGTCTCTCTTCGTGCTCGCTGCTGCTATGTCTATGGCAAGCAGGAAGAGAGACAGGAGACGGGACGCGCACACGGCACGTGCCTTCTCTTCATACAGCTGGTCCGACACCCGGCACCCCTGCCGATCATCTGTATGAATGAAAAGGCGTGTGCACGTACCGTCCTCAGTCTCTCTTCGTGCTCGCTGCTGCTATGTCTATGGCAAGCAGGAAGAGAGACAGGAGACGGGACGCGCACCTGCCTTCTCTTCATACAGCTGGTCCGACACCCTTGCCGATCTGAGGATAGGTCATCAATATTAAAAGCCCGGAGAACCCCTTAATTAAGAACTCTGCTGGAGTAAGAGGCGCTAAATGTATTAATTAACATTTAAGTTAAAGGAGGTATTCCCATCTCAGACATTGATCATATATTGTTAGGATATACCACCACTATCAGATAGGTGTGGGACCCACGCTTGGAACCTGCTTCTGTTTCTAGAGCTGGTTTTGCTATTACTGGCAGTCCCATAGCAGTGAATGGAGAGGCGGCCATGCATGTGCGGTGCACCGCTCTCGGACTGCACCTGTCTGACATTGGTGGCTTATCACTAGAATATCCTCCCCAATGTCCGAGATGGGAATCCCTTTAACTCTATGCCTTATATAACCAGTATGGAATACTTCTGTAAAAAAAAAAGCTCCAGAACAGCTCGCCTCAAGACATTACAGAAAACTGAATTTGGCTTTTATATCCTTGGCAAAATAAAGCACAGTTTTATGGAAGCCGGAGTTCCTCTTTTTCACATACTACTATATTTCTTCTGTAATGTCTGAAATCAATAGGTTTGTGCCTAGACCTAGAAACAAGCACTCCATGGAACAACTTAATAATCCATTTCATAAACTTTGTAACCGCAGCGACTGGAATTTATTGGCTTGTCGACAGCCTCTGCTGTTGCATAAATGAACCCCATATCAATCACTCTCTCAATGGGCATTTTCACCATCACAGCGTCATATTGCCACAGATCCAATAATGTGTTATATGTCATGCAGCAGAAAAAGGCACACTGTGCTAACGAAACATGTCGGGAATAGCAAACAAGAAAGGACTTGTTTAGGCAAGTTAATAGCGTGAGGATGGGAAAAGCTGTGCGACAATCTATGCTAGCAATCTTAAGGGCATCTGTCAGCAGATTAGTATCTATGCCCCCGATTTCACAGGAGAAGAGTCCCAGACTCTTGAACCAGGAAGTATGAAACATCATTTAAATTTATTTTCTGGGGACAGCTGGGTTTGCTGCAGGAAGGTTTGGGACCCTAAGCCCCAATGCTAGCACATATGAACATGGGACCAACACGGATGCTTTCAGCTGCCAAGCGCACATGTAACAGGTCAGCCAGCTTTACATGTACAAATCTGCTGACAGATGCCCTTTAAAGGGGTATTCCTATCTCAGACAATGGGGGCATATTACTAGGATATGCCCCCATTGTCTGGTAGGTGCGGGTCCCACTGCTGGGACCCGCATCTATAACGAGAACGGATCAGGGAGCTTTCCCGGGGTCCGTCCACCACCAAGCGCTGCTCCCATAAAAGTGAATGGAAGCGTACCGTGCCAGTGCTCGGCAATTTTTGGCAGCCCCATAGAAAATGAATCGAGGGCGGCTGCGCATGCGCAGTGCGCCCTCCTTCACTTTTGGGGCTCCGTTCTCGATATAGGTGCGGGTCTCAGCGGTGGGACCCGCTCCTATCAGACAATGGGGGCATATCTGAGATGGGACAACCCCTTTAAGCATTATAAAGTATACTAGACTACAATGTTTAAAGGGAACCTGACACCTGGTTTGGGGCCACTAAACCAGCGAAGTCCTGCTGGGTCTTAAGGTCCCAAACCTGCCTGCAGCAAACCCAGTTGTCCCAACAAAAGAACGTATATAATATATTTTATTTCATATTTTAAGAGTCTGGGACTCCTCTCCTGCGAAATCGGGTGCATACACACTGTGCCGAGGATGGCGCACCTTACTTCACTGTACATGTGCCCCCCAGTGTACAGTGCATGCACAGCGAAGCATGGTTTACCGTTCTCAGCGGCATCTGTGCAAAGCACATGGGAATGATGCCACTGGAGAAGACTCCCAAACACTTCTCCTGATAAGTTTCAATTTCATTTACTTTCTTTTGTGGGGATGGCTGGGTTTGCTGTTGGCAGGTTCCAGCTGCAAAATTGCATGCTGGTGGTTTAGTGACCCCAAACTAGTGGTTCCCTTTAAACAATTGGCGTCTCCTGAGTTCAGCAGTCAAGAATTAATTAAAGACTGTTGTACTGTCACTCCGACTAACAGGCGATGAACCTCTTTCGCATTTGCATTGGCATCCTAAGTCTTATTTTTCCCAATAAATGACTAGAAATATAATTGTCATTCTCCCTTAGCCAAATGAATCTGTATCTGTGCTTTTATTTTTTTTACTTACTTTCTTTCTTGTGCTGCTAATGTCTATCATTCTTCCACTTCTAGAGCTCCCAGTACGTGCAGTGTGTTGCTGGATGCCTTCAGCTGATGCTTAGGGTTAATGAGTATCGTTTCGCGTGGGTGGAAGCAGATGGTGTCACTTGGTAAGGCTCCTTACAGAATATAATGATAAATGCTAAGAAGCCTCGAAAAGACAATTGCTGTCGCCATGGATTTGACTGTAGCTTGGGAATACGAGTAATATGATTATTGAAACTCAACAAGTACAGGAGAGAAGAATGTTTTAGACACAGAGATCAACGTCATAATCGTAGGAAGAAGACAGGTTAGGTGCACTTAACGGTGAATTGTGTTTTTATGTTCTGGATATACAGTTGTGTTCAAAATAATAGCAGTGTGTTTAAAAAAGTGAATAAAGCTCAAAATCCTTCTAGAAGCTTTGATTTCCATACACACAAATGCACTGGGAACACTACACATTCTATTCCAAATCAAAACATGAAAAATATATCAAAAGTGAATATTAGACTGTTAAAAAAAATAGCAGTGTTTGTATTCTTGTTTACAAACTCAAACATTCACTATATAAACTGAAAAATGTTTGAAGATTTTGCTTTCCTTTGAATCACTTAACTAATATTTAGTTGTATAACCAGAGTCAACCAACTTCTGGCACCTGTGAACAGGTATTCCAGCCCAGGATGATTGGACTACATTCCACAGTTCTTCTCTATTTCTTGGTTTTGCCTCAGAACAGAAACTTTTTGATGTCACCCCACAAGTTTTCTATTGGATTAAGATTCGGGGATTGGGCTGACCACTCCATAACGTCAATCTTGTTGGTCTGGAACCAAGATGTTGCACGTTTACTGATGTGTTGGGGGTCGTTATCTTGTTGGAACACCCATTTCAAGGGCATTTCCTCTTCAGCATAAGGCAGCATGACCTCTTCAAGTATTCTGATGTATTCAAACTGATCCATGATCCCTGGTATGTGATAAATAGGCCCAACGCCTTAGTATGAGAAACATCCCCATAGCATGATGCTTGCGCCACCATGCTTCACTGTCTTCACAGTGTACTGTGGCTTGAATTCAGTGTTGGGGGTCGTCTGACAAACTGTCTCCGGCCACTAGACCCAAAAAGAACAATCTTTCACCAGTCCTCAAAATGTCTCTTTAGGCCAGTCAGTGTGCTCTTTGGCAAATTGTAACCTCTTCAGCACATGTCTTTTTTTTCAACAGTGGGACTTTGCGGGGGCTTCTTTTAGATAGCTTGGCTTCACATAGGCGTCTTCTAATTGTAACAGTACTCACAGGTAACTTTAGACCTTCTTTGATCTTCCTGGCGCTGATTGTTGGCTGAGTCCTTGCCATTTTGGCTATTCTTCTATCCATTCGAACGGTAGTTTTTCGCTTTCTTCCACGTCTTTCCGGTTTTGGTTGCCATTTTAAAGCATTTGCGATCATTTTAGCTGAGCAGCCTATCATTTTCTGCACTTCTTTGTATGTTTTCCTGTCTCCAATCAACTTTTTACTCAAGGTACGCTGTTCTTCTGAACAATGTCTGGAACGACCCATTTTCCTCAGAATTTCTGAGAGAAATGCACTGTAACCAGCATGTACAACATTTGCTGCCTTCCTTCCTTAAATAAGGGCAATAATTGGCACCTGTTTTTCAAAGAATGAATGACCTCACTAATTGAACTCCACACTGCTATTATTTTGAACATGCCCCTTTCAATTAGTGATTCAATCACAGAGAATCAGCAGCATGCATGTCATTTTGGATCTGTTGGGTTTCTATTACTCTACTACACCTGTTAGTAAATTATTTGCCATGTAGAAATATAATTTCTACCAAAAACAGTGATTGAACAGGTTAGTGATGTCTGATTGCTATTATTTTGAACACATCTGTATGTAATATGGAGGGATGGATAGTTAATAATAGTCAAAAAATTCTATAACCAAATAATGTAATATTCAAAAATTATAATAGAATTTTTGGTGTAATTTGTGTCTTTTTTTTTTTTTCTGGATATATGTGTACAGTATATGTAAGATAGAAGAAAAAACAATGGTAATTTTTATTTTTTTTATATAATGGCGTTTATTGGGTAGTTTGGGTCATATATTTGTTCTAACATGTTCTACATTTTATGTATTTCAGCATAATGTCTGTACTGCATAATAAATGTGGATTTCAACTTCAGTATCAAATGATCTTCTCAATATGGCTCCTTGCCTTCAGTCCACAAATGTGCGAATACCTGCGAAGGTATAACATTGTGCCAGTATTGTCTGATATCCTCCAGGAGTCTGTCAAAGAGAAAGTGACTAGGATTATCCTTGCAGCTTTTAAGGTAGGATATGTTTATAGACTAACAATACAAAAATAGTGGGGTTTTAAACTTAACGTGTACCTGAGTTTTCGAAAAAGTTTGCATAATGGCTTGAACAATCATACCTGTGAATGAACAGGTCTTTTTGGCTTCCCTAATTTCATTTTCAGCCATATTATTCCCTGTTTCAGCTGCACAGCTAGATTAATTTCTCTCATAAGCAAGGGGATTGTCCCTTATGTGGAATCTGCGAGTACTGTACTGCTGTGACATCTTTTTATGTTGCTTCCCACTATGTTATTTTTCAGCTCCGCAACTCATAGAAGTCACATTTAAAGAAAGGCAGGATACTCCTGTGATCTTCAAAAGCGTTGTAGAAGCAGTTCTTTTATAAGGTTTAAGATCTCATCTTGCTCTGCCACTTCCTCTCTGCTTTCTTTTGTGTCTCTGTTACTAGGGACGGCTTTTGCCTCACAACAGTGACCATGACTTTACAGCTTTTTTCAGGTTGGATGCAAGTATATTTAAAAAATGAAGTGATTTAAAAAATTTCTAGTTACACCATTCTCTATTAAATAAAATGAAATTGTGTGCATGCACAGTGAATTTTTGAAGAGGCTGTCTGCTTTTTTTAAAAATATTGATGACCTATCCTCGGTATAGGTCATCAGTGTCAGATCAGCGGGGGGCCCACTCCCAGCACCTCCTCCAATCAGCTGTTTGAAGTGGAGACAGCGCTCATGCTAGAGCTGCCTTCTCTTCACTGTTTACAGTGGTGGGTAGATGTAATTACAGCTATGTTGTCCTGTTGAAGTTAATGGGATGGCGTAGTTGTAATTACACCTGCTCACTGCTGCATTTGCTATGGCAAGCAGGCAAACAGTGAAGAAATGTCAGCGTTCATATGATTGCTTCCCTCTCTTCAAACATCTCATCAGCAGGGGTGCCGGGAGTCATCCCCCCGCCTATCTGATATTGATGACATATTACGAGAATAGGTATTCAATATAAAAAAAAGCAGATAACTCCTTTAACTTTTAATGATATAATTAAAAGTGGTAATGTGGTACAAAGTCACATAGACAAAACCCGTAGAAACACAAACCCAGTCCGGGTTTGCAGAATTGCTCACAATTGAGGCAGCCTCTTTCATTTCAGACCGTGCACCAAGTCAGGGCTCAAAAAGGCGATCAAAATGGTCGCCAATGCAACTTAGAATTTACAAATGGCGACAATACTTTTTAGTCTTGTCGCCATTTGTGACTAGACCCGCCGCTGCAACTCTGCAATTGAATACAGCGGCGGGGCACAGGAGATGATAGTTCTCTGCCCCGCCGCCGATGTTCTTCTCAGCAGCGCAGTGGAGGAGTCTCTCCCTCCCCCCTGTGCTGCTGCCGCCGTCAATAAGAAGAGAGATGGGAGGAGGAGGGGAGGGGCTGTGGCGCACTGCGCCACCAATGAAGATAACTGACCTGTTAATACAAACACAGGAGGCGGGTGCCGGAATCAAATAGCCAGCACCCGACCTCTGACAGGGAGCTGCGATCCGCTGCAGTTAACCCCTCAGGTGCGGTACCTTCATTGGTGGCGCAGTGCGCCCCCCCAACACCCCAGTATAATAAACATTGGTGGCGCAGTGCCAATGAGGGTTAAAAAATTTAAAATGAAAAATTAACTCACCTCCTCCAATTGATCGCGTAGCTGCCGGTCTCCTGTTCTTTCTTCAGGACCTGTCAAAGGACCTGTGGTGATGTCACTGAGCTCATCACATGGTCCATTACCATGGTGATGGACCATGTGATGAGCGCAGTGACGTCACCACAGGTCCTTTTCCTCTCAGATGAAGACAGAAGAGAAGCCAGGCTGCGCGAACAAGTGGATTAAGGTGAGTTAAATTATTTTTTATTATTTTTTAACCCCTCCAGCCCTATTTTACTTAGCATTCTGTTTTAAGAATGCTATTATTTTCCCTTATAACCATGTTATAAGGGAAAATAATTACATCTACACAACCTTGAACCCAAACCTGAACTTCAGTGAAGAAGTTCGGGTCTGGGTACCACAGTCAGTTTTTTATCACGCGCATGCAAAACACATTGCACCCGTGCGATAAAAACTGAACAACGGAACGCAATCGCAGTCAAAACTGACTGCAATTGCGTACCTACCCGCGCGGGTTTGCCGCAATGCACCCGGGACACATCCGGAGCCAAAAGGTGACACCCGTTTGAAAGAGGCCTAAGGCTACTTTTACACTTGCAGCAGTGTGATCCGGCGGGCAGTTCCGGATGCGGATCCGTCTCACAAATGCATTGCAAGAACGAATCCATCTCTCCACTTGTCATGCGGACAGACTGATCAGTCTTGTATCTTTTTACACATTTTTAGCGGTCTGCGCATGCATTCCGGTATTTTGAATGCCGGATCCAGCACTAATACATTCCTATGGGGAAAAATGCGGCATCCAGCATGTCTTCAGTTTTTTTCGCAGGAGATAAAACCGTAGCATGCTGCGGTTTTATCTTTTGCCTGATCAGTCAAAATGACTGAACTGAAGACATCCTGATACATCCTGAACAGATTACTCTCCGTTCAGAATGCATGGGGATATGCCTGATCAGTTCTTTTACGGTATAGAGCACCTGTGACGGAACTCTATGCCGGAAAAGAAAAACGCTAGTGTGAAAGTACCCTAAAATATTAAGTTTAAATCCCCCCTTTCCCAATTTTACATATAAAATATATAAACAATAAATAAATAAACATATTACATAGTCGATTTGGCGACTAAAAATTTAATTTGGCTCCTAAATTTTTCAGTTCAGGAGCCAGTGGCTACTAGGTATTTTTCAGTTCAGGAGCACTGCAAGTCGGCACAATACTGCCCTAAGAAGCATAGCCACAACCAGAACCACCCTTTTTTTGTATTGGATTATATAGGGTGCTTTTTTGCTTTGTTCCTCCACAAAAAGTTGATAGGTGAGACACTTGTCTTACCTATTGTTATAGAACGCTATGAATATGTCCTTTGACAGAAAATTTACCTATATTTGCATTCATATTAGGTGTCCGAAGGCTA
Organism: Bufo bufo; assembly: GCF_905171765.1. Taxonomy (NCBI): domain Eukaryota; kingdom Metazoa; phylum Chordata; class Amphibia; order Anura; family Bufonidae; genus Bufo; species Bufo bufo. Next base: position 132,562,880 of record NC_053393.1, read on the forward strand.
CCTATTTAAGCATTTTGCAGTTTCTGCTGTAAGATAAATCAAGTGGAATGCATAGACGAGAAACATTTTTATGGTCTCTAAAAGCATACATTCAAACTGAAGAATTACAGTACACTATAAATCACGTATGATACCTCCTGTGTGTAGTAAAATCCATCAGTCATCTGCCGCTCTTTAACTACAGATTAGCGAAAAAAGAGGAGCCAGAGTGAGTGACATATGACTAAACAGGGTTTGTAGTGTGTATCCATGGAGACGCATAGGTCTTCATAGACCGAAAAGGCTGTAGACCTAAAATATTATATGTCAAAATAAAGCTGTGTGACAGCTAAGGATTCAAGCCAGGTCTTGTTCTAAATCTGACAATCTGAGCTTTTAAAATAAGGCCAAGATTGAGGCTTAAGCGGTTAGTTAGAGCCCTTAGAAAGGGGTCTTATGAAATCTGCATATGCCTGCAGCTTTCATTCCCCACCCGATTTCTAAGTGCTCTAATGGTAAGATCTTGGTCTAATTTTAAAGATTGTCAACTTTAAAACAAGACCTGGCTTGAATCTTGCTTGAAAAAGGTCCCAGCAAGCACACTACAAAATGCACTAAGAATGGGTGAACAGGTGAATGTGTGAACAGGGTCAAATACACGACACCAATACTTACTATTAAGCAGGGAAGAAGCTCTTAGCCCATATAATTGATCAAAAATATGTCGGGCCCATCTACCAGACGCCAAGGTAGCTTCTCATCAGAAGGGACCTACACTATATATATATATATATATATATATATATATATATATATATATATATATATATATAATATCTCTCTCTCGATCTATCCAAAAGATGGATATAACACAGGATCCACAATTCACAGTAGGTAATATCAAAGCTTATCTATTCTTTCTTGTACAATGACTTCTTCACAGGTCAGAGCATACCTAGAAAACTCTCCCATAGAAGTCAATGGCCCATGTTGGCTGCTTTAAAGCAGATTTCTAAATGCTGTTAACATTTATAAAGATGTTTAATCATGTTCAGGAAAAATAATAAAAAAATCTACAATCAGAAAATAAAAACAGATTAGAAAAGAAGCATATATGTCGTTATCTGGTTTTAACATTCCCTTTACAGATAACTGTTGGATGTAGATGTCAGCAGTGTTACTCCTTTACCTATTTGGCTTTGACTTTTTAGGTGCTGTTGCATTTTAATATGCAAGTAGACTTTATTTTCCATTGATTTTGGTGTGGTTGATGTACTATATGTAAACTTCTGATATAATACTGCTCAAAGGAGCATTCGTGAAAAAAAACATCCCTTCTTATGTAGCAGATACCTGGTTTAACTTGTAATCTATAGGTCTAGTATTCCTATTCAAGACCGGTCCGACAAAAGATGTCGTTGTTCTGCGGTCAACACAATTGGATTGAGTGTGCTTGAAAGTTTTCCTTGTTACTGTGGCAACAGTGTTTTTCCCCGGGGGAAAATAACATTTTAGGCTCTAAAGAGTCAAGATTTAAGGCACAATGACAGATATTATGTGTATCATCTCTTTCCAATTTGTACAAGCATTAGGAACCAGCTCTGGATTATGGGAGCCGTGCTAGCAAATCAAGGCTACATTCGAAATTCTTTGAGATGTTCTTTGAATATTTGTACAATGCATGGGTAGTTCAGCGTAAAACACAGGAGAAAGGCAAGGGAACACAATAGCACTAAAACAGGTTATGGATGTTTTGTCTACACCTCGTCCATTACTGACATGGTAAAATTATTCTTCCCATTAACTGTTAAGAACAGGAATACATAAGCCATATAAAAGCTAGAATATATCTGATGATAGTGGACTAAATATCTGGAGAAAAAAGGTTACAGACTTATTTATTTCTTCAAAATAACATTGAAATGCTACATGCATTTTCCCTGTTAATGTATCTCTAGTGATTATGTATGGGCATCATATTTGCTATGAACACTTAGGTCAGCTTGTCCTTGCAAAGGTCTCTTTCCAGTGCACAGATTCAGCCTCCCATAAGCATAGTCCTGTGTAGCAAATTGTAATCCAGCACACAGTAGATTAAATCATTGAATTCTTTATTGTTCCATATTAAAAACAGACTCCAGTGGTTTAACAGTGGTATTGTATATAATGGTCAACACATTTCAGTTATACAACCTACTCGTGACATACGTCTCTCAGGAGTAAGGTTGTATAACCGAAATGCGTTGACAATTATATACCATTGGAGATTGTTTTTAATATGGAACAATTAAAGGGGTTATCCGACTTAAAAAAATGTGTTAGGGCTGCTTTATACATCATTAAAGATACATTTCTAATGTACTCACTTTATGGATTTTGCGCTGTTTCCACACTGCTCATTTGGGTCATGTGACCCCCGACGTCATCAACCCTTCTCTGGCACTGACGTCTCGTTTATAAGCTTCTCCCTGCTTGAGGGAGTGGCCCAGCTCTGTAAACGAGACGTCAGAGCCTTTGGTGCCCGCCCCCTCTCTGCCGCGATCTCATTAGCATATCAATAGAGCAGCAGGGCTGATAGTACTGTGCAAAACAGGAGCTCCTGTGTTGCACTGAAAGAGTGTACAGGAGAGCTCTGATAAGGAAAGGGTTACCCAGGTGCTGCCAGTCGCTGTATTGCTGTGATCCAGGAGCAGGAATAAAGGACAAGCAGCTCAGCCAATAAAAGGGAGAAGGCAAGTCAGGACAGCCAATTAGATGAAAGACCGGCCCTCCCTGCTGTTTACACTGGAGAGTAAAGACATGTGCTTCTGCCTGGGCTCTTAGGTTTCCCGGGGAGAGGAAGGTGGGGGATACTGCATTGTGTGTATTGTGTGTATGGAGGGGTGGGGGAGACTGCATTGTGTGTATGGAGCGGTGGGGGACACTGCATTGTGTATATTGTGTGTATGGAGTTGTGGGGGACACTGCATTGTGTGTATGGAGTTGTGGGGGACACTGCATTGTGTGTATGGGGTGTATGGAGGGGTGGGGGAGACTGCATTGTCTGTATGGAGCGGTGGGGGACACTGCATTGTGTATATTGTGTGTATGGAGGGGTGGGGGACACTGCATTGTGTGTATGGGGTGGGGATGACTGCATTGTGTATATTGTGTGTATGGGGTGGGGGAGGGGGACCCTGTATTGTGTGTATGGAGGGGTGGGGGACACTGCATTGTGTATATTGTGTGTATGGAGGGGTGGGGGACACTGCATTGTGTATATTGTGTGTATGGAGGGGTGGGGGACACTGCATTGTGTATATTGTGTGTATGGAGGGATGGGGGACACTGCATTGTGTATATTGTGTGTATGGAGGGGTGGGGGACACTGCATTGTGTATATTGTGTGTATGGAGGGGTGGGGGACACTGCATTGTGTATATTGTGTGTATGGAGGGGTGGGGGACACTACATTGTGTATATTGTGTGTATGGAGGGGTGGGGACACTGCATTGTGTATATTGTGTGTATGGAGGGGTGGGGGACACGGCATTGTGTGTATGGAGGGGTGGGGGACACGGCATTGTGTGTATGGAGGGGTGGGGGTGACTGCATTGTGTATATTGTGTGTATGGGGTGGGGGAGGGGGACCCTGTATTGTGTGTATGGAGGGGTGGGGGACACTGCATTGTGTATGGAGGGGTGGGGGACACTGCATTGTGTATGGAGGGGTGGGGGTGACTGCATTGTGTATATTGTGTGTATGGAGGGGTGGGGGTGACTGCATTGTGTATATTGTGTGTATGGGGTGGGAGAGGGGGACCCTGTATTGTGTGTATGGAGGGGTGGGGGACCCTGCATTGTGTGTTTGGAGGGGTGGGGGACCCTGCATTGTATATGGGGGAGGGGGGACAGTGACTACATAGTATATAGTCAACATAGATATGGCTGTAATATAGCTTAGATAGATATAGGTGTCATATATGACACCTATATCTATCTAAGCTATATTAGATATGTACAGCTTAGATACACAGAGCTGCCTCAGAGCTTAGATACACAGAGCTGCCTCAGAGCTTAGGGTACTTTCACACTTTCGGCAGGACGGATCCGACAGGCTGTTCACCATGTCGGATCCGTCCTGCGGCTATTTCGCCATGCCGCCGGACCGCCGCTCCGTCCTAGACCCATATGCGTAGAACTGTAATATCTGGCGTAATCAGGTGGTATTATACTATATATTTTTTTACATTTCTCCTTCATTCCACCTGTTGTTGGTTTTCCCAATAAACACAGATACTGATATTTATACCACCCACAATGTCTATCACACTGCAGTTCAGTATATAATGTTCTCCTCATCCAATGAACAAAGTTCAAATTCCTGATCCTTGACTTGTTGGGTTGCAACAGGTGCATAGATGAGCATCATAGCGGTTTTCAAGAACAGTCTTTTGCAGCATGAAAATAACAACAGGCCTGCAAAACACAGTAATAATACTGTAGCACATGCAAGCATGACCGTAATGGCAAGAACCAAGATGGGAGATTCAAGGACTACTAGTATCCTGTGAGTCCAGCGTTGTCTATCAACTGCTTTTTTGATGAATGGATGGCTTGATGGACCTAACAAGAGTCCCCTTCTCATCATCATTTGCTGGGATGAAGGTGCAGCAAGAGTCTCCAATAACTGCACAAACTCCTTAAGAAGCTCGGATAATTTCAAGAGCATATTGGTTCTGCGCAGCCATCAGCCTTCCAGGCCTCGTCTGTGATATTTCTAAACTTTAATAGCTCATGCCTGTGTTTCTAGATCCATTTTGCATTTGTTGGTGATTTTACTCCAGGGGTCAGCCAACTTGCAAAAAAGATTTCAGCCTTTAAGGTCATCTGGAACCTTCTCTGAAGAAAAGTATGGACTTCTCTTTGTTCGCAAATGTTCACTTGGAACCCACACTTGCTTAGGGATTACCAAAAAGGGGAGGATTCATTTAACTATTGAGCACACACATAACACACCTGACTAGTCTGGTATATGCGATACTTCCATATTGCCAATATACATCCATCAGTACAGTAGTCCATTGGCTCAAGTATTTCTCATATTTGACCATTTTACTTTGTGTTTGTCCCCAACCTTTGTCTTTTCTGATCTTTAAAATAACCTACATCAAATTCCCTCTTGTACTTGATTTTGAGACCATTCTCTTCTGGATATCCACTCGAAGTTAATGAAGTTATAAAATCTCTCCAAACTTCTTTAATTTGGTCAGTATAATTTGCCAAACTAAAATCTGAAGTGAAGAGGGTCTGCCCCCTCTGTCTTATTGAGCTTTTCTGCAGCGCGTTAAATGGATCCATGCTGATCTATCTTCCACTTTGACAGCTGTTGACATTGCAAGAATTACCTCAAAAGGGCCCAGGAACTATGGCTGCTTCCACCCAGTTTTCTGGTTGCGAATATACTGGGAGTTCACTGGGAGAGGTTCCTCTTGCTTGGACGGCTGTTTACAAATCCAAATTGTTGGATTATATTTGGTTATGTAGTGTAGCCTTACTCACTCATCTGCCTGCACAGAGACATACACTGGCACAAGTGGTCTGAGCAGTATTAGTCCAACAATTTGGAGGGTGAGATTAGGCACTGCTGTGGTGTCAGTTTCAATTACTGACCACTATTTGTATGGGCACATTCTGGTTGCAAGGTGTGTAGGGATTGTGCATCTCAATATTTATCACCACCTGAAGCATCCTGATAGCCTGTTCTTGAATAATGTATGTGGGTTAAGTGGCCCTTATTTTAGTGAAGAAGCTATTAATAAAGTATTTTTTTTGTTTTGATTTAACGTTCTATCCAAGCTGAGATTTCTAGTATTACCCGGAACGTCTACTTCCTTATCGTTATTAGTGTTAATTTGGACGGCTGTTTACCAGTCACCTGTTCACAACAAAAGCTAGTAGCTTTGATTAATTCATTTGTGAGAAATTGTTGCCAACCTTCTATAGTTTGGGGTAAGAGTGGTCGAAGCACACCCTTTCTGGTGTTAAAGTCTTTTCCTCATGTGAAACCCTTTGCCCTAAATAAAGTCTCTCTGTCTGACGCATTTACACCTTTTTGTTTATTTGCTGTATGTCCTTTTTAGCTTGACAAGTTGGAATCTTCCACAGTATCTTTGCATAAGAATAGATCATCTACATATTAGATCAATGTTCCCTTCAAAGGCAGATTTGCAAAATCCATTTGTACAATCCTGTTTAAAAACTGATGGGGACTCACAATATCCCATGGGAAGTCTAGTATAAATATACTGGTTTCCCTGCAAAGTAAATCTAAACACGTATTGGTATTCCAAATACACGCCTTACAATATACTACCTTTTCTCCTTCCCATGACATCAGTTGTCCACAACTCCAAGGACCTGATGAACCGCAGCCTGTTTTGCTAAATCAGTTCTAGTTTAAGAGTGCACTAGTCCTAAATAGATGCCCTGATATATAACATGTAATATAGAACTTACAACACACAATACAAACCTAAAACAAAAGGCCCATTTGACATTATACACTTTTCACAAATATAAATATTTATTGGAGCCCCAGACCAAAAAAGTTAAAATTAATTAGTGGATCAATTCTTTTTCTCTAGAGATTCTGTGAAAGTCTTCTTCTTCGTTACTACAAATTAAACGCATCCATCACCTATTTAAACATTTGGGAGGATGAAAAGTAATTTAGTTAGATGCCTCCAGGTACTGGCGTCCATTAGGTAAATCTCTCCTCAAATAGACTGTTTTTGAGTAGTCTAGCCCATTGCTTTACCATTATTGGATTTTTTTTAAGAGAAATTAAGCCAGCAAGATTTACCCATAAATTGTCTCCTAACTCACCCAGGGCTGACATGTTTCCCTTTTCTTCTAATTAAGCCCGAACTATCTTTTCACTTCTCTCTTTATGGTTGGCTCTAATCTTGAAATATTTTACAATTACCGGGGGATTCTTATATCTCTCAGCAGGGGCGGTTTTTCCCCCATCTGTGACTTTCACTTGATATTTATTTAAAAGTTCACTGTAGGTAGGGGTTTTGTGTTATGGGGGTAGGGCAAATAGGGCTACAGCAATCTTTTGTGCTTCCCCATCTGTAGATGGTGCACATGCCGGCTCTTACTAGCTCTGTTTCTTTTACTTATTCAGCAACCGTAATTGCAGTTGCTGATCTTTCCCTGATGTGGTCGCTTCAAAATACGTGTTCAAATGATCTAAATGAACTTTCAGAAAAGCTTCCTGCCTTTGGCCAGGAGACCGTAAGTGATGACGTCCTTTTGTACCACATTCCACACCACTTATTATTGTCCGGCTTTTCGTGACACGTGCCTGATAGTGGAGATGTCGTGTGATTACAAACCACAAAATAAATGACTAATTTATGTCTTAGGGGCAACTCGGTCACAGACAGGCTAACAAAGCAATGTGCAATGCTTTGCTAGGTATCAGTCTTACTAATACGGCACCATTTAGTATTATAGTTAGTATCTGTCACCTCACTTGCGGTTCCCAGGGTGAAGCCTACTGACACCACTGTCCCTTTATGTTAACTCAAGCTGAGGTAACAACGCGGTCTCGGATTCTTCTACTCCATAGTGCTAACAGTAATGTCCAAAACAACATATCATAAGTGTATTGCATACCAAAATATGGAGTTTCAATTTCTCGTTGTATGCAACAGATGGTTAGTACAACAATTACAGACAGTTAATACAAAAACAAAACACAATTACATATACCAAAGAATAGTACAACACCCAAGGGGTTTTTGTGGTCTCTCTGGGTCTTTTGCACTGGTTTATATAACTAATGAGTTATACTCGTAAGTGACCTCTTCCAAATTTTACCTAAAACAACGTTTTTGGTCCATAACCAATAGGGTATCTTTCGAGGTTTAAAACTAGACCTTTAAAGCAGTGACGCAACCTGTCTGTTACCCTTTTTCTTATTCTTTTTTTTGGGATTTATAAATAGATCCAGACAGCAGTAACTTAAACCTCTGTTACCCTTTTCTTATTCTCTTAAACCTTACTCATTTCCAAACATAACATATTCTTAAAGAGGTTTTATGAGCATATCTTCCATATGAGGGAGGAATGACTGTGGTAGCAATAATTCCTCCCCCGTTCACTTTGCATTGGCTTGTGTAATAGGCTGATGCAGATGAGCACATTTTTCGCGGCCCTTGAAATAGAACAATATCACAGTGCGTCCCCCCAGACAAAAAAATGTTGTGCACCCTTGCTGTAGACTAATCAAGTTGGGGTGTTGGGGTTGAGCTGTACAAAGGGTAAGAAAGCAGTTGTGTCCATCATAGATGTACAATATGATGTGGAACTTGTAAAGATTTGGGGAAAACAAAAAACAGTTATAGTATGTCAACTTTTGTGTTTTGTGCAACACTTATGGGGGGGTCATTTATTAAGACCGGTGTTTTAGGAACCTGTCTTAATAACCCCTATGGCTGGCGGTAGATCCGCTGAAGTTATGGAGAGGTGCTGGCCTTCTCTGTCGACCTGTTCCCTTCCTCACCCAGGCCATGCCCACTTTTTTTAGACCAGGCGTTAGCCGGGAAAAGTCGCAGATTGCAGCACAAATAACCTTTGCACCGCAATCTGCGCCAGAAATTCACCTTATATAGGCATATTTCTGGATGGTAAATGACTCCAATGGTGTTTGGATCTAGTAGGGTTTATTCGGAGGGGAGATTTGCTAATAAAGAGAGGCTTATTCATGTTTGATTTTATCGACCAGTCTTTTCAATGACTATCATGTAATACAACATTTGCCCAGTGATAACCAACAGGTCTGAGTCCAATTAATGTGTGCCACACAAGGACCTATAGAAATTTGGTTCAAAATGGTCTAATATTCATTTTGTTTACAGAATCTGCTAGAAAAATCCACTGAAAGAGAAACTCGTCAGGAGTATGCCCTGGCCATGATCCAGTGCAAAGTTCTGAAGCAACTGGAAAACTTGGAGCAGCAGAAATATGATGATGAAGATATAGTTGATGATATCAAATTCCTCTTGGAAAAACTCGGAGAAAGTGTGCAAGATTTAAGGTATGCAGTTCTTAGTTGGTGTTAGTCTGATGTCCCTGTTATTTAGGTGTTTAAAATCTGGTTTCCCTGTTTAGGTGTTTAAAAATCCTTTGTCTGAAACAAACTGTTATACCAAGATGTGTATAGCACTCAGCCCTCTAAGAGTTTGCAATAAACTCATTTCATGTGGCGCCGATAAATCGTATACATTTTTTCTTTGTCTCAAACAAATTTTACAGAATACATAGCACTCGCCCACCTAGTTCATTTGTGGTACCATCTATGCATGTTGTAATTTATTTTAGGTTTCTCAGCTGTTACTCATGTGGCTTGTGCATTTCCAAGCCACGTGTGCTAGCCTACAAAACATGGTCCTGGTTAAACTTCCTCAACAATGACATTAAAATTTAAAAAAACATCCCAAAAGTGTACCTTTTTATTTATTTTTTTATTTTAAATTTATGTCTGAAGTAAATTTAGTTGACGTGCATTTTAACCCCCTAGTGACATAACAATTTTGAGCCCTAGGAACAGCCTCAGTCTTAAGCCCCCCTCTTTGTTCCAGTGGTCATAACTTAATTTTTTTTTCTTCATTTCAACTAATATGAAACCTTGAATTTTTTGAGTTGTAGTTTTTTTAAAAACCATTTTGGGGTTCATATGGTGTATTAAATAACTTTTTTTATCTTCCTTTAAAAAAAAAAGAAGCAATTTTAACATTATTTTGTGGAATTTATTTTTGCACCATTCTCTGTGGTATAAATCACACAGTAAATGTATTCTGTGGGTCAATAGGATTATGTAGTTTAAGATGTTATACAACTTGCGTAATAAAAATTTAAGTTTTTACAAAATAATCAGTTTTTGTGCTAAATTCCCAGACCCAGAATATTTCTATTTTTATGTCAACTACGGATGAGCGAACTTGTAATTTCTAAGTTCGGCATACAAGGTTTAGGTTATTTAAGAATTCTGTTATGGATTCCGCTACCACGGACCATAACTAGGTGCAGATAATTTCTCTAAACGTAGATGGTGCCAAATTGCACCTGGATTTACACCAAAATCTTGGTACACTCGCATTAGTAAATGTGAGCCACTCTGATTAAGGCAAAGAATCCTTTGAGCAAATAGTTATAATTATCATCAAAACAAAATACAGTGGCTTCAATGTGGATTGCTCCTTTTGCTGTAATTGGTGTAAATTACTCCAGACTCATCAGTCTACAAAGTTACTACAGTGGTGCTTGAAAGTTTGTGAACCCTTCAAAATTTTCTATATTTCTGCATAAATTTGACCTAAAATGCATCAGATTATGTCCTAAATGTAGATAAAGACAACTAAATCAAACAAATGAGTCAAAAATATTAGACTTGGTAATTTATTCATTGAGAAAAATGATCCAGTATCGCATGTCTGTGAGTGACAAAAGTATGTGAACCTTTTCTTTCAGTTTCTGGTGTGACCCTCCCTTATGAGGCAATGACTACAGCGAAGCGTTTCTCATAATTGTTATAATTGTTGATTTAGTCCTTCACATCAGCTTAGAGGAGTTTTAGTCCTTTTCATCCATGCAAAATAGCTTGCATTCTGTTATGTTGGTGGGTCTCCTCCCATTAAAGGGGTTTTCCCACGAAAAATTTTCTACAGTTTTCAAACCAGCACCTGGATCTAAATACTTTTGTAATTGCATGTAATTAAACATTTTGTATAGCTACTGAGTTATTCAATAAAATGTATCTGTATAGGACACCTTAATTTCTTATTTCTTTGTCCTGCTCACTGAGATGGCCGCACATGCTCAGTTTCATCCTTCAACTGCCTCCTGAGCTGTGATAAGGAGAGCATGGACACGCCCCCTGATCTGTGATAGGTAGAGCATGGACACACCCCCTGAGCTGTGATAGGGAGAGCTGAGACACGCCTCCTGAGCTGCAGCAGATAAGACACTCCCCTTGAGCTGCCAGCTTGATATAAATCTAGCAGAGCAATGAATGGGGAGATCTCTGGATCCATGTGAGGTACAGGGCTGGTTCTAGCTTTGTTAGAAAGTGGTTGTCATGTACTATATGATGTCTAATTTTCATTTTTTACATTATTTGTGGGATAACCCCATTACATACTCACTTCCGGTCTTTCCACAACATTTCTATTGGATTAAGGCCAGAACTTTGACATGGCCATTTCAAAACTAAGGTTTACTTGTCTTCAACCATTCTTTGGTAGAACGACTTGTGTCGAATTTGATATTCAAAATTCATTGTTCCATCAATAGAGTCAAGCCGTCCTGGCCCAGATGCAGCAAAACATGCCCAAACCATGTTGAGTGGTAATACATGTGATGACAGAGTAATTTATTGGTCCATTTAATGGCTACTTTGAATGGTTAGGAGAATGCAGCTAATTCTTCGATGCAATACAGTTGGTCAAGTTTAAGTAACCATTGGGAGATGGAAAGACATTGTGTGGACCCCTATAGAGGTGGAACGAGAATTTTTGCAGATTCCAATAGAAAAGACAGAATGTTTTGGTTCTGCACACCCAGTGAGTCTCCCGACTAGTTGAGAAACATCAAGGGTAGCTTGGGAAGCGTTAAACATATTGATTTTTATAACTCCAAAACCTCAGTCCAATAAGGAGTGAGTTTGTTGCAAGACCACCAGGTGTGTAGATACATCCCCCTCTCTCTACCACATCCACAAAACGTTTCAGAAATTGTCTGGTACCATTTATTTGCCTTAAGGGGGTAACGTACCAACGAGAAATTATTTTCTAGGAATTCTCTTGTAGTCTTATGCAAGAGAATGGGCCGTATGAGTGTCTATAGATGTATGAAATTGCTGTGGCAGGAAGGCTAACTCCTAAATCCTTTTCCCTAAGAGATAGAAAAGCTTGTTTTGAAGGTTCACTTTGAGATTAATATGTAGTAGGTGCAGCAATGGCACTAAAGCAGCCATACTATTGGGCTGTGTGTATAATACTCGTTTATGAACTCTTGAGTCTGCACTTTATAGTACCTACCTAAAAATACTTTTTTTGCACTTTATTATCCTGCCGTTCAGTCACCACCACTGTGTTGGTGTTTTTAACCCTTTTTTATTTCTTTGTGTATGCCAATCATATCTGTAATACATGTTTAATAAAAATGTGATGCTATAATAATGATAGATGTGTGATTGGCTCGTTATTTATTGTTGAACCACATATACTTCTATTGGTGTTCTCTTTAAATAAGAGGCTGCCCACTCACACCTGATTGACAGTCTCATTGATTGAAAACACCCAACTCTGATTTCACTTTCAAATTATCCGCTAATCCTAAAGGTTCGCATACTTTTTCTACTAACAGACCTGTGATACTGGATCATTTTCCTCAATAAATAAATAGGTGTAATATTTTTGACACATTTGTTTGCTTTTCTTATCTGTATTTACTTCTAGGACTTGTGAACATCTGATGTAATTTTAGGTCAAATTTATGCAGAAATATAGAAAGTTCCCAAACTTTTAAGCACCACTGCATGAGTGCCTTTGAAAATGCAGGCATGCAGCTACACATCAACCAAAATATACTACGTGATGGTATTTTTTTCCTTCATTATAGTTAGAAAATAATAATACATTTGTAATTTAACAATCAACTGTTTGTGATCACATTTCTGGATTTTTTTTTTTTTTTTTTTTTTTTTTGGATAGTAACAGCCTGGAGATTGAGGTTAAAAATGATTAATGATAGAAATGCTCAGGTGTTATCCTAATATGTCATTTTTGTATTTTCGAAGGATATATTTAATTAGTAGTAAGTTGTATTACTATCATATTTTACGTTAGTAACGTATCCAGTATGTACAGTAGAGTCTTGCAGCTAGTTTTTCTAGTAGGACTGCAGGCTTACAATATGCCTACTCAGCATTGTCTGAACTTGGTTGCTTTATAGTAGTTACCGGTTAGTCTTCATAGTCCTGTGCTTGTTTATAATGGGCTATTAAAAATTCCACATATAAATAATAATGAATATCAGATTACAAAAAGGGAATTCCACCTTGGGACTTCTTAAGCATATAAATATAAATGCTTTGCCACCATGTGGCTACTCACAATACAGTTGACCATGGAACAATTGGTGATTGATCATGAGAAGTGGGACCAAAACGATATCAGGATCTCTCCGTGAGCCGATGAAGAACTCTGTAGCCTTATATCCAGGAGAAAGATCCAGTATTTCCACTTTTAGGCAGTTGGGAGCTGTCCCTATCCATCTATGCCCACCCTGCCTAAAAGCGTAGTAGTTGCACCGAAAGGGAATTACAGATTGGGGTAAAGCCACCGATAACTGGGGCAGCCCCTTTCGGGGCGACTACTCCACTTTTAGGCAGGGTAAGCATAGATGGATAGGGACAGCTCCCCAACTGCCTAAAAGCGGAATTACTGGATCTTTCTCCTGGATATAAGGCAACAGAGTTCTTCATTGGCTCACCACCAAGGAGAGCTCCTGATATCGTTTTAGTCCCACTTCTCATGATCAATCTCCAATTGTTCCGTGGTCAACTGTATCGTGAGTAGCCACATGGTGGCAAAGCGTTTATATTCATATTTCTATGCTTAAGAAGTCCCAAGGTGGAATTACCTTTTTGTAATCTGATATTCATTATTATGTATATGTGGGCTTTTTTATATATCAAATAAAGGTAAAGTTTTAAGGGGAAATGTATTACATTTGAGTGATTTTGTTGTTTAGTCACCCCCAGGGACATATTGTGTTTTTTAAGTGATTTTTTTTTTGTTTATAATGGTCATTGATTTGATCCATCCCTAGCTGCCAAGAGCTACTTAATGAAAGTTGGAGCGCTCATTAATATTCACTCCACATCCAGGTTCTGTCACTATTTCTAGTCTCAGACTTATGAACAACTTTAGGTAGCAGAAGATTTAAGGATAATTGGTTGCTTAGCTCCAGACTGGATTAGAAGAGTTATAAATATCGTTGGCTCTCTGGTAAGTGTCATTAAGGTGCAGCTCACTTATCTTACAAATTGACGTGTTTATTGGACCAGTTTACAGGACAAGATTTTTCTTTGTTAGGGTTCTGCCATCTTTATAAATGGCACCATCTTTCTACTTGTTGCTTGTTCTAGCTCTTTTACATCTCAATGAATTACTAAATGGGCTCAAAAACAGCAGCAATGTCGATGTTCATTTTCCAGTTAACTAAAGCTGGTTATAGACTGTAGCATTTTTCTTGACCAAATTAAACCATCTTGTAATTGTGAGATTTGGGTATAAGGCACTGCTCCATAATATAATTATCCAATTAATGTGATCGACCAGCCAGATTACAAAAAACATCCCTACGAAGCAGCCAATAAAAGTGCTAATACGTCCAATAAATGGTAATAGTTTTCACTTTGTATAGATTATATGAAAATAATAAAATTATCCAAGCAAACCAAAACATCATTACCAATTTTACCTAGATGGAAATTATTATTTTTTTCCGGCATAGTGTTACGTCAAAAGGGCTCTATGCCAGAAAAGAACTGATCAGGCATATCCCAATGCATTCTGAATGGATAGAAATCCGTTCAGTTTGCATCAGTATGCCCTCCGTTCAGTCACTGTCAGGCGTTTTGGTCGGACATAATACCGCAGCATGCTGCGATATTATGTCTGTCCAAAATGCCTGCATTAATTCCCATTGACTTGCATTAATGCCGGTTTCGGCATTACAAAACAACTGAGGGACGGATCATGTTTTAGTGTCTCCATATTCTGAGAGCCATATATATATATATATTTTTTTTTAGGCTATTGTCTTAGGTAGGGTCTCATTTTTTGCAGGATGAGATGACTGTTTGATTGGTATGATTTTGGGGTGCGTATGTCTTTTTGATCGCTTGGTATTACACTTTTTGTGATGTAAGGTGACAAAAAAAATGGCATTTTTGACAGCGTTTTTATTTTATTGTTTTTACGCTGTTCACCTGAGGGGTTAGGTCATGTGGTATTTTTATAGAGCAGGTTGTTACGGATGCGGCGATACCTAATATGTCTACCTATTTTCTTTACATTTAACACAATAAAAGCATTTTTGAAACAAAAAAAATCATGTTTTAGTGTCTCTATAATTTGAGAGCATAGTTTTATTTTTTAGGCGATTGTCTTAGGTAGGAGCTCAACTTTTGGGGGTCTGATCCTCTTTACAATGCATTACAATACTTCTGTATTGTAATGCATTGGCTGTAAGTGTATTACACACTGTAATACACTTACAGCTTCCTGCCTGAGAGATCTAGGGGGCTGGATCTCACAGGCTGTCACGGAAGGCAGCCACGATGCCTAAGTAAGGCATCGGGCAGCCTTCCCTGACATCGTGTCCCCATCACAGCAGGGTGGGGACCCGATGGCCACCCCACACACGGCAGGATCCCGCACGTGCCGCAGTCAGCGATGACCACGGCAGTGCAAGGGATAATGTGCGGGCATTGGTGTTTTCACCGATGCTGGGGCATACAGCAGGGGTCGGCTATCAGTGACTGCTGGACCCCTGCAGCTGACCAAGCAGGCACAGCTCCGGCGCCCGCCCGATCAAAGCGGCATACATGTATGGCGGTGGGATTTCGGACCCACTTTCCAGCGCCGTGTACATGTATGGCGCTGGTATCCTACGGGTTAAGCACTCCCCACCCATCTGCCCAGGGCATCTAAGCAGAGTATAAATATAGCTGGTTCCTACACCGCCCTGAATACTGTAAGCTTACTGTTTGTTATGCCCAGGAGAGGCAGTTCTGGTAGTATTGGTTACCCATCTGCAGAAGCTACCTTGATGTTGGTAATTGGGGCCCATTCATCAAAAATGTGCGCAAAGAGCTTCAATTTTTCATGTATAGTAGGTATATTAACACTGTAATCCAGAATAATCCTTAATCCCTAGTTCTCTTTTTTTCTCTCCAAATGATAGAAGTAATAGCGTGATATACAGTAATACCCGCATGAACAATCTGTAACCACATAGGGTAAAGAGCTTAAAGAAGCACTCCTAGATTTTTATTTTCTTTGCCTACAGAGTGCAGGATAAGCCATTGTTAAAGAATAAGATAAAGGCTCTTGTGTATGCCTTGTGCATACCTGTTTTATTTGATGTGTAATTTGATTTCTTCTTTCCCCAGATATATAGTTTTCCTAATGAGTCTCATTTCCCATCATGCCTGGTTTTGTAGAGAGGAGGTGGGCTCTCACCACTGTACTGCTCTGTGTAATGGCAGCTATGACTGATTAGCGACACAGATTCTATCCCCGCACACTGCAGGATCTCCATGTTCTTCTATTTGATGCAGCTTCAGCCAGTATCCCCTCTCCGTCCTGTCATCTTTCTCTCCCCTGTCAGTTCTTACAGGAGGTAGAGAAACCAGTGTTAAAGAGGACCTTTCATGGGTCCAAATATTATAAACGAAGTATCAGGATATGTAGAGGATAGTGCAGAGATCTAACTACACTTCCTTTTTTTTTTCCCTGGGTGCCGCTCCATTTGCCTGCTGTGGCCCCCGTTCTATTCTCCTGATTGTTATGCTAATTAACAGCATCTGAGCAATGAGGAGGAGACGGAGTCTTTATCCGTGGGCGTCTCCTTCTCCCCTTGCTGTAGCGCAGTCCAATCACAAAGGAGAGCGTCATAGCCAGGGAGAAGGGGAGTTTTTTTTTTTTTTTTCTCCCAGGGGAGAAGGAGACACCCACGGAGAAAGACTCAGTCTCCTCTTCATTGCTCCGATGCTATTAATTAGCATACAGGGCGGGAGAATACAACGGGGGCCACAGCGGGCAAATGGAACGGCACCCATGAAAAATAGTAAGTGCAGTTAGATCCCTGCACGATCCCCTACGTATTCTGATACTTAGTCTAGAATGTTTGGACCCATGAAAGGTCCTCTTTAAAGTACATTCCATAGAACTACATTGGAGAGTCAGCACACAGAGATAGTACAGACAGGCAGTGTGAGTCAGGAGGTTTATATAACTGCAGCTAATCACTATATACATTCAACTACACTCCTCGTCCTTTAGATAGGGGAGACATTATATAATTAACAGACTACAGAGATATACAGAGTAGTGTGGGGAGGGTAGGGGCCTGAGAGCTGCCAGGAGGGATTTAATTGGTGATCTCATCCTGTAGTTCGCAGGAAGTCAGCCACAGGGGAAAGACCGAGTTCCTGTGTACACATTAGAGCAATGCGTCAAACGTGAGATCACATGACCAGGTTCCCTTAATGAAAAGGTTCAAAATGTATGGATGCAACTGATTTAGGATGAGACAAATTACACTGCTTGAATACTGGTGGTGAGTTATGACTACCCACACATAGGGGAGGGAGGAGCGTTCAGAGCACAGGGGGTGTTACAAAGCAGTGCTCCAAGGATTCAGCCCTGCTCCCTGTGCTCCAGCTTGCTCATTTGCATATCAATAAAAACGCAGATATCTCCAACTGTTTAGCATAGAGACAAAAGTAAGGTTGTTTAGCATAGAGACAAAAGTAAGGTATAGTTTTAATAATATTGTTTTAACCTGGTTTAAAGAGGCTCTGAGAGCATGATCAACCCTATTAATCACTAACAGATTGTGTATACGAATAGTGCGAAGGATCCACCGCTAGTGCAGGGCTTTATTAAGACCAGTGTCTAAAATTCCAGTCTTACATCTACTACAGAACCTATCGATTTAGCAGGACCGGCTGACAGTCCAGTGTATATGGTGGTCTCCTGACTAGTGTTGGTCATGTACCAAAGTGCTTGTGTGCTCTAATGCTCGAGTAGAACACTTTCCGATGCTCGGGTGCTCTACAGAGTACAGTAGTAAGTATTCCTATACAGCAGAAGCTCTATAGTGTAGTGGTTAACATTCTGGGCTTTAATGTAGAAGGTTGTGAGTTGGAATCCCGCCAGAATCTTTTCTGAAATGGAGGCTAAATTAAATTTAAATACACTGACTCGAGCATCGTGCTTGAGCACACGCGATATTCGGCCGAACGACGCGATGTGCCGAGCATAGCGATGCTCGAGCCAAGCTGGTGTTCGAACCGATCATGCTTGCCCAACACTACTCCTGACTCTTCCCAACTGCAGACATTGGTGTGGGGGAGGATTTATTGTGGTGAATTTCCATATACCTTATGCTTTGTTCTCATGGGAGTTATGGCATCAAATTATGTCCCATCTATTGAGAACACATGCACGCTCAGGCGAGCCATGCATGTATATGTATTGGGAGAGGAATGAGCAAAGCTATTTTATTTTGTAGATAAAATTTACATGGCATCTGTTTCTGTCTCTTTAAAGAATTTTTATTATTGACTGTGATATTATGAGCTGTGCTATTAATATGCCATATTGCGGCCTGTTTAATTTGTGGAATAAACAATACCAGTTGGCAAGCGTATCTATTATGTGTATAAACCTGCTACTGTGCTGTTAAGAGGCTAATTTTTTTCCCTCCTTTACAGCTCTTTTGATGAGTACAGTTCTGAACTGAAGTCTGGAAGATTGGAATGGAGCCCAGTCCACAAATCTGAGAAGTTTTGGAGAGAGAACGCTGCAAGACTAAATGAAAAGAACTATGAGCTCTTGAAGTAAGCATTAGTTCAGTGCAGAGAACTTAAAGGGGTCGTGCAGCCAGTACATATTGATGACTTATCTTCAGGATAGGTTATCAATATCTGATTGGTGGGGATCTGACTCCCAGCACCTTTGCCAATCTGCTGTTTGCGCATGGTAATCTCCAGAACGGAGCAGTATTTGTACGAGTGCCGCCTCCTCTTCAAACAGCTGATCAGGGGGCTGCCAGGAGTTGGATCCCCACCGATCAGAAATTGAATATATATATATATATATATATATATATATATATATATATATATATATATATATAATTAGATAGCCAGGTCCATAAATATTGGGACATCAACACAATTCTAACATTTTTGGCTCTATGCACCATATGTGCCTCCCACTTGTTAACCGCCTCAGGACCGCCTAACGCAGGATTGCGTTCTGCGGTCGATCTGTTCCTCCTGGACGCATCGGCGCGTCCTCTCGCGAGACTCAAGATTTCCTGTGACCGCGCGCACACAGGAGCGCGCGTTCACAGGAACGGGAGGTAAACGAGTACATCTACAGCCTGCCAGCGGCGATCATTCGCCGGCACGCTGTAGATGCGATTTTTTTTTTAACCCCAAAAAGGTATATTAGACGCTGTTTTGCGGATCCACGGATCCGCAAAACACATACTGACGTCTGAATGGAGCCTTACAGGGGGGTGATCACCCCATATAGTCTCCCTGATCACCCCCTGTCATTGATCACCCCCCTGTAAGGCTCCATTCAAACGTCCGTATGTGTTTTGCGGATCCATGGATCCGCAAAACACATACGGACGTCTAAATGGAGCCTTACAGGGGGGTGATCAATGACAGGGGGGTGATCACCCCATATAGACTCCCTGATCATCCCCCTGTCATTGATCACCCCCCTGTAAGGCTCCATTCAGACGTCCGTATGTGTTTTGCGGTTCCCAAAACACGGACACCGGCAATGTGCTTTCCGCATTTTGCGGATCCGCACATTCCCAGAACTATATAGAAAATGCCTTTTCTTGTCCGCAATTGCGGACAAGAATAGGACATGTTCTATAGGCTCTACAAAAAACGCAGTGTTCGCCCGATCAGGCATGATCTTGTGCGCACACTTGCGTTCAGTCCGCCCCACCGCAGTGACAGAAATATATTTTTTTTCTGATCACTGCAAAAACACCGTAAAATCGCTGCGGCGCTATAAAAAGATCACTTTTGAGGGGCATGGCGAGTTCATAGTTCAGAGTTTTTTTTTTTTTGGCACGAGTTAGCGGAAATTGATTATTTATTTATTTTTTCCTTACAAAGTCTCATATTCCACTAACTTGTGACAAAAAATTAAATCTCACATGAACTCACCATACCCCTCACGGAATCAAAATGCTTAAAAAATTGTAGACATTTATATTCCAGACTTCTTCTCACGCTTTAGGGCCCCTAAAATGCCAGGGCAGTATAAATACCCCACATGTGACCCCATTTTGGAAAGAAGACACCCCAAGGTATTTCGTGAGGGGCATGGCGAGTTCATGTAAAATTTTATTTTTTGTCACAAGTTAGTGGAATATGAGACTTTGTAAGAGAAGAAAAAAAAAAAAAAGAAAAATCATTTTCCGCTAACTTGTGCCAAAAAAAAAATATTCTAGGAACTCGCCATGCCCCTCACGGAATACTTTGGGGTGTCTTCTTTCCAAAATGGGGTCACTTGTGGGGTATTTATACTGCCTTGGCATTTTAGGGGACCTAAAGCGTGAGAAGTAGTTTGGAATCCAAATGCGTAAAAAATGCCCTGTGAAATCGTAAAGATTCTCATTGGAATTTGGGCCCCTTTGCGCACCTAGGCTGCAAAAAAGTGTCACACATGTGGTATCGCCGTACTCAGGAGAAGTAGGGCAATATGTTTTGGGGTGTATTTTTACATATACCCATACTGTGTGTGAGAAATATCTCTGTAAATGACAACTTTTAAAAAAAAAATTTATACAAAGTTGTCAATTTACAGAGATTTCTCTCACCCAGCATGGGTATATGTAAAAAGACGCCAAAACACATTGCCCTACTTCTCCTGAGTACGGCGATACCACATGTGTGACACTTTTTTGCAGCCTAGGTGCGCAAAGGGGCCCAAATTCCAAAGAGTATCTTTACGATTTCACAGGGCATTTTTTACGCATTTGGATTCCAAACTACTTCTCACGCTTTAGGTCCCCTAAAATGCCAGGGCAGTATAAATACCCCACAAGTGACCCCATTTTGGAAAGAAGACACTCCAAGGTATTCCGTGAGGGGTATGGTGAGTTCATGTAAAAAAAAAAAATTGCCACAAGTTAGTGGAATATGAGACTTTGTAAGAAAAGAAAAAAAATAAAAAATTTTTAAAAGAAAATCATTTTCCGCTAACTTGTGACAAAAAATAAAAACTTCCATGAACTCACTATGCCCATCAGCGAATACCTTAGGGTGTCTACTTTCCGAAATGGGGTCATTTGTGGGGTGTTTACTGTCTGGGCATTGTAGAACCTCAGGAAACATGACAGGTGCTCAAAAAGTCAGAGCTGCTTAAAAATGCGGAAATTCACATTTTTGTACCATAGTTTGTAAACGCTATAACTTTTGCGCAAACCAATAAATATACACTTATTGCATTTTTTTTTATCAAAGACATGTCGAACAATAAATTTAGAGAAAAATTTATATAGAAATGTAGTTTTGTTTGAAAAATTTTACAACAGAAAGTGAAAAATGACATTTTTTTGCAAACATTTCGATCAATTTCGATTAATACCAAAAAATGTAAAAATGTCAGCAGCAATGAAATACCACCAAATGAAAGCTCTATTAGTGAGAAGAAAAGGAGGTAAAATTCATTTGGGTGGTAAGTTGTAGGATCGAGCAATAAACCGTGAAAGTAGTGTAGTGCAGAATTGTAAAAAGTGGTCTGGTCATTAAGGGGGTTTAAGCTAGGGGGGCTGAGGTGGTTAATGGACCAAAAGTAATGGGACAATTGACTTCTCAGCAGTTCCATGGCCAGGTGTGTGTTATTCCCTCATTATCCCAATTACAATGAGCAGATAAAAGGTCCAGAGTTCATTTCAAGTGTGCTATTTGCATTTGGAATCTGTTGCTGTCAACTCTCAAGAGGAGATCCAAAAGCTGTCACTTTCAGTGAAGCAAGCCATCATTAGGCTGAAAAAACAAATCAAACCCATCCGAGAGATAGCAAAAACATTACGCGTGGCTAAAACAACTGTTTGGAACATCCTTAAAAAGAAGAAACGCATCTGTCAGCTCAGCAACACCAAAAGACCCCGGAAGACCATGGAAAACAACTGTGGTGGATGACCGAAGAATTTTTTCTCTGGTGAAGAAAACACCCTTCACAACAGTTGGCCAGATCAAGAACACTCTCCAGGAGGTAGGTGTATGTGTGTTAAAGTCCACAATCAAGAGAATACTTCACCAGAGTGAATACACATGGTTCACCACAAGATGTAAACCTTTGGTGAGCCTCAAAAACAGGAAGGCCAGATTAGAGTTTGCCAAAAGACATCTAAAAAAGCCTTCACAGTTCTGGAACAACATCCTATGGACAGATGATACCAAGATCAACTTGTACCAGAGTAATGGGAAGAGAAGAGTATAGAGAAGTAAAAGAACTGCTCATGATCCTAAGCATACCACCTCATCAGTGAAGCATGGTGGTGGTGGTGTCATGGCGTGGGCATGTATGGCTGCCAATGGAACTGGTTCTCTTGTATTTATTGATGATGTGACTGCTGAAAAAAGCAGCAGGATGAATTCTGAAGTGTTTCGGGCAATATTATCTGCTCATATTCAGCCAAATGCTTCAGAACTCATTCACAGTGGAGATGGACAATGACCCAAAGCATACTGCAAAAGCAACCAAATAGTTTTTTAAGGGAAAGAAGTGGAATGTTCTGCAATGGCCAAGTCAATCACCTGACCTGAATCCGATTGAGCATGCATTTCACTTGCTGAAGACAAAACTGAAGGGAAAATGCCCCAAGAACAAGCAGGAACTGAAGACAGTTGCAGTAGAGGCCTGGCAGAGCATCACCAGGGATGAAACCCAGCGTCTGGTGATGTCTATGCGTTTCAGACTTCAGGCTGTAATTGACTGCAAAGGATTTGCAACCAAGTGTTAAAAATTGAAAGTTTGATTTATGGTTATTATTATGTCCTATTACTTTTGGTCCCTTAACAAGTGGGAGGCACATATGCAAACTGTTGTAGTTCCTACACCGTTCCCTGATTTGGATGTAAATACCCTCAAATTAAAGCTGACAGTCTGCAGTTAAAGCACATCTTGTTTGTTTCATTTTAAATCCATTGTGGTGGTGTATAGAGCCAAAAATGTTAGGATTGTGTCGGTGTCCCAATATTTATGGACCTGACTGTGTGTGATAAATTGGGATGAGTGAATCGACTTCGGATGAAACATCCTAAGTCGATAAAATTCATTGGAATACTGTACGGAGCGGGAGTATTAGAATGTATTGGCTCCGAGGAGCCGTAGTTAGTACTTCGCAAAGTCTCGCGAGACTTCGGGTAATAACTAAAAAAAATATTTTCTACTGTAATGAACCTTTTACCGAACTGGTTAGGTTCCAAGGTACCACATTCTAATTTTTATTTTTTCCTTTTAACTTAGTTTTCAATGTTTTGATGCTAATAACCAATAACTGAAGGAAGATCTATAATATGCATTCTTTAGCTATGGTCATGCAGGGCTAAACTTGGTGCAACCACTGTATACTCTGTCCTGTTTTCATAACCTGTTTCCCTTGTCTAAAGACACCTTTTTTGGATTTTGGCGAAATCCCTCAGCTACTGACAGACCTTTTTATTGTTATTTCTGATGGCAATGGTCAAGCTACCAACATAGAGAAGATAAAATGAAGAATATGAAAAAAGTTTTGCATTTGGGCTTTTACACTGGTAAGGCTAAGTTCACACCTCAGTTATTTGGTCAGTTATTTCCATCAGCTATTGTTAACCAAAACCAGGAATGAAGCCTCGCAGCGATAAGGTGTAATGGAAAGATCCGTACCTGTTCTGTGTTTTTTAACCTGCACCTGGTATAGGCTCACAATCACTGATGGAAATAACTGACCAAATAACTGAAGTGTGAACTTGCCCTAACTGGTTTATCATAAATGACTGGAGGATCTGTTTAAGGTTCTTTTATAAAAAGAAAAAAAACATTTCAGTGACCTGACATACTCTGAGCTGTAGTCCTTTTTATTTGTTAAAAGTGAAATTTTATGATGAGAACAGAAGGTGATGTGTTCACTGCATGTCTTAAAGGGATTCTGTCATCAGGTTTGGGGCTATAGAGATACAGACATGCACGGCTAGATCGCCGCTAGCATGTCCGCAATATATGTGTCCTATAGGGCTGTGTGGTTTTAATTTCTTTAAAAAAGGATTTTATAGATATGCATCGCGAGATTACGGCTATCTATCGTTGATGAAAGGAGGAGACACAGGCGGGCACGGCTGGGCACAAGTTAGGTTAGTGCAGCCCCTTTGACACATTCAACACTCATTTGCATATCTATAAAATCCTTTTTTAAAGAAATTAAAACCACACAGCCCTATAGGACACATATATTGCGGACATGCTAGCGGCGATCTAGCCGTGCATGTCCGTATCTCTATAGCCCCAAACCTGATGACAGAATCCCTTTAACATGTCTGTATCTGATAACTCTGAGTATAATGGACACATACTATTTATTCAAATCATGTCGAGGGCAGTGTATAATTTAAGAAAAAGAAAAGATGCTCCACGTTAAAATGTTCTGCTCTGCCACTCTGGTGGTCTCATTCCCGCCGCTTTGATCCCCGCTGGACCTGCAGCAGTGATGTGATGCTGCAACCAGTCGCTGGCTTCAGTGGTGACTGAACTGATGAAAGTAATGTCATCAGTTGAGGCCCAGCAGGGATCAGAGTAATAACCATTCCAGCATCTTTTCTTAGATCTGTGTAATGCCATTTTCCTACTATTCCCCCTAAATAGGAATAAATTGATAACTCTTTGTTAGATTTTATGAGAAATAGAAGTAGCAACCAAAATAAAAAGTTATGGAGAGGTGACAGGCCCTCTTTAAGTGCACCAGTTATATTGTATATTAAAGCTCAGAAAATATTGACCTGATGAATGTGTGATGTAGACATCCGGTAACAAGATCCTTTTGAAGACTTCTTAAATGGACCTCTCCTCTTACTAACCATTTTGTAGAATCCTAACAAAGCTTTTGGAAGTCTCTGATGACCCACAAGTCCTTGCTGTGGCTGCCCATGATGTCGGAGAATACGTACGACATTACCCAAGAGGAAAGAGGTAAGCGTGTTCTAGTGACTCCTTACTATGACATTGAAAATGTCGTCTGAGTGTTTACCTTTCCATACGTGACCTTTTATGCTGTAAACCTGTATTGGGATAGAATTTAAGTTTGTTCTTATCTATGTGCACTGTACACCTAGTTAGTATAATTACTGTAACGCTGTGTTTATATGGTGTTTGTAATACCTAATATATTGGACACCTGGTTTATCTCCATATGTTGTATACCTTAATTAATGTACAGAAAACTCCTATACTTTAATTTCTTCAGAGTACATAATTGCACTTTTTTTTCATTTTAGATATGCACATATTTAGTATTTTTTGTCTATTGTCTTTGCACTGTTGTCTTTTTATTCTATATATATATATATATATATATATATATATATATTTTTATTTTTATTTTTATTTTATTTTTTTATTTTTTTTATTCATCACTGCATTGGAAAAGTAGGATGATGTTGTTCTGTTATATTTTACAACCTTGTATTGGTATGACATTAACCCCTTCCCGACTGCCCACTGAGTATATACAGTACGTCCTATCTGCATATGCCCCTTGCAAATAGCACGTATATAAACGTTCAGGCAGCGCTTTAATCTCAGCGCTGGGATTAAAGCTCCTGCAATCTAGCAGGAGTAGGTCGTGTCCCGGCTGTGATACAAGGAGAAGACAGGAGCGGTTTATTACGGTTTCTGTCTTCTCCTGAGGCGGGAGGACAGCACTACAGGAGCGTATGGGGGAGAGCAGGAAGAGGCTGAGCCGCTTCCTCTGTTAGTCTCTGTGGTCACGTGACCGTCGGAGGTGTCTGGCGCCGGAGCCGAGCTGCACGGTCTACGGAGACCGTGGTCAGCTCTGCCTGTGTGCCAAAAATAAATAGAAAAATACAAATAAAAAAATAGAAAAATTAAATGCAGTCTATAACAAACAGTCACCATAGTCGCCCCGTTCGCTCAAACCTATACATGTTTATTGCAATAATTTATTTGTGTCAGTTTTAAGAAAAAAATAAGCTATAATAAAAAATTTTTTTTATAATAACTAGCGGTTTTCCTTCAAATTAAACCTAAAAAAAAAAAATCTCTAAAAAACATTCTAATAAAAAGTCCTAAGTGTCAAGTAAAAAAAAAAATCTCAAAAATTATTTTGGTAGTGAAACCCAAAAGGGTCACTAAACCACCACATGCACAAAATCACAAAAAGTTGCCTGCACATTTAGGCCTTTTTTGGGCCTGGTCATGAAAAGGTTAAAGTTAAATTGAATTAATACATTATCTGATTGGTGGGGTCCGACTCCTGGAACCACTGCTGACCTGTTTGAAGATACTGCGGAGCTTCCTAGGCCAATATCTTCACGTTCATCGATCACATGGACTAGGCGCAGCTCAGTTCCATTAACATGAATGGCATGAGCTGCAATGCCAATCATAGCCGCTATCCAGTGTAGGCTCTGTGCCTGGTGAGCTGTATGAAGGCTACAGTGCTTCCTGGAGAAGTGCAGCCTCTTAGAACAGCTGATCTGTGGGAGTGCTGGGGATCAGACCTCCAGCATTCACATAATGTGGATTGGGCATCAGTATTAGGCTTATTGCACATGAACGTGTGCGCTCTGTGGCCGTTTTGCGGACCGCATTTGTGGATCCGCAATACATGGGCACCGTTCCGTGTGCATTCCGCATCATGGATGCGGACCCATTCACTTAAATGGGTCCGGAGATGTGGAACGGAAGCACGGAATGGAACCGTACGGAAGCACTACGGAGTGCTTCCGTGGGGTTTTCAGCCCGTACTTCTGTTCCGCAAAAAGATATCTACGGCTGCCCCACAGTGGGTGTTCATGCACGTTCGTGTGCAAGAGGCCTTACATACTCAGACAACCCCTTAAATGCATGTCCATTTTGTTTTAGAAATATTAGGGATTTTTGGAAGAAAGTATCTTTTATGGGTTATTGACAGAAGATAAAAGCATCCAACCTATGTTCAAAAGTACTTTTTGCATATTTTCTAAGTTTTCTATAATATCTAACATGGGAATTACAGAAAATAGATGCGGGCATTTGTGGCCCTAAGTTGGAATCCTCACCAATGCCTGGGAAAAAATAATTTTGTTGATGCTTAGTTAACAGAAAGCCGTAATGGGGAAAGTCAGACGACTTTTGATTTAATTAAATTCAGTCTGAAAAAGTCTAAATATTTACAGATCTCCACAGCCTTTTGTTAGTAGCATCAAAGTGCCATCCGTTTTAATGATGCCCAAGGCAGCATGTGCCACCTCACTGTTTAAACTATCTGTCGAATGAGCAATCATTCATTGACTTTCATAATGTGATCTCAATTACTTTTCCCCTCTCATCACTCACAGGTTCACGCCCCATTACCATGGTGACTAAAATATTAAACAAAAATTGTTATGTGTTTATTATTTTAGTAAACATATTTCATATGAAAACTTACAATTACTTGGCTTGGCCCTTGGGGATCTCGGACGCCACTTCAACACTTGGCCGGGGGCTCGGCGGAACTGATGTTGTGTTTTATCCTAATGAGAAAGATTTCATAATAAGGATTTGGAGAAGGGGCAGAGGGATAGCAGAGCAGGGAGAGGCTGGTGCTGCTACTAGGGGGTCATACCATGGGGGAGTAATAAAGCCCACCATAATGCCCCCCCCCCCCCCCCCAGTAGAAATAATTCTCCTTATAATGTGACAGTGCAAAAAATACCCCCTTGTAATGCCCCCAGTTGAGCTAATGTCCCCATAATGCCCCCATAATGTGCCAGTATAAAATACTGGCACATAGCGCCCTCAGTAAATGCCCCCATAGTGCTCCTCTCCCCCCTTCCTCCTAGTGCCCCCCATAATGTACCAGTATAAAATGCGCCATATATAGTGCCCCAGTAGATGCCCTCAGTGTCCCCCATAATTTGTAAGTATAAAATACCCCTTCTCAGTGCCCCGTGGATGACCCCATAGTACTCCTCTCCCACCTTCCCCATAGTACCCACCACAATGTGTCCCAGTATAAAATGCCCCTATACAGAGCCCCCATATAAAATAGCTATTCTTTGTGGCCTCAGTAGATGCCCCTATAGTTCCCACCAATAATGTGCCAGTAAGAAGTGCCCCCAATGCGCCAGTAAGAAGTCCCCCCATAGATGTCCCCCAATAATGTGCCAGTAAAATGTGCTCTCATAGATGCCCCCAATCATGTGCCAGTAATAAGAGCCCCCCCACCATCATTTGCCAGTAGCCAGAGCCCCCCCTAGATCATGTGCCAGTAGCCAGAGCCCCCCCTAGATCATGTGCCAGTAGCCAGAGCCCCCCCTAGATCATGTGCCAGTAGCCAGAGCCCCCCCTAGATCATGTGCCAGTAGCCAGAGCCCCCCCTAGATCATGTGCCAGTAGCCAGAGCCCCCCCTAGATCATGTGCCAGTAGCCAGAGCCCCCCCTAGATCATGTGCCAGTAGCCAGAGCCCCCCCCTATATCATGTGCCAGTAGCCAGAGCCCCCCCCCTATATCATGTGGCAGTAGCCAGAGCCCCCCCCCCCCATCAACATGTGCCAGTAGCCATAGGGCCACCCCTATCATGTCCCAGTAGCCATAGGGCCCCCCCTATCCCTATCATGTCCCAGTAGCCAGAGCCCCCCATCATGTGCCAGCCCAGTAGCCACCAGTATTGACGACAACCTCAACAACAACAAAAAAACACTTATACTTACCTCCATGTCAGCGATGCAGGCCCCTTCTGGCCTGTGTCCCGCGCTGTACGGCTCAGGTGGCACGATGACGTCATCGCGCCGCGCTCTGATAGGCTGCAGGCACTAGGCCGGCAGCCTATCAGAAGAAGGGGAAGGAACACACCTCTCCCTCCCCTGCCCTGCTGCACAGCCATCTGTATCGCCGTCCTGAGGACGGTGATACAGATGACTGGAGATGAGCGCTTCCACAATGGAAGCGCTCATCTCCGTGTGACACGTGTCCACAGTCCTGCCTATAGTTAGTTGCGGGCCGGCGCGCCGACCCTGCTTACTAGAGCCGCAGCGGAGAATGAGGGGCGCCGCCAGCCACATAACAAATGTTTTTTTTTTATTATTTTAACTAGGACGGTTCCGGCGGCCCCTGCTAAATTGCGCCCTAGGCAGCTGCCTAGGTCGCCTTACAGGTGGCACCGGCCCTGCAGGCAGCTGTGGACAGGCTTGTAAAAATGCAATAGGAGATGAGGTATAATGGAAAGATTTGCACCCGTTTTTTGACCTGAACCTTATTTTGGCTAACAATCACTGATGGAAATAACTGACCAAATACTGAACAAAACTCTGACCTAAGGGCTCATGCACACGAACGTATTTTCTTTTTGTGTCCGTCCCGTTTTTTTTTTTGCGGACCAAATGCGGAATTATTTACTTCAATGGGTCCGCAAAAAAAAAAATGAAGTTACTTCGTGCGCATTCCGTTTCCGTATTTCCGTTCTGCAAAAAAATAGAACATGTCCTATTATTGTCCGCATTAGGGGCAAGGATCGTACTGTTCTATTAGGGGCCAGCTGTTCCGTTCCGCAAAATATGGAATGCACACAGATGTCGTCCGTATTTTTTGCTGATCCGTTTTTTGCGGGCCGCCAAATACATACGGTTGTGTGCATGAGCCCTAAGGGTAAGGTTCTAGAGCCAGTACTTTTTGGTTTTTATTGTCAGGGCAATTGCCCTTATGCCCTGCCTTATGTACAGAATTGTTCATTCAATCGATACTTGGCCATGATGGGATTAGCGAGTGCCATGTATATGGCGAATGAGTACAACTCCCTATAACTTACTAGAGCACCATCCCGAGTATATGTGTTTCCTTTGGAGTTGATTTAATGATTTTTTTTTTTTTTTTTTAAAGGGACACTTCCATCAGAAAGGTGTATTTTATTAAACTAAATTTTCGTAGAAAACATTTTTCTTTAGAGTTTTTGCCCTTTTTTCATCTCCGTAAGTACTATGCCTATAAAAATGTAATACAAAATACTGTACTTCTGTAGCAGTCATCATAATGAGATAAAACGCACATGTAGGTAGGGATCCCATTGTTATTTTAATGCTGTTGTGAGGGAAAGATGTTATCTGAAGGGTAGTTTTCATCATAATATTATGTGTAGACTTGGGATAACTGTATAGTAGCTTGATTGTTCTCTCTATGGGCCTAGATAAAGACGCTCACTGAAGAGCATTGAACTTACCAGTGTAATGCTCTATTTCAGTCACTCATCCCATTCCCTCCCTGGCCGCAGTAAATCGTCTGACTAAAGGTGTCCATACAAACTAGATCGAACTTGGTTGATGGCTGAACATCTGGTAAACATTCGTTTTGCAGACAAGGCCATGCACATTTTAGTCCACATTAGTCATTACAGCCATGGACAAATGATCTTTCTGGGAACATTCTTTCACTAAAGATTTTTCGTCGGAGGAAAGTTGCGATTGACTTCTTTTTCAGACGATAATGCTCTGTCAACGGTCAGCTAAAACGATCGTTCATTGTTAAATTTCAATCTGCAAACGTTAGTTTGGGTGAAATCGTCCCTTTTGATCAACCGTAGACTAATGCATATGGCCACCTTGAGAAAGTCGAGCAAGGCTGTGCGTTGTGCCGAAACACCAAACAAAGGAGGAAGTTAAAACCCAAGGACAGGAAGTACAATACACAGTGATGTCAAGAAATTATATCCAGAAAACTATCCACTGTTTTGTGTATTATTATTATTATTATTATAATTTTTTTTACAATAATCACCTTTCCAATCCCCCCGCTGCTTTGTTTCGACAGTGTCAGGGTCCCTGCTGTGCTTTACTTTCTGCTCCTGTTCCCAACACATCAGGGATTGGTGATTGGTGAGCGGCATTTACAGCCATTTCTTGCCATGTCAAGAACCAGCTGGAAGCGGAGCACATCTGGGATCCAGGCACTATTGTAACAACAGCAGTGAGGGATTAGAGAGGCGAGTATGTCATTTATTTTTCCATTTGCATGTCATGAGGCAGTGTTTTTAATGTGCTGGAATACGTTTTTAATTATATTGTAATTATTGATGTGTTTATTATACTTTTACTTACAAATGACGGAAGATGGACAGATGTGTGCTAAAGACTAGGCGAAGGGTTAAAAATATAAGGACATCTAAAGCATTCTGCAAGCATTGTTTCTATTGCACAGGGTAAAAACGGTGTGATAGAAAACTATTTCACTTTATTGTCAGTGATTTTAGAATAGGGGGTGAACAATGGGAGAAAGCAAGTGCTGAAAGCAGCTGAATGGCGCTGCAGAAATGAGAGATAAGATGCTCAATTTCCTTGTAATGATTGTTTTTCACCTTCAAAAACATCCTCTCTATATTCCTTGCACATGGTAGAATAGTCTGGAGATGGAGCTCAATATAATAGAAATTTCAGACTTGAATCGTAATTTAAATGTTAGTATGAGAATAAAAGTTGCTATGAAAAAAAATATAGTAAAAGAAAATTAGAGGGTACAGTATCACTATCCTTATTTCAATAGCACCAACATATTCTACAGCACTTTACTATCTGAAGAAATATAAAAATGGCAAAAGTAAAACTTAAAGGGGTTGTGCAGGCAGTATATATAGATGACCTATCCTCCATGCGAGCACTACTCCCACATGGAGCTCCGCGCTCTCTACAAACAGCTGATCGGTGGGGGTGCTGCGTGGCAGAGCCCCCACCGGTCAGTTATTGATGACCTATCCTGAGGATAGGTCATCACTATATACTGCCTTTAAAACTGCTAATACTGTAAGCAGATTTAATGTCCAAAAACTAATTAAAGAGTATCGCTACATAACCAAAGAACACATCGTAATTGTCTCTTAGGTAGGGGGGCTGCCGACTAAGATCATGCCCATTGGGTGACTTTGACTAATGTTTGCAATCTAAGGTAGTAGTCAAAGGCTTCAGATAGAAAAGGAGCGGAGAGCTTGCCATGCTTTTGCACAGCTCTTTCAATTCAAGTCTATGGGAGTTATGGAAACAACAAACAAGCACACTTGAAATGAGGGATCCAGACTAAAAATTAATTCTGTGGGCACCTTTGGCTCCTAAGCCTAGATATTTGAGAGGCGAAACTTTTTTGTGGGCCGCTAAATGAAAAATCTAAATTATTAGGGCATATGAATTCACGAGAGGAAGGTTCCCCGGCTTGGGACTCCCCTCTTTGAGCCAGAAGCTCCCTTTGTGATAAACTTGAACTCTCCTTGTATGACTTAGACAACCATTAATCTCAGTGGCCGCCAGGTAATGTAATACTACCAAGCCTGGCTGGCCATGGCTTACCGCGGAAATATCATCCGTTTGCTAGTAGTGGGATCTGCAGAGATCTGCTGAAAGCCCCAGCACTGTGGGAAGGGGTCATCTCTCATGTCTTAAATTCATTATTGAAAACCCAACACGTACTGTCTGGATCTGTGCTTTGTTTGTCTTAAGATTCCCTACTACATTTTTTTATTTAGTCACGTTTCTTCATTCTATATGTTCCTGAACAATATCTCCAAGGTCTCCTGTCTATCCACACCTTTTCATAGCATGTACTATCTCTATAGTTACTAGAGACAAGGTTATAAACTCTTTATAGCAGCGCTTCTATTCTGTATTCAGAATCCAGAGAAGTAGGGTGACTTAAATTGCCACCAATTTTTCCATTCACTTATCTTATTCATAAAAAACAACCGCAATCTTAATATCTCTGTGCTATATTTCCACCAGGGTATTACTTTCATTCTGATTTGCTGGGGAATATATCATAGTAACATAATTTGTAAGTAGGGCTGAAATGATTACTCAAATCAATTGAGTAACTTGACACCAAAAAAAATCAACGATGCAAGTTTTTTGCGTCGAGGATTTGTTTGTACTATGTGACCACAGACCGTGAGTGTGGCGCTTCCTATTACTCACCATTCCGTTGTCTCCCGCCGGCCGGCACCGCGCTGTACTGTCCTCCTCACGTACAGACCTAGTCAGGATGTAGTGCACGTAAGCGTGCACTATGACCGGACACTTTGTGGCGTCAGGAGGACAGTACAGCGCATGAAGAAGAGACTGGAAGAGCTGTGGAGTGTCATCAGCGCACTTGGCAGGAAAGGTAAGTATTTCACTGGTGGCACAGGGGGAGTAACTGATGGCACTAGGAAGAGCTGATGGCACATGTGGGGACTGATGGCACTGGTGGGAGCTGATGGCATGTGGGGGCTGATGCCACTGGGGGAGCCTAATGGCATGGAGGGGGCTTATGGCACTGAGGACTAATGGCAGGGGGGTCTGATCACGGCATGGGGGGGCTGATGAGTTTTTTTTTTTTTTTTTTTTTTATAAAGGGTAACATTCTTTTAATTACTATTTTTCTTATTAGAGTACTCGATTACTCATTGGATTAATCTGCAGAATTCTTGCATACTAAAATAATCGATAGCTGCAGCCCTATTTGTAAGCCTGAAAAAAGGCATATGTCCACCCAGTTCAGCCTATTATCCTGTAAAGTTCATCCAGAGGGAGGCAAAAAAGCCAATTTCTCTCTGTTTAGGGGAAAAAAATTCCTTCCCGACTCCAATCGGGTAATCGGAATAGTTCCCTGGAATGACCGTTCCAGAATTCTAGTAACTATAACCTGTAATATTCTTACCCTCCAGAAATACATCCAGGCCCCTCCTGAATTCCTTTATTGTACTATCACCACCTCCTCAGGCAGAGAGTTCCATATTCTCACTGTTCTTACCGTAAAGAAAAAGAGAAAGAAAATGAAAAAGTTCACCTTTTAGTAAGATGTAAACACAAACTTTGAAATACTACTAGCCCTTGGGCTTGAACCTTCTCTACTCCCTCGATATGCCCAGATAGGGTATGGTTTTGGATGCAAGTTCAGTCCGTTTTGTCTACGATTGCGTTCAGTCTTTCAGTTTTTTTATTCGTGGGTGCAATCAGTTTTGATATTTTTTTCACACGCGTGAAAAAAAACTGAAGAATAACATCTACATCTCCTAGCAATCTGTTTTTCACTGAAGCCCCATTAACTTCTATGAGCCAGAGCTGCGTGAAAAACGCAGAATATAGAACATGCAATTTTTTTTCCACAAATGATGCTTGAAAAACATGTGCAGAGACCTATTGAAATGAATAGGTCAGCATTCAGTCCGGATGCTATGCGTTTGCTTCACTCCTCGCACCCTGACGTAAAACTCGCTTGTGTAAAAGAGGCCTAAGGCTACCTGCACACGATGGAATATGTGCGTTTTTTTTTCCATGGGGATTTTTGAGCAGGAAAAACAGCATAGTACAGTACCAGAAGCACAATGTAAGAGATTAGACAAATGTCATATACATTTTGCTTTTTTTCCATGCGGAAATTGACCTATTGTGCGGACTTCCGCAGCATGTCAATCGTTTGTATGATTTATTTTTTTTGTGTGGTTTTCTCTTTTCAATGCAAGGGTGGGATCTGCGGAAAATGCACACCAAAAACCACAAGTAAGGGGTCATGCACATGAACGTATTTTCTTTCCGCGCCCGTTCCGTTTTTTTTTTTTTTGCAGACCATATGCGGAACCATTCACTTCAATGGGTCAGCAAAAAAACAGAAGTTACTCAGTGTGCATTCCGTATGTCAGTTCCGCAAAAAAATAGAACATGTCCTATTATTGTCCGCATTACAGACAAGGACGGGGTCAGCTGTTCCGTTCCGCAAAATACGGAATGCACACGTACATCATCCGTGTTTATTGCAGA
The DNA here is from genome assembly GCF_905171765.1 of Bufo bufo. Lineage (NCBI taxonomy): Eukaryota > Metazoa > Chordata > Amphibia > Anura > Bufonidae > Bufo > Bufo bufo. The sequence goes on from NC_053393.1 coordinate 132,597,697, forward strand.
CCGCAAAATGCACACGGTCCTGTGCATGAGCTCTAACAATTGCTATTTTTGCAAATACGCATGAAAAGCAACATAGATTTTCTGTCTTGAAATAATCTGCACACGATGTTGATTGTGTGTTTTTTCTTCGAGGATGTTCATGTGGAAATAATGCAGTACCAGCAAATAAACGCACCAAAAAGAATTCATGCAGATTTTCTGCATACAATTCTGCACAATGTGCAGGTACCCTAAGGGCCAGTTCACACAGTTTTTTGGTGCTATTTTTCGTGAGTTTTCCACTCAGAATACACAGCAAAAATTCCTCTAAACAGCTTCCTATTAATTTTAATGATAGACAGCATTTGCCTTTTTTTTTCACGTGTACACAAGACGCATGGAAAAAAGTATCAAGCTCAATCTTGGCTTGGAATCCTCCTTGATTCTCGTATTGAAAAGAATAGGAAGCTAGAAAAACACACCGTACGTGTCTGCATGTTTTGTGTGCAATTTTTGGTCAAAAACCGCAGTTTTGTATTTAAGTAAACACTGTGAGGCAGTGACTGGCCTCATATATGAGGGAAGGTATGTGTCTCCTAGAATGGCGCAGGAAACCTATTAGAGGAGATGCATGCCATGGTTTGCGGTGTTTTCACCTGAGACGTGTCACCAAGGCGGAGTGGTGGAGTAAAAGCCAGTAGCTAGTGTGTCTATTGGCATAGTTAGTGGATGCTGTTGTTAGTAAGGATGAGCAAATCGACTTCGGATGAAACATCCGAAGTCAGTTTGCATAAAACTTCGTTAAGATATGGGCTCCGATGAGCTGAAGTTATTACGTCGCAAAGTCTCACGAGACTTCAGGTAATAACTTAAAAAAATTAATTTCTATTGTAAAAAACCTCAGGGTACCACATGGAACCAAACCCGAGTTCGGTAGAAGGTTTTTTACAGTAGAAATTTAATTTTTAGAGTTATTACCCGAAGTCTCGCGAGACTTCACTTAGTAATAACTTTGGCTCTTCAGAGCCAATACATTGTAATACTGTACGGAGCTCCTACTCTGTACAGTATTCTAGCAGAGGAGTCGATTCGCCCATCCCTATTACTTAGCGTAGCTGGTTTCAGCTAATCCGCGCCTGGCTTTATTGGGAATAAGCATAGAGCTGGGTGGGTGCTTATTCCCCACGATCTACTCTAGATTTCATAGGTGGCCCATGTCCATGGTTCTCATTTAAAAGTCAGCGGCAATCCTCAGTGTGGTGGGAAGTCTGTGGAGAGATATACCCCAGGGAACAGTCCTGCGTGATTAAAAGACTTGGTAACTGGCAGACTGTGAGGCTGAGTGAAGCTGGATCCATATCCTGGTGTGAATAGGGACTTAAAGGTGAGATAGAGACCTATATGTTAGTTAGAGGCCAGACGGGCAGGTGTTTATTTTGTATTTATGCTTTCTGGTGCTGGTACTGGAACCTCACCCAGTGACGTTATAACTGGAAAGATCATCTGTACTGCTTAAAGTGACACAATAAAGCACTGTTTGGACTTGAAAACCTATTGTTTAATGAGAAGTCTGCCATTGCCGACTCCCTGTAAGAGAGCGATCCCTTACAACACCCATTGGTTAAAAAAAAAACATATTCAATAACCGCAAGACAAAACACTTAAAAAAAAAAACATTCACAGATTCTGCGCTGAATTTTGTAGACAGATTTCAAAATCTGTCATGTGAACATATACCCTAAGTGAATAATGACGGAAAGCCCACTGTGTCTGTGTGAATATCCAGAATGTCCTACAAGCTTCTAAAACAGTTCCTTCCAGTTCCCTTCCATCTTGGCAAATAGGTTTTGGGGCAGGGCATCTGCTACAGCCAGTTGCCTTACAGCCAGAATCAACATTTTTAGTGATAGAGGGATTGCTAAAAATGTTTTTATTTTTGTGTGTTTTTTACAGTATATTTGGTGTTCCTGCTTTTTTGAATTGACATATGGGTAAGATGAATGGAAGGCAGGTGCCCCGATCCTCCAGTCTCAAACACTAGTGACAGAAAATATTCAATCTGTCAGATTTGTATTTCTCATAATTTGTTTGGTGACAATCTAGCAGCTCCATAGACAGTAGAATAACACAATATCTCTGCATTTAAAGATCCATGTACCCTACTGTACGTGAGTCAAAATGAATAAATGTGAGACTTATCTATCTAATGAAATATCATGCCAAAAGAGATAACTAGTGCAGAAAACAACTATAAACAGATTTTCCTCTTTGCTTACAATGTACAGTATCTTATTATGCTCTTTTCTTCCTCATTTAAGATGAGTACAAATCAATGACTTGTTCAGCCTTTTGTTTCCATGTGTATACACAACTGTTACTGTAGGAAGTACAGTAAATTCCTGGAAAGCTTCCATATATGTTGTTTCATTACATTACCAGTGTCACGGTCTCCGTTCATGGATGGAATAGTGAAATACAATTAGGCCTCTTTCACACGAGCGTCACGGATTAGGATGCGTTCAGTGAAACTCGCATCATTATGCAAGCAAATTCTGTCCGTTTTGTCTGGCGTTCAGTTTTTTCCGCACGGGTGCAATGCGTTTTGATGCGTTTTTATCGCGCGTGATGAAAAACGGAAGGTTTACAAACAATATCTCTTAGCAACCATCAGTGAAAAACGCATCGCGTCCGCACTTGCTTCTGGATGCAATGCGTTTTTCACTGAAGACCCATTCACTTCTATGGGGTCAGGGCTGCATGAAAAATGCAGAATATAGAACATGCTGCGTTTTTCACGCAACGCAGAACTGCTGCATGAAAAAAAAAACGCTCATGTACACAGACCCATTGAAATAAATGGGTCAGGATTCAGTGCGGGTGCTATGCGTTCATGTCACGCATCGCACCCGCGCTGAAAACTCGCTCTTGTGAAAGAGGCTACTATTCCGCCGCGGGTGCAATCCGTGATGCGAACGCATTGCGCCTGCATGGAATCCGGACCCATTTATTTCAATGGGGCTGTGTACATGTGCGTTGGTTCTCACGCATCACACATTATGTTCTATATTCTGCGATTTTTCACACAACGCTGGCCCCATAGAAGTGAGTGGAGCTGCGTGAAAATCGCATTGCATCCGCAAGCAAGTGCGAATGTGATGCGTTTTTCGCACATAGTTGCTAAGAAATGTTGTTTGTATACATTCCGTTTTTTATCACACGCGTGCAAAACACATTAAATCGTATTGCACCCGCGCAATAAAAACTGAACGCGATCACAGATGAAACGGAATGACGTTGCCTGCAAAATTGCGCATTTTTCACTGAACGCATTTGCAACTCATCCGGACACGCTCGTCTGCAAGGGGCATTATACCGTATACACAAGTGAAGCAAACCTTTACTTTTAAAGTGACACCTACTGTCTGCCTCCTTAAAGAGAGTCTGTCACCAGAAAATGCAGGGCAATCCTAAAACACTGTCTGTTTAGGATGAGCTGAGCAGATAGATATATACAGTACAGACCAAAAGTTTGGACACACCTTCTCATTCAAAGAGTTTTCTTTATTTTCATGACTATGAAAATTGTAGATTCACACTGAAGGCATCAAAACTATGAATTAACACATGTGGAATTATATACATAACAAACAAGGTTTAATGACAGGGCACACCTGTGAAGTGAAAACCATTTCAGGGGACTACCTCTTAAAGCTCATCAAGAGAATGCCAAGAGTGTGCAAAGCAGTAATCAAAGCAAAAGGTGGCTACTTTGAAGAACCTAGAATATGACATATTTTCAGTTGTTTCACACTTGTTTATGTATATAATTCCACATGTGTTAATTCATAGTTTTGATGTCTTCATAGTCATGAAAATAAAGAAAACTCTTTGAATGAGAAGGTGTGTCCAAACTTTTGGTCTGTACTGTAGTTTTGTGGGAAAAGATTTAGTAAAACTTGTAGCTTTATACATTTATATCTCTGCTTTTTCCACTTCCTGTGAACAGCTATCGGTACAGGAGGAGGTGTTATCAGTGACTGACAGCTATCTCTTATGTACATTTATACACGCAAAATGCAATCAATCACTGATAATACTTACCTCCTGTACTGATGCTGTTCACAGAAAGTTGAAAAATCTGAGATATAAATGTATAAATTACAAGTTTTATTGAATCTTTTGCCAAAAAACTATATATCTTCTCAGCTTCTCCTGCTCTATAACATGGTGCTTTCAGATTGCATTGCCTTTTGTGGTGACAGGTCCTCTTTAAGCAATAAATCACTATTTAACAGAAAAATCTCTGTCTCCGGGAATTATTGTATGGTTCAGTAATAAAGTCGTACTCCAAAGAGCAAAATTTTGTCCATGTGCATTTCCATATTTTTTTTTGTGCATGCATCTTTGAAAGCCATGACTTTTTTTTTTCCCTTTTCGGTTTTGTACATTTTGTGCCTTTTTTCGGTGATCCATAGAGCTTTATTTTTATGTCATTTTATATTAGTATTATTATTTTTTTTACAACCAGGAAAATTTAACAAAGGGAAAAGGAGTCTCTTTTTACCATTTAAAATTTTTGTTTTAATTGTGTCCCCTTTCCATAATGATCATTTTGATATATGGGATGTATGGGTTGTTGCTTTCGGCGGGGCTAGAAGCTGTGGTGTGTGGTTGTATTTTATTTTTATTTTGTCCTTCGTTTTTAATTTTACGCTTCGTGCCTCACGTAAAGTCCTACAAGTCCAATAGGGGCAGAGCTAATCTGGGTCTGCTAAGACCTAGCAGCTTACACAAGCTCCTGGCCCTGGCAATTACATGACCACTGGGACTGTAGCAGGAAGCGACATTGCGCTGGGTATAGATCAATGGGGAAGGCAGGGAATGGTGAAAAAAAGTCCCTGCCTTCTCTATGGAGAGCCCTGCTGTCAATTAAAGCTGGCTTTCCACTCCCGCAGCTGCACGATTAATGCACAGCTGCAGACTCTGCAAGGACATTTAAAAATATCCATGCAGAGATATGTGCCGACTGCCCGGACAAATATAGGTCGGCATTTAGTTAAAGTTTAGGGCTATGTAGCTTGAAATCGCTTTTGTCTCACATGATAATCACAATTATATCAGTTTGTGCAAATCCAATACGATAGTTGCAAATGGTATACAAGTTTTTTTCTCCATTGCAAATAACGGAAATTTGTACTTTCTCCTAATTTCCTGTGCCCCCTATCTTAAAGGTAGTTATCTCTAGAAAACTGCAGTGCTTCCATCATTTTCATTTTCATCAGCAGATCCATCACGGTGGCGGTGTTCACATAAGGCCCTTTACACATGTAGATGAGCTGCTGTAACGCGCACTGATTAATAATATAGGAAGTTGATCGGCATTTGCTTGCTTTTATGTTTATGTGGCAATTACTGGAAGAGATTTGAACAAGCAGTCGTTTTTGTAATCTTGAATGTTCATTCAAAACCCTCTTGTCATAATTGCATTGTTTGTGAGCAGAGCGTCCCCTTTTCACACGGGAAGAAAGACGTGCTGTCGGCAAAAGGGCGTTTGATAAACTGTTGGCTAATTCATGCCATGTTTGTTTGTATTAAAAGTATTCACTGTGCAAAGCAAAAAATTGTCATCTTTTTAAGTAAAATCTTCGTTTTTTGGCTTGGTATCCAGGCAGTTAAAGGGGTTGCAAGTGGTGATGAGACCAGATCAACATTCAGAATAAGTTTGCATAAGTTTTTAATGTTAGGTTGTTCCAATCATTTAACCTTTTTTGAAGCAATCAACTGTTCCTGCTGTGACAACCTTCTGAGGGAACTTTTCCACAGATTGACAGCTGTCATTGTGAAGAAGCCTTGTTAGTGACTGCCAAATGTTTTTTTTACAGCGGTCGCTAACGGGCCTTAGGCTGGGCTGCCACCTTTTTACGGCGCTTTAGTCTAAGTGCTGGTCCCCCATACAGTGGAGAGCCGGGCTCCTGCTTTAACGGCCTGGATTGGGAAAAGTGCTGATCTGGGCAGTTTAGCCCCTTAGATGTCGTGGTCAAGAGCTACCCTGGCATCTAAGTGGTTTAGAGGGAGGGAACTCCCTCCGTCTCCCATTGGCACAAATGAGATCACGGGGTGCCGATGTCTTTGCATGGCAGCCTGGGGCCTGATGAAGTCCCCAGATCTGCCTGCTGTGTTGCTTCTGTGACACAGCTTGCTGGTGTCTGTCAATACAGGACAGTATAATACACTGTACTGCATAAGCAGTACAGTGTATTATAGAAGCCATAAAAGGATTACTTGTTAATGTCCCCTTGTAGAACTGGTAAATTGTTAAAAAGTTAGTTCTATTAAATAATATAAACCCTTTAAGTAAAAAAATGCACCTTTTTCCATTGAAACAAAAAAAAAATTAAATGTAGCGGACTCTAATTACCTGGAGAAGACCTAGAGCCCTTTTTAAAATGGATACCCCATATTCCTTGTGCTAGTTTCTTGGCTCTAGACTAGCCACTAAAGAGTCTTTATTAACTGTTTACTTTTTTTTTTTTTTTTAACCTTTTAACCCGCAAGAATTAGTATTTTTTAGGCAATTTTTTTGCTTTTTTAACAGTATCTGTAGCCATGTGAAGTCATTTCTACCTATAGGAATACATTTTTCAGTGTAATTACTTAAAGTAGTTTTAAAGCTGTCCCATTTAGAATCTGTATTATTGTTTGACAGTAGTTGTTCCCAGCTTATGTCATGAAGTGAAGGATGAGTAAACTGTTTCAGCATTTGGTCCGAACTTCTGAAAGTTTGGATTCGGTCCATCCAGAATTTTTTGAGATTGAGAGCGAGCGAGCCTAGTACACAAATGTGTGTTTCTTAACAGTATATTTGCCAAGCGACACTACTCTTGGTGTCTAGGAAGAGTATATGCAATTCACATATCTTAATTCGGCTAATATGAGAAAAGATTAGCATTCTTTTATGTTTTGGAAGAAAAGCAAATTTGAATTTCTTTCCCAGAAAGCCAAAAGGTATACAAATTAGCTTGCCTGACAAAAAAAGAAAAGAGGGGATATCCTTTCTAATGCCAGAAGAATTAAGATATATGATATACTCTTCCTAGAAACCAGGAATAGTTTTGCCAGGCATACAATAGTCATGCATATTTCTTGGTCTCTCTAATGATAGAGAGCACCCCAAAGAGAACCCCACAAGGCAAGTCAACCAAGTAAGATGAGTTTATCTTGAGTCATTCTGGTTCTCTTGTTCTCCTAAAAAGAGAATTAGCTTGCATGTTTCATTGAGAGATGTATAAGTTTTGTAGGATGTTGTAATTCTCTTGTCTTGCTTTTAGTTGAATGTTACTTTGGAAGTCTCTCTGGTTCATATGACATTGAATCAAAATGGGGAAATAAAATTTGCTGAAGGTGTTTTTGCTATACAGGTGATGGATGTATGCTCGTACCCAAACCAAATTTTTAAATAAATTTGGCAAACTTCAAACGAAATGAATCATCTGTGGTTTGCTCATCTCTAAAGTGAAGACCTTAACGTGGCTTAACATAGCATTTTTAAAATTCAAGTACCGGGATTTGTGCCCTCCTAGTTAGTTTCTTTTTACTGTTGAGGTAGAATGAGTGTTGGGATTTATTTTTGTCAATAAACATTTTTTTTTTTCTAATGTCACATAATCTCTTTACATTTCTGACATCTATTGCAATAGGAGAAATTGTGCTGATTTAAAAAATAAAATTTCATTCTACAGCTGTTTATAAACGATTATTTATAGTCACTGTATGAGATTCTAGATAATGTGCCTTCACATTGAAGATGAAGTAAACATAAGCCACATTTGTGCCAGTGGAATGCTAACCCTTTACTTTAGCAGTTTCCGATTTGCATTAAGAATAGCTGATGGCAGATAACATCTACTGGCTCTCATGGGAAAAGCTGCTGTGCACAAATGGAAGTTTTTTTTTAAATATTTGCTGGAAATGCTATCTAAATGATGTGCTAGAAGAGAGGGAGAATAGTTTTGTCTATTTAGTTTATTATCCTGTTTATGAAAAGATACACATTTATTTTTTTATTGTCCAAAGTGTTTTTGTTTAACATGTTAAGGACCCAGGACGAGAATGCCCGTCCTAAAGAGCTGGTACTTAGTGCCCCAGGACGAGCATTCTCGTCCTGCGGTCCTTCCTCTCCCCCCTCCCCCCCCCCGCGTGTGGGGTCGCAATCAGCGGCAGAGATTCAGCTGTTACTGACAGCCGGATCCCTGCTGCATCCACCAGTATCGGTGATGATGCTGATGCCAATGGACTGACCGTGGCATATGGGAGGTTTGCGCTCCCTCACCTCATCCATTGGGTCCCTGCGCTGCAGTGGCAGGGACTCGATGGTTGCCATGGCAGCCCCAAGCCATTCCAAGGCTTGGGGCCCGGCATGTACGGAGGCCTAAGAGGCCCAACCCCCAGGGTGGGTCTCCTAGGCAACGGTTAGCATCTTACAGTTTAAGACACTAACAGTTCAATACAGATGTATTGTGCTGCATTGAAACAGGGATCAGACCCTGTAATGTTGAAGTCCCAGAGTGGGACAAATAATAAAGTGGAAAAAAAAAGTTTATAAAATGAAAGTTTTACAAAAACAATTTTTCAAGTAAAAAAAATAAAAAAGCGGCCTTTTCCCAAAATAAAGTAAAAAATAGGGAAAAAAAGAAAAGTGGACATATTAGTTATCGCCGTGTCCGTATCGACCAGCTCTATAAAAATATCACTTGACCTAACCCCTCAGGTGAACACTTACACCACTAAAAGTGCAACACCAAGCGATTAAAAATAGTACCAATCGAACAGTCACTTCATCCCGCAAAAAATGATATCCTACCTAAGACAATCGCCCAAAAAATAAAAAAAATATGGCTCTCAGACTATGGAATCGCTAAAACATGATTTATTTTTTTGTTTCAAAAATATTATTGTGTGAAACTTAAAGTATACATATTAGGTATCACCGCGTCCATAACAACCTGCTCTATAAAAATATCACATGACCTAAACCTTCAGGTGAACACTGTAAAAATGTTGTAATAAAAACGGTGTCAAAAGCCATTTTTTTGGCAACTTACATCACAAAAAGTGTAAGACCAAGCGATCAGAAAGTCATATGCATCCTAAAATAGTACCAAACGATCATCTCATACTGAAAAAAATTAGCCCCTACATAAGATAGTTGCCCAAAATTTCAAAAAACTATGGCTTTTCAAAAATGCTTTATGTAAAACTGAAACAAACAACCCAAAAAAAGTAGTCATGTTTGGTATTGTCGCGTTCGTAACAACCTGATCTATAAAATACCACATGATCTAACCTGTTAGATGAACACTGTAAATAACAAAGAATAAAAACTGTGCCAAAACAGCTATTTTTGGTTACCTTGCCTAATAAAAAGTGTAATGTAGTGCAACCAAAAATCATATGTACCCTAAAATAGTACCAACAAAACTTCCACCTTATCCCGTAGTTTCCAAAATGGGGTAATTTTTTTTTTGGGTGTTTCTACTCTAGGGGTGCATCAGGGGGTCTTCAAATGTGACATGGCAGCTTAAAATTATCCCAGTGAAATCTGCCTTCCAAAAACCATATGGCGTTCCTTTCCTTTTGCGCCCTGCCGCGTGGCCGTACAGCAGTTCACTACCACATATGGGGTGTTTCTGTAAACTACAGAATCAGGGTAATCAATATTGAGTTACGTTTGGCTGTTAACCCTTGCTTTGTTACTGGAAAAAATGGATTAAAATGGAAAATCTGCCAAAAAAGTGAAATTCTGAAATTTAATCTCCATTTTCCATTAATTCCTGTGGATCACCTAAAGGGTTAACAAAGTTTGTAAAAATCCGTTTTGAATACCTTGATGTGTAGTTTCTAAAATGGGGTAATTTTTTGGGGCAGTCTCTACTCTAGGGGTGCATCAGGGGGTCTTCAAATGTGATATGGCAGCTTAAAATTATCCCAGTGAAATCTGCCTTCCAAAAACCATATGGCGTTCCTTTCCTTCTGCGCCCTGCCGTGTGCCCGTACAGCAGTTTACAACCACATATGGGGTGTTTCTGTAAATGACAGAATCAGGGTAATAAATATTGAGTTTTGTTTGGCTGTTAACCCTTGCTTTGTTAGCAGAAAAAAAATGATTAAAATGGCAAATCTGCCAAAAAAGTGAAATTCTTGGGTGGTTTCTATTATGTAAGAAGTGACTTCAGACCTGAACTGGTCCATAAAAAGTGGGTTTTGGAAATTTTTTGAAAAATTTCAAGATTTGCTTCTAAACTTCTAAGCCTTCTAATGTCCCCAAAAAATAAAATGGCTTTCACAAAATGATCCAAACATGAAGTAGACCTATGGGGAATGTAAATTAATAACTATTTTTGGAGTTATTACTATCTATTATAAAAGTAGAGAAATTGAAATTTGGAAATTTGCTACTTTTTTCAAATTTTATTTTAAATTAGATTTTTTTTTTATAAAAAAATTTTTTTAACTCAATTTTACCACCATCATGAAGTACAATATGTGACGAGAAAACAATCTCAGAATGGCCTGGATAAGTAAAAGCGTTTTAAAGTTATTACCACATAAAGTGACACATGTCAGATTTGCAAAAAATGGCCTGGTCCTTAAAGGGAAAAATGGCAAGAGCCCTAAGGTGTTAAAGGAAATGTCTCACTTCAGCAAATGACAATTATCATGTAAACAAACTTAATATATTAGTAAGTGCCTTGTATTGTGATTGTCCATATTGCTGGCTTGATCTATTTTACTATATGCATTATACACTGCTTGTTTCCAGAGGTTACGGCCACCGATGCAGTGCAGATATGAGGTGGCCGGGAGCTATTGTATGCCTATGCACTATCCCATCGTCCCAGCCACCAGAGAAGCTAGTGCTTTTTGCTATAGTGTGCAAGAAAGTTCCCATTGCAGTCTAGTAAGGAAATCAGAATAATTCTGAATTTAGCTTTAAAGCGAACCTTTCACCTGGATTTCACTTAATAAACTATTACCAGTACATTTTATAGATAACTGAATCGCGCATGCGCCGTCCCCGATGCCTGCCTGTCTTCTCTTCCTCGCGCGCGATTCAGTTACAGGATCGCGCTTGAGTCCGGCGCATGCGCCGCCTGTACAAGCGCGCACGTTGTGTGCATCCGTAGCCGTTGTGCGGTTTTCCTTTTTTTTTTCGCGGACCCATTGACTTTTAATGGGTCCGTGGAAAAATCGGAAAATGCACAGTTTTGCAGCCGCATTTTTTTTTGACTGACAACGGTTCACGGACCCATTCAAGTCAATGGGTCCGTGAAAGAACACTGATGCACACAAGATTGGCATCCGCGTCCGTGATCCGTGGCCGTAGGTTACTTTCATGCAGACGGATCCGAAGATCCGTCTGCATAAAAGCTTTTTCAGAGATGAGTTTTCACTTCGTGAAAACTCAAATCCGACAGTATATTCTAACACAGAGGCCTTCCCATAGTGATGGGGACGCTTCTAGTTAGAATATACTGAGAACTGTGTACATGACTGCCCCCTGCTGCCTGGCAGCACCCGATCTCTTACAGGGGGCTGTGATCCGCACAATTAACCCCTCAGGTGCTGCACCTGAGGGGTTAATTGTGCATATCATAGCTCCCTATAAGAGATCAGGGGCAGGCAGACCCCCCTCCCTCGCCAGTTTGAATATCATTGGTGACCAGTGTGCGGCCTCCGTCGGCCCCCCTCCCCCCCTCTATTGTAATTTCATTGGTGGCCAGTGTGCGGCCTCCGTCGGCCCCCCTCTATTGTAATTTCATTGGTGGCCAGTGTGCGGCCCTTCCCCCGGCGCATTGCTTAATGATCTGTCACTTACCAGTAGGAGGAGCTCCCGGCCGGACACAGACATCGCAGCAGCCAGCAGGTAAGTATGATGCCTCTAATATTGTAATATTGCTAAGTAACCATGGCAACCAGGCCTGCAGTAGCGTCCTGGTTGCTATGGTTACCGATCGGAGCCCCAGAGCGATTAAACTGGGACTCCGATCGGAATCTCCGCTGCCACCAATGATCGGAGGGGGGGGGGGGGGGGGAGAGGGGAGGCCGCACACTGGCCACCAATGATATTAATACAATAGAGGGGGGGGGGGGGCCGCACACTGGCCACCAATGATATTAATACAATGCCGGGGGGGGGGGGGGGGCGCACACTGGCCACCAATGAGATTACAATAGAGGGGGGGAGGGGGGCCGACAGAGGCCGCACACTGGCCACCAATGATATTCAAACTGGGGAGGGAGGGGGGTCTGCCCCCTGCTGCCTGGCAGCCCCTGATCTCTTATAGGGAGCTATGATACGCACAATTAACCCCTTCAGGTGCAGCACCTGAAGGGTTAATTGTGCTGATCACAGCCCCCTGTAAAAGATCGGGTGCTGCCAGGGGGCAGTCATGTACACAGTTTGTAGTATATTCTAACTAGAAGCGTCCCCATCACTATGGGAACGCCTCTGTGTTAGAATATACTGTCGGATCTGAGTTTCACGATGTAACTCAAATCCGATGGTATATTCTAACATAGAGGCGTTCCCATGGTGATGGGGACGCTTCAAGTTAAAATATACCATCGGATTGGAGAAAACTCCGATCCTATGGTATATTAACTCCTGACTTTACATTGAAAGTCAATGGGGGACGGATCCGTTTGAAATTGCACCATATTGTGTCAACGTCAAACGGATCCGTCCCCATTGACTTGCATTGTAATTCAGGACGGATCCGTTTGGCTCGGCACGGCCAGGCGGACACCAAAACGATCAAGGAAGACCCACGGACGAAAAAACGGTCACGGATCACGGAAAAACGGAACCTGTTTTTGGGGACCGCAAAAAAAAAACGGTCGTGTGCATGAGGCCTTAAACAGATATGTTCTATGAAATTCTGTAACTGTGTACAAAAGACTCTTCCATCTTTTTTATTTTTACTAAACAGCAGAATCTTCTTGTTTACCAATCCATCATTGCGGTACCAATCATGAGGACTTGTATGGTCCAACCTCTGGGACCCTTACCTATCTCATAATCTGAGCCGGCAGAGTGATGTGCACCTTTCAGACAATGAGGGCATATCCTAACGATATGCCCCTTTTGTCTGAGATGGGAGTACCCTTTTAAGATAAAGAGCTACGTATCACAAGCTTTTAGTACTGTTTTCATGGCATAGAAGCAGTGACCGGGGATGTATGCGAGTGTATTGTTACAAACTAAGACCCATGCACCCATGAGGTATGATTGAAGAGTTAATACCGTGTGATATGAAATATGAGAAGAACTTTCTTTATACTCATGAGTCATGAAGTTCTGAAAAGCTTCAGCCCTCTCGGATAAATCTATCAGGCTGTGCTAAAGATCAATAAGACCATTCTTTCTTCATCTTTCAGGGTGATTGAGCAGTTGGGTGGGAAGCAGCTGGTAATGAACCACATGCATCATGAAGACCAACAGGTTCGCTACAATGCTTTGCTAGCAGTTCAGAAATTGATGGTCCATAATTGGTAAGTGGCAAATCATGAATAAATGGTTCTGATGGTAAATCTGCTAAATGAGTTTTGTCAAAAGCTAAGATGTGATTTAGGTTATTGAATTCACCCAGGTGACTAGATGTAATCACTTTAATCTCCTATTAATGGGACATACAGTATTTTTGACTAATTTTTAGCCTGAAATATCTTGCTTAAAGGTGCCTTTGTCTCATAGTCTGCAGTCAGGATGGTCCAGTTGTAATTTGTATAATTATATAAATATTTAATATCTAACTTTCTATTGTCTAAACCTGAGGGCCAGGTGCGTTTTATAGTCCGAAAAATACGGTAATACTGAATTATCAAACATTTTGGTTTATTCATTTGCCAATGAAATGTCTATAAAAGTTAGCAGAAGCTACTAATAAAATATGTCTGAATATGTCTGCTGAAGCTTTTCCTACTCCTTTTGTCATATTTTAGGTTTCCTTCCAATTTTGGAGACTTCTAAACCTTCATACTATCAGATTTTCTGTCTTCTGTTTCTATTCCTCTCACGTTTTCTTTTTGCATTATTTTGGCTGCCGTTTTAGGAGGTTTTGTGTCGAGTCTTAGGTTAGGATTACACCGGGTTTTTTGCTGTGGTTTTGAGCTTTCGTTAAAAAACAGCTGGTCAAGCAGTGGTGAAACCACATGCTGTTTTCCAGTTGCAACACATTTTCAGCAGATAAAAATACAGAAAGTTGCACCTGGTAAGGTGGCAACCACTTGCGACCTTAATAAAAAAAACAAGAAAACACATGCAGTATTTCCAAATATGGAGCAAAAACACCCTTTGCAAACCCAGCCTTTCATTTCACTCCAGACCTCCTTTGGATAAGAATACCTGTTAGATGCCCTAGTACTGTGATGGTCAACCTCCGGCACTCCAGATGTGGTCAAACAACGACTCCCAGGATGCACACTGGAGTTCCGGAGGTTAGCCATCACTGTCCTAGTAATTTTAAGTTAATTGGTGCAATTTCTCCCACAAAAATAGCCACCTCCACCTTAATATGAACACATAAAATATATATATACGTAATATAGAATAGGAAGACGTGTGAGCTGTGGATCACGAGAGCCTAATGTCACAATTTGAATAAATCTGTCTGGTGTCCTCATTCACTTAAAAATTAACATCTCTTAGTTTGCAGCTGGTTAATATCAAATCTCCTAATTATCAGCAGTGTGCTTGTGCTGATGGCAGCTAAATATCTGTAATTTAAGAAGAATTTGTATAACTTCTTTTATGCAAGCTATCGGCATTGTTCTGCACTTTCCTATCCATTGGTAAATACAGCCCTAAATACAAACAGTTTAGAATAGCAGTTCTGTTTTTTTAATATGTATTTTATTTTTTATTTTACCCTTATTTACCTTATTAATAAGAGGGATACAAGGCAGCAAAGGCTTCCTGGAGTGAGAGAAATCAAATGAATAAGCCATTCATTTTCATTACACGTCCTCTCGAGCTTTTATTAAAGCTTAGCGACCACTAGGGCTCTGCTTATATTTGCATCAGTTTGCCTTGTTAATAAGTTTGGCAAATGCACTCTGTGGGTGGTATTTTTTCATAGCGTAAAACTGAATGAAGAAGCAATGTTTCTTTGTCATGTGTCGTAGGCCTGCTTTAGGTTCTCAACATCCTGATTGACTCCCCTGATCAGCATAGCTTGGATTAGTGGATTTCTCAATTCTGACCAAAATCAGAATCGTGCTCGGCTGAAATGGCAAATGAATCAGCTACATAGCTCTGGTGCCTGTAGGTGATGCAAGTCCATAAAAGATACTGTATTAAAACTGCATGTTTATTAACTCCATAAAAAATATGGTACAGAGTAGCGCAATCGTAACCGGACATTAAGCCGAAATGCTTAAACCTCTTCCACTGCTCTGTACCATATTTTTATTGGCATTAATAAACATACAATTTTTTGTGCTGGAAATTTTTTTTTTTTTTCTTGTTGAAAGTTTCCTACACCAGGAATTCTATGCACATGATACCGAATCTGCACACATGACCTGAATACTTGCGGATTTTCGTGCGGTAAATCGGCAGTGTTGTACAGTTACCAGCAAAGTGGACAAGAATTTCTAAGAACTACAGTAAAGCTGCGGTATTGTGGATTTGTTCTGCCAGCTTTTCCACAGCAAAAATGCATGTAAGGCTACTTTCACATTAGCGTTTCTATTTTCCGGTATTGAGAACCGTCATAGGATCTCAATACCGGAGAAAAACGCTTTCCGTTTTGTCCCCATTTATTGTCAATGGGGACAAAACATAAGTGAACAGAACGGAGTGCCCCAAAATGCATTCCATTCTGTTTGGTTGTGTTCCCATACCGGAGAGCAAGCTGCGGTTTTCTTTCTGTCATGGGGTGCGGAGCATCGGTTTTCTCTGACACAATCTGTCACAATAGAAAACGGATCGGTCCCCCATTGACTTTCAATGGAGTTCATGACTGGTCCATCTTGGCTATGTTAAAGAAACAACCATCTGCATCCGTTATGAACGGATCCAGTTGTATTATTATCAGTAACGTAAGCATTTTTGCTGAGCCCTGCCGGATCCAGCAAAAACGCTAGTGCGAAAGTAGCCTAATACGTGTGGTTTTGTTGCTGTTTTTTTCTGTATGTTTTTTTGCTGCAGAAACGCAGCCATAACCACAACAGATTTTTTTCTGCTGCATTTTTTGTTGTGTATTAATTCCCTTGTATAAATGTAACATGCAAAACAATTCCTAAAAGCTACCGTCACCTATAAAATGGTGGCCTACTTCTACTTAATGTGGCAACGTCAGTTTCTGATGGCACAGTTTGGTGACCTGGTGCCTTAGAGAAGACTTTCTGCTCCCGCCAGCAGATATGACAGCAGTTTCTTTATTGTATTTAATTATAGTTGGGTGGCAGAATGGGGAAGCCATCATATATATCAAACACATTGTCCCAGCTCCAGCTCAATATTTTTATTTTTTTTTGCTTTCATTTTTTTGCTTGCAAAATAAATTTTAAGACATTTGAGAATCACCCATAAGGTTGAAAAAACCACTCCATGCTACCCAGCCCTAGCTTGCTTAGATATACAGAATTGTGAGTTAAGTTGGAGGGCCTGGCACCTCAGTTGACCAGTTGCCATAACCTCTTCACCAAGTAGGATTCTGAGCTTATTTGATGAGTTGGTTTCCAGGGGTAGACACAGTCCACCCATGGGGATTGCTCATGCTCGATTTTTCACCACTTAAGGCTACTTTCACACTGGCGTTTGGTTTCCGTTCGTGAGATCCGTTCAGGGCTCTCACAAACGGTCCAAAACGGATCAGTTTTGCCCTAATGCATTCTGAATGGACAAGGATCCGCTCAGAATGCATCAGTTTGCTTCCATTGACTTTCAAAGGTGTTCAAGATGGATCCGTTTTGGCAATGTTAAAGATAATACAAACAGATCCGTTCTGAACGGATGCATGCGGTTGTATTATCGGTGCGGATCTGTCTTTGCAGATCCATGACGGATCTGCACCAAACGAGAGTGTGAAAGTAGCCTAAAGAGGTTGTCCCTCCAAAATTACTCTACATTTTTCAAACTGAGTTGTTCACTGAAATCTATCCGTATAGCGCCACCTGCTGTTTGCCTTTTTTCTAAATTCTCTGTCACTGTCTCGCTACATGCTCAGATCCATCCTTCAACTGTGACCAGCTGTAGTAGAAAGGACAGAGCAGTTGGAGCAAGCAATGAATGAGGAGATCTCTGGACCCATGTGAGGTACATGGCTGGTTCTAAGTTTGTTAGAAAGAGTTTGCTATGAACTATATAATGTATATTATTTTTTACATTAGTCATGGGATAACCCCTTTAAGGCAAACATTTGATTCTTAATATTATGAAGAATTCTACACTTAAAGGGGTTATCCGAGACTAAAAAATACCCCCCATATGTCCGTGCCCCTCACAATGAATATACTTACCTGTCTCCCCGCGCCACTCCTGGTCCCTGCACCGCCACTGCTGCTTCTCGTGCGCAGATGAAAACATCCGGTGTCAAGGGGGGAAGAGCAGCCAATGGCAGACGGGAACGAGCCTCTGTAGCGTCACCCGCGATACTAGGGAGGCTTGTCCCCATCCTCGCCTGCCATTGACTGCTCCCCCCGACACCGGATGTTTTCATCCGCGCATGGGGAGAAGCAGCAGCGGAGCGGGGAGCCAGGTAAGTATGTTCAGTATGAGGGGCCTGGGCATATGGGGGCATTTTTTTAGTCTTGGATAACCCCTTTAATTCAAGTTATTTCACTGTTCGTAACCTATATATGTGTACGACGGAAGGTGCATTTTTAGGAAGTGTTATATTCGCGACTTTGAAATGAAGGGGCACCACAGTGTAACTTTATCACTCTGCATTTTAATGCATGGTGAATAAATCCACGGATGCCTTCACCAGCCCTTAGGAAGTATTATATGTAAAGGAATTTATTATCATTTCATAAATAAATAAGGCTTTTCTATTTTTATGGGTTTGAAGTAAATTGAACTGGAGCAAACTTCAGGCAATACAGTGATTATATCACCTATAATAAAAATGATGTTATACAAACTGCATGCAGACATGGCAGCATTGCGCCTGCACAGTGAAAATTCATTTACTTTGTGTATGTATACAGGACATCAAGAGTAATTTATTTTTTTATTAGAATTTTATGTCTTATTGTATGGTGAATGCTTTGTACACATTGGAGGCAGTAGTCCTCCTCTCTAATGCTCTGTTGTATCTTAAAAAGATACTATGCTGTTAGACTACATGCACACGACAGTGAAAAACGGACATGTGATGTACATTTTTTTAACGGCCATCACACGTCCGTTTTAAGACCAATCATAGTCTATGGGGTTATTCACATGGCAGTTTTTTTGAGAACAAACGAACATGCTCTATCTTGTCCATTTGTCACTGACAGACTGCCCCCATACAATTGAATGGGTCCATTTTTAACGTCCGTTTCTCAGAAAGGCATCAGTGGAAAATAACATCCGTTAAAAATGTCTGTTTTTAACAGACGTTTTTTTTTCACTGTCGTGTGCATGTAGCTTTAGTTGCCCTACTCCGGTCATTTGCTCTCTACAGTTGTATGACATCCTGGAGAGCAGAATTACAAAGCACAGTCACTGTCATACGGCACAGCATTCTCCTATGGGAGCAATTTGTCTCGAGAGACATAATACTGATTTAGAACTAACCAGTAAGAGTAAAATCTGTTTTCTTTTTATTAATCCTTAGAGAACCATGCGGTTTTTCTTTTTTTGCGTTTTCGTTTTTTACTCCCCACTTTCCAGTCTTTTTGGTTTTTCCCTACACATCGCTAGCTGTATGAGGGCTTGTTTTTTTGTGGGACTAGTTGTACATTCTATTGGCACCATTTACAGTTGCATACAATGTTGTGGGAAGTGGAAAAATAATTCCAAATGGGGTGTAATTGAAAAAAAAAAATGCAATTCTGCCACAGTTTTATGTTTGTTTGTTTTTTACGGCGTTCAATATGTGGTAAAATTGACCTGTTACCTTCATTCTCCAGGTCATTACAATTATGACGACACCCAATTTGTATAGTTTTTCTTGCATTTTAATACTGAAACTTTTTTGTAGTTATGTGTGCGGAGTTGTGTAAGGGTTTTTTTGTTTTTTTTTTGCATGACAACCTGTACTTTTCAGTGATACAATTTTTAAGTGTGTGTGTGACTTTTTGATCACTTTTTATAAAAAAAAAATTGGCGGAGTTGAAGTGATAAAAATGGCAAATTGGCCAGTTTTATATTTTTTCCGGTGCGTCATTCTTCTAATGGGATTAATAGTGTTATAATAGGACAGACGTTTTCGCGCGCGGCGTTGGCCATGATGTGTGTTGTTTTTTGTTTTGTTTTTGGGTCATGTATTTAGATTTTGGGGAGAGGGGGATGACTTCAACTTTCAAATTTTTATTTATTTT